>NC_062281.1:126121101-126728132 GCF_902655055.1 Lutra lutra | reverse complement strand
AGATAATTATAAAATATGGAAAAGTAAGTATTAACAGTCTCTTAAGTATTAACTCATTGCTTATTTATAGATTGTTAATAAAATTATACATTCTAATGTAGGCAAGAATGATATAAAATTTACCCATTTATAGAAGGGATCATAAATGTTTCTGAGCTTATAGGTGCACATTGACCACATTTAAGTTATATATGAAAATTATATTTTAGGCTCTAACAGAAAGGTTCATTTCTACACCCTCTTATTAACATGAGTCTTACTTCTATGCCTTCTCCCAATTCAATCATGTAGGGAAAGTACCACTTAAAGCCAGTTTTTCTCTCTGATTGATTCTCTCTACTCATTCTTCACCAAGGCAGTCCAAGAAGTTACACCTTTCCACGAGGACTTCTTCAAAGAAGTGAAAACCCAGATGGAAGTGAAAATTTGGTAAAGAAAAAGGAATATCACAGGGCATAGAGAACTTTCTTGTTCTCAGTGAGCTAGTCATCACATGATTCATTCATTAAATCGTCCAGGTAGCATCAGGACTGATCTTCCATGTATGAGCCACTGCCCCAAAAAAACAAATTTCACCCCTTTGATGAATCTAACCTGCTATGATAATAAACTATTATTATTAAAATATTTTCTTGAATTTCTGCAAAATTGGCATTGGTAGAATAAATAAGTAGATAAATAAACACGGCATTATTGTACTCAAAATTCTTGTTTGGATGTATTGAGGTTATCAGGAAGATAGAGTAGAAAGTTAACAAGTTGATGGACCTCTTACAAAATTCAGTGGACAAACATTTATGCTGGAGCCCCTGAATTTCTAAAAAGTTTTGAATGTGTTGCCAATATTTATAATCAAGAGACTTAGAGTTTTCACTGGCAAATTAGAAGAATGAGTCACACTGGGCCCTGAATACCATGTAGCACCAAAAGGCTGGTGCTGAGTAGTGTCCACCCCCTTCAGATGTCTTATGCTTTTCAAATCTCCACAGTAAACACCCTATTTACTTCTTTGCAGACCATTTCACTCCTTTTTACTTGTCTGACACCCAAGGGTCTCTGGATTTATGTTCTGTGATATAGAAAATAAAATAAAATAAAAATAAAAATAAGAAGAAATAAAAATTAAAATTAAAAATATCAACCAACAAAACAACAAAAGGATAAATACAATGATGCTGATTTTTCTGATTTTCTCAAGAGAACCATATTCACTATGAACTTTCATGTCCATTTTCCATGATAGATTTATTTAAATTATATAGTATTTGTCCCCAAAGGCAAGCTAAACCATACTGCATAGCCCTCTCATATTAAGTCCTCTTCTAACTTTGAATACCATTGTGATACCTCTGCTGGGATTAATAAAGGGTCAGTTTCACTGAGGTTATCTTCTCAGATCTGCTTCCTTTATTCTCTTTACCATTACCATTTGCAACCCACTGCCATGGCTTTAAGTACCAATCACACCCCAAACCTACACTTCGAACTGCCTGCTTGATCTTTATACCCGAGAAAACATTTTAAGTTCAACAAGTCTCTACTGGAACTCATTATCATAGCCTCATGACCTTTTAACAGTTTAGTGCAGGTGTCAGTGCCTCCAGAAAGCCCTTCTCCAATCCCCACCCATAGAAAGCTACTATCTGGTCTTCAGAATCCTGTGCATGGCTCTGTTGTTGTATGTGTTAAATTACACTTTATTAACAACTTCTACGTGGGTCTTTCCCACCAAACTCCAAGTTTTTTGAGGATTGGAGCTGTATCTCATAAATCTTCAGATTATCAGCCAGAAACAAGCATATATTATGGGTTCATTAAGTGTTTACTGAATGACTGAATGAAAGTAATGAAGAGAACTCTTTTCCCTCACCTATAAAACTAAACTCTAGATTATCTCAAAATAAATTCCTTTCTACTCTATTTCAGATAAAGCCACGCCCATTCTCCCTATAATTCCTCCTTAAAACTGCAGAGGAATGTCTGACTACTTCTCCCTGATTTTGGACATTCAGTTAATGTCAATGCTGACCTCACTGTCCCCTCTTCTACTGTGGTTCATTTCAGGCCATTCTTTTCACTTAAACTACCTCTAGGTGCCTTCCTCTACCTACTCTTGGTCTGTACTATACCAATATTCAGATTTACCTTTTAAATTCACAGTCATTGGCCTTACTACTCTCCTCCTACTCTCCTCCCTTAAAATCTGGAAGGAATGAATCTTTACTGCCTATCAAGTTAAGCCTTGATTTTCAGACCTAAAATTTTGCCTCCACATATCTTTTCAGCCGTAAGTCCCCACAAAATTCCCAAAATACCATATGTGTCAACCTGGGCCACTTACCACTATTTTCATACATCTATGCCTTTACTTATGCTTTTATTTGCACCTAGAACTCCCTCTCTCCAATCCCTAGCAATAAAAATAGCATTTATCAAGGTCTGTCACAATTCTCACTTCCCTCATGAAAATAGTTTATCTGCCCAATCTAATGTAATCTGTTCTTTAGTTAAAATGCTGATGATGGGGCGCCTGGGTGGCTCAGTGGGTTAAAGACTCTGCCTTCAACTCAGGTCATGATCCCAGGGTCCTGAGATCAAGCCCCGCATCGGGATCTCGGCTTAGCAGGGAGCCTGCTTCCTCCTCTATCTCTCTCTGCCTGCCTCTCTGCCTACTTGTGATCTCTGTCAAATAAATAAATAAAATCTTTTAAAAAATTTTTAAAAAGAATAAAATGCTGATGATCCTTTAATCTGAAGAAAGACAGTTATAATTGTGAAAATGGTATAATCTTACTGAAATATCACTCCAAAACTTAGCAACATCATGTTGATTTGCTTGTAGGAATTCTGTAAACCACTTGATGGAACGTTTGCTGCCTTTGTTTTCCGTCTCATCCCTTTCAAAACGCTCATTGTGCTTGTTCACAGAGTAGTTTGTTAGATGCATGTATAACTGGGTCTGTAACAAGAAAGAACCAAAGTTGTCATCAGCTATGAAACTCTAGAACTGTGAGGTTTCACAGACCATAAAGCAACCAAAGATGAAAGACTATTTTAAAGTTTTAAAATATACAGATCAACAATTTCATGATGACTTAGATAATTTTCAAATTAAATACAATGGCATATTTCTAATAAAAGGATTACAAATGTAGTCATCTACAAAGTTACTCTATATATTATTCAAAATATATCTACCATTAAAAGCATTAAAATAATTATATGAAACTGAAATTACACACTGCTAAGCAAGAAAAACAGTTTGTTTTTGTTAATTTGTTTTTAATTTTTTTTTTCCTGATAGTTCTCACCCATATTTGTTTTGGGAAGAGAATTTTCTAAGAGAGCATTCTGTGTTTTTTCAAAAAATAAAAAATGAAATATCAAGTAAGTAGCATGAATCAAAAGGCAGGACTACCAAACACAACCTCTGCCTTGCATAGGAACTAGGAGGCCACCGGAACTCATTCACGAGACAGAGCGTACTTCAAATCACCAGACAGAAGCAGCACACAAGGCTGTACAGAGTCTAAATGATTAACAGTAAATTAACAGTACTCCTTACTGGAGCTGTTATGCCTTAGCCTCTTTATACTTTTATATTTGTTGTTACTGTTATCCTCAAATAACTTGAAAAAGAATCCAAAATTTTAATCCTTTCGTAATTGTCAACTAATACATATCTAATGATTCCTTATCAATCTAGCATAAACATTCATCAAATCTGTATCTCCTACCCTCATGAGCCTATTCCCAGGAGTTACTTTAGAGAGCAATGTTGCATCACAATGAATATATACTTCATGTATATTTACTTCATGTATACTTCATGATTATTATTTAGGTTTGTTATTAACCAAGTATATTTGTATCATATTTTATTTTCACTGCAGTTACTTAGGTCTACAATATAAAATCCTTGAAACAAGTGTGCAGAAGTGATCATTTGAGCTACATGTTGTTTACTATCCCAAGTGCCCATCACTAATTAAGAATTTATTTTTTCGGGGCGCCTGGGTGGCTCAGTGGGTTAAGCCGCTGCCTTCAGCTCAGGTCATGATCCCAGGTCCTGGGTTTGAGCCCCACATCGGGCTTTCTGCTCAGCAGGGAGCCTGCTTCCTCCTCTCTCTCTCTCTGCCTGCCTCTCTGCCTACTTGTGATTTCTCTCTGTCAAATAAATAAATAAAATCTTTAAAAAAAAAAAAAAAGAATTTATTTTTTCATTCTGGGACACCTGGGTGGCTCAGGTCCTGATCCCAGGGTCCTGGGATAGAGCCCCACATTGGGCTTCCTGCTCAGAGGGAAACCTGCTTCTCCCTCTCCCACTACCCCTGCCTGTATTCCCTCCCTCACTGTCTTTCTCTCTGTCAAATAAACAAAAATCTTTAAATTAAAAAAAAAAGAATTTATTTTTTCATTCATTAAACAGTACTTATGGAGCACCTACTTACTATCTACAGGAACTGGTACTGGGCACTGTGGATACATAGATAAACAAGATAGATACAGTCCCTACCCTAATGAAACTTAGGAAAAAGCTTTAAATTAAGTGATATTTAAAAGAAAGAGCATGAATCTTATGCTTATCTGTGTTTCACCTGAAGAAAAAGTAAATTAATCGAACTATAGAATTTCCTAGTTGCCAAAATATAAATCATTTTTCAATTTTAAAAAAGTTGAAAAATAATTTTTTGAGGGGGTTCTCCATTTGGCAAGAATTTCTTGAAATAAATAATAATAGCAGTAATAAAGACTCTAGCTATCCTAGTGAAAAAGTGAGTAAAAAATGGAACTGTGCATTTTTCTTAAAACAGGATCTTTGGGGCACCTCGGTGGCTCAGTTGCTTAAGTGACTGCCTTCGGCTCAGGTCATGATCCTGGAGTCTTGGGATCAAGTCCCACATCAGGCTCCCTGCTCGGTAAGGAGTCTGCTCCTCCCGCTGACCTCTCTCCTCTCATACTCTCTCTCTCTTAAATAAATAAATAAATAAATAAAATCTTAAAAAAAAAAAAAAAAAAACAGTATCTTTGTAAGTAGGATTGGAAATTCTAGTTTCATATCCACCTCAACAAACATCCCCTTCTAAGTAGTTCATTGCCAGTTCGACATTAGCCATAAGCAATAAACCAAATAGTAACTTGCAAGGAAAAGGATAAAACTATTCTCCACCCCATTTTTTTAGCATGTAGGCTCAATACAGTGAATTGGGATATACAAAACTTTTCAAGAACCAGCCAAATGTTACATTGGTAGCAAAGAATAAATGGTTATTATATTTCAATGCCTGAAATTCTCTGTCTTATGATTTCCTCATATGTAGTTTACCAATATTTAATTCTTAGAAATACACACAGCTCTTCATAAAATACATGCTATTTTAAAAACTGGAAATAGGAAGAAACAAATACTCAACAGTATGCCAGTGAGAAGCATTGATTTATTTTTTCCAGCCTTTTTTTCTTAAGCTTACATTTTATATAATTGGGATCTTACTTTACATAAAACTTAAAATTCTATATATTTTTTTTACTCTTTCATTTCTTAATCTAGGAATTTGATCATGAAGTTGAAAAAGGTGAACTTTTAAATTTTAGAGACCTATTAGGAACTGACACTTATATAGGAGAAGATCATTCTTTTTACATGTGAACCAAAGCCACAAGTTTACATGATTCAAAAGCAATTGGCAAAGTGAGACCTTGAGGTTACATTTCCTGACTACCATACTTTCTTTATGATTTCCTAATCTAGTGTATTTAAGCAAATCACATACACATAATTTAAGACATTAAAATAAATCACTTTATTACCTAAATGAGCTTACAAGTCTTATTACTCTTTTTTCTCAAAACATGACTATCTACCTTACAATGTATTATTCACACGAATTATTTTAATTATAAGCTAAGAGCTGATGAGTCTCAAATTAGGCCTATAGCTTGGTTCTCTCTTCTGAACTCTACACTTATGCTATATATCTAAATGCTTATAGCCTAGATCCATTTGGAGGCTGTGCAGGTGTGTCAAACCAAACACACTGGCTTCCTGCAAGACCTTTAATAGCCCCTACGTTTCCTACCACAGTGAATCATACATCATCCATCCCATTGGCCCATGCCACAATTCTTGAGTTTTATCCTTAATTTCTCTCTCCTTTCTCCTCCTGTTCTACAAATCTAACCTATCAGTATATCAATGTTATCCACATTATCATAAATATATCTTAAATCTATATTCTTATTATTAGTATAGTCCTTCTGCTGCTACTTCAGATAAGGCCACCCTTCCCCTCACAGGTGGTTAGACTGGAAAACAGCTTCTCCCGTACCCTCACCTCTCCCATCCACCTACATCTACATCCATCTCTCAGATTCCCCACAGATAAACCAAGTGAGTTTTTAAGATAAAAATCTCACTCCTTCTTTCCTTCTTTAAAATTTTTCAATGCTTCCCTTCTTCTTAGGTTAAATTCCAAAATCCTAGACATGGCCTAAAAAGCCCTGAAAGATCTGTTCTGTAGGCTCTTCACCCTCATCTCCGAACACCCACCCCACCATGGTCTGTATTGAGCCACACGGAACATGAGTGCTTTCTCAGGACACACCATACCTCTGGGCCATTTTTCTCTACGAACTTCCACCCCACCCCACCCTGCCCCCAACCTGGCTAGCCCTTCATTATTCATATTTCACTTAACAATCTCCCTCTCTAAACTTTATCTCCAGCTGCGTTAGTGCCCTTGCTATGCACTGCCTTCGCACCCTCAGTGTCGTAGACCATTACACTTACCATCAGGTATTATAATTGCTTATTTTATTTTCTGCCTCCCCACTAGACTGTTGCTTTTGAGAGGTCAAGCACTGTATCTGTCTTGGTCACTGTTTTTCCAAAACCAGCACAATGCCTAGAATGCAGTAGAGTGCAAATATTACTTGGTGATTGAATATATTCACACCTTATGACCTTTAAAGAGATGATTCTTTCCTTTATCTTCCTTTCCAGTGAAAAATTTACAGTTCTCTTATTCTTCCTTTGCCAGGTTTACAACATTTTTCATTAATTGAACATAGCAACATTTATGATCAGTCATTATGTAATTTTTAAAATACGACTTTCAGTGCAGTTAATTGTGTGCATAACATTGGAGGAGAATAATAACCAGGCTTTTGACAAAATGGGAAATGATAATTATAATTTTTACTATAATTAGTAGGTCCAAAAATAGGGTAGAGGTTAACTAAACTTTTAAGTATGGATAATAAAATTTGTGACTTTCATGATAAATTATGATAATAAATTACAGTTTGACCTTCATAAACCATAAACTGCTGTTTTGACTTTCATCAATGTGTTATGCCTATACAAAGGAAATCTTAATGGAAAAATATCTATAGAAAGCTCCATTTAATAGATTTTCAAATGCACACTAAGACTACCAGTTTATGTCTCTACTTTACATTTGGTCACTGTAAATTTACCATCTTTTCTTTTGTGCAAAGTGACAAGTTAATAACTCTACTTTCTGATAACTCTCACTTTCTTTGTTTCAGATACTTTCCCCCACATCCTACTTGTTAAACCCTAACCTGTGATATAAAGCTTGCTCAAATACCACCTCCTCCATGAAAAGCTAAACATAAACTATCCTTCTACTCAACTCCATGATACTCTGTCTATACTTCTCAATGAGATATTATTTCTATTTATATTTCTAAATAAATCATTTCTATCCAGGGCCAAAGCATACACACATGTGTTTTGGAATCCATTTCTATATAGGGTTATTGTATATACATGTGTACACGTCATTTCTATGCAAGGCCACTACATACACATGTGCTTTGAAATCCAGCTTTGTACTTGCAGACAGCACCCAAAGGGAGGGCCCTCTCCTAATTAGCCTGCCAGAGGAGACACCTTTTTATCTTTCTAATTTTCACAAAGCTGTCCATAAATGAGAAGAAGTCTTGTTTATGTACACAATTCCTAACTATAAAAACCTGATAAGGGGTACTTTGATTCATAGAATCTTTACATTCAGAGCATACTCTAAGAAGTACAAGTTGAACAAATTAATAAAACCATAGATTCTGTCTGGTATCACTTACCAAATTAGACTCATTAGGTGGAATGTATTTCTCTGTTCCCATTCGCACAAGTCCATCATGGTAGAGAAATATTTTCAGCGGATCACATGATGTCACCAGAATATAAATTCGTAAATCAAACTTGTAACCCTCCATTAGAAAAGGCTTTTCAATGTACTCTTGAACAATCAAATGATCCTGAGATGGAAGTTTGTCACCATTTCTTATCAAAGAAATTCTAAGTTAAAAAAAAAAAGAATTAAAAGACTAATTTGATATGGGGTCAAGATATTTACAAAGTTACAGGTAATACTCAAGAGCAAAATGGTGGAGTAGGGAATTCCAGCGTCTGTCCCTCCACAAAAGCAATAAACAGCCAAAAGATAGTCAGAATCAACTTTTTTGGAAAACTAGAAACTGACCAAAAGCTTATAACAACCAAAGAGCACTTAAAAAAAAAAAAAAAAAAAAGCCCGAATCTATATAAAATGAGCTTTGTGGCATTTTAACTTACTCTGGCCCATTCCCCAACCTCAACTCATCCTCAGACTTAAACAATAGCCCATGTTCCCAGTACAGGTCCTGGTTCCGGAGGGAGCAGAATAGACCTTATTCTTGTAGTAGTTTTATTTCTCTTGTTACTGTTGTTTTTCCTGTCTGATGGCTCCCTGAAGGAACTCAAGGACCGCTTTTATCTTGCCTAATTAGGAACTCTCCTAATGTAGTTGAGGCAGCTACTTGTGGGGGAGTGGGGGAGGGGGCAGGGGGCATTGTTGAAAACATTTGAAGACAAATGCATTAGTTCCTGCTGCCTATGACAACCAATAAATGTTGGAGAAAACAATATACTAACTAAAAATATTGGAAAGAAAAACTAAAGTATGAGAATCTTTGGGGAATAAAAGCTTTGAAAAGCTCAGACATATTTCTGGGAATCTAGAACACCATGTGCATGCCCAAGGCTAAGTGCATGCTCAGGAAAGACTTGAAAGGCCCTAAGCTCTTACCTCTGGTTAACCATCAGGCTCTGCACAAGCATGAAATGAAGACTAGGGCAGAGTTTTAAACTGCCTAGTTGAATGCTGAAGGCATATTCCAACACACATATACACCCCTTCTGCAAGGACTGGGAGTTTGGGTTTCGGGGAGGTTTTCTTGGTTAGTTTCATTTTGTTTTGTTTTGTTGGTTGCAAGTGTTTGAGGAGATGTCTGTCCACTTACAAGCTAAGCACCCACCCAAAAGAACAGGAACTTCAGTTCCACACACAACAAAAAATACAAACTTCCCAAAATTATTTCAGAAAGATAACTAAACAAATAAAGAGCAACCATAACAAGCAGCAACAAAAAACCTTTTAGGGGAGAGAATCCGATTTCCAGCGTTGCTACATTATAACATTCAAAAGGTCTGATTTCCAACAAAAAACTATGAGTCATGCAAAGAAAATTAAAGTATGGCCCATACACAGGAAAGTTACCAATTAATAGAAAGACAGACATTGGGCTTACTAGACAATCAATAATTTAGATCAACTGTTTTAAATCTGTTCACAGGGTTAAAGGAAACCATATGGAGAGAACTGAAGGCAACCACGAGAAGAATATCTCGCCAAATAGAGAGTATCAACAGAGATAGAAGTTTTTGTTTGTTTGTTTGTTTTGGGGTGGTTTTTTTTTTGTTGTTTGTTTGTTTGTTTTTTTAAGGAAGAGTGGAGGGAACCAAACTGAAATTCTGGAGTTAAAAAATAACAATAACTGAAACAAAAAAATTCATTAGCAAGGCTAAACAGAAGATACAGGAAGTCAGAAAAAAAATTAATGAACTTGAAGGTAGTTCAATTGAGACTGACTAGGTCTGAGGAACGGAAAGAAAAAAGAATGAAGAAAAATGAACAGAGGTTAAGAGTTCTATGGGACACCATCAAGAATATCAACATACACGTAATAGGAATCTCAAAAGAAGAGGAGAGAGAGAAAGGGACAGAAAGAATATTTAAAGAATTAATGGCTGCAAACTTCCCAAATTGTTGAAAAACATTAACTACATATCTAAAGAACCCAATTAACTCCAAGTAGGATAAATTCAAAGACATCCACACTGAGACATATTATAATAAAACTGTCAAAAGCCAAGACAGAGAGAATCTTCAAAGTAAGACTAAAGCTACTTATCACACTCTATTAATCCTCAATAAGATAAATAGCTGATTTCTCAACAGAAACAATGGAGACTAGAGGCAGTAAGATGATATATTCAAAGTGTTGACAGAAAGACAGAGGAGAAAATAGAATAAAATAAAATAAAATAACCTGTTAACCAATAATTCTATATCTGGCAAAAGTACTCAAAATTGAAGAAGAAATTAAGATATTCCCAGATAAATCTGATAGCTTGTTAATAATATAGTTGGCCTATAAGAAATGCTGAAGAGAATTCTTCTGACTGAAATGAAAAGACATTAGACAGTAACTCAAATCCACACAAATAAATAAAAAACACTTGGTAAAGGTCACTACATAAGTAAATATGAAAGTCACTATTAATGTAGTTTAGATTTATAATTCTTTTTTCCTATTTTATGTAAAATACAACTGCATTAAACAGTAATTATAAATCTATGTTGATGGGCACACAATGTATGAAAATGTAATTTGTAATAATAATAATATAAAGAGGGACAGAGCTATATAGAAGCAAAATGAGGGGCTCTTTTGTTTTTGTTTTACTACTGAAACTAAGTTGATATTAATCTAAACAAGATTGTTATAAATTGAGGTATTAATTATAATCCCAGGGAAACCATTTAAAAAAACTCCAAAACAGATTCAAAGGGGGTACATGCAACCTGGTGTTTATAGCAGCGATATCAACAATGGCCAACTATGGAAAGAGCCCAAGTGTCCACCAAATGATGAATGGATAAAGATGTAGTGTGTATATGTGCAATGGAATATTACTCAGCCATCAAAAAGAATGAAATCTTGCCATTTATAGCAATGGGAATGGAGCTAGAGTGCATGATGCTAAGCGAAGTAAGGCAGTCCGGGATAGACAAATACCATAAGATTTCACTCATATGGGGAATTTAGGAAACAAAATAGATAAACATGTGGGAAGGGGGAAAAAAGAGAGAAGGAGAGAGGGGGAGGCAAACCATAAGAGGCTCTTAAAAATAGAGGACAAACAGGGTTGATGGAGGGAAGTGGGCAGGGAATGAGCTAAATGGGTGATGGGTATTAAGGACAGCACACATGTACAATGAGCACTGGGTATTGTATGTAAGTGAGTCAAGAAATTCTATTTCTGAAAAAAAAATAAAATAATTTAAAAATTTTTAAACTCACAAATATATAGTAAAAGAAATGACCAGAAAATTAAAATAGCACACAATAAAATATTTAATATAAAA
Organism: Lutra lutra; assembly: GCF_902655055.1. Classification (NCBI taxonomy): domain Eukaryota; kingdom Metazoa; phylum Chordata; class Mammalia; order Carnivora; family Mustelidae; genus Lutra; species Lutra lutra. The sequence continues at coordinate 126,716,634 of NC_062281.1, read as the reverse complement.
GAGAGTAGAAAAGGAGGAATTGAGGAATGAAAACTATATTAAGACACAGATAACAAATAGCAAAATGGCTGAAATAAGTCTTTCCTTATCAATAATTACAAATGGATTAACTCTCCAACTAAGACTAGCATTGGCAGAATGTATTAAAAAAAAAAACATGGTCCAATCACAGACTGTCTACAAGAGATTCACTTCAGATTCAAAGATACAAATAACTTGAAAGTGAACAAATAGAAAAGATACTCCATGCCGAAAGTAGTAAGAGAGAACTGGAGTGGTATACTAGTATTACACAAAACAGACTTAAGGAGAAAATTTGTTGTAAAAGACAAGGACAATATGCAATGATAAAATGATAAATCAAAAGATTAAAATAACATATATGTGTTTTTATTAAAAGCAGCCTTGGGACATCTGGGTGACTCAGTTAAGTGTCTGCCTTCAGCTCAGGTCATGATCCTGGGGTCCTGGGATCAAGTCCCGCATCCGGACCCAGCTCAATGGGGAGCCTACCGCTTCCCCTACTTGTGTGCTCTCTCTCTCTATGACAAATATGTAAGTAAAATCTTTAAAAATAAAAAAATTAAAGCAGCCTCAGCCATATTTTCTCTGAAAAAATACATTGCAGAAAATGAACATTAGAAAGCAAAAGGACACAGGAATATTAAGTTGTGTAATCTATGTTCAGCTAACACGTCTAGTTCATGGTACCTTAGCTTAAAATGTGTTTTACTCATTCTTAATTTAATCACTATGGCTCGATAAAGAAAAAAACTTATTTGTAAAGCAAAGAGGATATAATTATTTTGCTTTAAATGTCTAGCTATTGAAAGAGTAACTACCTATTTTTTTCTCCAAGTCAATTTGGCTCTACTATCAACTGAATTTTATCCTCCAAGGTTACTCTAAAATTATTATAAATACAAATTTTATGTTTAAGAAAAAAATTAGAAAATATCTTTTTTCTCTATTTTGTTGTCTCCTATAAAAGTCTTTCAACTGATTTAATCTTTAAATTGAAGAACTGAAGCCTGTGGAACAGGAAAAAATAGCTCAATAAATATTTAGTTCCAAAAAAGCAACAGAGACCCATTTTATTATTTTTTCATATTCAACCATGAGTGAATGCTCACATTTATTCTTTCCCCCCCAATTTTTTTTAAACTTTTATATGTTCTGAGTGAAAAATACCTACCCATGACCCATTGCACCATTGGCTGGTTTTACTATAAAAGTTTTCTGCTTTCTTTTTTTCTTCAATTCTTTCATGTAGTTCTGGAATTGGGTATATTCAGCAGGGAAGATCCATGTTCGAGGAACAAAGGTATAATCCAGAGGCCGGGACTTGATCATTCTGTAAATTAGAGATAATATGAAAAGTAATTTCTATTCATACTTTTCTAAATTTTCTTTCTCTGTGCTACTGGCATTTATTGCAAGGATTTAAATTCCCATGATTTCTTCATTTACTGATTCATTCCATATATGTCTATAAAGCACCTACTATGTGCTAGGCATTATTCTGGACACTGGGGATACATCAATGAAAGAAAAGGACAAGATTCTCTGTCCTGTGTACCAATTCATATATTGGTAGATCATTCGAGTATACACTATATGCTAGGCACTAGGGATATTAAGATAAATTAATATGGGATAGGGCACTAGGTATACACTATATGCTAGTTTACACTATATGCTATAGTGTACTATATTCGAGTATACACTATATGCTAGGCACTAGGGATATTAAGATAAATTAATATTCTCTACCCTAAGGAATTTACAAATGGGCTATTAAATACAATGTGGTAAGTGCAATAAAGACATACAGGCAAATGATGAGGAATGAGGAATAATGAGGAAATAGTCATTAACTCTGCCCCTGGGATGAGAGGGTGGATAGCAGGAAATAGTTCACCACCAGGTGCCGTTCATGTTGTGTCTTTGAAGATAACTTTGAGTCCTCTGAGGCACCCATAAGGAGCAGTTTTGATCATTTTTTCCTATACTATTTTTGAAGTTTAACTACTTTTCTAAAAAAAACCATGTGAACCTCTGAGTATACTTGAAATATTGTTTCATTTTGTTTTAACATGAACTACATATGGTTTTACTACATGTGGTTTTATGGCTACAATGTATGTCCTGATATTTTTATATTTGCTACTAATCAGGCTGCCTATTTGATACATAATTTAAGGATAAAACTAGGTATAAAATACTTACTTTTGATTAATCCCAATATTGACCATTTTGTACATATTGATTCCCAATAAAAATGAAGAAATCATAAGAAATATTTTCAAATATTATTTATTAAAGAAAATCTGATTATTTCCCAAAAAAGCTCCTTTTAATAAATGTAAGCAAGTCTCTTATAGATAAGGAGATACTGTTCCCAGATGAGATTGGTAAAATCTAAAATGAAACCACAGTACATGGAAAGCACGGAGGCCGGGCCGACATTCTGAAACTAGGGTGTGGCATATGGAAGCCACATGGCTTTCCACAGCTATAGGTTCCTATGGTTATCATATTTCAAGTGCTCTTTCAAGAAAACCCTATAAGAAAGTTATATTTCCACCATGAGAAGGGAAATAATTATCAACTCTTATCTGTGAAATCCAGAATAAGCCAATAAACTAAAGAATCTCAATACAAAATAGGCTAACACTGACTGGTTTGGAAAACGCACATACACACATATACACAAAACTAAAGGAAACACAGGAACAGTGCTGATGTCCTTGTTTTTTGTGTCCAATACCTTTAAATGTATTTATTATATTTTTAACAGTGATATGAAATTAGATCCATTTAAAGTTTTAATTAAAATAATATATTTTAAACTAACCACGCAGAGTATTTATGAATGATATCATTCTTTCACATACATACATACATACTTGGAAAAAATCCAAGCACACATACATTCAAGAGAAAACTTTATTCCATTTAGCAATCTAGCACAAATCATTTGGTGTAAAAATGTATAGCTTCAAAACAGACATGCAATCTTACTTAGGAATTTGGAAATATGGAATAATTTCTGTTCATAGTTGTCATGGACTTACTAAATGATATTAAGCATGTAATTTAATTAATTTGATTTTTATATAAGTAGGTCACTACTTTCCATTTAATAGAAGGTTCTTTTTTCCTTAAGAAAAATTCCAAGGATCTTAGAAAAATAAGAAATTGCCTATGTGTAACAGGTACTAATAAATCTACAGTTAACCTTCTTGTTCTCTACAAAGCAGGTAGAATGATCTTTTCAAAATGCAAATTTGTCATTCTACCAGCTTCACCCCCACTCCTCCTCTCCTATGGAATTTAGGATAAGGACTATAATCCTAACCATTACCCTTCAGCTAATCTCTCCCATTCCCATCAATGTCTCTGTGCTCCAGCTACACTTGACTTTATTTCAGTATCCTGACTATTCTTGCTTTCTCCCACCATATGACCTCAGACCATACACTTTTTCCTGCCCAGAAAACTGTTCTCTATCATTTTCACCAATAAACTCCTCTCAGCATTCATATTTAAGCTACCACATCACATCCACGCGGAAACTCTCCAATGTCTCCCTCCGCCAGAAGTCCTTCACTATCCATTAATTGACTACTATGTAACTCTACTTCATTGCACTTATCACAGTTACAACCCAAAGCTGTATAATCCACAAGTTTGATTTTGATCACCTGATGTGCCCAAAGGCCAGGACACTGCCCAGCGTATAGTAGATATTTAATAAATGTTAGATGAAAGTAAGCGACTTCAATGAAACACATGTCCAAAAATTTACAGAGGGAATTCCCTTTCCTCTGAAGTCTGTTCTTGCTATAATCCCTGTGTTAGTAAATTGCCCCCACCTACATGTTTCCTAAGCCAGAAGCCTAGCAGTCATCTCGGACACTGCTCTCCTCCTCCCCTTTGATTCGCACATCACAGCAGCTTTCCAGTCCTGTCAGTTCTTTCTTTTCCCTATTTTCCAGATGCATTTTCTCTCCACCATTCCCACTACCTCTCCTTTGGTTTATCAGATGTTGACCATCATCACCTCCTTCAGGGCTTCCTCCCTCCTTTCTCCCCCTTCTTTGAATCCATGATCTACAGGCCCACCAAGAGTATGGAAAATATATCATTTCTCTACTCAAAGCCATTAAAAAAGTTCTCATTTTTCTCAGAATAAACAGAAATGTCTGCTAAGTAGTTAAAGAAATTAAAGAATCAATGATGAAATGATTGAATAAAACAGAGTAACATGGTGAATGCAGCCTGGCCTTTGCATTTACCTGCAGCAGCATCACAAACTGAGCCTCCCGACACCCTATAAAACCACAGGAACTACTTAGAAGTTCCCCCAAACCTAACATGTTGGTTTAAGTTTCCATATAGTTCCTCCCACTGCCATCTTTGCCTACAGTCTCCTTGCCTTCTTCGCAAAGGGTGAACTCCTATACACTCTTCAATATCCATTTTGCATTTGAATTCCCCAGAAAACCACCCAAACCCTCCTGGAAATAACCTCTGTCATCATCTTTGTCACTGCCTTACACTGACTCTCCCCTGTGGTACCATCAAACTGTATTATATGTACATCACTCTTTCTCCCTTACTAAAATTTGAGTTCTAGGCAGGGACTAGACCTTATTCATCTTGTTTGCCTGTTAGCAGTCTCTAGTCTATAACAGACACACAAAAAATATTTGTTGGGTGAGTGTATAAACTTTCACATGATGCATATAATATTTAGTTATATATCAAGTTTCCTAACCTTTCTCTGTTTGAGTTTTCTTTTTTAAAAATTTTCTTAAATTATCACTCAACTTCCTTAAACTAAAAAAAAAAAAAAAACTAATCCACAGAAATATAAATTGCACAAAAATTCTGCAGTTCATTTGGTATAACGCTTGAGAACTTGTGAACAGTTTTTCCCATAACAGTAGAATTGTTACTCCAAATAGTGGTCTCAGAGATAAGTATATATATATTTATCTCAGAGACCTGGGTAGGGACATACACATATGCCTGTGTGTATGTGTGTGCACAAATGCACCTACTCTCATGTCTGGCACACATTAGATGCTCAATAAAACATAGATGCTCAATAAACATGGTTTGAACACACACACACAGTGTATTATGTTGCTAAACTGCAGTGAAAAGAGTCTGAGATTCTGGAGCCCAGGATTCTGCTCTGGCTCCACGATTCACTATTTGTTTTACTTGTGCAAGATACTCATTTCTCTGATTCTCAGTTACCTCCTCTACAAAATGAAGGAAGAACCAGGAAACTTCTAAGATCTGCTAGCTCTAAAATTCTATCTCTTCCATCAAAATACCATTTCAAATCAATGTAACCTGGTGAAAGATACACTCTAACATTCAAAACAAACTTTGAAAAGGTCTTCTCTATTACAAGAAAATGAAGATTACTTGGTCATATTTCTTGCTAAGAAATCCTTTCTACAGATCTCCCCCATTCCTGGAAAATGGTTGATCCTCTGGAAAATAAAAAGGTAAACATTAATATTCCCATGGACTTAATGAATACATTCATTTATACTACAATAAAGTTACATCCATCCTGAGTTTAATGTTCTTTAAAAACTGACTATTAATGTAAAATATTTAAAATGAAATGACTATAATGACTTTATAGAATTAAAGAATCTACAATAAGCAAAGAAGAAAATTGCAAATTTTTTTAAGAAATCAGAAAACCGTGTTTACAGAGATATGGGTGTTACAATTTTCCGTGTTGAATAACTGGTCATTCAATGTCTATTTCTACTATTCTAAATTTACTATATTCATACAGATAAGCATTGTAGAAATATTGGCAAGAATGGCCTTGTTAGTATCCTATAGCCAATTTTGTATTACACTCTATACTGACAAACTATACAAAATGTTGATTGTCTAAAATTCTGTGTATTTGGCTTTTTAGTTTGATTTCTACTTTTTAATATGTTTGTTTGACATTCTACAAATAAAAGAATGAAGCCCACATGGCAGATATTACAAGGTAGTTCCACTTCCTGATTTCTCTGTGCAATTTTTCCACGTCACTCGTCTTTAAGAGTAATGCAAAGCACCTGTGTAGGAAGTGTTTTCTCCTATTAATTCTTCCTTAAAGATGGAAAGAGGTTAAAGTTAGACTGGAAGGAACTCAGGCTTTTATGCAAAGAGTCAGGACTACTGGACAGCAACAAAACAGGCTATTTAGATAAGTTAGAAATGAAATTTAATATATCCACACATTAAGAATCCTATCTGAGTAAAATTATGATGGAATTCATAGAACTCTCCTAAAACCAATAACTGGTCATGATTAATCCCCACCTGGTAATTTTGCAGCTCTGCAATCTTCTCCTGCTGAACCGCAGAATCACACCATATAAGGTTACTTGTTTCATCCTCATCTGGAGTTTTCATAAATCCCATTTCATCTATCACTAAACGAACTGCAAGTAAATGATTAAGTTAAATGAAAATTAAAATACTACTGAAATATATTCATTGTGGAAACAGGTTTTATATATGTAAATTTTATCTCAAAGTATTTCATTTGCAAAATATCCATTAGTTATAGCATTCCCTTATTTTTAGCTACAACAGTTTATCTAGGGCCAAATTATACTCACAGTAACTGAGAACTGTTTTTAGGTTGCACTCAAAATCCTCGGTTTCAACCGTCAGAGTTTCAGCAGGTACACAACTCTGCTAAAAAGTTCAGTGACTAATCATGGCACAGTGAAAACACATACACAGCTGAGACAACACCTCTACTCAGGAAAATGGACTTCATGGCTTTTTTTTTGTGACCTTGGGCTAAAAGGGAAAAGGTAAAAATAGTTCCTGATCATTAGACCTATCCTATACTTTCCACCTCCCCAGTTCAAATTATTTTTAGCAATTAAAACCAAGTCAGTGTTGACTCAGGATATGAAATAATGAAGCAGAATTCACCGTAGAGATCTGGAAACTGGCCCTCCTATCTGCTCCTAACACCTTCATCTGACTGAAAAAATTTGTGCTCAGAGGAAAGCTTGTTTTTCAGTACAAACTATTTATATGCTCCTCTCTGATCTGGATACCAAATTAACATACTAACACTTTTCTTCCAATGAATTTCAAGTTTAGAATAAAGATAAGCAAAATATTTAGGATAAATTTTGGATCCCAACAGAATTCTGAGTCTTAATAGAAAGGTGTAACTATATGGCAGCCCTTCGATGTTTTCTTTTTAAATGTTTTCCTTTACTGTACACCCTATGCATGAGGAGAAATGGTAAAGGGGGATCAGTTGTCTGAATTCACTTGGCTCAAGTACAAAACTGATGAGCAGACACTTGTCAGTCTCAAGTTCTAGAGACTCTTGATTGCTTTTTGGCTGAGGAGAAAGAAAAGATTTTTTATGCAATGGTTCCTAGACTACAGACATAAAAGAAGAGAACAGTGATTGGAGAGGGATGATGCTAGGGTGGGGAGGAATGCTGAACTGAAATCACCATTCTCCATGAAAGGCTCAGAAAAACTTGGGGCTGTTCTGAAGGTGCAGGTGATAATGTACAAAACAAGACTTGGGGGAAGGGCCGTTGTCTTGTCTGCCCCCGACCACCACGCAACTTTGCTGACCTGAGGGCTCACAGGGAGGGCAAGGGCCGCAGCTACCCAGCCTGGGAGACTGCTTTAACTCACTCATAAGCAGTAAAAAAATAATGAGGCCAGAATAACTGCTCACAAGCAGACCTGTTCCTGAGTACAGGAGATACATTGTCTGGGGCTGTTCAGAGATAACTGAGAAGACCTTAGAGAGAGATGAAACTGGCGGCAGTTACAGAGGGAAGGAGTATAATGAGCTACTAAAATGTATGCATGAATGTACACATGATGAATGTACACATGAACCAGTGAGGCTGGGAACATTCAGGTTACATAACAATAGTGGAAAAGATCCATTATTTCCTTAGATTCACAAACCAAATCTATAAGGTCAATCATATATAAATCTCTTCTATTAAGAAATTCAAAGCTTGGAGAGCTGACAAAGTTGAACTTCAAAGAAAAACACAATGCTAGGTTATTATAAAGTCTCTTTTCTCAGGTAAGCCATTTAATCAAATTTTTATTTGAACTGAAATTTTTGGAATCTTTTAAGGATATCATCCTCGACTGCATGGAAAAGAAATCCCTTTAATGCATCAGCTCCAAATAGAAATTTGTTGACAGCTAAAGCCTACCTCTGTGCCTTGAAATGCTGATATTTTAGGAGCTCTCTTTTAATAAGAGGGTAAAAAATAATTGTCTCTACACTGAATTTCTACCAGACCGAACACTCCATTGGTAAAACAGAGATAACCGTATGAAACATTTCCTCAGATTTCCCTTTATATATTACATAACCCCCTCTCCAATCCTTCTTGTCCCCATTAAATAAAAATTACCAAAAATATACTCCTCATAATTTGTCCTATGATCTTTTCCCTTGATCCATAGAGCTTTCAGAGGCTGTTCAGGAGTTTTAAAAATAGGAATCCATGCAACTCTCTGAATCTTAGATATAGAAGATACATTTGTGTTTCTCAATTTAAATTTCAATTCACATTTTACTTAGGCAATATGATATAGTAAAAAGAAAACTGAATTTGGAAACAAATGAATTTAGGTTCAAGTTCCACTTTTGTCATCTGTGTGAACTTGGGTAAGTTGCTAACTCTCACTGGACTTGTTTATTCAACTTTCTATAGAGGATGTATAAAAAATAATGTGGAATTTCATAATGTAGTAATTATAGAACCAGTGAGAGAACATACTTCATTACTCCATATGTCTTCATAAGAAACTAAAAGAAAAATTTCTCTCAAGACTCAGGAATACAGAAGTCATATATCCTTCGAATAACCAATGATTTTATCTTCTGGGCACTGTGCAGTCTATAACTGATTATGTTTTAATATTTGCTTTGGTTGCTAGGAAGCTCTGAGTCAAATCCATGTCCATCTCGAACTACAGAGAGTCTCGCGGAATGTATTTTGTACTCTTACCAGCCAGAAGATTCATCTTAGTTTTACTGTCTTTATTTTCCCATGTTTATCTTCTTAATGCTATTAGCCACTTCAAATTCACCTCACTATTATAGTGTAGAAAGGCAGGGGAAAGAGAGGAAGGGAGTAATGCAGCCTATTTTACAGGTTTATTTGGAAGATTAAATGAGGTAATGCATATGGAAATGTTTGGTCAATGGCTATAAAAATATTACGATTAAAACTATAGCAAAGTATTCTACATGAGGAAACAGGCAACACCAGGGCAAAAATACAGGTGTTCTGATTATGGCTTAAGTGTATTTCCATTATATAATTCGAAATGCCAAGATAGCAGTAATTAAATTATAAGAAGTAAGGTGTTGCATAAACATGCTTAAATAAGGGAAAAAGCAAGGTAGCTTTCTTTCTCCTTGACACATGGCCAATTCCCTCTTTCCCTTCCCTATACTTAGCTCTGTATTCTCCAAACAGTCCCTGATCCAAGGACTGAGCCAGGAATTCTGTTAAACACCACAGCACAGCAAGGAGGTAGGAATCAGTATAAAGAAAACTGGTAGTGGGTATTAAGGAGGGCATGTATTGCATCGAGTACTGGGTGTTATACATAAACAACGAATCTCGGAACACTACATCAAAAACTAATGATGTATTGTATGGTGACTCGCATAGCACAATAAAATAATTTTTTTTTTAATTCTAAAAAAAGGATGCTAAGGCAACTTCAGCCCTGGGAAAACTTCCTGGGAAAGTGAGAGAGAACTGAGTTGAAACACTCTTCTGTAGATCAAGGTTCCTTATGAACCCCACCAAAACCTTAAAGTAAATAATAGGATAACACCACCCATCAATCACTTATAAATGGTCACTTACTCTTGTTTCTAGAAAACATGCTGCAAATAAACCTGAATCTTTCACATCTCACCCTCCCATGCTAACCTGCTTCAAGTCCCCGCCTCTGAGGACCACTTATTGGAACAGAGTATCGGGGCGCCTCAATTCCAATGAAATATTCCCACTGACCACTCAAGAACTTTGGTGAATTACTATAAATGAAAATGAGACTCTCAAAGATGGATAAGAGTAAGAATAATTGACATACTTTGATTTTCCTTAACTCTCTCAATGCAAAATGGCTAAGAGGAAGATTAGCTGAGTATCTCTGGTATTTATTAAGAGTTCTGCAAGGCTGGGGGTGCCTGGGTGGCTCAGTAGTTAAGCATCTGCCTTTGGCTCAGGTGGTGATCCCAGGGTCCTGGGGTCCAGCCCCACACCTAGTCTGGCATCCAGTCCCCTGCTCTGAGAGGACCTTGCTTCCCCCTCTCCTACTCCCCCTGCTCGTATCCCCTCTCTTGCTGTGTCTCTCTCTGTCAAATAAATAAAATATTTTAAAAAAAAGTTCTGCAATGCTGGGCAAGTGTATCATAATTTAAGACAACTATTCTTCTTATCTACTCTCTATACCACAGATACTGCTTATACATAAAAACTGGAACTTCATTAATAAAAAGCAACAGCATCATCAAAAGAATTTTTTTTTTAAACACAGAGAGAAATGTGTTGTTCCTCTATTCCTGAAGTCAGTCATTGTTTGATAAAAATCTCAAAGTTTGTAATTTTTTAAATTTTACATCTAACATTTTAATCTTTGTAATGTTTACTTCATACTTGATTTAAAAATTAAGTATTAATCAAAATCACATATATAATACCATCTCATTAATAGCTAAAGCCTTTAGTTTACATTGATGTTCTTTTTGTTTATTAACATGTTAAATATCTCATAAAAAAGAACATTTTATAGAAGGCATTTAAAAATGAATTGCACAAACGGTATCTCCCTGAATTTCAACATTGTTTTCAACATCAAACCAATCTTTCCAACAGTGATGAAAATCTCATGATTCTGAGGAGACCTACCAATTTCAAACTTTGTCCCAGCAACATTTGCTGTAATGGTTCCCTTCTTTTTCTTTTTTCTGACTTTCCTTTTCATTGTGCTTTGGTAAGGCAATTCTGTATTCAGATCCAGGGGAGAGGGTCCCTGAATAACTTTAAAAGAAATGTAAACCAATCAAGTATCACTAAAATAACAAAAATTTCATAGCAGAGAACACAGATGCCCCCCCACCAAAAAAAAAAAAGGTAAAACTAAAAATTCTGGTTCGTTAAGAGTCCTCAATTAATTTTTAATTCTTAGAAAAAATTCTCAGAGATGATCTATAATAATACAATCATGTCAATCTGCTTACCTCTTTCTTGAGGCAAAGATGGCATTATTGCCTGTGCCTGTTACAGTGTGTGCTGTTGTACCAAGCTCTCAGGATATCTGGGAGGCCTGCATTAGTCTAAGTAGGATATGGCTCCAGATCACTGAAAGTTCCTATCATATTATCTTGGTGGAATCCTCAGATTTCAGGACACTGAAGTTATGGGATGAGAAGTTACCTGTAGGGATTTTAAAACAAAGTCATTTAGAAAACAATTTTTATGAAATGTTTCTGTTCTTTTTAAAAGTCAAGTAAAGGTGAAAGTTAATGTACATATTCAATCAACAAATATTTGTTAACTCATTAAACCTTATGCAAAATGCCAAGTGATGGTTCCCTGTCCTAAAAAGTTCACAGAGTAGAAGAGGAGAATTTTATTTAAGTCATATATTTACACACAATAAATAACATGCCATACACCAACAATAACAATAACCATATTCACTACCAACTATTGAACACTTGCTGTCATGGGTCACTTAAGCCACTTAATCTTTCAACAAAAGTATGAGGTAGAACTTTTATCCCTGTCTTACAGTTAACTGACCTCGGAAAGGACAAATCTTTACCAAAAAAGTGACAAAATTAACATCTCTCCGATGTCAAAGTCAGTGCCCTTAATTGGGACTCCACACAACCTTCAACCCAATGTCTGAAACTTAGGTCCAGCATTACTTTTCATATGAAACAGTGAAGTAAGTGCCAGGACAGAGATCACATAGCAAGAGAATACAGAAAAAAGGGATTTCTCATTAGTGAGGGGGGCAGTGGTTGGCAGGGAGGAAGGTGACGACTTTATAAAGTAGACCACATTTGAACTGTGGCTTAAAAAATGGAAACAATTTCGGAAAGGCAGAAAACGAGAGGAGTTGTTATTACAATGAGCTTATTTGGTCACACAGAGGAATGCTGTAAACATTTTTTAATGAACAAATTTGATCTGCTACACCTCAGCATGGCATATATGACACCTGTATTTTCACTGTGTACGTAGAACCCAGGTATTCATGCCCTGACTAGACTATTCTGCTCAGTCTATACTATCAATTTCCTAATTTCTCCCTTCACAATGTAAGAATTGTTGAGTTCTTGGAAATGTCTCTAAACACAATGAAAAATTATAAAAGTTATCATGATAAACAAAGGTATGGTATCAATACATTTACCAGGAGATTATTAGGTTTATCAGAAATTCAACTACATAAAATGTGACTCATATACATCACATCCAATAGTCATTATTAATAATAAGATTCATTATTTAAGAAAATTTAAATCTTAGTTTGTTCTCAAGTACCATTTTTAGTAGAATAATTACCTAGACTAATTAAATCTGAAAGCTAGGAAATATTTATTACAGACCAACTGTGGGTAGCACTGTTAGGAATCTAAAATATCTTACCTTATTAACAAACCTGGAATTTAGATACCATTTCTGCAATTTTCCAGATATGGAAATTAAGTCTAAATAAGTTAAATAAATCAAGATAACAATTTATAAATAGAAAACCTAGGCTTTGAGCCCCATTCTGTCCAATTGTTCATACTATTCACAAAGCCCCACTATTTTCAGACACTGTGCTAATATGCTATATAGATGTAAAAAAAAATTTTCACAACCCAATTGTATTACAAGGGGCAAGATATGGGCATATTCAGGGAAATCACAATACTTCAAACCAAACAGAGAAATCACAGTAAACACACCTAGCTTGATTTAAGCTCGCAATTCCAAGCTGGAAATAGACTGGATTACTTTTCAGAATAAAAGAAAGGAGTGATCTAAAATTCAGTGTGATTTCTTCCTGGAAGCTCTCTGATACCTCAGGGAGGTAACTATTTGGGTTTATAAGTCCTTGTCCAACATCTTGTTACTGGAGTAAACAAAGATCCTCTTATGGTAACAGAGTACGTATTACATTGAAAGTAGGTGACAAAGTCAACAAGAGTGTGAGACAATGTCTGCCTAACTATACTGACAATAAATCAGTAATTGTTACAGGCTCTAAAAACAGATTTGTTAATTTCTGACTTAAATAATGAGCCAAACACTCTGATTAGAACAAGCTCAGAACAAAACTGTTATCTCTTCCCCTACCACATAAGAATTTAAAGGCCTTAAATTTAGTCTCACCACATATGTGCCCTATTTAATTGCATTTATGTTTTGGTGAATAACAGTAAGAGTTCTTATCAAACTCAAGAATTTCATTCTACCGTCCAATTCTAATCATTTCACTTTATTCTTAGTGAGAGACGTGAGACAACAGACTGATCACACCACTCAAATGAGCCATGGTTACCTACTTTTCAGAAGCACACAGCATGGTTCAGTTACCTCCGAGATACTTTAGCCAAGGGTTTCTTAAGCTCGGTTGCAAAGTGGAATCACTTGAGGAACTTCTGAAAATCCTAGTAACCAAGCCATACCCCAGATCCCTGGTGGGGCCCAACTATCAGCATATTTTAAGCTTTCCACATAACTATATCATGCAGCCAAGACTGACAACCTCTGCTCTAAGTATATAGTGACACTGAATCAAATAATAGTTATAACATACACATATCAAAAAAAAGTAAAACAAAGAAAAAAAACTTTGAACCTATATAAAAGAAGGCCAAGTATTTAGGTAAAAATCATCCATTAAAATCCTCATTTCTAGTTGAAGTAAACAAACTGAGAGAAAAAAAAAAGAATTAGAAAATCAGCAGGAATTGGTTCCTCTTTTTTTAATTTATTTTATTTTATTATTGTGTTATGTTAGTCACCATACAGTACACCATTAGTTTTTGATGTACTGTTCCATGATTCATTGTTCGTGTATAACACCCAGTGCTCCATGCAATCCGTGCCCTCCTTAATACTGATCACCAGGCTCACCCATTCCCACATTCTCGTCCCTTCTAAAACCCTCATTTAGTTTACCGGAGTCCAGAGTCTCTCACAGTTTATCTCTCATTCTGATTTCCCCCTTCATTTTCCCCTTCCTTCTCCTAATGTCCTCCATGCTATTCCTTATGTTCCACAAATAATTGAAACCATATGATAATTGACTTTCTCTGCTTGACTTAATTCACTTAGCATATTCCCCTCCATATTCCCCATCCATGTTGATGCAAAAGTTGGGTATTCATCATTTCTGATGCCTGGGTAATATTCCATTGTATATATGGACCACATCTTCTTTACCCATTCATCTGTCAAAGGGCATTTCAGCTCTTTTCACAGTTTGGCTACTGTGAACATTGCTGCTATGAACATTGGGGTGCAATGGCTTTTCTTTTTTTTTTTTTTTGTTTGTTTTTTTTTTTCCTTTTTTATTTTTTTTTAATTTTTTTATTAATTCTTTATTTTTTCAGCATAACAGTATTCATTGTTTTTGCACCACACCCAGTGCTCCATGCAATCTGTGCCCTCCACAATACCCACCACCTGGTGCCCCCAACCTCCCACCCCCCACCCCTTCAAAATTCTCAGATCGTTTTTCAGAGTCCATAGTCTCTCATGGTTCACCTCCCCTTCCAATTTCCCTCAACTCCCTTCTCCTCTCCATCTCCCCTTGTCCTCCATGCTATTTGTTATGCTCCACAAATAAGTGAAACCATATGATAATTGACTCTCTCTGCTTGACTTATTTCACTCAGCATAATCTCTTCCAGTCCCGTCCATGTTGCTACAAAACTTGGGTATTCATCCTTTCTTTTTTCTTTTTCTTTTCACTATATCTGTATCTTGGGGTAAATATCCAATAGTGCAATTACTGGGTCATCGGGTAGCTCTATTTTTAACTTTCTCAGGAACTTCCACACTGTTTTTCTATGTGGCTGCACCAACTTACATTCCCACTAACAGTGTAAGAGGGTTCCCTTTTCTCCACAACCTCTCCAACACTTGTTTCTTGCCTTGTCAATTTTTGCCATTCTAACTGGTATAAGGTGGTATCTCAATGTGGTTTTAATTTGAATTTCCCTAATGGCTAATGATGATATCTGCAAATGACACTACAAAGGGCTGATATCCAAGATCTATAAAGAACTTCTCAAACTCACCACCCAAAAAAAAATAATAATCAAGTCAAAAAATGGGCAGGAAACATGAACAGACACTTCTTAAAAGAAGACATACAAATGGCTAACAGACACAGAAACTGATTTCTAAGACAAATAAATAATTTTACTTTGCAAATAAAGAAGCCATTTCCAAAAGGAATCAATTTCCCAAAATGTTAAGCAAATGGAAACCTCAAATGTAGAAGCTCAAGTGTTACCATGAAAAACAATAGATACATAAGACTAAAACAAAAAAACTGTAACTCCAATGCATTTGTGTTGGAGTGCTCTTTCTTCCCAGTTCTTCACATTGAATTACGAGCACTTAAAATCCAGATAGATTTCCACTTTTCTCTTAAAGCTTCCTCTGATTATGTTTGAAGAAATTCATTTCTCCCACTTCCATTCTATCACAGAGGCCATCATATCACCAACCATGAATTAGGAAGGTAAACTCTGCAAAGACAAGTGGTTTTCTTGTCCCCTATCTTGTCGACCCTTCTGCTCCCAGAGCTTAGAATATTGCCTGACATAATGCTAAATAAGCACCTATTCATGTTACTGCCTGGGAGTAAACAGAGTTGATCATGGAGTTCTGAGAAGCAAATACACATCATTTACAAAGATTACTTTCACATTTTTAAGTGAAAAAGCAAAGTATCTAAAAGTTTACATTTGGGTAAAATAACAGACGAAAATGTGGAATATATGCACTGAGTAGTGGTGGTCTGCTGTGGCTGGGGGCAGAGCTAACAGAGACTTTCATGTACAACTTTTAGTATTCTGTGCATGTATTACCTATTTAAGAAGTAAAATATATGTGATAAAATTGTGTTACAACATTAACATGTTAATAACAAAACCCATTGAACTTTGTATTTCATTTATTTTCCTTAAAGATTTATTTATTTGAGAGAGCCCATGTGCACATGAGCTGGGGAAGGGGGAGCAGAGGGAGAGGGAGAGAAGCAGACTCCCCACTAAGCACAGGGCACTACATTCATTCTCACAGTGCAAAAGGAATAAATTGATTTTTCCCAGTGGTGGATATTAAGGAGGGCACCTATTACATTCAGCACTCAGTGTGGTGCATAAACAATGAATCTTAGAACACTGAAAAAATAAAATTAAATTAAAAAAATAAAAATAGGGGCGCCTGGGTGGCTCAGTGGGTTAAGCCGCTGCCTTCGGCTCAGGTCATGATCTCAGGGTCCTGGGATCGAGTCCCGCATCGGGCTCTCTGCTCGGCAGGGAGCCTGCTTCCCTTCCTCTCTCTCTGCCTGCCTCTCTGCCTACTTGTGATCTCTGTCTGTCAAATAAATAAATAAAATCTTTAAAAAAAAAAATAAATAAAATAAAATAAAATAAAATGCCAGCCAATGAAGATAGCATTGGTGGCATTTTTGAAACAACAAGATGAACACAAAACATCTTTTGTGTAAATTACACAAGAGAAACTCAGATCTTCCCAACAATCCCCAAAAATACATACCCTGGTGAATGCTATATAAAATGGGTTCTTCATATGTACTGGTGAAATTTTAGCTTACCATGGATTACTAAAACAATCTTCATTGAAGATCAGTGGAAACCAAAATTAGGTTAAGTTGAAAATACATAAAATAACATTAATAAAAATTTAATAAAAGTTGTTTTTATGGTGAGGGGAGGGAAGAAGAAAGAAATAGATATAAACCAGTACCTACTGTGTACTAAGTATTTCACATAATTTTGTGTGTATTTACCTCACCCAGTAAATGCCCCAGTATGTTTTATTCTAATTCTACATGGAGGAAAACTTAGACTTCATGGCTAAGTAACTTGCCCAAAGTCACACCTAACAGGTGACAATGAAGAGGCTTGTCTCTAAATTCCATGACATTTTCCACTTTGTATGTTAACTCCAAAATTCAGTCTTTAAATACAACAGTTGAAGATTTCACAAAGAAGTTTAATTCTGCTTGCCTGGAGCTATTTTAAAAGCTAGGGAATGAGAGTAAGAGAATCAGGCTGTGGTTTAACATGCAGTTGAAATCACAAAGTTGCATCAGAATTATTAATCTCTCTTCTTTGAACACCAGGCAGCTATCAATATTCAGACTGTCGTCCTATTTTTTTTCCTTCATGAAGGTACTACAATTCAATAAAGACTCTCATATAGCTGTTTCTATTCTCAGTGAACATAACAGATAACAATTTTCTTTCTTTGTGGTGCTTGCATTCTAGTGTGGGAGAGAGAAACAATAACAGCAAACATATTAAGTAAACTATAGAAAATGCTAAGTACTATAGGGAGAGTCAGCACAACTGGTCAGGAGATCAGGAGTGTAGGGGAAAAGGAAGGAGAAGAGTTGGAAGGAAAAGTTTTAAATACTGAATCCAGATGGTCCTCATTGGGAAGGTAATGACTTGTCTGAAGTGGAGTTGATAAAAAAAACAGATGTATCCTGGAACACTGAAAAGAAATAAAATAAAATGGAGGAAAAAAACAGAAATATATGTGTACATATGTGCATGAAAGCATGTGAGGATGTGAACATGTGTGATGGGGAGGGAATGGGGAAACATCATTTCTGAGTATTGAACACTCTTAAAGCCCTCCGATATGGTTCTTTTTCCTAAATCCTGGCGTTCCTAAGTATCTATTTTCTATACTGATTTTTAAATTACTATTTTCACACTGAAAAGGAGAATAAACATGTTTCACAGTATATATAACTAGTTGTATGTACTTTTGGTAGTGTATCACTCTTCTGATGGACAGGGAGATAGGAGGTGCAGGGAGATCCCAACCTTGCCGTGTACTTTGTATCCCCATTACTGTCATTAGATTTTCACACACTGCTGACTCTCTTTGGTTCTTGTCTCCTAGCATCATAGATTTTGGCATCTGAATTACTCCCATCCCCCCTTCCATACTTACTGCCCTATTGTATGGCTTTTCAGTTTTCAAAACCCATCAAGAACAATCTGTATTAGGACAGGCTACACTTCATGGCAAAAACATCCCCCAAATCTCAGGAGCTTAAAATAACTATGGTCTATTTCTTAATCATGCTACATATCCAACAAAGACCGGCAGGGGTGCTTGGCATTTCACAGTCACACAGGAACCCAAGCTGTTACATCAGCAATCATCTTAAACCCAGCCACTGCACCAGAAGGAAAGAGTTTTGGAGGATCTCATATAGGCAACTAATAACACACAAAATTTCTACTCACAAGTCAATGACCTAAATAAGTCACATGACCTCTACCAACAAGAGTTTGGGAGTATAGTCATACCATATGGCCAATCGGAATAAGAGCCAGGAGGCGCCTGAGTGGCTCAGTTGGTTAAGCCACTGATGCTTGATTTTAGGCTCAGGTCATGATCTCAGGGTCATGGGATTGAGCCCTGTATCGGGCTCCATGCAGGGCATAGAGCCTGCTTAAGATTCTCTCCTTCCCTCTCTCTTTGCCCGTCCCATAAGGAATGAAATCTAGTAAGTAACACTAACAACCATTAACCATCACAGACTCCAGCCAATTAATTACTCCCTATTTTAAATTTGCCACCTACCCCTGGACACTATTTTCTAGTTCTCCATAGCTCCATTTTATAGTATTCTTCTCTGACTGAAGAATGGGTGGGGGGGGAGCTGAGACTTGTACTGAGCCCAGTCTGCCCCTTGACTTTATACAATGGATAATTAAACATCTCTATCCTTGGCCACTATGGACTGTAATAACGCTGATGAGGAAAAGGAAGAACACAAGGAAGAAAAGGAGAAGAATGGGATTGATACAGTCACTTAATGTAAAACATGCTATGTGCCCAGGCACTCTTCAAGGTTTTTATACATAAAACTCTAATCTTCTGGGGCG
This sequence comes from Lutra lutra, assembly GCF_902655055.1. NCBI lineage: Eukaryota > Metazoa > Chordata > Mammalia > Carnivora > Mustelidae > Lutra > Lutra lutra. The sequence goes on along the minus strand of NC_062281.1, from coordinate 126,697,388 downwards.
CCTGGGTGGCTCAGTTGGTTAAGTGTCTGCCTTCAGCTCAGGTCATGATCCCAGGGTCCTGAATCAAGCCCCACATTGGGCTCCCTGCTCAGTGGGAAACCTGCTTCTCCCTCTCCCACTTCCCTCCCTCTCCCACTTCCCTTTTGCTCTCTCTCTCTCTCTCTCTGTCAAATAAGTAAATAAATAAAATATTTAAAAATTAAATAAATGAATAAATAAATAAAACTCTGATCTTCACAACCCTAAAATATGCCCTGTTATTATTATCCACATAGATAGCTGTCTAAAGAAGAGATGTATAATGAACAATGACATTGAAACACAACATATAAGAAAATTTTAAAATAATAATTCTGCAAATCTGCCTCGAAATAATCCTCTCTGCATTTCTAAACTGTAATTATCTGATGAAAGGTGTTCCTACTATTACTTCAAAATAATTGAAAAATAATAAATATAGCAAAAATTATATCAAATTAAGCTTTTACTTTAGGGAAAAAACACTCTCCACACATATGGTGTATTATTGGAAAGAAGTTATTGCAAATTGCAGTCAGAAATCTATTACTTCATGAAAATTATCAAAATGAGGCAGTTATTTTTTTGTGCATAAAGAAGGTAATGCTTCCAGACATCAGGTCATGAATACAATTTTGTCTATTGTTGCGCTGTAACACATCATTAAATTTCAGCACTTGTTCCCCAAATCAAATTTGATATGCTATTTTTATTTTCAAAAAAATGAAAGTAAGTGAAACATGTGCCAACGTTTAAACATTAATATCCGAAATGTTTCTTATTTGATAATATCAGGATTGGATCTAATGTGTACTCTAGACCAGGGGCTTCTCAAACTTAATGGGCATGCCAATCATCTGGGAATACTGTTGAAGCTCAGATTCTGATTCATTAGTTCTAGGGTGGCACCTGTGAGTCTACTTTGCTAACCAGTCCCCAGATATGCTGGTTCACAGCTCACACTTAGAGGAGCAAGGCTCTAGATGACCACAATGTTTAATACTATGCTGACATAATATTTTTAACTTAAAGTCTTTCTGTATAACATGTGACAATAACAAAATTATAAAAATGATTTTAAAATTAATATAAGTGATGTAAAATTACATATGAAAGTTAAAAGATCCCATGAGTCAAAAAAATAAAAATAAAAAATAAAAGATTAGGAAATGTTGACCTAGAGCAGTGGTTCTCAAAATATAATATGGTTCAGGAACAGCAAGCAGTGTCAGCATCACCTGGTAGCTTATTAGATATGCATATTCTTGGGCTCAACCCCAGAATTTTTTTTTTTAAAGATTTTATTTATTTATTTGACAGAGAGAAATCACAAGTAGGCAGAGAGGCAGGCAGAGAGAGAGGAGGAAGCAGGCTCCCTGCTGAGCAGAAAGCCCGATGTGGGGCTCGAACCCAGGACCTGGGATCATGACCTGAGCCGAAGGCAGCGGCTTAACCCACTGAGCCACCCAGGCGCCCCAACCCCAGAATTTTTTAATCAAATTCTGGGGGCAGGACCCAACAACTGACAAGCCGTGCAGGTGATTCTGATGTAGGCTAAAGTTTCAGAACCACTGGACTAGAAGGACAAGAGCTAGTAGCATGGGCAAACTCCAAGAAAATGGAGGACACTACTGCTGGAGTCTGCTGGAGTCCATTCCCTCCCCATTGGTCTTCTAAAGTAGAACCACGTGGATGACTTAGAAATCCCCTGGCCAAGCAAGAAATGCAAAAGAAAATATTTGCCAAGCAGGACTCTGAGCAGCGAGAAAGGAAGATACTTGCTACAAAGGATCTCATTTACTACTGGAGTAAGCCCTGCTAAGTGAGGTGAGGTTTTGTTAATCTAGAAAAACAGTTTACATTCCTTCTCTGAGTCCAAACTAGCTGCCAATGCTGACCAACCAAGACATTCGTGTTAAAGATAATCTACCAAAAATCATTAAACATATGAGGAGGATTAACAGCAACCACAAAGATTAATAATATACCCTCTCCTCCAAAGCACTGAGCCAAGAGCAGAGTAACTTGACCTTTTTAGAAATGAAAAGTTGGGGGGGGAGGCTGCAGATGGACAACAACATTGTGTATATTGTTGGTGCATACATACAATGAAAGTACTACACAAGTAAAAATAAATGAACCAGAACTACATGATGAATCACACAAGTAAGGCACATGAAAAAAGCTGAGGAATACAAACATTAGTATATTATTAATATAAAGTTAAAATAATTAGATAAAATAAAAACAAATGGTATACACTGAGAGAGAGAGAGAGAGAAAGATCAGTCAGGAATTAATACATACGAAATAAAAGTGTAAAGAACTACATGGGGATGATAAACACCATCTCTGACACCTCTTGAGTGTTAAGGAGAGGATGCGATAGCCAGTCCTATCCTACAGAGAAAGAGCACCAAAGATATCATTTCTAACGTAAAGAATGAATGTACCCTTATCATGGTTTAGCTTTCTGAAATAATAGGTAAAAATAAAATAGCCAAGATTCTTTTGTTCGAACCATCATGTTTCCTTGGAAAAACTGTGTTCTAAGTCACACTGTTGGAAACTTAGGTCTGATCCTGACTCACAAGTAATGCGGAGTCACTGACAGACTTGAAGAGGAGTAACACAATCCAATTTTCTTTTTAATAGATTACACTGACAGTAATCATGAGCACTGGATGGGAGAGGGGCAAGAATGGAGACAGGCTCCTAAGAGGGTGTCACAAAAGTGCGGAAGAGAGATGGTACAAGCTTGCTCACAGATAGAAGCAAAAGACACAGGGCCAAAGAATACTGTTACTACAGAACATGAACAGAAGTTGGTGATCAATAAAGGAAAAGTAATCTCAGACGACTTGCAGATTTCTGGTTTAGAGGAACTGGGTAGAAGATGGTATCATTCATCAAGAGAATGCCTGCAGAAAGAAGAGTCACTTTGAGGGGTAAGATGGTATCAGTTTTATATTTGCAGGAAAGGACAGACAGGAAAAAAATAGAAAATAACACAACAGAATTAGTGACTGACTATAGATAAGGAAAACCTCTACTTTTATATATAAAATAGTTTTAATTAAACACAGAAAGGTCCATTCCAAAGCTAATGGCTCCCCATTTCTGTGCTCTCTGCCAAGAAATTACAATAGATTTTCAAAATGCCCAGCTGCCTGACTGGTGAACAAATGACATCACCCAAACCACAGTCCTAACAAGAGTACGGTGGCACCGCTCATTGTGTGTACAAATTAAAAAGGTTTTCAGAGAAGCTACTTACTCCCTGAACATAGAAACTTTTGTATCCCTTCCTCAGAGTGGGTATATTCCCAAAGGCTAGATCTGTAGTGTTTTAGACCTGAAAAAAACATTTGATCAACCACTTCCAAAAACCTGAAAGAGGACAAGTGTGACATTATATAAGAATAAACAGAAGCATTATTTATTCATTCTAGTTACAATTAAAATTGACTTTGAGCAACAGTAGCTCCCTCTAACATACTGCTTGTTTTCCAAATTGCTTTCGCCTGCTTCTTATTTGTTTAATGTTTTGGGTTAAATTGCAGCATCCACAAAAAACCATCCACTAAGCTCTGTGGAATGTCTTATCTTGGAAATTTAGCCTAGTATGACATGAAAAAAAAAAAACAACTAATAAATAGGTATTGATAATACAGCGTACCTTGAAGGCACTGTTCCCTTATTAATCACTGTTTTATTTTCAGTACTTAGAATTATGAAAAGGGCTTATTCAGTAAATGTTCAACTAAATAAATTTCAAAAAGGTTAACATCTATAATTCAGTTAATAAAGGGACAAAAGACAAGGTGATTTCATAAAATGCTTAAGTAGAGTCAAAAGCCATTACAGGTTTATTTCCTTTAGAATATAATCCTGCAGCTCTATCTAATTCTCAGTAGCCTAAAAAAAAGTCCACTTGCTCCTTAGGAATAACACGTAATGTTATCAGTTAATTTTTGCATACATCACTCACTTTTGTGAATCCATTTGCCTCCTCTCATCCCCTTGTCCTGCAAAGAACAATACCGGTCTAATACAGTTGAGCCTCACATCCTCAAAACCCCCAACCTGTGCTTGACTACACCAAGACTTCTCTTGTTCTAAGCTATGGAGTTGGAACTGTGGTCCTGGGGATGCAGCTCTCCCTAACTTTCAGTAACCTAGATCACAAGGTAAAGGAGAGGGACTAAGAGAAGCGGAAAATTTCTAAAATCTCCAGTTCTCTGTTCTGTGCCAGAAAATGCACAATAGATATCAAAATGTGCAGCTGCTTAGCTGGTGAACAAATGACATCACCCGAATGTCATCTGATACCAACATTTATACTTTTAAATGTCCAAAACTTAACTCTTTAACTTCCCCTGAAAACCTGGCACTTCCTCTTATGATCCTTATCTTGGCAGAGGACATCACTACAGCCGAACATCCAATAGGCAGATAAATTAGAATCATCTCTTGTTTTGTAAGGTTTTCTTATTTATTTATTTGAGAGAGAGAGAGAGAGAGAATGAATGAGCAGGGCGGGGGTGGGGGGAAGCAGAGAAAGAAAGGGAGAAGCAGACTCCCGGCTGAGCAGGGAGCCCAACCCTAGGCTCAATCCCAGGACCCTCACATCATGACCTGAGCTGAAGGCAAACATTTAACTGACTGAGTCACCTAGGTGCCTCAGTCAGAACCATCGTTAACTCTTACTTTGACTCTCTTATTTGACACCAATTCACTGCACACCTCGTTACCAGTTTTAGGGTATGATTAGTTTTATTATTTATATTTCTATCTACTTCTAAAATAGTTTCTGTTATCCCCATCTAAATGCACCTTGTAATGGACACGCTATGTCAATACAAATTATTGTTTTGATTTCTGAAAAAGAAATATCAGCCTAAATGCACAGTCATGAGCACAATGCCTTTGGACATCTCACTTTTGCCACAGCCCACACTCCGCTATTTCCTGTGAACAGTAATCTGAATATCCACTGGTAAAGCACTATTACCCTTCAATCTATGTGCTTTAGATGGAGTTGATGCCAATCCTGGCTCCAATGCTGGACAGATGACTTAGATCTAAAATAACTGTGGAATCCCATCTTCCTGACCATGGAACTGGTTCAGAGACAAACACAGGATCCAACTAAGACCAGCAAGAGTCAAGCCCAGAACTCATTTCCAGATTCTTAAAGAATATAGCTTCTCTTTCGAGCCAGATTTGAATCTGAGATGGTACCTACCTGCATTGCTGGTCCCCATCTCATGCCTACACAGAACCTAAGGATGAAGCCATATAAAGAAGGCAGAGAGAAAGATAGATAACACGTTCCCAAACTTTCCAGCAACAGAAACTAAAAAATTTCTTTTTTGCTTCAACCAGGTTCCTAACCAATACAAATAATAATGAATTAGGTTCCATTTTTAATTCTGTTTTTTAAATAAAGAGAATTACCTCAAATGTCCTTGCACAAAATGCCATAACTCAAATTAAATAAAAGGAGGCTTCATTTACGTTTCCTCCATGAGACAACTGGCTCCCAGGCAGCAGCTTTAAAAATGTCTTTTAATTTACATATTCCTCAATCTCAAACGCAGAATCTGAAATATCAGAGCTAAACTGCTGAGCTGCCATATCAGAGGAATACTATTTGTTAGGAGGTTTTGAGATAAATTTTCAATGGTATTCACTTCTAGAATCAGGTAAATTTGTCACAGCTTTCAAATCCCTATAAATGAAATTAAATCCCAGTAAAATTATGCCATGGTCTGAGAGTCATGCAGTCAAGGTTCAGAAAATCCATACAGAAAAAAGAAAATGCACAGGCTGAGTTCATATAATGCTCTGCCTGTCTCCATCAGCTAAACTAAGATGTGTAAAATGGTTAGATCTTAGGGAAGGAAAGAATACAATTATTTTGTTTCTAGGTGCAAAATAAATTTATAAGGCCAATCTTTGTAGAGAAATAAAATACTAATAGCCTTTATCTAAGGCCCACTATTAAGAAAACTAATTAAACTTAACTACATTTCAGTAAGTTTAGCTTATTTTAAAATACGAGTATTTCCCGCAAGTCATTCCAGGCATTTAAAAACACCATCTATCTGGAGCTGTAATCTTTGATGTGAAACTAGTCCTTTTATGGAAATGCAAAGGAAAGAACTATTTTTGTCCTTTATTCTAATGAACAATAATGGAACAGAACAGAAGCAGTACCTGAAGTTAACCAGAGAGCAGTAATATAATATCTACAGATGTTATACTCTCAAATAGTATGAATTTATTTTCTAATTGTTCTTTCTTGGCCTCTCCATTTCCTTTATACATGGAATAAGTAAACACTATCAAGGTATATCACAAATGTGTTTAAAAGTGTACTTTTCCCTTCATTATTTCATTACATTTCTAGTTAAGGCAATAAACATTTTTTAATGTTAATCATTTCATAAGGTGCTCTTGTGAGGGAAAAATAAAATGCGCCCGGCTTTCACTATCTACATTTTCTTTTAGCAAAGTTAATTAGTAAATCCCAAACTACCCAAAAGAAAAGAATTCATCCAAAACATATATGATATATAACTATATCAATATAAATACACTCAAGAATGAAAGTTGACCCAAAATATCTATAAAATTATGTATGTAAACATATATAACATCTATAACATGTGTCTCGGTGTTGTAAGTTAAATATTATACTAAATCAACACAGTTGATTTTCAGTTATGCCTCATAAGATTTGGGTTAACTATTTTTAAATCTTGCCTAGTATTCAAAATTATCTATGAATACAAGCATGACTAGAAAAAAAAAGTGCATTATTTAGAACAACTTTAATCAACGTATTGCAGAATTTTCATCTACTTCTGTCTTGAACTGGCTTTGGTGACTATTACATTACTGGATTTTATACTACCAGATTATTTTTAAAAGCTTCATTATATTTTCCCAAACAATCTATTGAAAAAAAAACAGGTTTGCTTTCATAAATGATATGAAAAAGAAAAGAAAAAGCAATAACATTATATACTTGGTATGCAATTTTAAATATTGTCTCTATCTACATTATTGCTTTCAGCTATTGTTTGATTAAACATTCATTTGAATGTCTTCTTTAAACAGCTATAATATAACCTTCTGGGAAGTGCATATATGCAGCATTCTCCACAGCACTACACATCTTTAAAATGTGGGAGGGCCTCATTCAATTACCTGAAGGCTTTAAGAGAAAGCACACGGAGGTCCCCCAAGAAAAGAGGAAATTTAGCCTTTGACTATCTTTTTTTTTTTTTAAGATTTTATTTATTTACTTGACACAGACAGAGATCACAAGTAGGCAGAGAGGCAGGCAGAGAGAGAGAGAGGAGGAAGCAGGCTCCCCGCTGAGCAGAGAGCCCGATGCGGGCCTCAATCCCAGGACCCTGACACCATGACCTGAGCAGAAGGCAGAGGCTTAACCCACTGAGCCACCCAGGCGCCCCAGCCTTTGACTATCTTTGGACTTGAGCTGCAACATCAGCTCTTCCCTGGGTCCCAGCTTGACAACCTACTCTGCACATTTTGGACCTGTCAACCTCCATAGTCAAATAACCCAATTCATACTCATTTATTCTCTCTCTTTCTCTCTCTGTCTCTCACCCCATTTCCATCTGTTCCTACCTCTCTTTACGTGTGCGTGTGCATGTGTGTATTACTGGTTTTTTTATTTCTCTACGGAAGCCTGACTAATATATTCATTATTCTACAGGGTCAGCTACATTTCACGAGACTAAAAATCTATTTTGAAATACTCTTTAAGGCAAGAAGTTTCTGGAGAAAATTACATACCAGCCTAAATATAACCAAGGCCTAAACTATAGATGGTACCTTATTATAAAAAGAATGAATCGTACAACTGTCTAAAGAACGACTTATGAGATTTATCTCTAGAATACAAGTGAGGAAATGAGTAGTTAACAGACTACTCCATAATTACCACCGTATTTCTTTGATTCTCAGCTATACTGTTTGGTTTCTTAAAAATTTAAAAACATCTGAAATTGTGATGCACCTTATAATCACCGTCAGCCAGGTGGCAGTCCTGAGCGGCTATCATATGCCTGTGCCTATACATCAAAATTAGCCGAATCCATGCCAGGCGCTGAGAGAAAAACTCAGATGTATAATAATAATGTAACACTCTTTTATGAAATGTTGCAACACCAACTCTCCATGACACAGAGGATGATGATGTCTGGAAGAGCACGCACAATGAATGAAGGAGACATTCAAGTATCTGTCTTTGAATTGGAAGAAGTTTAAGGAATGCTTTGATCAATTTATTTTACTTACATTTTCCTTTTTTGTATGCATAAAGTAATGACATTTTAAAAATTTACCTTTCAAAAGGCTCTTCCAACATGATACAATTATACTAAGAAAGAGCTATTCCATAATTGAAATTGCAGAGGCGTTTTTTCCCAAGTAAATAAAAGAACAATGTGTCTTACAATGAACATAATCTTAACTATGATGAAAAATAGCAGTGTATTGACTATCGGAATTTCTAGTGTGTAGAACTAATGACAACTTCAAAGACACTGTGGGCTTTTACTCTATGCTAGCAGTTCTCAAAATTAAATATGTACCAGAATCTCCTGGAGAGCTTAAATAAGATTGCTGGGCCCCAACCCTGAGCTTGTAGTTCAAGGCAGCACAACTCATACAAGACCTCACTCAACAGCAGGGCTGAGAATCTTCATGTACTCTTTGAATTGGGCAGGATTAGCTCAGGGGCAAAGAGTTGAGCCTGCAGAGAAAGGATGTCAGTACCTGTCCCTCACGGGGAAAGAGGAAGCAACGACTGCCTTGTGAATGATCCATTTCCAAACCCAATTCTGACACCAACAATCTGTGTCATAACTGCACAAGGCACTCATGTTTCCAATTATTAATCTGAAAAAAAGAGAAAATGGAATTAAGACCTCCTCTAGCTCTAAAATTCTATAATCTTTGACCACACAAAAAAGTACAATTTAGAGCATTCATGATCTAGAATGGTTTTCTACTCAGGTCTCATTCAAAATATAACTTCCAATATTCCAATTAAAATTGGACCCAGATACAGATACAGATGTAGTGAAAAGAAGGGCAATCTGTACCCCAATGTTCATAGCAGCAATGGCCACAGTTGCCAAACTGTGGAAAGAACCGAGATGCCCTTCAATGGACGAATGGATAAGGAAGATGTAGTCCATATATACTATGGAGTATTATGCCTCCATCAGAAAGGATGAATACCCAACTTTTGTAGCAACATGGACGGGACTGGAAGAGATTATGCTGAGTGAAATAAGTCAAGCAGAAAGAGTCAATTATCATATGGTTTCTCTTATTTGTGGAGCATAAGGAATAACACAGAGGACCTGGGGAGATGGAGAGGAGAAGAGAGTTGGGGAAAACTGGAGAGGGAGACAAACCATGAGAGACTGTGGACTCTGAAAAACAACCTGAGGATTTTGGAGGGGGGGGGTGGAAGGTTGGGATAACCTGGTGGTGGGTATTATGGAGGGCTCGTATTGCATGGACCACTGGGTGTGGTGCATAAACAATGAATTCTGGAACACTGAAAAGAAATTTAAAAAATAAATAAAAATAAAAATAAAAATTGGACCCAGAATGCAGAACTTCCAAAACAGTAGAGTGAGGAGTTCAGCAATTCCTCTCTCCAAAAACAATGATAAAATGGCACAAAATTGTCCCAGCTCTTTTCAGGAGCCTGGAAAAAGCCCAAAGGCTTACAAGAAAGCTTTATTCAACAAGAACTACTGAACTTGGGGTAAGAACAGAGGAAGTGGCATTTGAGCTTGGAGCCATCCCCATACCGCAGCCCCCTCCACTTCCATCTGCGCAGCTGTTCTTCCTGGGCTGGGCAAAGCATGAAACGCAGTAGTTTTGCTGCTTCAGGGAACTCACCTGATTTGGAGCAAAGTGTGGGAAAGCACCATGCCCACAGGCACTGTCGAAAAGGAAAGCAAGCTCTATGGCAAAAATCAGAGAAGGCCACTATCATGGTTGCATGTGGTTGTGACCCTGGCCAACATTATTGTACCAGAAAAATAGCACAATCCTGAGTACCTACCCCTCTATCACACCTAATCCCCAAGGAAGTTGCCTGCCAGTTTCTCTGCTCTCCTTACTCATCACCTCTACTCCTCACCCACCCATTACAGGGATAAGAATTTTAGTATGAAATTCAAAGGCAAACAGATTATGCCTAAATTCATGTTTTCAATGAAGACATCACTCCACTTCTGCTTTGCAGACAACAATTATATCTACTTCTTAACTCTCAACTGGGTTCTAGGTAGATGAGACTATAAAGCAGCTGAGCTCCAAGCAGAACAGGTTTTATTACAAACACTAATAAAAGTCAGCTAGGATACTGGACTGGAAAATTACCACTTCTTTTGGCCTCTTATAACACTGAGGCTAGGGAACACAGTATTTTTCTCAGCCTAGGCTGAGAAAGATTATTCCCCCAACAGAAGTCCCATCTTTTGCTGTCAAAGAAAAATGAGAACACTGACTTCATAATCTCAATCTATAAGGCTGGGAAATGGAATTTTCCTTCACCCAAAGAGGCGGTAAGTTGCAGTGAGGAATAGTCATAATAAACATTAAAGATGCAAAGTTAATAATAAACATTAAAGAAGTTCTCCCTGCTGATGCTTCAATTTTATAATTTATTTTTATATAATTATTCTTCTTACTGACAAGAATGAGTTAAAGATTAAGAGATGTTTATTTCAATATAAAGTCTATGTTAAGAAAAATTTATACACAAGAGCAATTTTCCCTTGAATTCAGAAATACCTTCTGAACATCATAGGCACTCCATAAATGTCTTGAATTAAATTAATAATTTTAAACAATTGTTGCAAAAAAATTCTATTCCTTTTTATTGTTTACAATTATTATCTGAAAGCAAACATGTACATTCTTAGAAATTTATCAAGAACATCCATTTGATGATATTCAATGTTAGTGCTTTCCTGGTTACATTACTTTACTCAGATATACGGTTAGTAAAATGACCATGAAGTAATAAAGTAATCTGGTAAATAAAATATTTAGGTTTTCAGAGAGGATGCACATACACTAGAACAAGCTGGTTATGACAGATAATGGTTAAATTTCCCAGTTTACTCTCTAGATAATACTGACTCCAATCAATGTTACATCAATAAATTTGAAATGTTATTTATAAGTAATAGCTCATATAACAAAAAATTAAACATATTGCTTTGTGTACATAAGTTATCACTTTAAGAATAATCCACTGACTTTAGCACTATTAACATTAGAAAATTGAACATAATAAATTAAAATCCCAATAACTGAAACCAACTCAAACCAACATGTTATTAATTCACTCATTTTAAGGTAGCTTATAATTTTTTTCACTCACTAAAGAAAATATTCTAGGAAGCAATTAAGAATATATCAAAAATCTAAATTATGTATGTGTTTAAGCTCATGGCTTCATAATTCCACTTCTAGGAAAATCCATCCTAATGAAATCACCCAAAATGTTGAGGCATATTAGTGAACAGGGATGTACATCAAGACATTATTTACAGCTGTAACTGAAAACAACCTAAATGTATCCAATAGAGAAATTTAGTAAATTATGATACAGCCAAACAATGGGTTATTGTATGATCATTTAAACTGGCTATGAAGGGGTGCCTGGGTGGCTCAGTGGGTTAAAGCCTCTGCCTTCGAGGTCCTAGGATCGAGACCCGCAACGGGCTCTCCGCTCAGTGGGGAGCCCGTTTCCCCCCCCCCTCTCTCACTCTGCCTCCCTCTCTGCCTACTTGTGATCTCTCTCTGTCAAATAAATAAATAAAATCTTTTAAACTGGCTATGAAGAATTTTTACTCATGTGGGAGGCATATAATTATTTGAGAAAGAATATAAATGATTCACAATAAATTGTATAATATCATTTATTTTCTCATTAATGAATGAGTGATAAAATTGTAGAAAGTCCATTTTAATTCACTAAACCTAACAAATATACCTCAGCTGGGATATTATATTCACCATCTATCTGCTTTACATGTCACATTCCATTTGTTTTGTGAAAGTTCAGAATATTTTAAAGCAAAGATATGGAAATACTTGATTACAAATCATATGTCAGGATGAATTTTTCTATACAGTATTAATAAAAATCTCTTAAAATAGATCTATAAAATGGGCTAATTCCAAAAGAGACTGATTCCTAAGTAGTAGACAAGTATTGAGTGTGAATTACATTTTGCATTTATTTTGGCACATGGAATATTTACTAAACGACCTCTGAGGTTAACACTTCTAGAGTAAATCATTACTTGATTCCAGGAATTCAAGCCAAGATCAGATCATCAAGTAAAAATAGCTAGCAGTGAAGCTATAGTATCATTTATATTTGTTTTGAAGTGCTACTCACACCCCAAATCAGAAAAATTAGGAAAATACAGTACATACTAAATTCATTTTAAAAATTTTCCTTTTAGAAGGGCGCCTATGTGGCTCAGTGGGTTGAAGCCTCTGCCTTCGGCTCAGGTCATGATCTCAGGGTCCTGGGATCAAGCCCCACATCGGGCTCTCTGCTCAGCAGGGAGCCTGCTTCCCCCTCTCTCTCTGCCTACCTCTGTGCCTACTTGTGATCTCTCTCTCTCTCTGTCAAATAAATATATTTTTTTAATTTTCCTTTTAGAGACAAATGGAAAGAAAGTAAAATCCTAGAAATCTTTTTTTCCTAATGAGAGTGGGAGCAACTGTTTTTTAAGTACTGATTTCAGTTTGGCCATGACAGGTTTGAGATTATCAACAGCATGTCTACATAGAAACTCCAGGCAGCAGTCAGAAGTTAAAGTAATTGTTAATCAAAAATAAATAAATAAATAGCCTGCAGTTCTTCCCTTACCTGCCTTTATTTGTGGGTATTATTCAAAAGACCTTGGTTTGAGTTCCCCAGAAACAGATTCTAAAATTAGGATTCAAGTACAAATAGTTTATTTGGAGATGTGCAAGAAACACTGATAGGGGAGCAGGGATGTGAGACAGGGAAGAGAAGGCAGCCAATAAAGTGTAACTTACAAAGCCAGCTACACTCCGGGAAGCTGGAGTTTAATTCCCTATGGCACTCTGAGACCAGTATAAAATACATCTGCTTCAGAGTTAACCCAAAGAGGAGTTCATCACTGGTTGAGGGCCACAGTCGGGGTACAGTGCATATTAATTTCATGGCATTTCCAGCCCTCCTGGGGGAGTGAGAATGAGAGCCTGGGAAAGGAGGCCTGCACAGGGAAGGGATTCCTAGCCTCATGGCCCCCAGAAAAGTCCTCTTAAGCCCTAGGGAAAGAAATGCGGACATTGGCAGGCAACTGTAAGTAGGAAGAGCATAATGAGGTGGTAAGGTGCCAGGGAGATGGGCAAGGCACTGAGGGCATAAACTCAAACAACTATCCCTAAATTACATTATTTATCCCCAAGACTTCAATCATCTTTTACCTGATGGATCCATTCCACACATGGCTTTAAATTCAACCAACAGACCATCCACCATGGCCTGACTATCATGTAAAAACAAGTTAAAATATTAGCACTGGTTCTTAGCAAGGTCTGGTATCCAGTTTCCATATGGGGGATTTAAGAATGACAATCTGGTTTAGGGGAGTGGTGAAGAAGATGTGATATTGCATAGCAAATATACTATAATTTATACTGTTTGTTGTATTTGCATAGCAGGTTTCTGTATTTACTTGGATTGGGTTTGCGTGTGTGTGCAACTTTGACGGAGTTGATGGAGAATGGTCATATGTGGCTCACATCCACAGGATACCCCTCAGTGGCCCACTGCTAGAACCTTAATTGTCTGTCAGCTCTACTGCATTGCCTGGAGTTGGCTGGACTCTAGGCTCAGTATCCCATCCCTGAATGCATCTTCTAGGCCCTGCCATCTTACAGCCCACTCATTCTTATCTTCTAGCTCTTGGCACATAATCCTTGGTTCTCCCTACTGTTATGGTTTTGAGGCCTCTGCCATGTCCAATAATGAACTCCCCATTCTAGTCCCTCTGCCCTGTAAAACCCATCAATAGTCCTAGACATCCTAAAAATAGTAAGTGAAGGACAAAAGAAGAGATGGAAAGAAGGGATTTAGTTGAACCTCTAGTTCCTAACTCTCCTTAGAACTCCAGATCCTATTGCCAAGGCTTTTCCCTCACATTTCATACTTAGTGTCATTTTCTATCTCAATATGTCAACAATCCCAATAAGGGCATATGTCTACCAAAAGACCTAGACAAGACTGTTAATATCAGCTTTAGTAAAAATAGCCCAAACCCGAAACAACCCAAATATCAACAAAATGTAATATGAATACATAAACTGTGGTATATTCATATGATGTAACTATACAACAATACAAAAGAATGAACTACAGCTATTCACAACATGAACTCCTAACAGTATACTGATGAGTGAAGAAAGCTGGGTACAGAAGAGTGTGTCCATATATTCTGTATATTCTGTATATTCTGTATTATTTTATTTAGATGTGGTTCAAGAATGGAAAAAACTTGGGGTGCCTGGGTGGCTCAGTGGGTTAAAGCCTCTGCCTTTGGCTCAGGTCATGATCCCAGAGTCCTGGGATCGAGCCCCACATTGGGCTCTCTGCTCAGTGGGGAGCCTGCTTCCTCCTCTCTCTCTGCCTGCCTCTCTGCCTACTTGTGATCTCTGTCTGTCAAATAAATAATTAAAATCTTTAAAAAAAAAAAGAATGGAAAAAACTAAAACTGGACCACTTTATTACACTATATACAAAAATAAATTCAAAATGGATTAAAGATCTAAATGTGAGACCTGAAAACATAAAAATCCTAGGAGAGAGCATAGGCAGTGATTTCTCTAACATCAGCCGTAGCAATATTTTTCTAAATATGCCTCCTGAGGCATGGGAAATAAAAGCAAAAATAAACTACTGGGACTACATCAAAATAAAAAGCTTCTGCACAGCAAAGGAAATAATCAATAAAATTAAAAGGCAGCCTACTTAATGGGAGAAGATACTGCAAATGACATATCCAACAAAAAGTATCCAAAACATATAAAGAATTTAAACAAATCAACACCCCAAAAAACAAATAATCCAATTTAAAAATGGGCAGGAGACATGAAGAGACATTTCTTCAAAGAAGACACCCAAAAAAGACACACAAAAAGTTGTTCAATATCACTTATCATCAGGGAAACGCAAATCAAAACTACAATGAGATATCACCTCGCACTTGTCGTAATGGCTAAAATAAAAAACACAAGAAACAAGTGACAGTGAGGATGTGGAGAAAAAGGAATCTTTCTGCACCGTTGGTGGGAATGCAAACCACTATACCAACGTGGAAAACAGTTCCTCAAAAAGTTAAAAGTAGGACTACCCTATATTGTGCTACTCCATATTTACCCAAAAAACACAAAAACACTAATTCAAAGGGATACATGCACCTCTGTTTACTGCAGCAATGTTTACAATAGCCAAGTTATGGAGATAGCCCAAGTATCCATCAACAGATGAATGGATAAAGAAGATGGGGTACATATATGCAATGGAATATTATTCAGCCATAAAAATAGAATGAAAGCTTGTCATTTGCAATGACATGCATGGAGCTAGAGAGTATTATGCTAAGTAAAATAACTCAGTCGGAGAAAGACAAATACCAGATGAGTTCACTTATATATGAAATTTAAGAAATAGAATAAATGAGCAAAGAAAAAAGAGAGAAAGAGACGAGCCAAGAAACAGAGCCTTAACTACAGAAAACAAACTGATGGTTACCAGAGGGGAAGTGGGTGGGGGGATGGGTGAAATAGGTGATGGGGATTAAGAGTACACCTACTGTGATGAGCACTGAGTAATCTATAGAATTGTTGAATCATTGTATTGTATGCCTGAAACTAATATAACACTGTTTGTTAACTATACTAGAAGTAAAAGATGGGAAAAACTAAATTTAAAATGATAGAAGTCAGAATAAAGGTCACTTGCTAGGCAGGATCAGGGATCACTAACTGAGAATAGTCATTAGGGAACATTTTGGGGTGCTGGGAATGCTCTATATCTTGACCTAGGTGATGTTTACAAAAATGTATGCATACTTAAAAATCCATCAAGCTGTACCCTTAAGATGTGTGCAGTTTACTCTATATGTTACATATTGTGTGTGTGTGTGTGTGTGACCTTCGTTTTTTAAAAGGTAGTAATATATAACCATCAGAAATAGCAGGAGACTCCAGGGTCACAGAATTCAAGGGAGAACAAGATTTCCACAAAGATACAAGTAAAGGAAGGAAAGATCCAAAAAGAAAAAGACTAAGAAGTAGTTATTTCATTAGGAAAGTGGAGGTTGTGATTATTTTGCAGACAGCCACAGAAAAAGATTACCGCCAGTTTACTAGATACGAGGAAGAGATGACCTTCAAAAAGTAACAGGGGGAGGCGGGGGAAGATGGCACGAAGTTTAATGGAAAGAAGATCTAAAGGAAAGATTTGGGTTTTCTTTATTTTGTTGTTGTTGTTGTTGTTGTTTTGGTGAAGAGGAATATGATAGTAAAAAATATGTTTGAGAGCCAGTACGTTAAAGATAATTAAAAATATAAGAGAAACGAAATGCCTAATGGGTTAGGCACAAGGGTCCAACTACAGTACACACACCAAATCCAGCCCACTACTTATTTTATAAATAAAGATTTAGTGGAACACAGACACCCCTATTTCTTTATGTATTGTCTAAGACTGTTTTTGCCCTAAAAAGGCAGGACTGAATAGTTGTAATAGAAACCGTCTGACCACACACAGAAAAGTTTACTAACCCCTCAACGAGTGTCCTCTAGGAGTCAAGAAGAGATAGAATTAACAGAAGTAGAGAGGTTACCCCTCGGAAAAGAGTAGAAAATGTGTGATTATGCCAATATGTAGTGGATGAGCAAAGGAGGGATATAAAAAAAATTAGTCCTGGGGCACCTGGATGGCCCAGTCAGTTAAGCATCTGACTCTTGGTTTCAGCTCCAGTCATGATCTCAGGGTCATCAGATGAAGCCCTGTACTGGGTTCCAAGATCAGCGCAGTCTGCTTAAGACTCTCTCTCCCTCTACCTCTACACCCCTAACCCCTCTCTAAAATAAATAAATTATTATTATTTTTAAATTAGTCCTATTCTATGCTAGAAAATGAGCAGTGCACTGAGTACCAATAAAAAATAAGAAATGATGTCAGGCTCCCAGAAACTAAGTCAACTGTAATATTAACAACTATTACTGATAAATCTACAACTATAGCAATGACTAATGTTAATATCATACTGCTTACTGAACACTTCCACCTGGATATTCTCAGTGCCACCACAAACCCAAAATATCCAAACCAAACTCATGATCTTGGCACCTTCCTCTTTTTCAATCCCTAGTAATTCCATCTCTATCCTATTTTCTTTATCCTCTGAGTATCTCTGGAATCCATCTACTTGTTACCATTCCCTTAACCTCCACATCTACTCCTAGCTGCCATCAATCTCTCACTTGTACCACTGCACTAGGTTCCTAATAGAGGTACTGATACCCACGCTTAGTCCCCTGCAATCCACTTTCTACATATAGATTTCAAAAATGTGTCTGTGTGTGTGCATGCGCACACAAGCGTGCGCAAGGGAATATTAGCCATAAAAAAGAATGAGATCTTGCCATTTGCAACAATATGGATGGAGCTAGAAAGTATTAGGCAAAGTGAAATAAGTCAGACAGAGAAAGAAAAACACCATATGATTTCACTTATATGTGGTATCTAAAAAACAAAACAAATGAACAAAGTAGAAACAAACCCATAAATACAGTGAACAAATAGTGGTTGCCACAGGGAAGGGGACAGAGGTGGGCAAAAAAGGGGTGAAAGGAAGTGGGAGATACAGGCTTCCAGTTATGGACTGAGTAGGTCATGGGGATGAAAGATATAGCTTAAGGAATACAATCAATAGTAACGTAATAGCATTGTATGGTGACATACACTTGTGAGAAAAGCATAATATATAAAGTTGTCAAATCACTGTATTGTATACCTGAAACTAATCTAAGACTGTGTCAACTACACTTCAATTTAAAAAAATGCAAATCTAATCACAAATCAGTCGTGTTACTCTCCCATTTCCTTCCCCCAACTACCCTAGCTGGCTGAAACTCCTTCGATAGCTTTTCAGTTCTCATCTGATAAAATTCAAAAGCCCATTCATGACCAAGAAAGACCTTTCAAAAAAAGCCCTTGGTACTAGTCAATTTAACTAAGCTAACAATATTTCCTAGAAATTAGTTCCAGGTTATTTAGCCAAAAAGAAATCTGCATGCAATTTTGAAGGCACAAGTAAAGCAACAGACATTGTGCTCTGAAGGTCAATATAAGGCACCATGCGCTGTTTGCTTGTACATTTTGACAATGATCTGTTTGCTCCCCTGTTGAGATAGGAAGCCACTGAACTTGCAGTTACTCCAGCTCCTTGCCAGATCTTCAGGTTTCTGAATCCTAACACATCCAGCTTCCCTGGACCAGGCATATGTGAAGCTCTTGGCAAAGAACATCAGCTATTTCTGGAGGTCACCCCCACCGTCAAGACTGGAGGGGGTAAGAGTCAGGCATAGGCTTTAGTTTCATTCCTACAGGCTCCAATTTATCCTAGTGGGATCTAGTTCATCTCAGTTGTCCCTTCTAACTGCTAACCTGCTGACCCACCACCAGATATAAGATACAAGCCCTCTATAAACTTCTTCTCATCCCTATCATAAATGTCTTTTCCATATCACTCTTAGTGATTCCTCTTCCCTGATGGAACCCCTAACAGATATTGTTTACTAGCCTGCTTATCTTTCCAGCCTGATTCTCAGCTACTTTCTCTGTCACTCTCTGTGTCATAACCACCCACCGCATAGACCCACTACATAGACTTTATAATGCTATTCTTTCTGACAGAATCCAACCCCCATCTGTCCCTGGCCTTTGCCTAGTTAGGGCCCACCTTTCCTGACATTACTCTCACAGCTCACGTACCTTTCCTTCATAGCACTTACTGTAGCAATTATATATTTATTTTTAATTAATTCTATCTCATTGGCCTAAAAACTTGCAAAGAACAGGGACTTGGATTGATTTTGCTCACAGGTGTATTCCGAGAACCCAGAAGAGCACCCGGGACATGATAAACACTCAGTAAATACTTGATGAGTAAGTGAATGAATGAATGAATACTTGCTCTGTGCCAAGCACTATGTTAAATGCTTTATGTAGATTATCTCAAATGATACTTAAAAAACACTTTGAGACTAGTACTATTATCATCCTCGTTTTGCATATGAATAGATGAAATTACACTGCTATAAGTGTAAGACTCATATCCTTCCATTTATGTGCAAAGAACAGTTTTACTCAGGCATTCATCCTCTTACTCTCTTTGCCCTTCACAGCACTATAAGACCAGTTTAATAGGACTATTTATTTTTTTCATGTAACAAATGAAGAAGCTCATATTTAAGAAGTTAGTTAACTTGCTTAATGCCATACAAGGTATCAGCTACAGCTAGAACACAGATCCAACACCAAGTTCATTGCTTTTTTAAAAACTTGATCCCTCTACTTCCTTACACCAGGCCCCAATTTTATCCCTATACTGTGATCCACATTCAGATTCACCAAATATCTCCTGCCCTCCACCGTAAATTCTCTACAAGCACTATCTTCATTTTAGAAATCAATAAAGGTGATGGGAAGACATAGCACAGCACCTTAAACAATACATAGTTGTATGGTAATGACCAACAATGCCCTGGCTTATACTTTACTAGGATCATTTTAACATATTTCAAACTTATCGTAAAAGGGAATGGGGGAAAATGTATAAAATACTATATTTACATGAAAAAGTTTTTCAAAGGATGCAGTTAATTTTTTATAAGGAGAAGGAAGGAAGAAGAAAGAAAAAGAGTAAGGAAGGAAAGTGAAAGGAAGAAGGTGGGAGGGAAGGATTGAAAGATAAATTTTCCTTCCCAGCAAAATCAAGCCAGCTTTTTCAGTCACATGGGAAAGTAAAATTTCATTAGCCTCTACGCAATATGCTTAGTCATTAATCCTAAGTAAATCACATGGCCTCTAACAATGCTGTCCTAAAAACCTATCTGTGTGACACATTCTATATTTCAATTTTCAATTTTCAATCACAAGAGATCCTTACAGTTCCACAATGTCAAAGGAGATTTTGAGAATGATGACAGCAGAAAAAGACGACAAGGCAGATAATCACATTGACAACACATGTCAGTCTTTGTAAAACTCAACTCAATAGTTCAGCTACTTCTCACAAATTCTAGAATCCAATCCAAGTCAATTATTCCTAGCTTGGGTTTTACCATATTCTAATGCCTTAGAAACAATCCTTCATTCAAAACCTACATTCAGAAAATGTTCTTTCACTCTCTATTAATATTTTATCTCCAAACTGTTCTATTGCTTTTGAGTGAATTTAATCTTGTGTCTACAAAGGCTAACAATGTAAAGGATTAAGCACTTCTTTAGGCTTAAAATTCTTCAATTTTCTTAATACTCTTTTTTTTTAAAGGTTTTATTTGTTTATTTGACAGAGATCACAAGTAGGCAGCAAGGCAGGCGGGGCGGGGGCGGGGGGAGCAGGCTCCCTGCTGAGAAGAGAGCCTGATGCGGGGCTCGATCCCAGGACCCCAAGACCATGACCCGAGCCTAAAGCAGAGGCTTAACCCACTGGGCCACCCAGGCACTCCCAATTTTCTTAATATTCTTAATAGCAAAGCTTTTTAAACTAAATTATTTGTAAAGTCTCAAAAAGTTAATTTCCCTTCCGAGAATCAGACACTTCAACATTAAATACCTAATTTTAACTTTGAGTATATAATGCCTGTTGGTTTACCAAGCATTTCATTTTCAAGTGCATTGACAAGCAGGAATAGCAACTTTTATTCTTAGTCACAAAACCTAAGTTCTTTAATTTCCTTTGCAAATATTTGGATCTACCATAGTACACTTTTTTGTTAGCATTTTTGTAAGTCACTGGCACTGGACCATGAATGACATGTACTAAATGCTTAATAAGCACCAGGCACTACTCTAAGAACTTTACATCTATTAACCCATTTAAGTTTAAGGCTATAGGCATCCCACAAATTTAACTTATTACTAAATAGTAAATTAAATATTATTAAACAATATAATTTATTATTAATTTAATAATAGGGCAAAAGAAAATGTGCAAAGGAAAAAATTAGAATAGTAAGATAAGCATGTATTTCATCTAAACAAAGTTGATATAGCAATTTATAAATCTATTTACTGGGGCCCCTGGGTGGCTCAATGGGTTAAAGCCTTTGCCTTCAGCTCAGGTCATGATCCCAGGGTTCTAGGATCGAGCCCCCACCCCCCCATCAAGCTCTCTGCTCAGCAGGGAGCCTGCTTCCCCCTCTCACTCTGTCTGCCTCTCTGCCTACTTGTGATCTCTGTCAAATAAATAAATAAAATCTTTTAAATAAATAAATAAATCTATTTACTGGACAGAAGAAATGGTTTGTTGTTATTTGAAGATGTGCAAAACATAAAAAACACATACACCCATGAAAAAAGAATGCTTCCTTTTGGGGGGAGGTGGTTTACAAGTACAGTTTTTTAAAAATGCTTTCTTAGTCACCATTATAAAGGCTTATTGAAAACCAAGAAGCAAACTAAAGATTATAAGAATGAGTAAATTTTAAGGGCGCCTGGGTGGCTCAGTGGGTTAAAGTCTCTCCCTGCCTCTCTGCCTACTTGTGATCTCTGTCTGTCAAATAAATAAAGAAAATCTTAAAAAAAAAAAAGAATGAGAAAATTTTTATTTAAATGCAAAGAAAATGAATAAATTATATATTTGAAATAAATCAGTAATTTAGATGTTCTTTTTAAACCAGTTACTATAGAAAATTACATTGCAAAATAAATATAATAAATATACTTTCTAAGACCAAAATCAAAACAGTAACAAGAAACATACCAGCAGATTCCTAAATATACCTACTTCATAAAATGGAAAATACAGACCTTGTTAACAAACATGAAAAATGTTCTTGTCATCATGACATTAAGCCTAACGGATTTTGGTGTAAAGTGAATGATAACATGGAAGAAGCATTTATAGGTTAACATTCACTCCTTTGGGAAATCTAGAAAATATATATCAGATATCATCTACTACATAGTATCAATATACTTCTGTTAAAATTAGTATTGTTACATATTGTTACATATTGGAGGTATTTATCTGTAACAAATTAATCTGTTACACCTGCCCTGCAAGTCATTGTGTAAAGTTTACACTGTAATTTAAAATGACTTTAAAGTATTCAGTCTATATTATTGAGGCAGTTCAATGAAAGCTAACTCCATAACTCATTGAAATAATTACCTGGGTAACTGAGCTCCTGATGATAAAAGTAGCCATTTCCTCCCTAATAAGCAAGTGCTCTCCCTTTTTATGTTAGCCATATGGTATTTTATTATTTGACAGAACAATAACAAAAACAAAGCACAGTGTTTTCTACATGATATGAAAGTGTTGCTCACATTGCCTAAAACACAGTAAGCACCACAAAAAAGTTAGTGATTTAAAATCATAATTGTTGGGGTTCCTGGGTGGCTCAGTCATTAAACATCAGGGTCCTGGGATCAAGCCCCGCATCAGGCTCCCTGCTCAGTGGAAAGCCTGCTTCTCCCTCTCCCACTTCCCCTGCTTGTGTTTCCTCTCTTGCTGTCTCTCTCTCTGTCAAATAAATAAATAAAATATTTATAAAAAATCATAATTATTGATATTAACCAAGGAAACCAGACATGATCCAAACACCTACCATTCCACACATTGCACTACAGCCTTTATGATTAGGCATTTCAACATAGACTGCACCAGAGGAGCTTTAAAAAATATCAATGCCTGTAAAATACTTGGGAATATACTTAACTAAGGATGTGAAAGACTGCAAACTACAAAACATTGATGAAAGAACTTAAAATAGACAAATAAATGGAAAGACATCCCATGTTTATAGAATGGAACAATTAATACTGTTAAAATGCCCATACTACCCAAAATGATTTATAGATTCAGTGTAATCCTTATCAAAATCCCAAAGGCACTTTTTACAGAAATAGGAAAAACAACCTTAAAATACACATGAAATTATAAAAGACCCCAAGAAAACAAAACAATTTTAAGAACAACAAAGCTGAAAGCATCACACTTACTGATTTCAAAATACATTACAAAGTTATAGTAATTAAAACAGTAAGATATTGGCATATAGACAGACATACAGACCAATGAAAAATAGAAAATCCAGAAATAAAACCATGTAAATACAGTAAACTTATCTCCAACAAGGATTCCAAGAAAACGTGAGGAGAAAGGATAGTCTCTTCAACAAATGGTGTTGGGAAAACTGGATATCCAGATGCAAAAGAATGAAACTGGACCCTGATCTTACACAATACATGAAAAATCAACTCAAGGGGCTCCTGGGTGGCTCAGTGGGTTAAGCCTCTGCCTTCAGCTCAGGTCGTGGCCTCAGAGTCCTGGGATCGAGCGCCACATCGGGCTCTCTGCATGGCGGGGAGCCTGCTTCCTCCTTCCCTGCCTCTCTGCCTACTTGTGATCTCTCTCTCTCTCTCTCTCTGTTGAATAAATAAAATCTTAAAAAAAAAAAACCTCAAAATGGATTAAAGACTTAAATGTAAGACTGTAAAATTCCTAAAAGAAAACAGAGAGGAAATGCTTCATGACAATGGTCTTTGCAATAATTTCTTGGATATGACACCAAAAGCACAGGCAACAAAAGCAAAGATAGACAAGTGGGATTACATCAAACTAAAAAGCTTCTGCACAGGGGCGCCTGGGTGGCTCAGTGGGTTAAGCCGCTGCCTTCGGCTCAGGTCATGATCTCAGGGTCCTGGGATCGAGTCCCGCATCGAGCTCTCTGCTCAGCAGGGAGCCTGCTTCCCTCTCTCTCTCTCTCTCTCTGCCTGCCTCTCCGTCTACTTGTGATCTCTCTCTGTCAAATAAATAAAATCTTAAAAAAAGAAAAAGCTTCTGCACAGCAAATGAAACATTTAAAAAAAGTGAAAAGACAACCTACAGAATGAGAGAAAATATTTGCAAACCATATATCTAAAATGGGCTAATATCCAAATATATAAGAAACTCCTTCAACTCAATAGCAAAAAAAATAAAAATGGCAATTGTTGTCATGAGCACTGGGTGTTGTGATGAATCACTGAATTCTACTTCAGAAACCAATACAGTGTATGTTCACTAAAATTTAAATATAAATAAATAAATAAATAAATAAGCAAGCAAGCAAAGGACTTGAATAGACATTTCTCCAAGGAAGACATGCAAATGGCTAACAGATGTATGAAAAGATGTTCAACATCACTAATTATTAGAGAAATGAAAATGAAAGCCACAAAGAGATTATAACCTCATACCTATTGAAATGGCTATTATAAAAAAAAACAGACAAAAGATAGCCACTGTTGGTGAGGATGAAGAAAAGTTGGAATTCTTGCATGATGTCATTGGTATATACAATGGTACAACCACTGTGAAAAACAGTATGGAGACTCCTCAGAAAGTTAAAAAGAGAACTACCCTATGACCCAGCAATCCCACTTCTGAGTATATATCTAAAATAATTTAAATCAAAGTTATATAATAAATCAGGGTTACAACAAAGAGGTATTTGCACTCCCATGTTCACTGCAGCATGATTCACAAAAGCCAAGATGTGGAAACAACCTAAAGGTCCATCAGTGGATGAGTGAGTAGATAAAAGAATGTGGTGTATACCTATAGATGGAATATTATTCAGCTTTAAGAAAGAAAGAAATCTTGCTCATATATGACAATACAAATGAACTCTGAGGACATTATGTTAGCTGAAATAAACCAGTCACCTAAGGACAAACATTGCATGGTACCATCTTTATAAGGTATTTTAAAAAGCCAAACAAACGGAAACACAGGTGAAATGGTGGCTGCTAAGACATGAAGGGAAGGGCATATGGAGAGTTGCTATTCAGGAAACATTAAGTCTCAAAAGAAAAAAAAAAAAACAAAACAAAACAAATACTGATGGATGGGTCCAAGCCCCAAACATTCCAATTTAATTGGTTTGGAATGCAGCCTGTGCACAAAAATTTGTTAATGCTTGCATGTGATTTAAATATAGAGCCAAGTTTGAGAACTGCTGTTTAAATAGATATGTTATTTTATTTAGTCCTTTTTGTGCCCGAGTTTTCGCGGCAGAGAGACCACCAAGGAGCCAACACCGATGCAATCACACGAGGGTTTATTCGACAAGCTTAAGCTTGGGTCCAAGTATACCCTACACAGTGAGTGGGGACTTGGACCCCGAGCTTAGTTAAGGCAGGGGTATTTATGGTTTCCTGTTACTAAAGCAGGGTGGGGGTCTCTGGAACCAAAGCAGGGTGGGGCTTCCTGGAACTAAAGTAGGGTGGGGGTCCTTAGAACTAAAGTAGGGTGAGGTTTCCTGGAACTAAAGCAAAGTAGGGGAAAGTTCAGCCCTTGGGCACACAGGTCTGAGATGGCTGCCAGAGCTAAGATGGCTGTACCTATGCTAAGGCTAAACCTGACGTGGGATGGCCTTGATTTTTCTCCGTCTCCACAGTCCTCAGAGACTGTATTATTAATTCTATTTTACAAAACAGAAAACTGAGACTCGGAGAGATACAGTAACTTGCCAAAGACCTAGATCTGTTCCACTCTCAAAACCTTCACACTATACTATGTTGCCTTCTGAATTGTAAATATCCTAAGGCTATCAGTCTATTTCTTACAATCTTCAAATTCTGCTGAAAAAAAAATCAACTGTTGCTTTGCAAATCTGCACAGTGGTATTAAAGGGGTCTCCTTATGAATTCTGAGCTCTGGTACAGGATTTTGTTTTTGTTTTGCTTTCAAAAACAAACCTTGACCCACAGAAGGTCATGAAATCAAATCAATGAGATTCAATAGCATTTTTAAATTAAATAATAGAATAGATAAAAATGGAACAGTGCCAGACTATATTGCATGTAATAGAAAAAGTATTAACTGTAAGTACTGAGTCTTAAACTTTTATTTCTGTGTGTGTGTGTGTGTGCGTGTGTGTAATGTGTAATATGGCAAGTAGTGAATCATATTTCTCACCATGAGTTGCAGCCAAATATGTTTAAAAGTTATTCTAGTTGGGATAAAATCATAGAATAAAAAGACAATCCTGAAAACACTATTCATTTTCTTTTTTTATTTTTTTTAAGATTTTATTTTTAAGTAATCTCTACACCCAATGTGGGGCTCAAACTCATAAGCCCTAGATCAAGAGCCACATGCTCCATGACTGAACCAGCCAGGTACCCTTGTTATTCATCTTCTGAATTGTGTACACTTATGTTTAATTCTAGAATGTCTTCATTTGCTACCCAGCATTCAAACCACAGCTTAGTTGTCCCCTCCTTTTCTTCTATCTCCTAGGCAGAATTAACTGTTGTTAACTACTGTTAACAGTACCAACCACACTGTATCATATTTTTAAAGTATTTGATTTAAAAAGGGCAGTGTCTCTCATTCTCAGAAATATGAAAAAACACAGAGCCTGATACATAGCATAGCTTAGTTTTTTGTGTTTTTTTTTAACAATTAGGGACAGCAGGTCTCTATTATTTTATTCATGAAATTCTGATGATTCAAAATATAAATTAAGAATGAATCACATCTTCTATCTTCCTGAATAATCACAAATTAGCACTAGAGTTACTTTAACATCTGGCTTATCCACACCTAGTCTAGATGATAGTTTTCTCTGCCAAAGCCTATATCAAACAAGAAAGAAGAAAAACTTTGAAATTAGGTTTGTTGGATTAGTTTACATTGTTTTTACCAGCCTACTCTTTTTTTTTTTTTACCAGCCTACTCTCTTATCTTATTCTAATATTAAATCACCTTCTCCAATTCCTATTGCTATACTTGGTATTAAATTAAATAAATTTTTGAGTACTTACCAAATAAAATGTGCTAAATAAGTTGTGATTTGTTTCCATTTTATGAATGATAATAGGAAAAAAATTTGCTAAAATGCAAATCCAAAGGGAACAAAAAAATCTATTCTCTTGATCTTAAATTCTTAATTCCATCAAAGTTTTTATCATCTATATTCATCTAAATAAAGGCATCTTAAGTCTTTGAAATATTGGGACTATTTAATCATTCAAGAAGGTACTTTAAAAATAAATATTATATATACACATATATAAGTATAAATATACAAATATAAAAACATATGAGTTTACTATCTTATATTCCTGGCCAGGCAAAAGTCAAATATTATCATAATAATCTGAATAATTAAGACTTAACAGATATCATCCACTATATTGAGTAAGTTCCAAGTAGCTACAGAAAAAAAACCATATAAATTTATATAAACTAGAACTAAAATTTATTTAACATTAGAAGAAAGTTAAAGTTATAATAGGACAGAAATGAAAATTAAAATTGGAAGAAAGCCAGAGAGCATGCTCCATAAAAATCTATTTCAGTAATCCACATGAAAAATTCAGTCTTTCTGCAAAGTCTGAAAAATGCCAGTCTTTCTGCAAAGTTAACCTTCAAATTTTATAGTTACAAATTTGTGCAATCTTAAAATGTAAAAAAGAAAACCACATACCATTTCTTTGTTTCAAATTTTTGGCCCTAATTAAATGGCTCTACCACCTTCTACATTATGCAGCTTCACATAACATTATGGGCCCATCTATTAGAGTCAACAGCCAGCCATGGTTGGAGCTGACTGGTAGACAGCATCGCAGATTCATTTTAGGAAAAAACAGGCTGCTCTGGTGATGCCCAAAGAGGGTAAAGAACTGGTCACAAGCCAAGTATTTCCTCTTGGAGCACAGACAGAAGGACTCTATGTAGACATTACTCAGAACTTCTACATTTGAATCTTAACTCAAATGTGGTACTTTGGGACCAGAAAAAGAGGTAGGGGAAGGTACAATTAATAATTTCCAAAGCCATACCATGGTCCCAAGACTGGACAACTTAGGCATGTTTTTACAATACAACAATGTTTTCCTTAATCATCTAATTCCAATAAAAAGAGTTATGTGACTATTTCACCTATACTATGCTAAATACTTAAGTTCACACTTTTAAACATAACTCCCTCTAGACAGCCTATAACAAAACAATGAACTGCTTGTTTTCCTTAACAAGGAAAGCTTGTTTTCCATAACAAGAGTTATGTGACTATTTCACCTATACTACGCTAAATATTCAAGTTCTTACTTTAAATGTAACTCCCTCTAGTTAGCCTATAACAAAACAATGAATTTCTTATTTTCTTCATTTCAGTGCATTAGATTTTATATACTATTTATCTCACCTACCAACTACATACCTAAACATCATAGAGTTAAAATAACCCTTTATCTATTACGGAGTCTGAGGCAACTGCTTAAGTGGGCCATCAGGATAAAAAATGATGCAGACACCAGTCAGAAAGGGAGATTGAGTTACAAATGTGCCCAGGAGGGCTATATGAACCAAAGCAGCTCTCCTTTCTCAGCTTCCCATTCCATTTAGCTGACTCCTCAGCTAAGAAACCACAAATTAAAGAATGCAACCCAACCAAGGGACCCTGAACCAGAACCATATCCAAAACTCAAAAGAGACAGATAAGTGAAGGAAGGAAGGAAGGAAGAAAGGAAGGAAGGAAAGGGAAAAGAAGAAAAGAAAGAGAAAGGAAAAGAAGAAAAGAAATGAGAAAAAAGAAAAGAAAGGAAAGGTTGCTCTCCTTAATCACTCTTTAAAACGGCATACTGGAGATCTTATAGATCATAGAGAAGAAATGCTCTTTGTCAAAAATCAAACAACTTTCCTATGAGAATCTACAAATCCAACCATGAAAGCAATATTAATAAATAGGTGGTATAAATCTAATCTTTAATCTTTCAATATTTTTATAATTGGCTTTTCTAATTCATTTTATAACTCATTTTTTAAGGATCAGTTTAAATCAAAAGTATACCAGAAAGCATTCCAATAAAGCAAGAGGTGTTTTCATATTTGTAGAAGGTGAAGTAAATGAGAACTAAAATTTATTTTATTATAACATATAATACTATATATTAGTCATTATTAATATCTAATAATTATATAATTAGTAGAATTATATTATGTATATATTATAAACAAATGAGCCTCTATTAAAACCTGGACATTCTAATCTGCCAGTGATAAAAATGGAAATTTCTCATGTGAAAGATATTTGGCTATGTTATTATCAAATTAGTTGCCTATAATTTCAAAACAGTTATGGGAGCTAGGATATAAACTTGATCCTAATTCATTCATTAGTTCAACACATATCAAAAGTACCTAATTGACTCTGAACCTACTAAATTAGTTTGGACAAGAAAGATCTGGGCTTTTCATTGAAGCAGAGAGAAGGGAGTGTGCTCTAGCCACTGCAGACAACCACAGTAAAATCTGAGTTAGTCCTCATGGGTCACCCCAGAAGGCTTTTAATGATGTGGAAAATGGATAGGAACTGTAGGGCTTGCTTAAGGCATTCTCAAGAGATTACTAATGAAAGAAAATTCTACTCTAATAAGAACTCAAAAGATTTTAAAAAATCAAACACTGATTTACATTGTTTTGATAGTTGACTTTAAAAGACTACTAAGGAAGAAAATGAACCTTCCGGAATGTTTGCAAAATTACTACAAATTAATTTTATTGCTATGTTCAAAATAATCTAGGGCCTAATTCAACTTTTACTAAGTGAGAATTTACCAGACCCCAACAATCTGGTTTTTAGCCTCCCTCTATAGAGACTTGACTAATGGTTTAAAAAACACTCTAGTAAAAATATTTTGGTCTGAAGAAAAAAAATTATGTTCCTCTACAAGAAAGGTGGAAGTGGTAGTACCACGTCTTTTATTTATAAAGAAGACTGTGCCACCTTAAATAAACATTTGAAGCCACATTCCGCGTCATAAGTTTGGGACCTCCATCACCCACTTCTGTGGTGCAAAACTGACTTTGGAGGAAGTTTTTTTTTTTTAAAGATTTTATTTATTTATTTGACAGAGAGAAATCACAAGTAAGCAGAGAGGCAGGCAGAGAAAGAGGAGGAAGCAGGCTCCCTGCTGAGCAGAAAGCCCGATGTGGGGCTCGAACCCAGGACCTGGGATCATGACCTGAGCCGAAGGCAGTGGCTTAACCCACTGAGCCACCCAGGCGCCCCTGGAGGAAGTTTTAAAACTAGCCTAGGGTCATTCCTTCAGTGCAGACCTGCAACAGCCTTCTAGTTAGGTAATAGAAATTTGATAAGACCCTGTCACTCAACCCAGCAGACTCTCAAATCATGGGATTCTTTACTTGACTGAAAACAAATTAATTTGAGGGAATAAAGCCTCAAATGCATTGCCCCTCAAAATAATATGCCTGAAGGAATTCCTAAAAGATATGCAGAACTTTCATTCTTTGAGACACTATAATGTCCATTCCTGAATGAAGCCAGCTTATCAGAGACTATGTACCAGGCCCACACCACAGCCACCCTAACAGAACTGCTTTAAGAAAAAGAATAATTATTTACTGAGCACATACAGTCTTTACCAAGATAGATGTTATTCTCAGGTTAGAGAAGAAAATAATCAGATCTCAAGAGGTTATTTCCCCTCAAAGACACAGAGCCACATCATGGGCCTAGATGAAGGACATTATGAAAAATGGCCCAATGAATCCTGCTAACTTTAGGTGTAAGAGTGTTGAGGAAACTGTATTATACTATACTGAATCCACTTTTAAGGAAACTATAGGAAAAATTTCATTCTGGATTCTAGACAGGAACAGCTTTGTTCCTCTTGGGCAACTGGTTTGTTTTTCTCATGGATGAGCTTTTCAATCATCACATTTTTCATGTTTTCCTCTTTGCGTGGAAGTTAGAAAACTCAAAATTAAGTGTGTGCCCAGCTCTAATACACATAAAGGATTTCAAACATGGATTCTATGAGCTAATGTTTCTCCTAGCTCCTTTCATCTTGTTTTATTCTTCATTGATATTCTCAGATTCAAAAATCTCATATGTTCATCCTATTATGAACTATGTATCTTCAAATGCTATTTTGCAAAATCTTGCAAAAACTCTCCAAATTATACATTACACAATAAATAAATTATATTCAATAAAGTTCGAGGGAAAAGTACAAAAGAAAAACCATTTATAATAATCAAAATCAAAGACAATAATTCAAATATCTCCTATACTATCTTTGAGTCAATTCTTGACAAAACACTTTAAATTACTTCTTCCTTGCATAAGCAATCACAGAATTAACATTATAATTTTATATGTGGATTTATTAAAGTTAGAATGCAGAAAATTTTGAGGGATTTCATTTCATAAAGATTGCATTGTAAAGTTCTATTGGTCTTTTTATCATATTTACCCTTGGGGAAAGGAATACATATTGGTGAGTCATTGTGGAGGAAAAAGCATCTTTAGTGTTATAAGTCTTAAAACAAACACATAGAACAACTTGGTAAAACCAATGCCAGTGTGAGAGGCACATGCCCACGCCTTTGGCTTTACTTTTCTCCTTGTCTTGGTTGTCTTGGTAGAGTCTAATTTTTTTGGTATTGGAACTCTTCACACTCTGTACATTTTGTTGACTTTTAGTTTTTGTAGGTTATACCTACTAATATTTACCCTACTAGAAACTAAAATTGATATATGTTGAAAACCATTTGTGTATCAATAAAAACATTTTTTTTTAAGATTTTATTTATTTATTTGACAGAGATCACAAGCAGGCAGAGAGGCAGGCAGAGAGAGAGGAGGAAGCAGGCTCCCTGCTGAGCAGAGAGCCCAATGCAGGGCTCAATCCCAGGACCCTGAAACCATGACATGAGCCAAAGGCAGAGGCTTACCTCACTGAGCCACCCAGGTGCCCCAAAAGACATTTTATTTTTAAATAACTATATGTTTTTCTTTTTTTTTTTTTTTAAGATTTTATTTATTTATTTGACAGAGAGAGATCACAAGCAGGCAGAGAGGCAGGCAGAGAGAGAGGAGGAAGCAGGCTCCCTGCTGAGCAGAGAGCCCGATGCGGGGCTCGATCCCAGGACCCCGAGATCATGACCTGAGCCGAAGGCAGCGGCTTAACCCACTGAGCCACCCAGGCGCCCCATAACTATATGTTTTTCAAAAAAAAAAAAAAAAAAGAAAGAAAGAAATGAGTGGTGCTTTGTACTTTTATTTTTTTTTAAGATTTTTTTATTTGACAGAGACAGACACAGAGAGAAAGAGAGAACACAAGCAGAGGCAGAGACAGTGGGAGAAGCAGGCTTCCAGCTGAGCAGGGAGCCCAATGTGGGGCTCGATCCAAGGATCATGACCTGAGCTAAAGGCAGACACTTAAAGATTGAGCCACCCAGGTGCCCCAAGTGCTTTGTACTTTTTAAAATCTCTTTAACATCTTGTTTCAAAGAGCAGATTCTCATATCCACTTTTGCATATATTCTGAGAAGTTGTTTTTGTTGAAAGTACATGAAAAAATTTGGCCGCACAGAGATATGTAGTGGAAAAAGAAGTATTTTAATAGCCTGCTCAGGTAATTATGGATATTTGGATTTAAAACAACACCCAAATTCAATGAATTGTAGTTTCTTAGTACCACATGAGGCTGGTAGTATTCTAATAAGCAGAGCCAAATAAAGAAAGCACAACAGAAAGGAAACTACAACCATTATCCCTCATGAACTTAAATGCAAAAACCTTTAATAAAATTTTAGCAAATCAAATGCAACATTATGTGTGTGTGTGTGTGTGTGATGTGTTTATATGACCAAAATGATTTAATCCATGTGTGCAAGGTTAATTCAATATTCAAAAGTTAATCAGTGTACTCCACCATATCAAGAGGATAAGGAAAAAGTCATACGTTCACATCAATTAATGCAAAAATAAATCTGATGTAATTCAACTTCCATTCAGGATAAAAAGTATCAGTACACTAGAATCAGAAGGGGAATCTTCTCAACCTAATAAAGAACATCTACAAAAAGCCTACAGTCAACTTCATACTTAATAGTAAAAGACTGAATAATTTTCCTTTAAGATCAGGAACAAGGCAGGGATGTCTACTCTCACCATTTTTATTTGGCAATACTAGATTTTCTAGCACATGCAATAAGGCAAGAAAAACAATTAAAGATGTACTTTAATTTTAACAGACTGAAGAGAAAGAAAGTCTTGGTTTGCAGATGATTAAAAAAAAAAAAATTCTCAAAGGATCTACAATCCTAGATCCAAAATGTACCTTCAGTAAGGTTTCAGGATACAAGATCAATACATGGAAACCAACTGCATTTTTATGTATTGACAACAAACAAATGGAAACAAATTAAAATGAATGTCATTTATAGTTACTTCAAAAAAAATGAAATAATTAGGTTAATTCTAACAAAGGGACTCCTGGGTGGCTCAGTTGATTAAGCATCTGTCTTTGGCTCAGGTCCTGATCCCAGGGGCCTGGAACAGAGTTAGGCATCTAGGCTTCTTGCTCAGCAGGAAGACTGCTTCTCCCTCTGCCTGCTGGTCCCTTACTTGTGCTCACTCATGTTCTTTCTTATTCTCTCTCTCCTGACAAATAAATGGGTAAGATCTGTAAAAAAAAATTCTAACAAAACATGGGTAATATCTGTATAATGAAAATTATAAATTGCTAATTAAAGAAATCAAAGAAGACCTAAATCCTGAAGACATTCTGTGTTTACAGATTGGAAGAATGAACATAGTAAATAAGTCTCCCTAAATTGATGTACAGGTTTAACACAATTCCTATTAACATATGCTTAAATTACAGCAACTAAATTCTTACACTGGACATTTTAAAAAGTGACTCCTCAAAAAAAATTTCTTTAAAAATTCAGTTTAATTTGTTGAACAATTACACTAGTCATCATAATTCCATAATCTCAAAAATAATCATGTATGCTTTAAAGAATAAGGTAGGAAAGAATTAGTAAACAGCAATTTGTAACAATTCTGTGAATACATTTTTAAAATGCTAAAAGTAATCAATGCTACATAGGCAACAAAAGCAAAAAAAAGAAAAATGGGACTATATTAAACAATTTTTTTTTGTACATCAAAGGACACAATCAATAGAGTTCAAAGGCAACCTATGGAGTAGGAGAAAATCATATATCTGATAAGGGGTTAATATCCAGAATATAGAAAGAACTCCAACAACTCAAAAACAAACAAACAAACAAAAATCCAATAACCAAATTTAAAAAAATGGAGAAAGAACCTAAGTAGACATTTCTCCAAAGATGATATACAAACAGCTGACAGGCACATGAAAAGATGCTCAATAGCACTAATCATTAGAGCAATGCAAATCAAAATCACAATGAGATATCCACACCTCATACCCATTAGGATGACTACAATACAACAATTAACCAATTAATTAATCAATAACCAGTGCTGGTGTGTGTGTGGAAAAATTAGAATCCTTACACACTGTTGGGAATGTAAAATAGTGCCAGCACTATGGAAAACAGTATGAAAGTTTTCCAAAAAATTAAAAATAGAACAACCCTGTGATCCAGTAATCTACTTCTGGGTATACATCTAAAAGAATTGAAAGCAGGGCCTCAGGGAGATATTTGTACAATTATGTTCATAGCAGCACTATTTTCAGTGACAAAAAGGTGAAAGCAACCCCAACTGTCCACTGACAGATGAATGCATAAACAAAATGTGATCTACATATACAATGGAATATTATTAAGCTTTAAAAGAGAGGGCAGGGGCCCTGGGTGGCTCAGTGGGTTAAGCCTCTGCCTTCGGCTCAGGTCATAGTTTCAGGGTCCTGGAATCGAGCCCCGCATCGGGATCTCTGCTCAGCAGGGAGCCTGCTTCCCCTCTCTCTCTCTCTGCCTGCCTCTCTGCCGACTTGTGATCTCTGTCGAATAAATAAATAAAATCTTTTAAAAAAATAAAAAATAAAAAAATAAAATAAAAGAGAGGGCAATCCTCACATATACTACAAAATGGATGAACCTTTAAGGCATTACATTAAGTGAAATAAATCAATCACAAAAAGACAAATACCGTATGATTTCATTTATATTAAGTATCTAAAGTAGTAAAATTCATAAAAAAAGAAAAAAAATTCATAAAAACCAGGGGCTTGGGAAGGGGGAAATGAAGGTTATTTAACGAGTATAAAATTTTAGATTTTTAAGATGAGAAAGTTCTGAAGATCTGTTTCACAACAATGTAATTATATTTAGCACTACCAACTGTACTTAAAAATGGTTAACATGGTAAATTTTATGTCATGTGTTTTTTATAACAATAAAAATTATATAAAAATAATACTAAATATTAAGTGGAAGAAAAAGTTGCATTTGTGGAATCCCTAAAAAAATGTCAGAAATCACCCAGATAAATACAAAGTCACAATATTTTCATTTTATTCTGAAAGAAAAAGTTATTACCTTTTTCTTCTAGAAAGCATGATAATCAATTTCATAATACCATAATATGTTCAGTTATATCAAAGGGAGGAAAACTACTGGACCATTAGGTAATTTTATCTAGAGATCTAAATATATATTAAACATGGATATTGCTAAGTCTATCTGCTTAATTTTATTCCCAATAGAAGCTACACTTTAGGGATGCCTGTGTGGCTCAGTCAGTTAAGCTGCTGCCTTCGGTCCCAGTCATAATCCCAGGGTCCTGGTATCCAGTCCTTCATCAGGCTCTTTGCTCAGTCAGGAGCCTGTTTCTCCTTCTGTCTGCCACTCCCCCTGTTTCCCCTGCTTGTTCTCTCTCTTTCTCTCTCTCTCTCTGACAAATAAATAAAATCTTTAAAAAAAAATAAAAGGAGCTATACTTTAGGAATCTTACTTCATATTTATATTTATTCTGGTTCCTTATAGATTCTAAAAATAAAATCCACAGATATACTCTTAAGTACATTATTGAAGTAAATATGCTATACTATAACCAACGAGGTACACATTTAACTTTTAATTGCTTAGTTGAGGATGAAAATAGCTATCACATATTCTATGCCCAAGATAAATTTTTAAAAAAGAGAAAATGCCTCCTATTCTGAAATGACAGCCCCCTCACATATGGAGCAGTAAACTTTTCTTTCTTCCTGAAATACTCATTTGGCACTGATTTTCGACAAGTGAAAAAGCTTTTCCACACACTTACAGTCCACCTGATTTTTAAGAAGCACTGATCACCCCTCTTTCAAACTTTCCTTAATATTTAAGATGTCTACTTTCCTTTAATTTTTGTAACAAGTTGCAGAAATAACTTGTTTTGATTTTCCAAAAATAATGGGTTGAAATGTGTGTGTTGACCAAGGGGGATGCTGATGTGGACTAAATGTAGATGTCAGAGATTTTAAAAAGTATTCAGTGGGGGCACCTGGGTGGCTTAATCGGTTAAGCTTCCAACTCTTGATCTCAGCTCAGGTCTGGATCTCAGTGTCATGAGTTCAAACCCTGCATTGGGCTCCACACAGAGTATGGAGCCTACTTAAAAAACATAAAGGAATGAAAAAATGAATGAATGGATGAATGAATGAATATTCAATGAATTTGACAAGTTATTTTTTCCTCAAATATCCTAAAAGAAGTAAAACTATTAAAACTATCGATTAAATGAATAAAAGTCATTCTTTTGTTAATATATAATAGTAAATACGAGCATCTATTATCAAAATTAGTATCTAAAGGGGCAACTGTAGATCAATTTTTAATTGTACTATGTTTGGGCATACAAATTACACCTTTTTTTTCTCTCTTTCTCACTTGATTTTTTTACATTGTTGAAATTAAGAAACAATATTTAGTATTCTAGATTGAGACATATTAAGTAACTAAATGTTATCATCTTGCATGTGATCAAACCTAAAGCTAAATAAAAATGCCCCATCTGGTTTCATGTAAATTGAGCTGATTATAGAAAGTGTCCAATTTCTATCATTCCTCTCCATAAAGTAGCTAGCATATATTTGTTGGGTAACTGCAGACTGACTGATTCTAAATATAAACCAAGTTGTGTGCTAAAATTGTCCTGATTTTTTAAGCAATCACTATGAGTATCACACATGGTTACAGATTTTAAGTACCTTGAAAAAATAGTTTAAATAATAATGACAAAACTACACATGAAAATTTTCCCATTAAACATAATGATTCAAATTAAATCCATAGTTCTTAACTTCTAATACTCCACACATATGGTCATCCATATCATAAAACCCATCAAACCGAGTATTAAGACCACATCAATTAAAGTAGATTTTACACAAAAAAGTTTTAAGTGAGATCACTTCTCTTACAAAAGAACCATGGTACTACCTTAAAAGAGAGGTATACTTAAGCAGCTCTAAAATTCTAATCTAACAAAAAGCCTGAAAATAATCTTGAAGCTGTTGCCTGGATTATTGCTGATCCATCTTCCAAATCTACAAATGTTCAATTTACTTTAAAAAGTCCATTTCACAAAAATACATTAATGGAGGAGAAAGGAGAATTTGTGTAAAAATAAGCTAATGCCATCTTATTGAATTAGATGTGACACAGGCCAGACATTGCAAACTAGTGGGTAAAAGAGATAGAAATGTTTGAAATAATCCTTTGTCAAACATGATGTTCCATTTCACATGGCTAAGCAGAAGAACAAAATAACATAGAAGTTTGGAAACTCGGGAGCCACAACACAATTTTAAAAAAAAAAATCCAACAACGTGGATGGTTCAATGTACCCAGAGAACCAAGAATACCATCAATTTCAAAGGGAAGGAGTTCTCAGACCTCTGGGTCAGCCTCGGAGAATTCCCAGTGGTCACTTGACCACCTAACTCCAAACCTTCAAAGGAGTCAAAGGAACATAGGTAAACCAGTCACTTGCAAGAAAAAGTGAAGGAAAAAGGAGTAAAACTGTTTTATCACTCACCGCCCCAGAGCCCAAACAGTCCCAACACTTTGGCTTTGTCAACTACTATGTATACTATGGTGGGAGTGTGTAAACAAATAATGTTAAATGGGAATTAACAGAAATAAGGGTAGTGGAGAAAAATAGGCAAGCATATTTAAATTTAAGTTGTTTTACTTTAAGTTAACCCTAGGGAAACTGTGGCTAAGCCCAGTTCAACTTTGACAGATAATACCTAAGAGGAATGGAAATAAATTTGCCACTTTCTAAGAGCTTAAGGAAATTGTTTTAAATAACATGTCTCAACTACGCACAGGGCAAATTCTCCCTCAATGTCCAACTTCCACCAGAAATCATCTGTCAGGTCCTAAGAAGGGGGGTGCTATCTTGGATTTGTAAAGTTGATGCTTCAGTTTTCATTTCCTTTCAGGTCTCCCAAGACTAATAGTGCATTATAAAAACCTGCATATGCTCCATACTTATGCCCTCAAGGCACGTTCATATCCCAGTGATTCTACTTCCAATGGTCCCCGGTGACCCTTAATGGCCTCCCTGCCTCAATGGCTTCTGATATTCCAAGTAGGATGGGGGTAGGACCCAGAGGAAGCACAGGTGAGAGACTGTTCCGAGGAATAAGAGACCAGGCTAAAGCAAAGGAGGTAGTGTCAGTGGTCACAACTGGGGGAGTAAGGGAGGCATAGTCTCTCTCCTCCTTCTAGGGAATTTCCTTTAGTGAAAGATTACTGGAAACAAGGGGAAGGTAGAGGGTTACTGGAAACAAGGGGAAGGAAGTGTCTGAATGCTCAGGAGAAATGCTGGGAATGTTCTGTGTCTCCCAAATGCCACTGTTCTCAGAGGCTGTCTCTAGCAATGTACAAGGCAGAGGGGGCAGAAGTCGTCGATGTCCATCACACTCTCTTGTACCTTGTAACCAGGGCTTCTGCTGAGAACTGAAAGGAAGTCTGAAATTCCCACCCTCACCTACGTGGATTCGCTAAATTTAGAGTGCAAGAGTAAGTTTACATGCTTTACACTGCCAGGATACTGATACAGGAGGACAGAAGAAGTTGAAGTTTAAAATACATAAGGGTGGGGGTAGATACTTGAAGGGAGGATGGAGGGAAGGAAATTGAGGCCCACAAAGACAATGCTAAAACCAGAAGGTAGTTCATCATATATTCCCTTCACGGACTATAAACTCTTGCCAACTCACCAAACATGCTCTCCCGCTTCATTTAAATCTTCTCTCCTCAGGCCCCAACTGCCTGCTTTTCTCCCACTGCTCATGAATTTTTTTTTTTAATTGAAGTACAGTTGACATACAATATTACATTAGTTTCAGGTGTAAAACAAAGTGATTTGACAATGCTATACATTATGCAATGCTCACCACTGCACCAAATAAGTAGATATATCATCTATCACCATACAAAGTCATTATAATATTACGGACTATATTCTCTATGTTGTCCTTTTCATCCGCATGGCTTATTTATTTTATAACTGGAAGTCTGTACCTCTTAATCCCTTTCATCTGTTTTGCCCAGTAGCCATGACTAAAATATTTTTTCTAATCAAAAGAGGAGAGTGCCTGAAAAAGTATAATCTGAGGACCCACAAATAGGAGTGTTAGTTAATTAACAATATGCCAGTATCTTATAGTTAATTTGTGATATCCAAAGAACATGCAGAATCTAGTGGAGTTTCAAAAGTTGCATAAAATAGTCAAACTACACATCATTTAAAAAAATGTAACTGTATGTGGGGCGCCTGGGTGGCTCAGTGGGTTAAGCCGCTGCCTTTGGCTCAGGTCATGATCTCAGGGTCCTGGGATCGAGTCCCACATCGGGCTCTCTGCTCAGCAAGAAGCCTGCTTCCCTCGCTCTCTCTCTCTCTCTCTGCCTTCCTCTCCGTCTACTTGTGATCTCTCTCTGTCAAATAAATAAATAAAATCTTTAAAAAAAAAAAAAAGAAAAAAAATGTAACTGTGTGATGGATATTTATTAGACTTAGTGTGGTGATCATCTGCAATATATGTAAATATCAAATCATTATGTTACACCTGAACTGATGTTATATGTCAATTATAACTCAATTTTTTAAAAAAATTGAACTAAGATTTCATATTTTAACCCAGAAATTTCATTTCTGAGGCACTGTAGTAAGAAACCAACTTCTAAAATATAGAAAAAAGTTTATGAACAAAGATGTTCACCACAGTGTTAGTTATTATCATCAAAAATGTAGCAATGCTGAGAAATGGTTAAGAAATATCGTACATCTACCTAATGGAAAATTACGTAGATATTTTAAAAGTTCACTTTCCAGTTGTAATTAAGTGAAATTTAATGTTACAAAATTTAAAGTTAAAATATTTTTAAAAGTTATATATAAATATCATGATTAAAACCATGCACAGAAAAAAGAGTGGAAGAAAATATCAAAATCATATCAAAATATTAATAGTGCCTATCTTTAGTACAAGTATGGTGATTTTTTTTCTTTTTTATATTCTTATAGTTTCTAAATTGTTCATAATTCTAAAATGGAAAGGGAACGCTTTTAAAAGGGCAAGTTTCTTTGAAAGAGGAAAAATGTTACTTATGTAGAAAACTCTTTCTGGGTTCAGTTGACAATTAATCCTCTTCATATCAGTACCCAGGAACTAAAGCATTTTCTGGAAGGGCACTTGGAACAAGGAATATGGAGAATGTGAGTAAGACCAGCCAAAGAGAAACTTGGCCTGCTTAGTAACCTAAACTGCTAGCTCACTATCTATGACTACCAGAGAGGAGCAGAGTTCAGTGCCTGATATGCAAGGTTCTTCACAATTTATCACTGTGCATTCAAACAGTATATGAGCACTTAGCTGAACTTCCTTGTCTGGCTTTGTCTTTCCTATGCAAATCCTTCCCATCTGGCAGAGTAATTTACTTCACTTCCATCCATGAAGTTTCCTGATTCTCTTATGAAATCAGCCTCTATGATTTCTCCTTCTTTGACGGTTCATATAGCATTTATAGCACCACCTTTCCCTGGTATTAGGCCAATTCTAATTATTTTGTTAATTATTCAATGTGTAAGTAAATACCTCCCCAGCTAGACTTTAAGTTCCTTGAAGTCAAGAATTTGAAAGGTCTGCAGACAGTAATGATTCAACAAATACATACATTATATAGAAAGAGAGAAGAGTGAGAAAAGATGCAGCGCTAAAGTCAGGTTGGTATTATATTCATACTTGGTGGTGTTTTCCAAATAAAATGTGTTGCCTCTATTTTAAAATGTTCCTGCTGGGGCGCCTGGGTGGCTCAGAGGGTTAAGCCTCTGCCTTCAGCTCAGGTCATGGTCTCAGGGTCCTGGGATCAAGCCCCGCATCTAGCTCTCTGCTCAGCAGGGAGCCTGCTTTCTCCTCTCTCTCTACCTGCCTCTCTGCCTACTTGTGATCTCTCTCTCTCTGTCAAATAAATAAATAAAATTTAAAAAAAGAAAAATGTTCCTGCTGACCATCACTAGGACATGCACTTTCTTTCTTTCTTTCTTTCTTTTTTTAAATAGCAGTGGGATCGTAGTTTTGCTTATTTACTCATACCAATTCTGCCATCCTCCTTATAGTTAAACAGATTGGACTGCAAGATGCCTCACTGAGGTTCAGGATATAGTCAACAACCACATAATCAACAAAAAGAAATGACCTCCAAGAAATCAAATTTGAGTCATCACATGAT
Source organism: Lutra lutra (assembly GCF_902655055.1). Classification (NCBI taxonomy): domain Eukaryota; kingdom Metazoa; phylum Chordata; class Mammalia; order Carnivora; family Mustelidae; genus Lutra; species Lutra lutra. The sequence continues at coordinate 126,655,479 of NC_062281.1, read as the reverse complement.
ACTACTTCTCTTACAGTCTTGTGTGAACAACATATATAAATTTATGCCTCCGTTTTATGGCCTTATTTAGGCAATGGGCTTTAGTCTCTCGATATCCTCATCAATAATTCTTCAGTGTAAATAGTTCCATACTTTAGAAATGACAAACTAAAATGATTATGTTCCTCTCTGCCATCAAGTACTATTCCAGTACTTAGAAATAATGAGCATTTGTACTATAGCAACCTGCCTCCGGAGACATCAAGAAGAGTTTCACATCTTAAGGGAGAATATATAAATCATAAATGAAAGCATATCCAATGGCCAAACAACAGACAAAGAAAAACCCAGCATCCATTATTTTTTCAGAAGGAGTACACAGGTCAATATAATTGTTGACTCTGAAGGGCAGAGCAAAAACAAATCAATGCAGTTTCCCTGTATCAGAACTACGTTTTGCTACAAATCACATATTTTTTGTAAGTCAGTGTTTGTCCAGATTCCATCACTTACTAGCCATGTGATCTTGAACCTTCTATTTCAGTTCCTTAGTCTGTAAAATGGAGTTATCACCTACTATGCCAAATCACAGTAGAAATGAATCAAATAACATTATCAGTCTGAGTTCATCAGTCACCCTATCAGGGGATGACACACCCCACAAAAACAGTTCAGTCACACACCCCATGAACTAGGTAACCATTCTTTTGCAAATGTTTCCATTAAGTTTTAAAAAAGAAAAATATTTCCAGGTGTTTTGTTTTATTTTACTTTCCTAATTGATTTTTCCAACATTTGAGCATTCATCATATATCACTGCCAAAAACGCTTTAAACATCTGCTAGACCTAGCTCTCCCTTTGCAATGTTGTCTGGATATTTTTTGGCATATGTTTTCTAAGAAAATGGGGTTTTTTCCACATAATTCAAAGCCCTTTCTTACTAAAAGAACAATAATTCCATATACAGTAAGTTTACAGGTTGTTCCTAATTGAGATCACTCTTACGGAAAATTAATTTTGTTTAATATCTAATGGGTCATCTATATGTTCGCTTACATTTGGGACACACAGCTCTGTAATACAGGGGAAGATCCATGGGCTTTGGAGTCAGGGAGACTTGTATTCAAATTCCTGTGCTGTGACCTTGAGCATGTAATTTAACTTCCAGGCTCCTCACTTTCCACCTTTGGTTCTGGGTAGTTGTGATGATTTAATAAAATAATACATCTAAAAGTAAGTGTCTAGACTCTGAAAGTATTATTTCCTACCTCCCTTACATCTTCTCCTCTGCCAAGACCAAGCAAACCCACTCTGAACAAGACAACTTGGACGCGCATCTGTTTCACACATTAGCCTGGGAATGCTATGCAATCAAAAACGGAGCGGCCGATGGCTTCAATTCGGTATCCAAGGGAGCAAGAAGTAAAGAAACTGACAGGTATAGACAAGGGCCCCATACTTCACTCGCATGTGGGAAAAAGACACTTTTTAATCTGACACACTTTAAAGATTGCACGGCACACTCACAGAGGTTTGTACCACGCTCTGGGAAAAAGACGGAATTACGGAACAAGCCAGCAGGGAGCCTCCTTGTTCACCCGACCCGACCCCACCCGCCCGGGTGATACCTCAGAAGCCTAGACACGGAGGTGACAGCGCAGCGACTGACCTCGCCCCCCCCCCCTCCCACACACACACCCTCCCCCATTCTGCCCAAATCTCTCTCGGGGCACGAATGGTGCTGAATCATTAGTCCTAACAGTAGCAGTTCCCGGTTCCGCCGCTCCCGCGAGAGCCAGTGTCCCTAGGGCTGTGACCGTCCCTGGTGGGGGCCAAGACCTCGGGGCGGTGGGGACAGTGAAAGGGGGTCGGTGAGGATCGGGGCAGCAGGTACTCACCGAGGTGAGGAAAGCCCAGCCCCGGTCCTCTCCTCCCCGCTGCAGGCGGTCCCTCCGCGGCCCCTCCGCTTCCCGGTTTCCCGCGGGCGGTTGCCCCCCGGGCCGGGCAGCCTGCGCTGGTGGTCCGGTGCTCCGCTCCGCCCGCCCGCCGCCCGAAGCAGCCACGGCTCGGGGCTCCAGCGTTCCACCCGGAGCAGCTGGAGCAGCTGTCGCTGCCGAAGGGGGTGGCGGCTACCGACGGGCCAGACCATTCGCGGGCTGCGACCGGGGGTGCGCGACGTGCGGAGCGGGGCGGACGTGGAGGGCGCCGAGGACCGGCGACGGTTGGGAGGAACCAAGAACGAGGGGAATCCTCCGCCTCCCAGCAGCGCCGGGAGGGCTTGGGGGCAGAAGCGACCCACAGAGGAGCAGCCGTTCTCCCTGACTGCTGACTGAACACAATCCCTTCTCTTTTCCGGGCACCCCCCTCTGGGTCCGCCTTGGTTCCGCTCAGGACTCCTTTAGAAAGCGGCAAACAGAGGACCTAGCAACGGGTGCGCCTGGGCGGTGTCCCCTCCTGGGGAGATGCGAAAGGGCGCTGGCCGAGCCCTGCCTTCGTGCCACCTCCTCCTGCTCCAGAGTGGGGCCCTATGGCGCCAGTTTCTGGGGCATATCTTACTCTAGACGTCTTGCCACAAAACAGAGAGGGACATCTGGGTCCTTGAAGGGGCTCCTTAGATCTTTTACTTAAGCATCTTTGTGGAGCAAAGAATTAAGAGGTATCTGAGCCCAGCCTGGGAGGTAGAAAATAAAATTAAATGAGCCCCCATGCTATAGGTGCTTGGTAGATACAGGAAAGTAAGGGGCAGTCTTGACTCACAGAGTTACTGCTCCACAAATGTTGAACCACTACAGTTGGAAAATGTACATTTAGGAAATCCTTTTAACAGTTCCATAAAAGATTAAACAAATTCAAAAATACTTCAGGTTCACTTTCCACCATTTTAAAGATTAGTGTCTTGGGAGTGAGGAGAAAATCATACCCTTATATGAAATGAACTTTTACAGAACTGGAAAGAGAAGTTCCTGCCACGACATCCCTTACACTTTTGTGAAAGCACTCATGTGGTCCCTGCCCCTTTCACAACCAGGCTCAAGCAGGTTCATTTCAGACCATGGTGAAGGTGGAGACAAGTGTATAGTTTTCCTTATAGAAAGAAAAAAAAAAAAAAAAGACTTGACAACTACCTTTAAAATATAATTTAAAGGTGGAGGGGGGCGGTAAAGACTCTCCAAATACCTGTTAAAAGCTCTTCCACTGTTAAAAACCATTTACTCTGAATTAAGGATTTTTTTTAATTAAAAGCCATTCACTCTGAATTAAGGTTTTATCCATTTTTGAGTTAACATAATTTTTTAACATAAATTGAGCAATGCTATGGACCACACTGAGTGTTTCCAGTTTTAATCATTTATTCTAAAAACTCCTGTAAAACTGGTGACATCATTGCTATTTTTAAAATAGACTTGGGTCAAAGTTTGTTGTGCTGGGCTCACATCTCATAGTTAATGAGTGGCAGAACAAACATTGCAATCTGGAGTTTTTGACTAGTGTCTTTCCACTAGAATGCTCCAGGAAACATACACTAACCCTTACCAAATCCAAGATTGGCCCTTGAATGTGAGTTTATTTATCCTTCCTTTATGAAAATGAGGTTTCATGGTGGAGAAAAGGACATTTAAATATCTAAGGTGCATGCACCCTGAGGTTAGAAGTAGGGATCTAAAAAAGGGGGCTGTATTGCACCCAGAATTAACCTGGAAACATCAGGTTAATTTTTTTAAAAAATTAAAAAAAAAAAAAAACCTCATGGTTAGCATCACATGAGGGTTAGGAGGAATTCACTACCTTTTTATTAATCATTTTTACATCATCATTTATACTATATTGTGCATTATACTACCCTTAAACTATTATTCTACATTAAGCTTTGTGCTATTATTCTTCCCAAAAAGGAGCGAGAGTTTTTAAATGGACTTAATGTCATGGGTCCTCAGATACTTTACCAGGATTTAAAGAAATAGGCCATTAATAACTCTCACATCATGTTAAGGAAACTTTTTGAGAAATAAGGAATAAAATTTAATGGTTACCCCATATTGTGCTATTGTTACTATGTTAACTGTTATTGTAATTGTTCACACATCAGTACTAGCAAAACAGAAATCCCCAGAGTGCCATGTTGCTGAGGAGCTAGAGTTCTAGATCCCTAGTGAGGCTAGGCATCTGTGACTCGGGGCTTGGGATGCCCTCAGCCTCAGAAATATGTGATTCTTCTCTCCATATGCAGTTTCACTTTCAAAGGAGACAAAAAAGGAATAGAATTGCAGTAGACAAGATGCATTTTGAATTAGTATTCCCTCTCTAACTGATAGGGATATGAGAAGGAAGGAAAAGGTCTCAGGTGGTTTACCTAAGACCAAACTGTGATTTAGAAGCTGGTTACCCATGACATCTCCGGCCATCTGTCTGTATAAGTTGAACTTCTTGGAGGGTATGTTTCTGAATGAAGAAGGAAGGGGACATTTTGTGCCGGTGGCCTTGAGAGACTGTCAAAAAGAATGAAGGGAATAGTGTGATGCCTGCATCCCCTTCTCTCCCACAGAGTCTTCAAATGCTTTTGAGCCCATTGGGGAAAGAAGTTAGGGTCAGAAACTGAGGAATTATTTTCACAAATGACTTCGTGCAATTTCGGGTATAAGAAGTACTGTTTTGGGCCCTAGTGACACAGAGCTAGGGGAGAGGGCCATTCTCTCACCCAGTCTGCGATAGACCTTCATACAGCCTTGCCACCAATAAGGAAGGGCTCTGCCAGGGAAGGTATATTCTTATAAAGGGCATTGGCAGCCAATACACAGTCAAGATAACTTGACTAGGAGCCCAGAGCATTAGTAGAATTGTTCCAGAGCACCTGGGAAACCCCTCTGAGGATTTCCTGTCACAAATGAGGGAGGTTGGTGGGGGAAGGTGATTGTTAAACTTAGATCCTTATTAAACCTTTTGTAGGCTACAGTATTAAGGTGAATTTATTTGTATTCACAAAACCAGCATGGCCTGGGGACATTCAAATATTACTTTTAAAATGAAATGAATAAGAGAACTAGAGATAAAGAAAATAGGTAATCCTTTTGATGAAACTACAGTATGAGCCAAACCATGTTGAACTTCGATTCAGGAGTATTAAATACCTGGGGTGTCTGGGTGGCTCAGTCAGTTAAGCATCCGACTCTTGATTTCAGCTCAGGTCATGATCTCAGCATCGTGAGTTCAAGCCCTGCATTCAGTACACATATGTACTGAAATCAATAAAATGTACTTCTCACTGTGGATTACTGTTAAAAAAATATATAAAGAATATTAAGTACCTACTATGTATTGGCCACATACTAAGGCCAAGGTATGACATTAACATCCCAAGGTACTCTTGTTGAGAATAATTAGTAGCATTATTTCTGTTTGTTTTTAACTATTACTTTTTTAATCATAGTATTTCTTTTTTTTAATTTAATTTAATTTATTTTTTCAATGTTCCAAGATTCATTGTTTATGCGTCACACCCAGTGCTCCATGCGATACATGCCCTCCTTAATACCCACCACCAGGCTCACCCAATTACCCAACCCCCGCTCCTCCAAAACCCTCAGGTTGTTTCTCAGAGTCCACAGTCTCTCATGGTTTGTCTCCCCTCTGATTTCCCCCAACTCACTTCTCTCCATTTCCCAATGTCCTCCATGTTACTCCTTATGCTCCACAAGTAAATGAAACCATGATAATTGACTCTCTCTGCTTGACTTATTTCACTCAGCATAATCTCCTCCAGTCCTGTCCATGTTGATACAAAAGTTGGATATTCATCCTTTCTGATGGAGGCATAATACTCCATTGTATATATGGACCATATTTTCTTTATCCATTTGTCTATTGAAGGGCATCTTGGTTCTTTCCACAGTTTGGAGATTTTGCTGCTATGAACATTGGGGTACAGATGGCCCTTCTTTTCACTATAACTGTATCTTTGGGGTAAATACACAGTAGTGCAATTGCAGAGTCATAGGGTAGCTCTATTTTTAATTTCTCGAGGAATCTCCACACTGTTCCTCAAAGTGGCTGCACCAACTTGCATTCCCACCAACAGTGTAAGAAAGTTCATAATATTTCTGAGGTAAGTACTATTACTGTGTGAAGTACTATTCTTATCCTCATTTTATAGGTGAAGAAACTGAGAATTACAACAATTAATTTCTCAAAGGTAACACAGCTAGAAAGCATCCAAGCTGGGTTTCAAACCCAAACCAACACATTACATTACTTTCCATATACTTTTACTGCCTCCTGCTAGGCAGAAAGCAGGTTGTACATTGCAATTTTTGTTACAATAGAAAATCTATTTTGTATCTGTTCTTTAAAATCTATTTTCAACTCTCCCTTAAAAGGAAATGAGTCAATTCCAAAGAGGATTTAAATGAGAGTCCTCCCAATGGAAACATTGAGTACTCTTTTCCAGGTTTCTGTGCTCAGAAAAGAAAATCTGAAACAAGAAGTGATCATTGTAGGGTAGAGTTGGCCCGTGATTTCTAAATTCTTGCTACAGATTCTGATTCCAGGAACTCTTGGGTGAGACCTTGGAATCTATATTCTTATTAATCATCATAAGTGATCCTAATGCACAACTATTTGACCACACCATACCGCACAGCAGCATGGGGCTCACAAACCTTCAGTCTCCTAGACTTAACCCTCTAACCCCATCACTTGTTGAAAAGGAAATGGAAGGCTAGTATTCACCTTTATTATACAGAAATGTATTTATTAAATTTTTACTGCCTTTTTCAGTATTCTTTTGATCATTCTGAAAAGTTTTCAGAAATCTTCAAGTTAAAGATTGTACTCATTCACAATTACTATTGTATGTGGATACTTGGACCTCAGGGCTCTTTCCAATTATTACATAGTATTTTACTTTAGAGAAAAAAAGAGACTAATTAGAACAGCATTTAATTTACGTACTAATTTCTGGAGAATTATCATGTTGATAACAGTAAGTCATTCCATCCAACATAATAGACTTCTTCAATTTTTTCTATTTTATCTTGCATTTCCCAAGAATATTCTTATAACTTTTTCATGTATGTTCTGCACTTCTCTTACCAAATTATTTTTTGGCATTTGTCTTCCAAATGAAATATTCTTCCCACTTACTTTTCTATGAGATTTTGCTTAAATAGAGATGGGTTATTTCTGTAATTTATTTTTTGTTAATCCAACACAGCAAATTCTCTCACTGTTTTTTCATGAAAATCTCTTGGGCTTCTAAGAAAACAGGTGTTTCATAGCATCTGGAAATTTATCTCTTTTTCTGTTATTTATACCTGTTATGTTATTTACATTTGCTAGAATCATCAATACAAGTGATTATAGTGTTGCCTGTCTCATTCCTGATTTTAAGTGAAATATTTAATTTTTACCATTTAAGATTTGTTTATTGGGCTTTTATTTATTACATAAATAATTTCCTTCTGTTCTTGTTTTGCTCCAAATTTCTCTTGGCATTGGTTGCTTGACCTATATCTAATGGCATTTCCCCACCTATTGAAAATGGTTGTGTTTTTCCCCTTTAATTTTTAATGTAATCAATATGTAGATAGACTTCCTGGAATTGAACTGCCTTTTCACTCCTTTGAGGCTGTTTTGTCACAAGCGGATTAGTCTTTTGTTTCATTCCTCCATTATATTCTCTCATATATTATTTAAACATGTGGCTTTTATAGTCAGAGATGAAATTGGCCCATACTTTGTCGTTGTTGTTGGTTGTTTTTGGTTTTGGTATTGAGATATTCTGGGTTCATAAAATGAACTGGAGAATTTCAATCTTTTTCTAAGTCCCACAATAGTTTAAATAATATTGGAATTATCTATTCCTTAATGGTCAGATTAAAAATTCAGCTGTGAATCCATCTGCCTGCTGCCTTTTTCAATAGGAAACCATTAATCACCTTTTCCATCTCTTCTGTAATAATTGGTCTACTTAAATTTTCACTTTTTCTGGGTCATTTGGGATAATGTATATTTTCCTAAGAAAATATTCTTTTCTTCTAGGTTTTTATTTTTTTAATGTACTCTTCCAGAGTCACCTTTAGTATTTACTTAAAATTCTTTTCATCTCTTTCCTACTTTCCTATCTTGCCCAGCTGTCAGGTTCAAGTCCTGAGAAGAGGAGGGCTCAAGAAAAACTAAAGCCTGTTTTATTGGAAACCCAGTAAGACATCCAAGGCACAAAACATTAATATTTGGGACTGCCCTGACAGAGAGGGGTGGGAATCTTTTTGTTTAATTTGGGGGTTATCGCTACTTGTTTGTTTTCCTAATTTCAGCTGGGCCCATTTTGAGGACACTAACTTATCACTGGGATCAGCAATACCAGCAAACTAGAAAGGAACAGCACCAAAGAGAGCAAGAGAGTCTGATGTCTTACAAGCTCAAGCAGAGGGGAAGGAAAATGGCAAATGCTTTATGGTAACTGGATGTCCTAAGTTCTGAGGCAACTGTGTCCAGACTCATTTCCCTCCCTGAAATAACTGAGAAACACACTGAGTGGAATTAAAGGTACTTCAGGAGAAGATGAAGAAAGAAAGAACCTCAAAAAGATGGAAAAAGAAAGCAAACAAGAATACTAATTGTTATAGTTGCAGTGCCTCTACTTTACCCATAGCTACTGAAGTTTAAGGAAAAAATTTTGTAATCAAAGTTTGATGGAGAAGAAAACAAGTCACAGGACCATTTCCAGAGTCAAAGAAGAAGTCAAAGACCAGTCCAAGGAGTACAGTCTAGCTTCTCTAGCTTGTAACCCATAATGTTATCCCTCTTTCACTTAGGAAGGAATAATTCAAAATAAATCACCAACAAGGCATATAAGAAATAAAAACTCTCAAATATTTGCCCTACTGATGTTGACTCTATGATTTTATGATTGGATTTGTAGTTACCCTAAGGTAACTACAAAGTTACCTTACCTTACCAAACGAAGAGAGTGGTCTTCAGTCTTGTGGAAGATTTCCTTATAAGACTGATATGTCTTGAAGAAGAAAAGTGTCCTTCCTCTGCAGGGCAACACCACATCTTCATTCCATCAAGGATGTGGTTTAAGGCTGGCTGATACTCCAATGACAGACACCTTTTTTCTTATAATTGTAATTTGTATGTCTGGTTATTTTAAGGGTGAGACTATAACATTTCTGGTTGATAATTACAATAAGCCAATTTGTTAATAACAGGGTTTCAGTTCATCAAGTTCATCTCCAGAAAAAATTGTAAATAATTTAACCTAAATCATCTGGAAAAGATATGAGCCTGGTAGATTAGTATGGTAAGAGAACTAATAATAATAGAATTTTTATAATGATAGTTATTTTTATTCACTTTTCAATAAGTAAAATACACTTTACTAAGTACTTCATTTACTTCATACAATCCTCACTTAAAGCCCATGAAGAAACCGTATCACTCCCATCTTATAGGTTTAAAAACTGAAATTTTAAGTGTATTAAGTAAGTGCCCCAGTGTTACAAAGCTAGAAATTGCCAAAGTGGGACTTAAGTACAAGTTTTTCTAAATCTAGCTCTCTCTGATTCCTAAGCTCCCATCCTTATTGTTCTGCTCTATGGCTTTACTAAGAGAAGCTGCTATATCCCATCCATTTGTGGACCCAAGTATTCCAAACATTTGACATTTTATCACCAGGCCAATTCCTTATTGCCAGGCAGATAATACAAAATTAAACTTGCAAAACTTTTGGCTCACTCTCACATTCCAAGAAGAGTAATTTCCTTAGAAGTACAAGGAATGAAAATCTGACTCACAAGAAATAATTCTATCAAATATATTTCTGTACTGCCTCTGACCCTGCCTTTTGGCTTAAGTCACTGCCAAGACTAATAGATCCCATAATACTTTCAGGATATAGAGAATAATTAATGAAATTCATCTAATGATACAAATTTAAAACGTATTTTTGATACTAGAGGTAACACTTATCTTCCAAAGTCTATTATTCTCTTTTCCTTAAAGTAACCTATAATAATCCACATGATCATTTTGTATTTTCAGTGAGTAAAAATAGGTTCCCTAATATTATTGCCTATTCTTCCTTATAACTCACTGCCAAAACAAAGTAGATTTGCATTTCACATGCTCATTATTATCTAAATATTCAAAAATAAGACCAAGAACATGGAAGCAAGCAAAAACAGAATACATAACAAAAATGAATAATTTAGGGACGCCTGGGTGGCTCAGTTGGTTAAGCAGCTGCCTTCGGCTCAGGTCATGATCCCAGTGTCCTGGGATCGAGTCCCACATCGGGCTCCTTGCTCATCAGGGAGCCTGCTTCTCCCTCTGCCTCTGCCTGCCATTCTGTCTGCCTGTGCTTGCTCTCCCTCCCTCTCTCTGACAAATAAATAAATAAAATCTTTAAAAAAATGAATAATTTAATTCATAAAACATTTATTTTGTGGTCATTTATCCATAATTCTAATAAGAACATTTTCTTGCATATAACAAATACCTAGGATAGTTGGAATTCATTCCTTCCATAAAGGTAACTTGACAAGATAATTAAGAAGTCCTTGTTCTACCTCCTTTCCGTAGATTACCCTAGTTCTTACCTAATTTGTGCTTGGTTCTTTACCTTACTTGTGGCTTTTATTGATTCTCCAGTATCAATATGTCAGTATACCAAGATTTCCTGCTTAAATTATCCAGAATTAATTTCTATAACTTAAAAATGAAAAACACAATAATTCAGCGTCCATTTAGGATGCTCAAAGTTGTAAAGATTATGAAACTAAAAACTGGAAAGAAGAAGAGTAGTTAATCGATAAGAACATAACTTTCCTTGAGGTCCAGAATGTTGAGATCACAAAGCAACTGAGTAATCTGAGTTCCAATGAGGCACAGGCTCCTTCAGGGAGAGCTAGAACACATGAACCTTTTGACCTATAGCAGTGTAGGGGGAAAACTGGAGATTGCACTCACCCTCAAGTTTTCCCATAGGCCTCTATAAGGTATTCACAAAAAGACTGGTGGCAGGGAAGGAGATTTGAGACAGCCACATCACTAAGGCAGGTATAAAGAAATAATAAGTGACTTCAGAAATGAGTGCAAGGCCTTACTTTCTTCCCTGTTTTCTCTTATATGAAGCAAAAAGTTTAAATCACTGGGAGGAGAGGCAGAAAACCCTCTTACTTACAGGGTATAGGCAAAAATTAATGCATCTAAGGAAAGAATAGAAATGAAAATCACCTGCTTCTGGAGGAGAGGCCAAAAACCAATCTTAGATCTTGAATCTTACCAAAGTTCTGGGGCCACTGGACCAACTCCAGACATAAGGCAGAGTTTGGTTGCCACGGGCAGGATGTGTAGACATACTGAGAAAGCTCAGCCTCCAAGGCCTAGCTGTGTAAGACTTACCAGAAAATGAGTTTGGAACAGGACAACAGAGAATCTCTCCTGCAACAGCATTCTACCATTGGGGGAGGGGCAAGTGTGGAATAGAGATCAAACCCTGAAAGTGGAACAGAACCAGTGAGAGAAACCCTTTAGCACTCTGTCTCCCATCCAAGCTACAAGGAGTAGTAGCTCAACTGTTAGAAGAATTTGAACCTTGTGGTACACTGAAGGAAACAAAAGCAAAAAGAATACCCAAACCTAGTTCGACCTTTCACTATATTGACCCAAACCCACACTAAAAGTCTGACAGAAGAAGAGGTATTTCTCTATCCAGGAGTAAATATCATCTACTGTCTTACACATAATGTCCAACAGTCAATAAAAAAAAATTACAAGACTTTTAAAAAGCAAGAGAAAACAACCTACTGAGAAGAGATAGAAAAAAAAAAACAGAAAGACTCAGAAATAACACAGATGTTGAACTATCAATCTTTGAAATAATTATGATTATTATATTAAAGGATCAAATGTAAAAGAGAGCACAAAAATCAATGAGGAATTTCAGCAAAGAAATAAAGAGCTTCCTAAATGTCTGAAGAAATTATATTATCAAAGAAGCTATGAATACAGACTAAAACACCACTTAACTCTGTGAGATTTAAAACAAACTTAGGTTCCCAAACTTGTACCAGAAGAAAATGAGCTGTGAAATGAGCTGTGAAAGCTGGACAGGGCTGTCCAGAAGGATTTGCTTGTGGATTGGACATGTGTTATTAAAGAAAGAGAGGAGTCAAGAAGTCCCTATTCATTCTGACTAATTGGAAATATGGACATATATTAACTGATCTGTAGAAGCATATGGGAGAAGAAGGTTTGTTGGAGGTATAGGGCAGGGGTTGGGGGTAGAAATAAGGGTTTCATTTTAGACACGTTAGGCTTGAGATATTTATCAAAGATTCAAGTGAAACAGTCAAATAGAAAGTTGGATGTATGAGTTTGGAATTTGGGAAAGATATCTGGGCTTGAGAAATAAAATTGGGAGCTAAAAACATATAGATGGGATTTAAAATCATGAGTCTAGACAAAAGTATTAAGAGAATGGCTATTCATAAGAACAGAAAGGGCCCCAAAACAGCATTCTGATCTTAAAAGGTCAAGAAGAAGAGGAGGACCCAACAAAGGAGGCTGATCCATTATCCCTAGATACACCTTATTGTATGAGGGACTGTATAATCCTGACAGACTGACAGTTATCACTGAGCCATATTTGATTGGTCACTTTAAAGATCTGGAAATATGCTTTATTTAAATAAGAAGTCATAAAGTTTCTCCTGTATTAGATTTTTGAGCTATTTAATTTTTTTTTTTTGCCAAAGCGAAATAATTTAGTATGAAAAAATGTCATTTGCTGTTCCTACAGTATTTTTTAAAAGGTACAGTGTGGTTAATTTTGAAACAATTTGCATTTAGCCAAATGTCATACCATTTATACAATCTGTCAATGTAGCAAATGAGATAAGAAAAGAAGAAATAAAAAATATGACAAAATTTATTTTTTTAAAGATTTTGTTTATTTATTTGAGTGAGAGAGAGAGAGAGTGCGCACAGTTTGGGAGGGGGACAGAGGGAGAGGGAGAGCAGGGAGCTGAGCAGGAGGACCCATGTGGGATTCTATCTCGGACTCCAGGACTGCAACCTGAGCTGAAGGCAGATGCTTAACTGATTGAAACACCCAGGCGCCCCATGTTTTGCAAAATTTACACTTAAACATGAGCTATTCCAAATGGTAGTAAAGAAAGTAAATGTGAAGTTAAAATTGAACTATGGCTTTTATGTATTGATGAGAAAACTTTAAAGTTTTTCAGAGTTTTCTGTTTCATTATGAATTGTGGCTGAATATTTTTCAGACTCAGTTATGAAGTATGACATATTTCTGTGCAACAATCATGTGGTCTAGCTTCTTATTTTGACGCTTTGCCATCTGGGGCTTTGCTGAACCCAGAAGGACTATTCCTCCCAGGGAAAGCTAATTCCTAGAGATTCCTAGCAAGATGCTAGCATGTCTTTCGTGTAGAAGCTACCAATTCAGAGCCCACATACCCAACCACTTCCTCTAATGGACTCTCAAATTCTGGGCCACTTTTACTAATAACCCCAGGGCCAGGTACCACACAACTAGCCCCTATCTCCCAAAGACCAATGAAATTATTCAAACTAGCAAATCAAAAACCTGCTTACCCACCTCCCCTGTTCCTTCCCTCAGAAACCACAGTAAGGTTCTTGCCCACATTTTCCTCTCTCCCTTTGCCTCTGAGCTTGCTGTGATATTCCCTGTGTGGTCTTGCAGGATGTGCTTGGCCTTCTCCTTCCAAGGATCTGTGGGTATAAACTTTCTTTTTTTATTATTTATTATATATTTTTTATTAACATATAATGTATTATTAGCCCCAGGGGTACAGGTCTGTGAATCGCCAGGTTTACACACTTCACAGCACTCACCATAGCACATACCTTCCCCAATGTCCATAACCCCACCTCCCTCTCCCTCCACCCCTCCCACCCAGCAACCCTCAGTTTGTTTTGTGAGATTAAGAGTCTCTTATGGTTTGTCTCCCTCCTGATCCCATCTTGTTCCATTTATTCTTTTCCTACCCCCAAACCCCTCACGTTACCTCTCTACTTCCTTAAATCAGGGAGAGCATATGATAATTGTCTTTCTCTGATTGACTTCTTTCGCTAAGCATAATACCCTCTAGCTCCATCCACATCATCACAAATGGCAAGATTCCATTTCTTTTGATGGCTCCATAGTATTCCATTGTATATATATACTACATCTTCTTTATCCATTCATCTGTTGATGGACATCTAGGTTCTTTCCATAGTTTGGCTATTATGGACATTGTTGCTATAAACATTTGGGTGCACGTGCCCCTTCAGATCACTACATTTGTATCTTTAGGGTAAATACCCAGTAGTGCAATTGCTGGGTTGTAGAGTATCTATTTTCAACTTTTTGAGGAACCTCCATCTTTCAGAGTGGCTGCATCAGCTTTCATTCCCACCAACAGTGTAGGAGGGTTTCCCTTTCTCTGCATCCTCACCAGCATCTGTCATTTCCTGACTTGTTAATTTGAGCCATTCTGACTGGTGTGAAGTGGTATCTCATTGTGGTTTTGATTTGTATTTCCCTGATGCCGAGTGATGTGGAGCACTTTTTCATGTGTCTGTTGACCATCTAGATGTCTTCTTTGCAGAAATGTCTGTTCATGTCCTCTGCCCATTTCTTGATTGGATTATTTGTTCTTTGGGTGTTGAGTTTGCTAAGCTCTTTATAGATTTTGGATACTAGTCCTTTATCTGAAATGTCGTTTGCAAATATCTTCTCCCATTCTGTCAGTTGTCTTTTGGTTTTGTTGACTGTTTCCCTTGCTGTGCAAAAGCTTTTGATCTTGATGAAGTCCCAATAGTTCATTTTTGTCCTTGCTTCCCTTGCCTTTGGCGATGTTCCTAGGAAGAAGTTGCTGCTGCTGAGGTGCAAGAGGTTGTTGCCTGTGTTCTCCTCAAGGATCTTGATGGATTCCTGTCTCACATTGAGGTCCTTCATCCATTTTGAGTCTATTTTTGTGTGTGGTGTAAGGAAATAAACTTTCTTCATAACAGCATCTTTGTTTGCATCTTACATCATGTGATTAAGATAAATCCCAGACAACTGATTAAAACAGTCTACATTTCACCCCACAGTAGGAGATTTACTGTAACAATATCAAAACACAAAAACTAGCTCAGAAAAGGCAAAAATCCTCCCAATTCTAGCTTTTCTTAATGTCTGGCTGGCTTCTTACTTTGAGAAACAAGCAATAAGTTAACTGTCATTTGCTGCAGGAAGTGTTAACTAGGAGAATAAAGCTTTCCATCTTCATCGTGTAGCATAATTGAAGACCTCGAGGTGAAAGGTTTTCAGTTTTAGAAGCTTTTGTCATGTTTCTCTTTTTCTGCGGGTTATTTTTTAATAATTCATCTTTGAAATGATAATCTTACTCCAATTCTACCATATTTTCCAGTTTTCTTTTCTGCTAATTCTGTGCAGCCACTTTAATTTTTGCCTTTGCTATGTATATCTCACAAATTAATGCAAGTTGAGTCTTAATGAATTGCTCTTTGACATCCTTTTATTGAAGTTATTAATGGGGAAATTAATGATATTTTAATATGGGAAAAGGGTTGTGGAAAGTTTTTGCCCTTAAGACATCTAAAGTGAGATTGAATGTTTATCTTTTGTGAGAGGAGATGCCCTAAATCCCCAGAAGATTTGACTGCTGTGTCTAAGGAGCACTCCTGTGCATCCTTCCAGGGCCTCTCTCTGTCCTGCATTCACAAGTCACTGAAGCAATGTGGTGCTTGTAGATGGAGGTTCCTCTGAGTGTTCTTGCCATGCCACCCCATGCTCTGACTTAAGTTCAAAGAAGTGCCAGGAGTCTGAATCATTAAATTGTGCTGGTCTCCAGGGTGGTTTTGGATGAAAGCTTTATAAAGGTTTATAAAGTGATAGATGTTAACAACCTAAGTGTCAATATCACTTAGCAGTTCACAAAGAAATTAGCTGAAAGTACCCAAGTGGAGGATGCTATTATTCATATTGGGTTGAATGCAAAATAAAATTCATCACCGCATTAGTTTTTACTTTATTGTCGATTTTTACAATAAATTCAAGTGTATTGTTGTTATTTTAATTTAAAGAGTTCTCTGTCAAGTGGTTGGGGTCTTCTGTGGGGAGGATGCTACCAAAGGAATCCTTGAAACATTGAGAAAATTTAGATTGCATTTACCTAATTCTTTTTCCAATGAAGGGACTGATGTGTGTAAATAATAACTATTGTCAATTTATAATCATTTAGATGCTGAGTTAGGTGCTAAGGTGTCAACCTCCTTATCATTTTAAATGTCAACACATCAATTTTGGAGTAGATCACAGCTCTTCCCAAACTAAGTGTATTCTTCTGTACGTTATTGTCATATCATATTGTATCATATTATATCATTTCATATTATAGTTGTCATATTATGCTGTATGAACTGAGGCTGATAGAAAGACAGAAGTTTCAGGCAACTGAACCCAATTTGGAGTAATGAAGAGGAGGCTGTCAAGGAAGCTAGAAGGGTCACATAGAAGGGATGAAAATATAACTGCAGGTGCCTCATTGTCTGGCAGGAGAGCATTCAGGAGAGCATGCTGCTGGTTGACTTGTATGGAATCCAACCTTCTCGTATATAGCTACAACTGAGCTCAAAAATAGAGCTTTCTCTTGTTCCCCATGGGGTTGTTTTTGACATTCTTTTTTGTTTGTGCTGTTTTGCCAACTTTGTTTTTGATCACTATCTGAAATTAAATAGGTCATGACCTACCACAGGTTTATATCTTGCATGCCAAATTCAAGTCCACATCTCACTGGAAAAATGATTGGTTCACTGTACTGGGCTCGGGACATATACTGCAGATCCCTGAGTGGTCTTGCTCCTTGCTCTTTCCTCATTCCTTTCCTGCTTCCCCTCTCCACCCCCCACCTTGGGACAAGGGTGGGGACAAGAGCCCAGGAAAGTTTTAGGAAGCCCTGTCTCAGATACACTACAGAGTGCTTGCCAATTTGCGAATTAAAAATTTCTTAAAAAAAGAAAATTTCTGGTGCAACTCAGGACTATATTACCAATTATAGGATTCCTGGAGACAGCTGAAAGACATATCAATGCTAGACTAGTTCCAAAGACACAATACTATTCATAAACAACAATTATAATGATAGCTGCTATAATTATTGTGTTAGACACAGCATTATTTCCTCTAATCATGCTAAAAGTCTTATGAGGGAGGTACAATTATCATCCCCAGCTTACAGTTAAGAAAACTGGCTTAAAGAGGTTACCCAAGATGACACAGTACATAGCAGATTTGGAATTCAAACTTAGGACTACATAACCTCTATACTCTACTTCTGCACAAAAGAAATGGTAATTTATTCCTTAAAAGTCATCCTCAAAATTTACATCTCTTTCTTTGTGCCAAAATGTCTTCTACACAGGCTACCCTGAGTCCCCTCATTGTAGGTAGCCGAAGCCTACTCTACTTCTCATCATGCATTTTATAACTTTTTTTGCTATCTGCCTTCTGAGCTCTGTATGGGTAGAACCAAGTCTGTATTACTCCTCACTCTATCTTCCAAGCCAAGCACTTAGTAGTCACTCAATAAGAGATTCTGAATATTTTTAAAGTCTCATAATTTTGGAGTTTTCACTTTAAAATACATTGAAGCATGTGATACACACACCCTTTGCAACAAATTCTTTTCTATATGTATTCCTCAGGAGATGAATATGCTAAAACAAAGAATTTGACTCCCTATGAATAAAATCTCTCTTATAGTAGCCGTATATATAGAATACAGATTATGGCCATTAGAAAATGATCAATTCTGTTATTTAAAAATTAGGACCCAGAACAATCACGTGACTAGACCAAAGTCACTTAGTTATGTATAACAGCTGGAACCAGGAGCCTGACTTCTAGTTTAGCGATGTTTTGAAGTCCACATATCATTTAATTCAGCTGGCAGCTTTTCATTTATGGAAATAAAAATTCAGGGATTTTGTAATTGTAGGGGGAAGCAATCTGATCAGTGGAGTTTCAGGGGGTTTAGTACCATGTGTATATGTATAGAACCTGGGAGATTAAAAAGGTAGCAGAATAATACTGACAGAATCCTCAGGTGTATTCAATACACTCAATGTCAAAGATAGTGTAGAGAAGACCAGGAACTGGGATGGAGTGTTGGCAGTAAGGCAACAAAAGAAACTTGGACTTCTTTGTGAACATAAAAATGCCTTTCTCTTTTTAGATTTACATTTTTTTCTCTGCTTCTTTAGCATTGTGATCATCGTCACATTATGTTACATAGCTTTAAGCCTTTCATACACATCCAGCATACATAATATGGGAGTAGACTCTCCGCCTTGTCTGGCAAATAAATGAAGTCCTGTTGGTGCTGATACCAAAACAAAATACTCCATGATATGATTTCTGAGGGTCAAGAGAGCCATAATACTCATAAAGCCTATGCATCTTTAAAAACATAATTGAGAATCCCCTACTTTCACTCACAATATATTCCTCCAAAAGTCAAATAAATTTGATAATTCAAATAATAGGGAGGCATGTTACAGAGGTGTGATGATTTCTGCACCAAAGGAATGAATGCTTAATTACAATAATATTTTTAAACACCATCTTTATTTGTTTTTCTGGGTTTTTTTTTTTGGGTAAAGAAATATTTTCCAGTACAGACACCATCTTTAAATGAAACATTTTTTATCATTTGTATGTCTTTTAAAGATGTAGGAGGTTTTTGTTTTGTCTTCTGTTGTTTTGTTTTGTTTTACAGTTGATTGGCATTGTACCATGTATTTTATTTCATGTATTAAGCTTATTTGTTATAAATAATGAAGAGACAAAAAATATAATGGCTAAAACAAAATAGAAATTAGTGATCTCCCATGTATCAGTCTGGTAGTAGGTAGCTATAAGAGGCTTTGCTCAAGGTCATTCAGGTCCTTGGTGGTTCTTCTATCTTTTTTGTCCTAGTTCAGAAGACTGAAACACTCAATTCCCGTGAGAAAAGGAACAAAGAAGTGAGGGACCAGCAACTTCTTTTCAAGAATGTGACCTGGAGGTTGCACTTGCCGTTTATACGCATATGTCATTAGCCAGGTGGTCATATGGTCAAACACAGCTGCAAAGTAGATTGGGATGTACAGTCTTTGGCTGAGTCTAAAAGTTCTATTACTAAAAAAGGGAAGAGTAGAATGAATATTGAAGGACAAATATTAATCAGAGATATCACTCATTTTATGTTTCTAGAGTAAATGGATACAAACATATTTTTCCAGTTAGACATTTCCTCTTCATTTTTTTATGTATTTCAAGAAATCTTAATAGTCTTTAACAATGCTTTGGTTGGCCATCTATCCATCATCATATCATCATCATATCATCATCATCACAACAAAATTAATAGCCACACTTACTGCTTAACAGGGGGATGGGCAATAGGCATTAGGGTGGTATTAAGGGTATTTAAGTATTCTGCAATTCTCCACTGAAGTATTGGGGTTTAAAGTCATAGTTAATACAGAATTTTAAAATTTTACTCCTACTTCCTATGTAATTTCCTTTTTTATTAAACCACTTAATTCCCAAATTATTATCATTCATCCATAGTGGGTGTGGAGATCGATACTAATTCTGAGTGCTTGATCTACTGAACCTGGAGCTGGGTGAAGGCTCAAGCTCTAAGACATCTAGAAAGAACAAAAGAGAGAATAAAAGTCATCCAAGATAAACATATGTAAGCCAAACCAGAACAGACACAGTGCTGAGATAAAAGAAAGTTTTTTAACTTTCTTATATAAGCATTTTTTCCCAGAATATCCATTTTAAAGCAAGACTAGACACATTCATTCTCTATTCTCGATGTTGCCTATCCATTCTGGTAATACAATATTAATAAAATGGCAGTCTGTATGACAGACTTGTCTATCTTAATGCATCCACAAATCTCTAAAGTACCTTGGAGTGTCTCTGAGAGCTAGCATTAGTAACAGTGCATAACTTCTCATAATAGTCCTATGATGGGAGTATTACTATCAGCTCAATTCTCAGATGAGGAAATGGAGGCTCAACAAGATAAAACAAAATAAAATAACTTGTAGGGGGTCACAAATTTAGGAAGTAGCAACTAGGACTTAAGCCTGCATTTGTAAATCATTTAACTATACTGGCCCTGCTGTGCCAAGCCCCAAATTTGGCAACCACCAGAGTCCTCCTTCTCATTCAGCCTTCTCATCCAATCAGTCACCAGGTCCTATTCTTTTAACTTTGATACTTTTCTACTTGTTTTAACTTTTCTATTACTACTGGCCCTGGTCTAGTTTTAGGGCCTTTCACTTCTAGCCAACATTACTCTAATTCTAATAATTACTTAGTCTGCCTTGAATTGTGTCCCATTTCCAATCCATCCATATTATTGCCTGAGTGGTTCTGATCTTGTCTCTCACATGCTTATAAAGCCTCTTTATTAGCTCTCAATAGCCTCCAAAGTAAGTCCAGACACTTAGTTTGATATAAGAACCTTAGAAATCTTCCCTCTTCTTATCTCTTTTATTTTGATCCAATTCCATCACCAGCTTCTCTACCCAGCCTAGCAGTCCGTCCATAAAACAGGTTCATATGCCTACCATCCAAGCAATTCACATGATGGAATTACAGAGAATAATTCTCTATTTCTATAAGTAACTATCAAAAAATATTTTAAAGATTTATTTATTTATTTATTTTAGAAAGAGAGAGTGTGTGAGCAGAGAGAGAGAGAATCCTCAGGCAGACTCCACGCTAAGCACAGAGCCCAAAATGGTGCTCAATCCCATGACTGGGAGCTTGAGATCAATCAAGAGTTGGCTTCTTAATTGACCGAGGCACCCAGGTGCCCCCCCAAACTTTATTTTTAAAGGACAAAGTTTAATCAACTATATTAGGTTGACATAGATATTTATATTTCTATAAGTTTCTTCGTAGACAATGATGAAATATAAGAAGATGCTTTTTTTCCTGCAACTCCGCAAATATCCCTGCTACAAATGTCTGGGAGTTCCATTTTCTCTTTCTGCATTGAAGTAGGTAGTAGGTTTTTAGGTTACTCTATTTTTTGGTGGGAGAAATTACCTTCAAAATAAATGTTATATAAAAAAAGTATTTCTTACTCCCTAGAATTTATTTATTTTACTGTGTGGAATTGTGAAATGTCAAATCATGACTATAGGACTTTATATAGTATGTTTAAGTGTAGTCAAAATATTTTCTGTCTTTCAGGGCCATCTTTCCCATCCTTTTAATGGCAGGTTTAGTCATATATCTTGCTGTGACCAAATGAAATGGAGCAGAAATGGTGACACCAACTTTAAGCAGAAGTTGTAAGGGTCTTCTTGTGGTTCTGTAATTCCAGCAATGTCTAGATACAGGCTTCTTTTTCAGCCTTGACTTTAAAGGGAGTAGAAGATGTGGTCCAGATTTTAGTCAGTCTTCAGCTTACACATAATGAAAGTAAGAAAGAAACCATTGTGTAGCAAGCCATCAACATTTTTGGATTATTTGTAGCTCTACCATATCTAGTAAAAGTGGACTACTGCAGTGGGAGCTTCGATATTTTCCTGTTTCATTGCTCCACCATGTGGATTATGTGGATTATTTACACATCCTCATCCACAATCATTTAAGCATCTTCAGTTGGCTTCCATATGTACCATAGAGGGCTCTTAGCATGGATCTTCAAAATTCAAAAGGGAGCAGGCATTTACTCTCAAAAGTCTTAGGTTTGAAAAGGGACCCTATTGTCATTTGGCCCAGTTCCCTATAATTCCCAATATTCTATTTGATATCCCTGACAAACTTCTACTTAAACAATTCTAGTGATGAGAAATTCACTCCTTCCCAAAGAAGCTCACATCATTTGAGAGAGTATTACGTGTTAGAAAATTCTTCCTCACATTTAGTGGAACTTAGTTTGACCTTAACTTCATATAGCCAGTAGTTCTAATTCTACTCTCTGTGATCATATGCTTCTCTCTCTTTTCTTTGCCCACTCTCATCTAGGCAAATTATTTCTGGAGCATTCCAATGTTTGTCATAGATCACAATTCAACTTTCTCATTACTATAGTGGTTGCTTTCATCTGAAAGCACTATAGTTAGCACTGTTCCTCTTTTTTTTTTTTTAAGATTTATTTAAAAATAGAGCTTCCCTATGGCCCTGCAATTGCACTACTGGGTATTTACCCCAAAGATACAGATGTAGTGAAAAGAAAGGCCATCTGTGCCCCAATGTTTATAGCAGCAATGGCCACTGTCACCAAACTGTGGAAAGAACCAAGATGCCCTTCAATGGACGAATGGATAAGGAAGATGTGGTCCATATACACTATGGAGTATTATGCCTCCATCAGAAAGGATGAATACCCAACTTTTGTAGCAACATGGACGGGACTGGAAGAGATTATGCTGAGTGAAATAAGTCAAGCAGAGAGAGTCAATTATCATATGGTTTCACTTATTTGTGGAGCATAACAAATAGCATGGAGGACAAGGGGAGTTAGAGAGGAGAAGGGAGTTGAGGGAAATTGGAAGGGGAGGTGAACCATGAGAGACTATGAACTCTGAAAAACAATCTGAGGGGTTTGAAGGGGCAGGGGTGGGAAATTGGGGGAATCAGATGGTGGCTATTGGAGAGGACACGGATTGCATGGAGCACTGGGTGTGGTGCAAAAACAATGAATACTGTTACACTGAAAATAAATTTTAAAAAAAGATTTATTTATTTGAGAGAGAGCACAAGTAGAAGAGGCAGAGGGAGAATCTCAAACAGACTCTGTGCTGAGCACAGAGCCCGATGCAAGGCTCAATCTCAGGACACTGAGATTAGGATTTGAGCCAAAACCAAGAGTCACATGCTTAACTGGCTACACTACCCAGGCACCCTTGCATTGTCCCTTTTAATGTTGTGTACTCAGAACTGACTATAGTAATGAGAATAGATTTTGATACTTTATGCAGTGTAGAGAGAACTGAGCATCTCTCTTTTTCTGGATTCTGCATTGTAATTTTTTTGACAATTGTATCATATAATGGGGGAAGAGAGTTTTTTAAGTAAAATTGACGTTTAGAAAAAGAAAACAGAAAAAAAAATTGTAAATATGAACAAAATCATAATACTGGATATGGCTGAGAATTTTTGCATTATATCTCAAAACTGTTTTAGTGGCTTGAGCTAAACCTCAGGAATTTTTGCCTTTGATTTCTCTACCTAAATAATCTTCCTCAACATGTTCTCCTTAGAGAAATACATTTCTCCCTCAATTCAAACTAAAAAATCATCTAGTTTTTATAACAGTCCCCAATTTCCCTACAATTGCTTTCTCCCTTTTTTTGTTTTCCTATTGCACTCTTAGATATCTCTAAGCCACTTACCACACTGCATCATAGTTATGTTGATATTTCTGTAAGAATTCTCTTAAGAGATATTGTCAAATTTAAATTTTTCTCCCTTGAACTTCATAACTGTGTGTTTATGGTTGTACACAAACATACTTATTATATACCAGATGTTATGTTAACCATTGTACATATATTATCTATTTTAATGCTTTTCACAACTCTATGAACTAGGTACTATTATTATCCACATATTATATGTGAGCAAGTAGAGGCTAGAAAGGGTTAAATAACTTGTCCAAAGTGGCACATCTAATAAGGGTGAAGAGTTGGTATTCAAATTCAGGTCTGTCTGCCTCCAGAGTTTATAGCAAATTCAATAAAAATGTATGGTTTGGGTTATATGTCAATTTTTCAAAACTCTGATGTTATGAATATAACAAAAGTACTGTTTCAAATAAAACATTACAAAATAGATAGCCAAAGACGACATTCCTTAGCAATCACTGCTCTAAAACAAGTGAAAGTCCTGCCCCAGAGCCTTCCCATTCCTTAGCAGGGTCCTGGTGTTTGTTGCTCATTTGGCTTTCCTCTGGGTTTCTGTCCATCTCTGCTCCACTACTTGGTTAGATGCCTCTAACATCATCATTGCCTGTTTCAAATCTTGTTGGCTCTGCTTCTTAAAGCTTAAATATGCTGCCTTTTTAAAAAAATATTAATTCTACTGGAATGACTGGATAGCCACAAGCCAAAAAAAAAAAAAAAAAAAAAATCTAGGCAGACCTTACACCCTTCATGAAAGGTAACTCAAAATGGATCATAGACCTAAATGTCTGTGGCTCTCAGTCAGCCTCTTTCCCCAGTAACCCTTGCGTCACCCAGTGGGCTCAAGAATAAAGTAGGCATGATGATAGAGATGAAGGTTATGCATGGGTTCAACAACACTGACTTCCACTCACTAAGGCTTACCAGGCTATGACCACGGCTGAGTATCCAATCTACTGGCATCAGAAACTAACCCGGGGCCCTCAATATGACACCATTCCCCAGGGTGATCAATCAGCTATCTAGTAGCAGGTTGATTACATTGAACTGCTTCTATCATTTTGTTCTTACTGACATAGACACTTAGTCTGGATATAGATTTACCTTCCCTGCATTCAACACTTCTGCTAAAAGTACCATCTGTAGACTTATAGAATGCCTTGTCAACCTTTAAGGTATTCCACACAGCATTGTTTCTGGTCAAGGAACTCCACGGCAAAAGCAGTGTGACTATGGACCCATGCTCAAGGAATTCGCTTGTTTTATCATGATCCCCACCATCTGGAAGCAGCAGCTTTGACAGACACTGAAAGGGCCTTTTGAAAACTTGGTTATGACACCAGCTAGGTGGCAATAACTTGCAGGGCTAGATCAGGGCTCTCCAAAAGGTGTATATTCTCTGAATTAGTGTCCAGTATATGGTGCTATTTCTTCAAAAGTGAGGATTTATGGATCCCAGAATCAAGCGATAGAAATGGAAAGGCACCTTCATATGACCCCCTCATGCCCCACTAGCCAAAATTTTTGCTTCTTTTTCCTAGAACCTTATGTTTAGAGGTCTTAATTCCAAAGGGAAGAATTCTTCTACTAGGAAACACACAATAATTTTATTAAACTGAAAATCATGATGGCTTTGCAACCACTTTGGATTCCTTCATGCCTCCAAATTAACAAATAAAGAAGGGAGTTACTGTGTTGGCTGAGTTATTGATCCTGACTACCAAGGAGAAATTGGACTAACTACTCCACAGTGGAGGTAAGGACAAGTATGCCTGAAATACAAGAGATCCCTTAGGATATCTTTTAGTATTACCATGTTCTGTGATTTATGGTCAATAGAAAACTATAATAATCCCATCCAGGTAGGACTACTAATGGCCCAGACCCTTTAAGAATGAAGATTTGGATCACTCCATCAGGTAGAGGACCAAGATCAGCTGAGGTGCTTTCTAAAGACAAAGGGACTACAGAATGCTAATAGAATAAGGTAGTTATAAATACCAGCCATGACCATGTGACCAGCTTTAAAAAATGTGGACTTGTTAAGAGTATTCCTCATTTTGTTATAAATATGTTTGTGTATGTGTGTATACATATAATATCCAATGTCTCTGATTTCTTCCCTCTCATTCTCTTATTTTTTGACATATGATGTATTGACTTATTATGAAGTATTATTAATCTTGGATCATTGTACTTATGTTATGGGATATCAAGGAAAAGAGTAACCATTACTTAAGGACATTATCTTCTTTACTGGGGAAAGGGTTAGTGCATTTCAGTTGTATGCAGAATAGCTGTATCATGTTAGGTAAAATTACGATCTTGTGCTGTCTTTATTTGGAAATTAAATATGATTTAAGGAGATGTGTATGGCTGCCATGTTGACGGGGGTGGACTTGTGATGGATAATTTTATGGCTAAACTTCTATTAATTTCATGTATCAACTTGACTAGACCAAGGGATTGTCAGTTGGTTGTTAAAACGTTATTTCTGGGTAGGCATGTAGGGGTGTTTTTAGATGATATTAACATTTAAATTGGTAGACTGAGGAAAGCAGATTGCCCTCCCCAATGTGGGCAAGGTTCATATAATGTGTTCGTGGCCTGAGCAGAACAAAGGCAAAGTATGAGAGACTTTGCTCTCTATACCTGACTGTATGAGCTGGGACCTTGGTATTCTGCTTTTGAACTGGGATTTACATTATGGCTTTCCTGGTTTTCAGACTTTTGGAACTACATCACCAGTTTCCCTGTGTTTCCAGTTTGCAGATGAAGATCGTGGCACTTTACCATAATTGTGTGAGCCAATTCCCTATTATAAATATCTTAATTAATTAATTAGTCTGACAGGCACTTGCATGTACTGTTTCCCTGGAAAAACTTACCTATTGAGGGCAATTTTCTTCAGGATGTAAATGGAGTTATTTTCAAACTCAAACATCCATCTGGCTTTTCATCCTTTTCAAGGATTATCTTCTCACTTTTTTTTCCTTCAGTAGTTCTGGATACAAAGGAAATAAAACCTTGAATCTATCACATTCTAGCAACCTTAATTTTCTGTATTTCATTGCCTCATCTTTAAAGTAGTGACAATAACACTACCAGTCTCATGGGTTATTAGAATTAAATTAGAGAAAGCATGTGAACACTTAGAACAGGTTCTACAATGTAATAAGTGCTCAGTAAATGTTAACTATTATCATTGTAGTGGAAGAGGGGGCTTTTGGTTCTCTTGATGCCCTTTTATTCTTACTTGCCTCACCTGTTGATGGTGTAGCTTGTCATCTGATGTCTAGGAGTGAGTAGGACTGGATAAGTATCCCAGGCATCACTGGCTCTCATATGCTTGATGGTTCTTTGAGAATCTTCATCTGGCCTCCCCATTTTGGGCGGTCTATCTGTAGCTTTTGCTTATAGGGTTTCCTGGCCTCCTATACTCCCTATACTGACTTTTTGTCTGACAGTATTTTCTGTGTTTCTAAGGAGCTGATGTCATATTCTGCATTTTGCTCTACTCAGCATTTATCTTTTATGATATCTACACTCTAGTCCTAGAGTCTTTGGTTTTGATGGTCCAAACTAAATCTTTTTAGAAATCAAAACAAACAAATTTCCTCTGAAGTCCTAGCCCTTGAGAATCAAAATCTTCTTGGTTTCAGACTGTGATGCCTGCTGAGTGTTTTTAAAATTCTACTTAATATTTCTACAGACTTCTTTGTTGTAGAACTTTATCTACTTTGCCCTGAAGCAATGACTATTAAAGCCAATAGGTGGAGAATTTAGGGGCAAAGAAAACAATTTCAAGGAAAGAAAGAATTCCCAAATAATAGAAATGTGGCAGATAATGATGGATTGATCTGACTTGGAAGATATATTATGTACCTGCTTTAAACACATAGAAACATTGCATAAAATTACAAAACATTTTTTCAACTTACTGGTGAACTCAAAATTAAGAAAAGGAAAATCCAAAGTGCCAGAAATGAGCAGAAATTCAAGTTGGAATGGTAAATAATATCTTATCAGGACTGAAGATAGTCCTTAAAAGCAGAGACCTAGAATTTTAATGTTTGTATGGGTAGGCAAATCCATGGCATAGGTGCCATGCAGGATTGACATAGAGTTGAAACAGCTACATAAAGCTGGGGAAGGGGTTGCCTGGCTGGTTCAGTTGATAGAGAATGAGACTCTTGACTTTGGGGTTCAGTCCCCACATTGGGTCTAGAGATTACTTAAAAATAAACTCTTTAAGGGGCGCCTGGGTGGCTGGGTTGGTTAAGCAACTGCCTTTGGCTCAGGTCATGATCCTGGAGTCCCTGGATCAAGTCCCATATCAGGCTCCCTGCTCGGTGGGGAGTCTGCTTCTCCCTCTGCCCTTTCCCCTCTCATGCTCTCTCTCTCATTCTCTCTCTCTCTCTCAAATAAATAAAATCTTTAAAAATAAAATAAAATCTTAAAAAAAAAAGAATAAAGCTAGGAAAAACTTTATGCTTCCTTCTCTGTGGACTTCCCAATGGTTCCAGGAACAATAAAACATACATACATATGAAACAGACATGTAGAACTAAATGAAATACTCAGAAACAAATGCGTGAATATGTGGAATCTTGGTATGTGGCAAGGGTAGAATGAGAAATTATTGATGAAGAGATGAACTATTCAATAGATGTTGCTAAAAAATTGCTACTCACATGAAAAAATTATATGCTTACCTACCCAAGTGCAAAAATGTATTCAAAATGGAGTAAATTCACTAAATAAAGAAAAAAAACCCTACAACTCTTAAAAGATAATGAGAAAAATAACACAAGGTGTTTCTTATATGCAAGGCTAGGGATTTTAGATTTGTCCTATAGGCTGAGGAAAATATTAGACCCGTGCAGAAGATAGATCAACCCTGAAGAATGACAGTCGAAGGTTCTAAACAACGCAATCAGAGGTTAATGTCAATTGCAGTTGCCTGTTTCATATGAAGTTCTGTTGCTAGTGCAAATCAACATATCCCTAAGCCTTGAATGCAAAGTGTTGATACAGCATACAGTTTTATTCTCTAAACCAATTAGGAAAATTACCAAAAACAGTTCATTTTCAGCTATGAGGGCCAGCAATATATCTTCATGTTCCTACCTTATTATAGCAATTCTTTATCCCATGCCAACATCAAGTCTTTAGGGACCTTAATGGCTTCTGCATGGAGTAGGACATTACTATGCTATATTTCATGGATGATATCATGATGGTTGACCTGGTATGCAGAAGGGAGAAACTCTTCTAGACATTTAGGTAAGATGCATGAAAGGTGGTAGTAAATAAATTCACAAAAATTCAGAGGCCTGACAACTAAATGAATCTCTAGGTTTCCAATTTCTAATTTCTAGGAACATGCTAAATCACCTCAAAAGGTGAAGGACAAGTCTGTCACCCTTATTACAAAGAAAAAAAGCATAACAACTAGTGGGCTTCTTTGGATTTTGGAGGTAACATATACTCATTTGGGTGTGCTATTCTGACCTATTTGTTGTGTAATTAGAAAAGTTGTCAATTTTGAGTAGGATACAGAAGAGGTTCTGGAATAGGCCAGGCTGCTATGCAAGCTGCCCTTCCACTTGGGTCATATAACCCAGCTACATGTTGGTGCTGAAAGTATATGTAGTAAACAGGATGTTGCATGGGACCTTTGACAGGTATCTATAAATGAATTACAGTGCAGACATTACAGAGTTTGGAGCAAAGTTATGCCATTCTCAAAATATAACTACACTTCTTCCAAGAAACAGCAACTGGATTCTATTGGACCCTAGTAGAAAGGGAATACTGAGTTACCATGGGCCATAAAGTAACATGCAACCAGAGCTTTCTTCATGAACTGTGTGTTGTCTAATCCACCAAATCATAAATGCTGGGTGTATACAATAGCACTCTGTCAAAATAAAAGTTATGTATGCAAGATTGGTCTTGAGAAGGCCCTGAAGATAAAGTAAGTTGTAGGAGCAAATAGCCCAGATAGCCCTGGCTTCTATTCCTATAATTTCTCCTTCTCTTTATGGGATGTTCTCTATGGCCAGTTGATTTAGGGGAGGGGGAAGTGTTTAATTTTACATATGGTTCTGCATGATATGCTGACACTACACAAAAATGGACTGTGGGCTAATACAACACTATAGCCCCACTCTGGAGAGACCTTGAAGGGAAGTCCTGCCAGTGGGCAGAACTTTAACCAGTATATCTGGTTGTTCATTTTTCTGGAATACCAGAGGTGGAAATCTACTATAAGCCTTGGGCAGTGGCTAATGATTTAACTGAATGGTGAGAAAATTGGTAGGAACACAATTGGAAAACTGGTGACAGGATGTGTGGAGAAGAGATATGTGGATAGATGTCTTTGGAAATGAAGATATTTGTGTCCCAAGTAAATGTTCATCAAAGAACAGGCTCAACAGAAAAGGCTTTCAATAAGCAGTGGACATGATGACCAATTTTGTGGGCATCAGTCAACCTCTTTCCCTAGCCACCTCATCTTTGTCTAGTACAATCATGACAAACTGTCCAAGGCAGCAGGAATAAAGGTTATATATTTGCTTAGCAACACATACTTCTAATTACCAAGGCTGAGCTGGCTAAGTAACCTACCAACCAACCATATTGGGTTATTCCCCAGGGGAATCAGAGAGCCTCCTGACTGATTATATTGCTTATTTATGTCATGAAAGAGCACTTTGTTCTCACTATAATAGACACTTACTCAAGATGCGGATTTGTCTTCCCTGCCTACAATGCTTCTACTACAGTGCTTCTACTAAGTTCATAGATGGTGCTACAATGCACTATCTATGAACTTAGAGAATGCCTTATTCACCATCCTTATATTCCACACCTCACTTCTCACCAAGAAGTTCAATTTATAGCAAAATGAAGTATGACAACGAAACACACGAATTCACTGGTCCCATCATGTACTCCATCACACTGAAGTACATGTTGGCTTGATAGAATGGTGGAATAGCCTTTTGAAGACTCAGTTAAAAGTAGTAGCTAGATGACAACACCTTACAAGGCTGGCATTATGTATCCTAGGATGTAGTGTTTGTTCAAACTCAGTATGATGCTCTCCCATTTCCAAGAGTTTATAGCTCTGGGAATAAATTGACCAAAATGGGAACATTCATTCTCAATATCACCTCTAAACAGGGCCAGAATTAGGATGAAATGAGTGAAGAACTCATATAGGGTACAAAATTAAATGAGTTTCAAAAACTTTAGTAATCAAGATCAATAATATTTAATGCAATATTTTAAAAATCAAAATTTATGCAAAAAATACACATTTTAAATAACATCTTTGTTTGCCTTGTTACTCTATGTTATTGTGTAAAAGGAACAGTCATTTTCCATAAGCTCAGATTTCTCAGGCCCATACAGACATGTGAACATCACACCACCACGGATTATAATGGCATGCAAACAGATAAGGCAAATGTGGGCTACCTATATAGTCATGTTTTTTAGTTGTTGTTGTTGTTGCATATTTTCCCTTTATACATAGGTGCTTCCCTTTGTGATACTCTATGAAAAGTTTTGCTTCCTGTGTCCTATATGACTTTGGGAGGCTGATCTAGAGTTTGGGCTCTGCTGATCTAGAGTTCTTAGTTCCCAAAGGAGCATATTTCCATCAGGAGACACAGCAGCAGTTCGATTAAATTAGAAGTTAAGATTGCTACCTGCCTGTTTGGGGTTTGTTATGCCTGTGAATTAATAAGTAAGAAAGAAAGTTAAATGTATTATTGGGATAATTGATTCTATCAAGAGAACATTGCATTGCAACTATACAATGAGGTAAAGAAGAATATGTCTGGAACATAAAAGATCACCAGAAACATCTCATAATACTTCCATGTTCTTTGATATAACTCAAAAGAAAAAACTACCAATACATACTACAACACAGATGACCCTCAGAAACATTATGCTACTTAAAAAAAGCCAAATGCAAAAGTTCACATATTGTATGATTTCATTTGTTTGAATTGTCCAGAAAGGGCAAATCTGCAGTCAGAAAGTAGGTTCATTGTTTCCTGGCTGAGGGTAGGAATGGGAATTGTTTACAAAGAGACATGAGAGATCTTGTTGGGATGATGACAATGCTCTAAAACTGAATTGTGATGATGGCCCAAAAACTCAGTACATTTACTAAAAATCATTGAGTTGTACACAAAAAATAGTATGTAAATTATACCTCAACAAAGCTGTTTAAAATAAGTCAATGGAAAACCACAACAACCCAACATAGGCAGGACTGTTAATAACCCAGACCCTTCAGAAATGAAAGTTTGAGTCATCCACTAAAGAAGGAACCATGACCTACCAAGTTAGTGCTGAGGGCAAACAGGTAGCAGAAGGAGGAAATTCTAGATACCAGCTACAACTATCTGACCAGTTGAACAGATTATTTAATGTAAGATGTACTAAAAATAGTTAGCCTAGCATCTCAGAATTTAAGTTATAGGCGTCAAAACTGTATATGACCCATCATCTAGAAAAAAAATGTACATGATCCAAAATGTACCAGGAAATTTTTATCCTTTTTGGAGAAAGAGTGTGCATGATTTTGGATTCTTTAAGAAATATTTGCAACATGTTAGATGGAAGTTTCATTTTATCATCTTTATTTGACAACTTAGTATAGTTTAAAGAAGTGTATACAAATATTAAGGTGACAGGAGGTAAACTGTAGTGGCTTTTCACTGTTTTAGCTTAGCCATGCTGGATCTATATCTCCTGTAATGCCCTCTCTTTGTGTGGCCTCAGGTTAAGATTGGCCACAAGAGAAATTTCCTCAAAATATATATGGTGGAAAATCTTT
Organism: Lutra lutra; assembly: GCF_902655055.1. Classification (NCBI taxonomy): domain Eukaryota; kingdom Metazoa; phylum Chordata; class Mammalia; order Carnivora; family Mustelidae; genus Lutra; species Lutra lutra. The sequence goes on along the minus strand of NC_062281.1, from coordinate 126,623,179 downwards.
AAAGCTTCCATTTTTGTGTTCTAAAATTTGATGCAGGGTGCCATCAGTGTAGCAGCTCACACTTGTTAATCTTGTAGTTAACCTTGATGCTGTGGGATACCATCAGGGTATACAGCTTTTCCCATTCTCCTCAGATGTCTTCTGGTGTCCTAGGCCAGGTACATGTGAAACTCCATGGTAAAGCATACCAGCTTCTCCAGCAGGTCACTCACACAATTGAGGTTCAAATTGTCCTCATGGAATCCAGTTTGTTCTCATGGGTTCCATTCATCATTGCAAGATCTAGTCTGTCCTCGCTCTCCCCAGTCCTCTTCTGGCTCTCTTGAACTACCAGTTGAGTTAACCAGTTGAGTTAACCAGTGGCATTAGGCCCCTAAACCAGGTGCGAAGAGCATACAGTCTGACACAGACTTCTTGACTAGCTTCTTCTACATCTGTGTAAAGTCTATCCCATATAATAAATCCCTTATCCTGCATGGTTCGTGAGTTGTTTCTTCTCTGAATGAACTCTGCTGATACAGAAGCTGTGTTAACAATGTTGGCAAAAGGTAACCAACATTTTTATTTAGCATTTACTTTGTATCGTATGACATGCTAAGGATTTTACATGATTTAACCCATTTTAATGTTCATAGCAATACCATAAGATAGACACTAGTTTCTCTCATTTTGCTGATGAGGTAAATGAGGGTTAGAAAGTTGATGGAATAGGGATATAGAGCATCTAATACTGCACAAGGACTGGTCTTGAAAGCAGTGCTTATATCTTTGTCTCCAAAGTTCCAGCTCTATACTTATGTTCTACCTTTTACATATTTTTCTCTTGTGTCCTCCTTTTAGTAGACTGGAATTACTTCTGAAATTTCCAGAACTAGACATAGCCCATGACGGTGTGCTTTTAAAGACTTACTTTTATGAAATACTTAATCTAGACTTCCAGGTAATATTAAGTCTCTTCAGGTCATAGGCCTTGTGCTACCCCATTGTCATCTGTCTATAACCCCAGAAATGCAGTTGTAGTAAAATATCATCTTAAGAGGATATCTGAATTAAAAATACATGAATAAGCCTTCATTCTATTTATTTCATAAACTGTTTTGTACAGTCACTGGTTCTGTATTGAGAAAATTATACATAATGCCTTTTTTAAAGGTCCCCTTTCTAAAGACAGAATGCTTTCCTTTCACTGAATTAGAATATTCCAGATACGTTGGTATATTTGCACTTTTCTTTGCTTTGATATTTCAAAAGAAAAATCAAGAATTTTAGATTTATTCAAATCCTCTTACTTAAAGCTTAGAAACTATTTTCCTACTTTTCCCCAATTATGTGGGTCACTTCTATTTTTTAAGTATATAAATTGAATATTTTGATATTTTTAGAAGAACAAGATAAATGACATAAGTTATTTATTAGCTTGGTCAATTTATTTTCTCTGAAACTAGAAAAAAATTAACTTAGAATTAATAAATTAGACCTAGAATCCCAAGGAGATCACAAAACTTCCCTTCAGGATCTTCTTCCTTATAAATATTGCATGTTTTTAATTGAAGAGAATTCTTGACGTTTTTAAGCCCAAGGAACATAAAAATTTATTTCCATTCAGAAACTATTTTTCATCATTATATCAAAGACTTTGAGAGTATGCAAGTTGTCATAAATTAGTCAATGTAATACTACAATGAGAGCTTAAAATGCATCTTGTCCTAGTTACACCTTTACCTAGTATCTAGGCTAACTAAAGCCAAAAAATCCCAAACACTTTCTTAACCTTGTAATTGTCCTCAAAATCTACTAACACACACATATGCACCCTGAGGGTGAAAAATTGATTTTTATTCTTATTTTTAAGTTTCAAAGAAAATGTTGTTTTAAAAGGACACCAGGGCATGGGTCCAGGAAAGACATTATATTGGTTGTCCACTATCGTAATATGTGTGCTCCTTCACTGAGACTATGAGGTTTCTTATTTTCATCATAACTGCAATGTTAATCAAAAGAAATAGGTAAATGCAATTAAATCAACTACAAATATTTCCTTCTGATTTACTTTACTAAATTAGAGGCCTTAAAGACAGTATACTGTTCAGACAAAACTAACTTGCAAATTTAGTATGAATCATATTCCTAAAGGAAAAAGTTTATCATCATATTCCTGTTTTACAGATACTATAAAATGGTCTCCAAATACTAGTCCAATCCAATTAAAATTTCGAATAAAAGCCTTATAGGCTCTCTAGAATTTAAACCCACCCAACTTATTTTCTCTTGTATTCTAGCCCATGTTCTGCACTCCAGTCCCAGATAGGTCTGCTTATGAATGTTCCTTCATGTTGTTCACCCAAGGAAGGTACCCTCCAAAACCCTCTTATTTAATCATACCTCCAGCCATTTCAGAATATCATTCCTGAATCTCCTCTGTGGAACGACAAAGACTTTAACATTCTTGTGCAGCTGAAATGAAGCTATGGAGTTTGGAGTTTGTTTTATCATCAGTGAGAGAAGGCTAGAGGTAATTACACAAGGGACTGGTATAATATGCTTATGAATGTCTTGTTTTTACTGCAGTGGCTGCGCTAAAGTAAAAGTAGACATTTTTGGGAAAAAAAGTGATTTAAATTCTGAACTAAAGTGACAAATAAGAATTTGATCTAGCCAATGATTCAGACCATAAGGAAAGACTGCTTAAACAATCTTATTGGAAATGTAAAGCAAACTTGTAGTTAACTATAATATCAATTTTCTTATGACACCTTATTTCTTAATAATAATATCTACAAACATTCTATTATGTATCAAAATAAAGTTGTTTTTTTTTAAAGATTTTATTTATTTGACAGACAGAGATCACAAGTAGGCAGAGAGGCAGGCAGAGAGAGGAAGGGAAGTAGGTTCCCTGCTGAGCAGAGAGCCCGATGCGGGGCTCGATCCTAGGACCCTGGAATCATGACCTGAGCTGAAAGCAGAGGCTTTAACCCACTGAGCCACCCAGGCGCCCCTCAAAATAAAGTTTTTTTTTTTAAATTTTTTATTTTTTCAGCATAACAGTATTCATTATTTTTGCACCACACCCAGTGCTCCATGCAATCCGTGCCCTCTACAATACCCACCACCTGGTGCCCCCAACCTCCCACCCCCCACCCCTTCAAAATTCTCAGATCGTTTTTCAGAGTCCATAGTCTCTCATGGTTCACCTCCCCTTCCAATTTCCCTCAACTCCCTTCTCCTCTCCATCTCCCCTTGTCCTCCATGCTATTTGTTATGCTCCACAAATAAGTGAAACCATATGATAATTGACTCTCTCTGCTTGACTTATTTCACTCAGCATAAAATAAAGTTTTAACTGAAACACAATTAAAGTATTAAAAGAGAAATCAGAGGAATACTACTGGCATGAGAATTTATTTTTAGTAGTTTCACTGGACAAATAATATATTATCAAATAATATATTATCAGAGTTTAGGTGTAGGTCTCTGATGGATTTATATGGCTCTAAAAAATTTACTGTTTGCCTTTTCTTGTCCCTTTTCTGCTTGGTAATGTCATGCTAGTTCTGATCCCAGCCCCTTGAGGAAGTACTGGTCAATGGGAAAGGCAGGACTGCAGCCATTGGGGCCAATGGTTGCCTCTTCCTGAGCAATCAGAAAACAGGACCCAAAACTTCTTTTAATTTTCTAAGCAGTATAGCAGATGGTGAAGGAATAAAGTAAAAGAGAACAGAAAATAGAAAAGAAAAGAGAGAGGAGATGAGAGGCAGGAAGAGGTGAGGTGAGGGGAAGAGAGGAGAAGAGAGGACAGGGGAGGGGAGGGGATAAGGGAGAGGAGGAGAAGAGAGGGAAGGGGAAGGGAGGAGGGATGGAAGGAGGACAGGGATGAAGAGAGAGACAGAGGGAGAAGGAGTTGACTTTGGTCTGGTGACAGAGTTTGAGAGTGAGATGCTAATTTTGGATGAAGCATGCCCTGAAATGTCACTTTAAATGTCTTCTGGACAAGTGTTTCAGAGAACTTATGCCAGGTTCTTAGAGGTGTAATGATAAGATACTTGTACACAAGGGGCAATTATATCTCTATAACTTCTCACCTAAGCTGGAGGTTCATATAACTGGTTGTCTCTTTGACACTGATACTTGAATGTCTAATGGTCATCTCTAAATTTGAATGGGTTCAAACCCAAATTCTTGATTTCCACTCTCAATCCTCACCAAACCTGCTTCCTCACTTCTCTTACCTTAATTAATGTCAAATTTTATTCTTTGAATTCTTACTAAATTCTTTGTTCTGGCTAAAGAATTGTGTATCTTCCTTGATCCCATTCCTCCTCCAACATGACACAATCAATACATCAGCAAATCCTATTATTGACTTCTAGTTTTATACCATTATAATCAGAAAAGATACTTGGTATGGATCACTCTTCTTAGATGAATCATCTATCCTGGATACTGTTCCATATGTGTTTGAGAATAATGTGTATTCTGTTGCTGTTGGATGGAATGTTCTATAAATGTCTGTTAGGCCCCTTTGTTCTAATGTATGGTTCAACTCCAATTGATTTCCCTATTGATTTTCTGTCTAAATTATCTATTGTTTAAAATGGGGTATTGAAATACCCTACTCTTATAATATTGTTGCTTATTTCTCCCTTCAGGTCTGTTAGTATTTGCTTAATATATTTAGGTGTCCTGATGTTGGGTACACATTTTTTTAAATTTTTTTATTAACACATAATGTATTATTAGCCCCAGGGGTACAGGTCTGTGAATCAACAGATTTACACACTTCACAGCACTCACCACAGCACATACCCTCCCCAATGTCCATAACCCCGCCACCCTCTCCCTCCCCCCTCCCCCCAACAACCCTCAGTTTGTTTTGTGAGATTAAGAGTCTCTTATGATTTGTCTCCCTCCCGATTCCATCTTGTTTCATTTATTCTTTGGGTACACATATATTTAGGATTTTTTTAAAATAAATTAATCCCTTTATCATTATATAATAACCTTTACCTCTAGTTATCATTTTTAGCTTAAAGTCTATGTTTTTCTAATAAAAATACAGTTTCCCTGTGTTCTTTTTTTTTTTTTCCATTTGCATGGTCTCTTTTACAGTCCTTTCACTTTGAGATTTTGTTTGCCCTTAAAACTGGAGTCTTGTAAGAAGAATATAGTTGGACCTTGTTTTATTTTGCTTTTCCATTCAGTGACTGTATGCCTTTTCATTGGAGAATTCCACCCATCTACATATGAAATAATTATTGATAGGTAACGACTTATTGGCCATTGTGTAGTTCCTTTATTGCTTTCTTCCTCTCTTGCTGCTTTCCTTTGTGATTTGATGGTTTTTCCATAACAGTATGCTCTGATTCTCTTCTCTTTATCTTTTGAGAATCTACTCTAGGTTTTTGTTTTGCAGTTAGCATGAGGCCTACATAAAACATCTTATAGGTATGTCTATTTTACACTAATAACAACTTAACCTTGATTACATACAAAAATGCTGCTCCCTCTTTTCTGTTTCTGATGTCAGAATTTACCTCTCTTTATATTATGTAATCATTAACGAATTATTGTATCCATAATTTTTTTAATACTTTTGCCCTTTCATCCTGTACTAGTGGAGTTAACATACCAACTTATTATAGTGTTGGAGTACTCTGAATTTGACCATATATATGTTCTTACTTTTATCACTGCTTTGTATATTTTCATATGTACTAACTAGCATCCTTTCTTTTCAGCTTGAAGAACTCCTTTCAGCATTTCTCATAAGATAGGTTTAGTGGTAGTGAATTACCACAGGTTTTGTCTGTCTGGGAAAATCTTTTTCTCACCTTTATTTCTAAAGGCTAGCTTTGCCAAGTAAAATATTCTTAGTTGACAGTTTTTTTTTTCTTTTTTTCTTTTCTTTTCTTTTCTTTTTTTTCCCCTCTCAGCACTTTGAATATATTATCCCACTCTCTCCTGGCCTGTAATTTTTCTGCTGAGACATTCACTGATAGGCTTGTGGGGACTCATTTGTAAGTTATAAGCCTTTTTCCCCTGCAGCTGCATTTAAGATTCTCTTTTTGTCCTTGATTTTTCATAGTTTTTTTAATAATGTGTCTTGGAGAGAGTTTCTTTAAGTTGATATTGTTGCATGACCTATAAACTTCATGAACTTGGCTATCCAAATTTCTCTACAGAATTGGGAAGTTCTTAGCCATCATTTGTTTAAATAAGCTTTCTTCCCCCCTTTTTCTCTTCTCCTTCTGGAACTCCAATGACTTGCAAACTGGTCCTTTCAATGGTACCCTGTAGTTCAAGTAGGCTTTCTTCATTCCTCCTCATTCTTTTTTCTTTGTCTTCCTCTGGATAATTTCAAAGTTCTTGTCTTCAATTTCACTGATTCTTCTGTTTGATCAAGTCTGCTCTTGGTGCTCTCTATTGCATTTTTCCTGTCATTCATTGAATTCTTCAGCTCCAGAATTTGTTTGGTTCTTTTTTTAATAATTTATATCTATTCATTAAACTTCTAGTTTTGTTCATGCATTGTTTTCCTGACTTCATTGAAGTATTTTTCTGTGTTTTCTTGTAGCTCATTGAGTTCCCTTTAAAAAGTTAATTTGAATTCTTTATTGGGTAAATTATGGATCTGCATGTCTTTGGGTCTATTTAATAGAAGATGTTGTGATCCTTCAATCATTCAATCAAGAAATCAAGTTTTCTTGATTTTTTTTTTAATGTTCTTTAGAGTTTTGTGTTGCTATCTTCTCATTTAAAATAGTGTCAGCTCCTCCAGTCTTTACTAAATGCCTTTGGATGAGAAGTGCTGTCCTTTAGCCTTGCTAGAGATTCTGAGGTTTTCTCAAACCTGCTAATACATCTGCTCCATGCATCTTGCTCCTTCTTGGGGTAGAATTCTTTTTTTAAAAAATTTATTAATTTATTTAGTTTTAATAAACATATAATGTATTTTTATCCCCAGGGGTACAGGTCTGTGAATCGCCAGGTTTACACATTTCACAGCACTCATCATAGCACATACTCTCCCCAAGGTTCATATTGGACCACCCTCTCCCGTCCCCTCTCCTGTCCCCCTCTCCCCCCAGCAATTGTCAGTCTGTTTTTTGAGATTGAGTCTTTTATGGTTTTTCTCCCTCCCAATCCCATCTTCTTTCATTTTTTCTTTCCCTATGGGGTAGAATTCTTAAGCTTGTATGCCTTCTTTCAATTCTGCAACACACCAGGCCTAGTGCCCATAGCCTCTTGTTTTCCCAAAGGTGGTAACACATCTCAAATTTGTGGTCTCTCACTGGCCTGCAGATTTGGGCCTGCTTTCTCTGCATGTTTACTAGCCATCCTCTAAAGCTTCCTTTTGCCCACTGTCTTCAGAACCATGCACAGGGTGTTGGCCAGATTGGAGAGGCTGTGTGGGTGAGTCACATAAGATGCTGGGGTTGCCCTGCCCATGGGCCAATTAGGGGTATCCACAGATGGGGTTTTCTCAGCACTGTGTGAGTAGGCTTCTTGATAGAGTGAGTAGGCTTCTTGGTAGAGTTCATAATGCAGTTAATAGGACCCAGTGTCCCTTTAATGCCCTCTGAGTCATATGTATCTCTTCCCCAGACTTTTCCCACCCTCCAACATTTAGTTCTCTAAATGGGGTGAGAGAGAAAAGACTTTCTTTGGCAGCATCCACACAGCTGGGAAAGCTGGGTGCTCACTCACTCATCATGGGCTTAGGAAAAGCTCTCTTAGCCCTAAACTGTGCCACTTTGAGGGAGGAGTTATTTGGGTAAAATCAAACTATTCCTCTTATTCACTCCAATGCACCCAAACTCAAAACTCACATTCCTCTTCTCTAACAGAGTGCTAGAATTTCTCTTCTGGAAACCTAGACTTCAGCAAAGGGTCTGTCATCCAAAGGTGATTTTCTAAGACTGTGTTCTCCAGGTTCTCCAGGTTTGGGGTCAAGAAGGGATGGAACTGGTGCAGCCACTCTGGAAAACAGAATGGAGGTTCCTCAGAAAGTTTAAAATAGAGCTATCCTATGACCCAGCAATCACACTACTGGGTATTTACCCTAAGGATACAAACGTAGTGATCTGAAGGGGCATGTGCACCTGAATGTTTAATGTCCACAACAGCCAAACTATGAAAGAGCCTAGATGTTCATCAACAGATGAATGGATAAAGATGTGGTGTGTATATATATATACACACATATACAATGGAATACTATACAGCCATCAAAAATGAAATCTTGCCATTTCGATAATGTGGATGGAACTAGAGGGTATTATGCTAAGCGAAATAAGTCAATCAGAGAAAGACAACTATCATATGATCTCTCTGATATGAGGAATTTGAGAGGCAGGGCAGGGGGTCATGGGGAGAAGGGAGGGGAAAATGAAACAAGATGGGATCAGGGAGGGAGATAAACCATAAGAGTCTCTTAATCTCAGGAAACAAACCCTCCAGGTTTGCTGGAGGGAAGGAGGGTGGGATGGATAGGGTGGCTGGGTGATGGATGTTGGGGACGGTATGTTCTATGGTGAGTCCTGTGAATTGTGTAAGACTGATGATTCACAGACCTGTACCCCTGAAACAAATAATACATTGTATTTTCATAATAAAAAAAAGAAGGGCTGGAGCTACTTAATGCACCACTTCACTATCCCTAGCCAGGATCAAGGTCCATCTGCCTATATTACCTGATGCATGGGTGGATGAGACTCCTCCTGGTGTCCTTGGCCCAGAGCTGTGGTGCTGGATCATACAGCTCCCACATAGTCACTCTTATTCATAGATGGGTGCTAAATATTTGTTGTTGGGGAGGGGGGAATAACACATTAAACCCACAGCCAATAGCACTATAACTCATGCCTGAATAAAGCTTATCTAACACACATATTTTTCTGTAAGGTATATTACAGTTTCCTTGCACTTAGTAACACATTCTCCCCCCTCCCACCGCCCCACACTGACAACTAAAGAGAATCCCTCTCACCACCTTCTTAACAGGGGGACAGCTACCAGGCTCTTAGATTTTACTGTCCCCATTGTACCCTCGGCCCCACAGGGTCAAGCATGACCCAAGCAGAGCCTCAGAAGCTGTCACCATCTCTGCACTTCAAAATAATAAGGATTTCAAATCTTCTAATTCCATTCTCCAGTCCAACACACCTCCCACATACAGGAGCAGGAGGATAGATATCAGGAAACCTCATTAAGAGAGATAAAGGAGAAAATGATTTTAAGTGGTATCAACATTTTCTAAAGCTCAAATTATGCCACTGCCATAAAACTGACAGATTAAATAACCCAACAATTGGCCATGATCCAGGTCAAAGGGAATTAATGTTGTTCCCTTCATTGTGAGGGAGAGGACAGAAACAACTGTGGTGGTCTTATGTCACCATAATGCTGATGTCATTTCACCTTGGCTTTAAAATATATTTTAACACCTGATAAATAAAGTTAGCTCTCTCTTTACTCTTTGTTTTTAGAATTTTGCTGGATATTCTCCAATTTTTTTGTGGTGGTGGATTAGGACTGGAATGGGTTAAGGTAAAAAATAGAGCATTGGATTAAAGGATGTCTATGGCATTTGAAAATTATGGGAACAATAGTAGTCGTAAGAACTGTGGAGCTGTTATAAGCTCTTGTTAACTCTTTTAGAAGCCTGTAGAAGAAAAAGACAAACTCAGGCCATCCAACTACTAATTCATACATTTGTGACTTAATAATATTGTTTAAAGTGATCCTTACCTTCTCCAAGCTCTATGAAAATTAGACTCAAGATCCGTTTGCTTATAAGAGTATCAGTGCTATGATAAATATGGAATTCCCAGCCTTTCCAGGTCTCCAATGTCAACAGGGCCCTAATAGGAAAAGGATGGGATCCTCAAACTCATTGGCAAGCTGAAACTAATACCACCAGAATACTCTGAATGGCAGAGCAGACCCCTACTGCATATAAGAAGAGAGCAGTCCCTCTTAGCTAAAAATCTTGCAAGAACCTCATCTGACACATGTGCTTCAAAGATAATGTGTCAGCATCAAGATCTACCTTCTTGAACAGAAAGATGTTGTCTCTCCTTGAGGAGAAAATACAGTTGATTGGGACTACTCATGAACTCCATATTTGCGCATTTGCCTACTCACTAAAATTTATTTGTAGTCCGAAATCAATACTCACAACACTCTCATGGTCATTTGTCACCATATGCATGGATGCAAAAAGTCCGAGCCGCTTGCTGCACACACCCAGCTGAAGTCAGACAAGACCGTGCTCTACCTTCTTGTTTCAGTGCTTATACTGTAAACAAGTATCCTTTTGCCAGCCTACTTAGTACTGTGATTTCCACATTTTTGTGTTTCTTGTTGGTGATTTTTCTGTTTAAAATGTTTCCCGGGGTAGTTCTGAAATGCTGCCTAGTGTTTCCAAGTGCAAGAAAGCTATGATGTCTTACAGAGTAAATATATATGTTAGATTATCTTCATTTAGTTGTGATTTATAGTGCTATTGGCTGTGAGTTCAATGATAATTGACATTATGTATTTTTAAAAGATTTTATGTATTTGACAGAGAGAGGGAGAGAGAGAGAGAGAGAGAGAGAGAGAAAGCAGAAGTAGGCAGAGAGGCAGGCAGAAAGATAGGGAGAACAGGCTCCCCACTGAGCAGGGATCCCGATGCAGGGCTCTATCCCAGGACCCTGGGATCATGTCCTGAGCTTAAGGCAGACGCTTAACCAACTGAGCCACCCAGGTGCCACAATAGATATTACATATTCAATAAGGTTTTTAAAACAGAGACATATATAAAGCAAGGTGTGTGTTGACCAGTGTAGGGGAGTGTTGTGACTCCAGACCAGTAGAAATCTAACCATGTATTTATCCTACAAGTAATGGCTCAGTGACTTTATAGAAAATAACTACCTCAAATAACAAGAGTTGACTGCACCTTATACATGAAAGGAATTTCAAGTTCCACCTAAGAAGTACTTGCAGGAACTAAAGGAATACCTGTGGGAGTAGACTGGTGGTAGTGAAGGTAAGGAAATATAAGACTGGATAGGGAAAATTCTATTGACATAGGGAACATCCTTCCCTGCCTTGTGATTCCACATTCTGGCAAGGGTGCCTAGAGCCAGTCCTAATATGGTTTCATACAGCATTGGAAACTTGAACATCATGATGCCTACATAAATGAGGTGGAGATAATAGAAATGCTTTGGAACAGTATTAAAGAGAGACTTAGAAAGATCCAGATATTAAAATTTTGAATAGATATGGAGAACCCACCACCTGACTTCATTTCATGGACGAACCCAGAGGACACATTCTTCACTAAGGCAATGAGGAATCTACAAATGAGAGAGCTCAATAGCTCAGGGTTGACAGGAGGACATACTGCCATGGAACAGACTGTCTTACTTATTACTGGAAGATTTCTTTTCATGCAGGTTTGAAGCACGTGCAGAATTTGACCACATATCTGCCCATAAAGTAAGTATACACAAATTCAAAGAGTGAAATAATGCAAAGAATTTACTTTAACAACTATGCAACAGCTATTAGAAATTAATAGCAAAATTTAACTGGAAACTCTTTTAAAGTTTTAGGTTTTACATTTATATAGAGAGAGTTAATTTTTCTTTATTGTGTGACATATGGATTAAAGTTTTTAAAATATGGGTATCTAATTGTTGTGGAACCATTTGTTTAAAGACTATCTTTCTGCACTAAAAGTGTAACTTAACCTTATTACATCTTTGTCAAGAATCAATTGAAAATACATGTATAGGTCTATTTCCAGATTCTCTATTCTGTTCCATTGATCTCTTGTCTATCTTTATGCCAACAGCACATTCTGTTGATTTACTGTACCTATGCTTAATTTCATGTTTCAACTTTACTGAGCTAAGGGATGCCTAGCTAGCTGGAGAGACAATTTCTGAGTATGTTTGTGAGAGTGTTGCTTGAACAGATTAGCATTTAATCGGTACACCAAGTAAAGAATATCCACCCTCACCAGTTGTGGGTGGGCATTATCCAATCTGTTAATGGCCCAGATAGAACAAAAAGACAGAAGAAGGTTGAATTCTCTTTTCTTGAGCTGGGGCATCCATTTTCTCCTGCCCACAGATGACAAGAGTTCCTGGTTCTGGGGCCTTTGTACTCTGGGACTTATATCAGCTGTGCAGCCTGCTCCCCCAGGCCTTCAGTCTCAAACTGAAGTTATACCATCAGCTCCCTCGCTTCTCAGGTTGTCACTCAGACTGAAGTATACCACCATCTTTCCTTGTTCTTCAGCTTACAGTTAGTTATTGTGGGACTTCTCAGCCTCCAGCACTGTGTGAATCAATTTCTATATTAAATCTCTTATATTTAACTCTATATGTCCTAATACTTTTGTTTCTCTGGAGAACCCTACTACTCTATAATTTTATAATAAATCTTTAAGTCAGGTAGTTTAAGTTTCCCAACTTGGTTCTTTTACAAAGTTGTTTTAACTATTCTAAGTATTTTGCAGTCCACATGAATTTCATAATCAGCTTGCCAATTTTATAAGAAAAATCTGATGTAATTTTGCTTGGGATTGGACTGAATCGACAGAGGAGTGTTGGGGGAACTAACGTCTTAAACAGAGTCTTCTGATTCATGAACAAGGTGTTTCTCTCCATTTATTTAGTTCTTCTTTAACCTCCTGCAGCAATGTTTTATAGGTTTCAGTTTATAGGTCTTGCACATCTTTTGTCAGATTTATCCCTAGGCATTCCATATTTGTTGATGATATTTAAACTTGATTTTTAAAATTTCAAATTTCTAATTGCTTATTACTAAAATATAAAAATACAATTGATTTTCAAATAATGACCCGGTATCAGGCAACCTTGCTAAACTCATTTATTAGTTTTAAAAGGTTTTTAATAAATTCCACCATATTTTCTACATGGACTATCTTCTGCAAATAAAATATTACTTCTTTCTTTCCAATCTGGAGAGATTTTATTATTTTTCTTGCCTAATTGCACTGGATAGAAGCTCTAGTAAAATGTTAAATAGAAGTGGTGAGAGTAGCCACCCACATCATGTTTCTAACCTTAGGAAAAAAACATTTGATCTTTCACCACTGAGAATATTAGCTGTAGGATTTTTGTAGAGGTCATTTTATCCATTTGAAGAAATTCCCTGTCCTAGTTTGCTGAGAGGTTTGGTGGTGTTTTTTTGTTGTTATTGTTGCTGTTGTTGTTTTTTCCAAATTAGGAATGGAAGTTGGATTTTGTGATTGTGGGTTTTTTTTTTTCCCCTCTGCTAATGTATATTACATTGATTTTCAAATGTTAAATCAATTTTACATTTTTAGGATAAGCCCTACTTGGCCGTGATACATTATCCCTTCTATATATTGTTGGATTTGGTTTGTTAAAATCTCATTTAGAATTATTACATATGTGTTCATGATTGATACTGTTCGGTAGTTTTCTTTTCTTGCAGTGTCTTTGTGTGGTTTTGGTATCAGAGTGAGTTGAGAAGTATGCTCTCCTCTTCAATTTTCTGCAGAACTTGCATTCTTTCTTTCTTAAATGTTTGGAGAATTCAGCAGAGCTTGGAATTTGTGACTCAGGTTTAGGCAAAAATTTGTTAGATATGACACAAAAGCATGATCAAAAAAAGGATTAATAGGGGCGCCTGGGTGGCTCAGTGGGTTAAGCCGCTGCCTTTGGCTCAGGTCATGATCTCAGGGTCCTGGGATCAAGCCCTGCATCGGGCTCTCTGCTCAGCAGGGAGCCTGCTTCCTCCTCTCTCTCTCTGACTGCCTCTCTGCCTGCTTGTGACCTCTCTCTGTCAAATAAATAAATAAAATCTAAAAGAAAAGGATTAATAAACATTAATAACTTTTCTTTAAAGACACTTAATAGAATGAAAAGACAAACTACATGCTGAAGGAACATATTTATAAAAACATATCTGATTAAAGACTTGTATTCAAAATATATAAAGAACTCCCAGAAATGCAATAACAAAGAGAAAAAAAACCCAGTAACAAATAGGTATAAAGTTTGAACAGATGTTTTGCCAAAAAAGATTCATGGATGAAAAATAAGCGCAGGAAGTAGTAGTCAAAATCAGCAGTCATTAGGTAAATGTAAATTACAACCACAGCAAGATGATGTACTTTGTTAGAATGTCTGAAATTTAAGATTGCTTTACTAAAGTGCTAATGTGGAGGAACTGAAACCTTTGTACAATGCTGTTGGGAATGTAAAATGGTAGGATATCTTAAGGAAATAATTTGGCAGTTTCTTTAAAAGTTAAACATGTATGTCCCATCAAATCCAGCCATTGTATTCCTATGTATTTACCCAAGATAAATGAAAGTATATGTCCATATGAGGACTTGTAAGCAAATATTCATAGTAGCCTTACTGAATTAGTCAAAAATTGGAAACCTAGAGATTGATCAATAGGTAAAAGCACAGCCATAAATAGAATACTACTCAGCAATAAAAATCAACTGTTGATACATGAAACAACACAGATTAATTTAAAAATTATTACACTAAGTTGGGGCGCCTGGGTGGCTCAGTGGGTTAAGCCGCTGCCTTCGGCTCAGGTCATGATCTCGGAGTCCTGGGATCGAGCCCCGCATCGGGCTCTCTGCTCAGCAGGGAGCCTGCTTCCTCCTCTCTCTCTGCCTGCCTCTCTGCCTGCTTGTGATCTCTCTGTCAAATAAATAAATAAATAAATCTTTAAAAAAAAATTATTACACTAAGTAAAAGAAGTCACAACAAAAAATTGTACATATTGCATGAGGCCATGCCATAAAATGTTATAACATGCAAATTAATCTATAATGACAGAAAGCAGATAAGTCATTGCCTGGAAATAGATGGGCAAGGAGAGGTATAAAGGAAAGATTATAAAGAGGCATGGTGAAACTTTTAAAGATGATGGATATGGATATGATTGTAGTGGTGGCCTCATGGGTGTGTGTTTATGTGTATTTTATTTTTAAAAACATTTGTACATTTAAATGTGTGGAGTTTATTATGTTAAATTTTCTTCAGTAAAGCTTATACAAATTTAAATACATTAAAAATATCATAAAGAAAATAAAAACTCAAACCATGAATGGAGACAAGATAATTTGCCACAGTATGGATTACAAAGGATTGGGATTCAGTAAATCCCCTAAAAATCAGTAAGAAAATAGGGGACAACTCAAAAGAAAAGCGGGTTAAAATAATGAATAGAAATTTCACAGATGAGGATGCATACATGGCTCTCAAATACATGAAATTATATTTAATTTCTTCAGTATGGAAAGTAAAAGCACTTTCCAGACGGGTTAAAATGGAAAAGCTCAAATTAAATGTATTTGAAGATGTGGAGTAATAGGAATTGGATATAAATTGGTATAACCACTTTTTTTTTTAAAAGATTTTATTTATTTATTTGACAGAGAGATCACAAGTAGGCAGAGAGGCAGGCAGAGAGAGAGAGAGGAGGAAGCAGGCTCCCTGCCGAGCAGAGAGCCCGACGAGGGACTCGATCCCAGGACCCTGAGATCATGACCCGAGCCGAAGGCAGTGGCTTAATCCACTGAGCCACCCGGGCGCCCTGGTATAACCACTTTTGAAAACAGTTTGCTATATCCAGGAAAATTGAACACACTTAAATTCTACCTCCCCATAATTCCACTCTTGGCTACATGCCTAAATAAACTGTTGAATGTGTATTTATAAGCAAGAATACTTATTGCAACATTGTTTATAAACTATATAAACAGTTTCAATATCCATTAACAGTATAAAGGGTATATAATTTATGGTATATTCATGCAACAGTATACTCATAAACATGTAAAATGAATGAACTATAGTGTATATATCCACATGATTATAACTTAAAAACAATGTTGAGTGAAAGAAGCAAGTTACAGAAGAATTCTTACAAATTCTTATAAATTTCAAAAGCAGGCAAAACTGAAGAGTGTATTTTAAGAGCTATATGCTTAGGTAGCAAAATAAAAACAAAAACAAAAGTCCCACAATAAACATACACGAAAGCAAGAGAATGATCAATTCAGGTTACTGTTTATCTTTGGATAGGGACAATGAATGAGAAGGTCTCATAGGATGTATCTGAGATATGGTAATATTCTCTTTCTGGGCTTGATATGGATACATGGATTTTGGTTTATTGCTACCACTGAATTTGTACATTTATGTTTTGCAGTCTTTGTTAGGTACGCTCTATTTCACATTTTTTGAATGTTTAATAGAAAGTATAGGAGAGAGATGACAGGGAGGAGACTGGTTAAAAGGCTAATGCAATTATTTACAAAAAATAAATCTAAAGACTTGGAGCTCTAGATTATCTGTAAGTCAGGGTAGTTAGCTTGAATAATTATTTGAAATTAAACGAGTTAACCTAAGTGCTTTGCATAGTATATCCCCAAAGCAAGACTCAATAATTGTTTTCCACCTCTCTTTTCTCACTGATTCCTATACTGTACGTGTATATACATAGATAGCAAAGAGTGAATATACTAGATAAGTTTTCAGTACCAATTCTGGAAGTCTAGTGCTATCCTAAGTATTCTTTTTTTTTTTTTAAAGATTTTATTTATTTATTTGACAGACAGAGATCACAAGTAGGCAGAGAGGCAGGCAGAGAGAGAGAGAGGAGGAAGCAGGCTCCCTGCAGAGCAGAGAGCCCGATGTGGGGCTTGATCCCAGGACTCTGGGATCATGACCTGAGCCGAAGTCAGAGGCTTTAACCCTCTGAGCCACCCAGGCGCCTATCCTAAGTATTCTTTTTTTTTTTTTTTTTAAAGATTTTATTTATTTATTTGACAGAGAGAGATCACAAGTAGACAAAGAGGCAGGGAGAAAGGGAAGCAGGCTCCCTGCTGAGCAAAGAGCCCGATGCGGGACTTGATCCCAGGACCCTGAGATCATGACCTGAGCCGAAGGCAGCGGCTTAACCCACTGAGCCACCCAGGCGCCCTATCCTAAGTATTCTTAAGAGTTGCCTGACCAAACTTGTTTTGAGACTGTTGATCTGGCTTTGAATGAAACACAATAAGGTAGTGGTTCTCAAACTTAAGTGTGCCTAAGGATCACACTTAAACATAAGGATTACACACACATAAGGGTCCTATTTTGTTAAGAGGCAGATTAATTAGAACTTACACAAAAAAATTCTGATATTAACAGACTTGAATGGGACCCAGAAACCTGCATTTTAAAAACAAGCACTCCCCAATCATATTCACACAGATGGTCTAGACTAGACTTTTGGAAATGCTGGTTTTACTGATTAAAAGTTCTGGAATGAGACTGATCTGGGTTCAAATGAAGTATATCTAGTTCTTTATTTCCTAGGGGTAAAATTTTGGCCCAGTTATTTTACCTCTTTATGACTCAAGATCATCTTGTGAAATGGGACTGTAACAGTTCCCACTTTATAGGACTGCTATGTGAGTTACATGAAGTGGTATATTTAAAAGGTTAAGTGCAGAGTCTGGTATATACATAGTGAACTTTTATTTACAATTACAACTCTTGATAGTAGTGGTGGTGGTGGTGGTGGTGACTTTGTAGTCAATCCAGCTTCTTAACTCCAGAAAAAAAGTTGATTCAAATCCCTATTACATGTATTTTATTTTATTTTATAGATTTATTTCTTTATTTGAGAGAGAGAGAGAGAGAGAGAGAATGAATGAGTGCAGGGGGAGTGAGAACCTCAAGAAGACTCCCCACCAAGTGTGGGGCCTGGCTTGGTTCAATCCCACAACTCTGAGGTCAAAATCATAGAAGTTTTCAGTTAAATACATGAGTAATACTCTGTTACCTGATGTGGTAGGCAGAATAAGGCCCTCCCAAAGATATCCACGTCTTGATTACCAGATTCTGTGAATATGTAACCTCAGTTGATAAAGGGAAATTAAGATTGCAGATTGAGTTGTTTGCTAATTAGCTGACATTAAAATAGGGAGATTATCCTGCACTATCCTGTCGGCCCAATGTTGTCACAAGGGTCCTTAAAAGTGGAAGAGGGAAACAAAAGAGTTTAAAGTGATGTGATGTGAGATCTCTACATCATTGCTGACATTAAAGATGGAAGAAGGGAGCCATGAGCCAAGCAATGTAGGCAGCCTCAAGAAGTTAGAAAGGTCAAAGAAACAGATTCTCTCTGAGGGTCTTCAGAAAGGAACACAACAGTGCTGATACCTTGGTTTTAACCCAATGAGATCCTGGTCTGATTTCTGATGTACTGAAGTGTAAAAATAATTTTAAAAACCACCAAGTTAATGGTAATTTGTTTCAGCAGCAGTAAAAAAACTAATATACCTCACCCTATTTTAAAAAGTAAAGAGAGGTTAAGTGAATTGCTAAATTGTCTGAAGCAAAACCAGGGCTGAAACCCAAACTCTAGAGTCTCAAGAAGGATATAAATCTGTTATATAGAGCGAGCCTGTCTGGCTCATTATTAGGAGAGAGTTTTATTTTAAAAGTGTCATCCTGGGGCACCTGGGTGGCTCAGTGGGTTGGGGCTCTGCCTTCAGCTCAGGTCATGGTCTCAGGGTCCTGGGATTGAGCTCCACATCGGGCTCCCTACTCAGCGGGGAGCCTGCTTCTCCCTCTCTCTGCCTGGTTGTGATCTCTGTCAAATAAATAAAATCTTTAAAAAAAAAAAGTGGCATCTTAAACTGCAAGGATATCCATTAAACATCACAATTAAACATGACAAAGGAGAAGCCATGTTGTCAAAATGTCCATTTAACCCACCCAAACATCTCAAACCCATGCTTTGCTGACCTTTGATAACCTCATTTTTAAAAGCTTCTTTTCCTTTTTTTAAACAAGAGAAAGTAGACAGGTACATGTTGGTAAATCTTAATTGCACAAATTCACATAAAGACACAGTGTAATCTCTGAGCACAATATACAGAGGAGGGATAAAGCTAGAATTCTATGCACTACTATACAGGGGCCTAGTACCTTCCAGCTTTCAGCATAGCTAAGGGAGCAGAAGGTTTTTCTTTTTTCCCCACAGAGCACAGTGGTGTTGATTCCATAAAGTTTTTGTTGAGACAAGGAGAAATAAAAATAAATTAGGAACAGAAGTGGGTAGAGATTCTTTATATTCCCCCTGAATAAGTTGAGAACCATGGTATAAAGGGAGAGAAAAGAGACTTCAGAAAACAGGGTGAATGAGCACCAGAGAGAGGGGAAAAACACTGCAACTTGATCCCAGGGATTGGAGAAAATTTAAAAAGGAAGGTTGGAATCCATCAGTGTTCCATTAAGTCATCTTCTCCTGCATCTCCTCCTTCCATCCCCTCATCATCATCTTCCTCATCTTGATCCTCATCTACTTCTTTAATATCTTCCAATCATTCTTCATCAGCAGCAGCATCTTATTTCCTTCCCCTTTTTCATCATCCATATGAAGAACCAAGTAGTACTATAATAGATTTGGCCAAATAGCATCTTTGATGACCACTCCTATCTCATCTGCACCTGCCTCAGAATGGTCAGTAAATCAGGTGGAGCTCTCTGGTTCCTCATGCTGTCTCTTCCTGCTGGTTTTATTCTGCGTTTGACTTGAACGTTTTGTCAAATCCTTTCCAGATTTCCATTTGATTTCAGTGGACTTTGATGACGGATCACTACTCTTATTCAGATGAAATTCTTTGGGGAGAACTTTATTTTCAAGGTAAGGGTTTTCATCAAAATTAAAATCTATTCTGTAACCTGATTTTATACTCCAAGCAGTGCAGACACTTGTGGATGGCTGACATATGTTGTTACCCAAAGATTCGGGATTTTGGCAATAAATTTCAACCTCTTCTTGAAAAATGGTTGGCGGAGTTGTTATATTTCTTTTCTACTTTCAAAATCACCTCAGTGGCTTGTTCATTAAGTCTGTTTATTTCATTTTGTACTTCATTAATATGTACAGTTGCTTCTTGCTGTTCTTTTTCTCCCTTGGCAAGTGCTGAGAGGTTGACATCGCCTCTGGTAGGGGGCAGGAGGCAATCTTGGTTTCTTCCTTTGAGGTAGGACTGAAGACTGCCGTTTGGGGGCCATGCTGTGAGGAAACTCCATAAAACCAGGAGAGATGCACATCTGGAAGAAGTTCTGATTACTCCAAAGTTATCTTATTTTAAATAATTATTTACATGTCCATTTTGCCTTACACAAATACTTGATTTTATTCATCTTTATATTCTTATCATGCTTTCTATATACTGTTTAAACATTTAAACATTACTGCTGAAACATAAATACAAGAAAACATTGTTATTGCAGGGTGGGCACAGGATTACAGTGACTTTATTTTAGGACAAAAATTATCCTAGTACTTTTTAACAGATGACTTAATTTAATCCATGTAACTTCACACTTTGGGAAACAAAGACCAAGGAAAATAAGGATAGTTGTGTGAAGGTCAAAGATGGTGACTATAACAGAACATGAATCCAGATTTTTCTGAATACAAAACTCAAACCCTTTCTACTTCATCATACACCACTCTGGTTTGTTACTGCCAATACTATGAATACAGTTTTATTTCAGTGGGCCAGATTCACCTTAGTCAAAGATGGGCTTAAATTGTAAAATCTGAGATTTCATGAAAGCTCTTGCCCCACCTGTTCATTATTTCATAAAGAAACAAATGTTTTGTAAATTTAGGCGTTATTTTTGGTCTATAGGTATAGTCCAAAAATGCATAACACAAAACTGAAATAGCAGAAATTTAGCCATAGTTTTGTTGAAACACACTAGTATAACCAGAATATCCAAAATAAACATACCTTTTCTGAAATAGTGTATTACATATTAAGAAAGCAAAAAAAGTTGGTTTTGTGCTCCCCTCCAAGTATGTTTTTTCTTAAACCACTTTTTGTTTGTATTCTAGTCCTTACACAAGAGATAAGCTACAATTCTACTGTTACTAGCTCATTTTTGTTGACTTTGAGCAGGTTACTTAACCATAATCAACTATTGTAGTCTCCTCCTCTGTAAAAAAAAAACAAAAAAACAAAAAAACGCAGACACAAATATGGAAATTTAGATAATAAATATGTCATCAAACAAAGGGATTAGAATTCAGCTCAAGAAGAAAACTTCGTACTGTACTACAATGACTTGAACAATTATCACAACATATTTGTAACTTATTAACTATAAAATTACTTCCTCATTTCGCAAGTATTATTCTGCCCTTTGCCTGATATTTAGTGTGGTATCATTTGGTTTCGGACATACAATACTGTACAATAATGAAATATCAGACTATGTGGGTTACTAATGTTATTCAAAAAATTATAATCTTATGATGGTCAAGTAAGTTTTTACTTGCACTTATCTGGTATAAAATACAGTATAAAAACAAATGACCTGGTCATATTCTCCAACAATTACCAACTTCAGCTTATCCGTCCTCATGTTTATAAAGGAAAAACAAATATATCTGATATACATTATTTTTGAGGGTGTTTTGCTTTAAAAAGTCTTGGAAACCAAGTTAATAATATAATTAAAAACTACAAAATAAACTGAAATAACAATTTACTAGTTTTTCCCCATTTTCTCATTCCCAAGTAAAGAGATATCTCTAAGAAGAAAAGGGCTAAGGCTCTTAAATCTAGGGCCTTATTTTTCTCATCTGTAAATTGGGGATACTAAAATCTAGATCTTAATGTGGACTGAGATTACATTTGTTTCTCAGAAAAGGACACAAAACCTAGCATTCTTCCACTTACCATTTGACTGATCTTGCCCAAGTTACTTTACTTCTTTGAACTTTTGTTTTACTCATTTGTAAAATGGGGCTAATATGTCTAGTTTATGTAGGTTTGTTTTGAGAATCAGATAAAAAAAATGTGAAAATGTTTTTACATCACTCATTTCTAAAATGGGGCTAATATGTCTAGCTTATGTAGGTGTGTTTTGAGGATCAGCTAAAAAAAATGTGAAAATGTTTTTACAAAGTATGAGAAAATGTAAGACTAATTATTTCCAAAATGAAATATAATTTTCCCTGCTACAAAGTGCTGTAGATTCTCAGATAAAATATCATATGGAAAAGGACTCAAAGTCTTTTCTCTGTAATGACCCACTTCTTACGTCTGCTTTCCTATAGAAATAGTTCTATCTTTGTACTTGTCTAGGCTATAGCAAAGTCATTTGTGGCAAAGGACAGCAATTGCCCCATGTTACTGCTAATCATTTCAAGAATAACTGAACAGTTAATGACATTTCTGCCCCTTCTGCAATGTAAAAAAAAATTCTTGAAACACAGTTTTCTATGTGCTATATAAACAATGGTTTCCTATAGAGAACTCTTCTCTAATAATGAAAAGGCAACTTGTATATAATGACAACTAAATGACTATGAATGTTAACTAATTGAAAATTATGAAACTATATTCCTAAAGTATAATCTTCCTTGAATCAGAGAAGCAGTGTAAGCTAATATAACAAATAGTACAAGGAAAAAAGAATAAGAAGATATTTCTAACCGTTGATAATTTTTTTAATTAATAATTAATGTACTTTCTTAACCAATGATAAAGTTAAATTGAGAAAGGGACAAATTTTGTAAAGCTGAATATTTTACTTATTAATTTTCCAGAATGTAGTTATGATGTATGTAACTCTGTAATAGTTGTCAACAGTATCCTTTGCAAATTAATGATTTATTCAGCTGCCCTCTTAGTAGAGGCCTAGAACTCAAAATCTTGTCAAGAAAAGGGACAAATTATGCCTATAACCACTCTTTTATTATTAAAACTGGTCTATAAAAAGGCATACATTTAAAAACTCACCCCAATGAGGACAGTATGAATATTCCAGGATTCTAGAAATATAAAATATACCAAAAAGTTGTCTTTAATTTGGTATTTATGTAGCTTAATGCTATTTAGTGAATTTTCCATGTATGTAGGGCAAATGTCACATCTATAGCACAAAACATGACTGGAAAGATGTGACATTGTTGCAACATTGTTACATGCTGACACAAAACCTATCTAGTCCAAACCCTTTTTTTCTCTGTTATTTTTACATTAGCTGGATTTAATAGAAACCCTCAAAACCATACAGTAGTCCCTCCCTACTTATCTGTGGGGGATATATTCCAAGAACCCCAGTCAATGCCTAAAACCACAGATAGTTCCAAATCTCGTATATACAATGTTTTTTCTTATGCATGCACACTATCTATGATATAGTTTAATTTATAAAACAGGCACAGCAAAAGATTGATCATAAATAATAAAATGGAATAATTTTAACAATTTATATTAACAATCTTAACAATATAATATAATAAAGTTAGTGTATATGGTCTCTCTCTGATCTTATTGTTCTATACTCACCTCTCGTGATGAGGTAAGATGATAAAATGCCTTCATGATGAGAAGAAATAAAGTTAAGGACGTATAGACTATGACTTAGTGTTAGGCTACCACTGACCTCCTGACAGGTCAGAAGGAGAATGACCTGTTTCCTGAAACTGTGGAGAGCAAAACTGGATAAGGGGGAACTACAGTATAATGAAATTCCCCCAAAAGTAAACTGTATCTTTTAATCTCTTCTATCTCAAATCAATGGATTTCAAATGAGAAAGCAATTTACCACAACATCCACGGGTTTCTGACCAACATTACAGAGAAAAGGATGGACTTTGGAGTGCAGCCACCTAGGTTTAAATCCTGCTTCCACCAGATGATAGCTGTGTAACCTAGAGTAAATTGCTTAACTTCTCTGTCCCTCAGTTTGCACATTAAATAACAATAGTAAAGCTACATTATCTCACAGGATTTTGAGGAACAATTTGTTAATATTTATACAGTACTTGGAATACAGTGTATATAATACAAATATTTGTTCAGTTAATTTAACAGAATTGATCATAAGATACAGAGTTTACCGAGGAACTTCTTCAGTTAGCACTCCGTTTTTGTCAGGAATGAAAAATATTTTTTTAAAAAATTCTGAAAAATATCCTCAGCTTACTTTCAAGTCAGCAGGTGTCCATTAAACCCTGTGCATCTGGTGCCTTGGGGACACAAACAGGTTTATGTGGTCTCGCCCTCGGGAAGTTAACAGACTTTCCGCACTAGGTTTGGAACAAATGCTCACAGAACAGAGTTCAAAGGAACATGCAAAAGGAAAATACTACACTGCCCCATAAATCACCCGATAAATAAAGATACTTGAAAATTCAAGTGCTCTAAGTATATGAGTGGGTGCTCTATGTATATCGATGAAAAACAATTATCAATCGGGAATGCATTTAACATCTACACAGAAAGGTGGTAAATACAAAGCCTCGCATCAACAGACATCGTGCAGAAGTAAAATTTTCCTTATCTCCGTCTGGGATGTCTGATAAAACCTGAGTGACCCCACAAAAGCGCGGTGAATGAAACCCGCACTGGAAACATCCAAGGGCTTGCGACGGATGCCCGAGAACCCGGAAGACAACGTGCTCACGGGCTCGGCGACTACCTGCATCTTGAGGCTCCCAGCCAGTCGAGATTAGGGACGAGGCTGCTGCCGTGGCACGTGCTGACCAGTCTGCCCCCGCCAGAAGCAAGAACGACGGGGCTCCCCTCGCATACGATCTTCTACACGTACGTGCTGTTCTCCCCGGCCTGTCGGGACAAGGCAACTTTGAATGAGGAGCCGCCGGGATACGGCGCACAAAGCAAGGAACCGAGCGCCCACACGGCTTCCCGCGGCCCCGCTCCAGGGCATGGGGGACTCCAGGCTGAGAGATGACAGGCTCCTCGAAGCTAACGGTTCTCACGCCACCTCCCACATCTCAGGGATGAACATCCGAGCTCCATCCCGGGCGAGAACACCCCGTTCAGCGGGCCGCCGAGGTGCCGGTCAGAGTTACCCCACTCAGCCGCCCCCGATCAGGGCCCCTCACCCCGTCGCCCTCGTCCGGAGCATACGTCACTTCCGGCGCGCGCCCGCCCGCGGAGAAAGAACGGGGCCTGGGCGGGGGGGGGGGGGGGGGGGGGAGCAAGGGGGGCGGGGCGGGGGAAGGGGGAGTGTCTGCCCCCGCCGCCGCAGCCGCCGCGGGTGCTACAGCTGCTGCCTACCGGGCTGAGGAGTTGGCTGAAGCCCTGCCTTCCGAACCGGCCCAGTCTTCCCGCCCGGTCTCGGAACGCCAGCGCCGGGAGCACTCATCGCTTCGACCCGTGCAGAAGCGGGACTTGCTTCAGCCGGTGGAGTGGCGGGGACGGCCCCGGCTCCCTTTCCCCTTCCTGACCCCTTCTTTGCATCGCCCCAGTCATGGGGAACGCGGCGACCGCCAAGAAAGGCAGCGAGGTGGAGAGCGGTGAGTCAGGGACCGGGTCTGGGTACCGTACGGGCGGGCGGGCGGGCGCGGGGCATCGACCGCCCGTCCGGGTCGGAGCCCCGAGGCCGCGGGCATGGTCCAGGCCTCGCAGCGGCCGCCGGGAACTGCTCGTGGGGGCCCTAGGGACCAGCTGCCTTCCTCCTCCACAGCCTCCCCGCCGCCCCGCCTCCGGCGTGAGGGCCGAGCGCGTGGGGCCGGATGGAGAGATCGAGGGAGAACAGTGTTCCCCGAGATTCCCTCTCTCTTTAGAGCGAGGGGACGCACTCGCTAGAACAATTCCCCAAATATGGTCCGGATAAAGAAGTCCCTTGTACCACTCCAATCCTCGCTTCCTCTACCCGAGACCACCTCTTTGGGAGCCACAGGTAGTGCTGTGGGCAGAGTTGGCTCTTTTCCCTCCATCACTTGGGTTCTGCCCAACCTAATCACAGCTTAGGTAAAGGGCTGCTAGTCTGGCTCTCTGCAGGTAAGGTTAATTCTGAATAAGCAACTGTGGTTTTGAGATCTTGCATCTCTTAGGAATGGGAGATGTAACAACTAAACTGCAACTTTATCGATGAAAAAAACCAAGGCAGGTTTGCCTTTGCTTGAAACATTTCAGGAATCTCCTGGAGTGTCTGTAAAACTTAAAGGTCTCTGGGAGATGAAGTGCTTCCACAATAAGGTGAATTTCTTCTGACGCTGAAAGTGCTGGCACCCTGTACTTTACACCAGATAGTAAAATATCATGCAAGTTGAATTTCTGTAGTTCAATCAATCAGGATGGTTGTGAAAAAATAAAAAAATTAATGTGCCTTTGTCAGGTTCATCTCTGATTTTATAATTCAGAATGATAAGACAACAAATGGTACTTGTTATGTCACCAGGACTGAATGACATTTTAGCACTTGAGGGAATGCCAATGATTTATTCCAGTTTGTATAATTAGTATCTTTTAATGTTTCTATGTTTGTAACGTGTTTTAGGTTAATTTTGTAATTTAGCATGAAGGAAATAGCTTTTTTTTTTTTTTTTTTAAACAACAAAGCAGAATCAATTCAGAAAGATTTAGTCATTCATTTTGTTTAATGTGAATAATGAGATCAGATTATATGTTTATGTTTCACCAGTGAGGTTTTGGTGTTAATTTTCAGGAACTCCAGAAAAGTTTGTTGTAATGTCATACAGATTATCAGTGACCATACTTTAGTATGTGACAGGAAAATTTTAAAAAGCCAATGTAGAGGTAGAACTTTGTTATCTTTTCTTATTTAACTGCACAAATGTGGTAACTGTACAGAAAGAATAGGAATGTGGAAGGTGTAAATAATTATTTGTGTCTGACTAGTTATTTTTCCTTTTAAAGATAAAACATGCTAATTGTGTACAAAGGAGTGTGCTTGGTAATTGAATCATATCAGTGATTTTCTTTTTTTATATATATATATATATATATATATATATTTTAGATTTTATTTATTTATTTGACAGAGATCACAGGTAGGCAGAGAGGCAGCCGGAGAGAGAGGAAGGGAAGCAGGCTCCCTGCTGAGCAGAGAGCCCAATGTGGGGCTCGATCCCAGGACCCTGGGATCATGACCTGAGCCGAAGGCAGAGGCTTTAACCCACTGAGCCACCCAGGCGCCCCCATATCAGTGATTTTCATTGGCAAGTACTGACATGTACAGTGTTTCCCTTTTTAATAATGATAGTAGACTCTTCTCTGATCTATATATTTACATTATTAAGTTACCAAACTCATTCTCCCCAAGACAGTACTGATTTGAAGCTCAGAACTATTGGATAATCTTGGAATATTTACAGAAAACAGGATGGAAACTTTAAATGTTTATCTAAATATATTTAAATTATTCCTATGAATAAAATCTTTACTGAGCTCCAACTATTAGTGACAGTCTATTTAGTAAGTATGTTAGCCAGCTTTTGATGTAAGTTTATTTATGGAAACTGAAGATCAGTATGGTAATTTAAATGAATGTTGTGAAGTAATGAAAGAAAATAGCGAGTGATAACTTATAGGGACAGTTATTAGAAATTCCATGTGTTGATCACTCTGTAATTTCTTCTGGAGCAATGTTATCATGTGTGTGTTGTTGCCGTTCTATTGTCAATAAACTTTATTGATATCTCTTAAAACTTAATGAAAGGGCAGCTTTTACCATTGCAAACCTAATTGTTCTGTGTATATCTTTAAAAAAATTATTCTTGAAAATAAATGCCTTTGAAAATTTGAACGTAGTTATTTAAACTTCAGTTGATACGTAACAACATAAACTTCCGGAAATAGAAGTAATCTTAGAAATCAGCCCATATAATCATTCCGTTTAATGATTATAAATAGTGATAAATGATTCTAAAGCCAAAGAGCCTGACCTTTGAAGAAGCTGAAGTTGAGATCAGATTATCAGTGATACCGGAGTATCACTAGAATCTGGTACTCTGACTCCATTCTGCCTCATGAAATAATTAATACCTATATTTTCAAAATGTCTGCAAAGTGTATTAGTTTCATTTGGAGACTAAGTAAAAGTTCAAGAAATGTACAACCTAGTATAAGTGAAAAAATGTATTCATAAAAGTTATCTGAAGAGCAAAATATGGTAAGTGCTGATATTTTGGAAAGTGAAGTTAGAACTCTGAAAACTACAAGTAGGAAAATGTTTGATTTAAAATGATGATTAAAATGTACAAGGTTGACTAAGATTTGAGGTTTGGTTTGGACCATGCCTGATATAGGTGACTCTGGAGCTTCGTTATAAAAATATTCCAGAAGAATGAAGCTTTGACTATTTGGTGCCTCTGTTGTAATCTATTCAATCTCTCTACTCTTAGAATAAAACATTTTCCAGGGTAGGACTTGGAGATGCCATTCTCATCTCTATACTTTCTGGAGATAACATTAAGTTGGGTACCTATTTTTCTACCATAGTGAACTAGGAAATTGTATTGATATATCTTAAAACTTATTAAAAGAACATTTCTTACCATTACATACCAACTGTTCTGTGTATTTATAAAAACTTACTCTCAAAAATATGGGTTTAAGTGTAGTTACTTCAACTTTTACTAATATACAGAAGCATAAATTTTAAATATATGAGTATATGATTCTCTGAGAAGTTATAAACTCTGGTCATTCAAAATTGTTTTACTTATCCAGTCTCCCACTTCTTACTTTACCCACAGTCACCAATATAAAAAACACATGCCACCATTTTAACATGGGAAGGTCTTTTGTGATTTATTTCATTAAAAAAAAAAAATTAGCCCCATAGGTTGCTTGTGGGGCTTTGTATTACACTTGAATGGCAAAGGTATTGAAGCCAATGAGTAAAGTGCTGGTAGAGATTTGGATGCAGATTCTCCTATGACTGTAAGTGGTAGAACAACCATGTAATCTAGTGTTTGCGTAATGATCTTTGAATGTTTTCCAAAGTATCTCTCTGTCTTAAGAGCTTGAGGGTGAATAGAAATTAATCAAAGGTCGCCAGTAGTCTAGGTTCAACCAAATGCAAGTTTCATAACAACTTGCATTTTTGGAGGGCTTACTATGAACCAGGTTCTCTGTGCACTTTGCATACATAATTTTACTTAATCTTTCCAAACCTAGGAAGTAGTTTAATTATTTTTCTATTTTATAAATGAGGAAATGGAGACTCAGAGAGCCTAAATGACTTGCCTAAATTCATACTGCTAAGAAGTCAAGGAGCAACATCTGAACCTAGGCAGCTTAACCCTGGACCCGAAATCCTAGCCACTGTGCCAATACACATTACCTAATGTGTATCTAATACACATTAGGTAATGTGTATTAGATACACATTATCTAATTATCTACACATTATCTACATTATCTAATGTGTATCCCATTAGATACACATACAGCATATGTGTATCTAATGGGAAAACTGATTCTGAGACACACAGAATAGCTTAGACTTCACTTTGTTTCAGTTTATTATCCATTATAGGAAATTTTGGTTGTTTTTAATAGTGACTTCATTTGGATATATTAAGTATCTTAAATGAGAGTTATTTTTTCTTGTACTGTTCTCCAGATTCCATTTCCTCACCTGTAAAATGAGGATGAAGGATTAAACTGTCTTGAAAATCTTTTCAGACTTGATATGGTGTAATTTCAAATTAAGCCACGTAAATTAATTTATATACTTAAACCCTTCATTGCCGTTTGTATTTGTGTTTAATTATTTTTCTCATCTGTAAATGTATACTTTCCCTTCCTGATAAATAGCTAATCAAAACATTCCTATTTAAATTTGTATTGCCCTTTTAAAAAGTACTTAGATATTTGCATTATGGTTTAGAGTAGTACTATCCAGGCAGATTTTCTGTGTGGTAGCAATGTTTCTGTATTGTTTAATGTAGTAGGCACTAGCTATATGTGGCTATTGAGCAGCTGAAATGTGACCAGGGCAGCTGAGAAACTGAATTTTTAACTTAAATGTGGCTACTAATGTTTGGTATATTAGACAGCACAAGTTTAGAACATAGCTGTTTTTATATGTAATAAAGATGCCAACCCATTTTTCCATCATCTTGGTAATTTGGATCCTCACCAGTATGTGTCAATCAACAGAATGCTGGATTTATCTTTTCTCATACTAGGAATTAACTTATTTCTAAAGCATTTCCTCTGAATAAGCCTTTATAAATTTAGTGAAGAAATTACTATAGTAATTTGTGTATAATCTGTAAAGTTAACTACAAAGTTAATTTCTCTGTTGGATTCTACTAGAATTATTATTATTATTTTTAGTTTTTAATACTGTCAGTGAAAATATTTTTATTGAAAGTTTTTATAGATTTAAATGTTGATTAGGAAAAATTTAGTGATCTCATATCTTACTCATGTCTTTAAAGCTCTTAATTATCAGATATGTGTTCCAATTTATTAAATTGGCAGAAGTACTTAGGAATAGTTTTTGAGTTAAAAAACATTTTTTTAGTTAAGAATTTTTGAAAAAGAAAAAAGGTCATAATGAACAGCAACACTATTGAAATAATAAATACATATTATCTCATCCAGTTATGTGATCTTGTAATTCATTTTGTGCAGATCATCTAATGCACAAAATCATCTCATGTTCAGGAACCATGTTTTCCATTCTCCTGTTCAGTGTCTTTCACTTAGGATATAGACAGATTGTTGTTTTTCATTGCCAGCAGCAGGATAGTTAAAGACGTGAAAGCCAACTTAGACAAGTAAGCCATAGCTGAGTGGCAGAAGCAGCACATGAAAAGGTCCTAGATAAGCCAGGATAGTTATTAAAAGCCTTCAGATAGTTAAGGGGTTGACCATAAATCATTTTGATATTCCATTAAATTAATAAAATTAAACAATTAGTATAATTTGCAAAATTGTCTGTATATCCAGGTACATATGGATACTATACATATGTGCCCAGATTTTTTCAGAGGACTAAATCTTAAGTTTTTAATGAATAAAGTATGTTAAATAGAAAATGGAATTTATGGTCAGTACCAAATTATTTTGAGTATCTTAATTTAAAAATATTCCTTCAGGAGGCTCCTATATGGTTATTTTCTTTGTTGGCTCATTCATTCCTTCCACATACTGGAGTTCCTAATATGTGATGGACTCTATGCAAATCCTATGGGAGTAAAGATTGAGTATGACACAGTACCTGCTTCAGAGTGCCTGCATTCCAGAAAGGGGAGACATACTTGTCAACAAATTAATGGGGGAGAAAAACTGTTACAGATGCTTTCATAAAAGCTCAGTGGGGAAACTGTAGAAAGTATGGTCATTTCTATTGGCATGGAGAGGGTGAGATTCAAAAAGGACTTCAGAGAGGAGGTGAGCTCTGAGTTGAGTATTGAAAATGGTAAATGTTCAACAGTGGGATTACAGGAGGAAGTGTCTTCTGAGTAGAAGGAACACAGTGAGCAAAAATGTAGAGGAGTGAAACAAAATGGAATATACAGGAAAAGGAAAGTAAGTTGTCTATTATGACTAACTTGAAGGGTGGAACTGGTGGTAGGGAAGAAGGGAAATTATAAAATGAAAGATAAGACTGAAGAAATGGATAGAGGCCATGTAATGGAAAGATTTTGAATTTTACCCCATAGATATTCGGGAGCTATTATAGACTTTGTAATAAGGGAGAGACATGATCAAATATGGGTTTTAGAGAGCTCACTTTGGTGGTATTGTGAAGATGAGTCACTGTGGGACAAGTGGAGTAGAGTTGGGATGATCAGTAAGAAGACTCTCAAGCAAGTAAGGGAATTAGAGGGTCTGAATCAAGGTGGTAGAGATAGGTATGCAGGAAAAAATCTAAAATTTGATAGCTTTGGAAAATGAAAATGAGCAAACTATACTTGGAGAATGAAGAAAAATAGGATTTGGGAATAACACCCAAATTATTGTGCCTTAGTGGATGGGTTATGATGCCAGTAATAGAGTCAGGAAATAAAAACAGGTTGAGGAGCAGAATTGGGGAGCATATTGAATTCAGAATGGCTGTGGCATTTCTGAGAAAAATGGTATCTGATTGGTTGTTTTTTATGTCTGTTGTCTTTGATTCTCCTAGCCATGGGGGGAAAATGACCTTGGATGGTCAGAGGATCTGTTCCATACAACATCCTCATTTTGCTCCCTTTTTAAATGCCAGCTGTTTAGAAACTATAGAACTGCAACATCTGACACAATTCCTATGGCTACTAAAATCTTAGCTTTTTTGTTTTGAAAAGAGTGAAAGCTAAGGCACTGATGAAAATGATGCAACTTTTGCAGAACACAGTAATTTAAAAATCAGATAAAATATTGCTTTCATAATTAAAGTATGCATCCTGTAAGCTATTGAGTTTTGTAGAGCCATGTGTAATAGTAGAAAGAAAATGTAAAATACAGAACCAATATATTTTACTAAGTAAATATTAGTTTTCTCCCCCAGGAGTGCTTTCAAGTAGATATTAAAAAGTTGGGGTATAATTTAATAGTAAGAACCTGAACTTAGAATAAGAAAAATCTAGATTCTGTTTCCTAGTACTTTCTATTACTTCACCGTGAATAAGTGTTTGTTTTAATGTCTCCAAGCTATAGTGTAAATTTGAGAAGGGTGGTTTTGATAATGAGGCTGTGGTCTTTTCCAGTTTTATAATCCAATGATTCCAATGTATTTATTAAGAGAAAGAATGTATATTTAAAAAAGTACCAAGACTTGGGGAAAAATTATAGAAGGTTTTCATAAAATTATGTGAGGAGAGAAGTGGCAAATGAGCCTCAGTGTGAGCACATATAAGGTACTGTCTTTAGGGAAAGTTTGTTTTGTTTTGTTTTTTTTTACCTGTACTTACAGGATGATAGCCTCTGAATTTTGACCTAGGAAGCAAATTTATGAATCACCATATTAGTCTTTGAAGATATTCTCATGTTCTGTTACAGGTAAAGGGATCATTTAAATGTTGGTGATCAGAGGAATGTATTGGATATAAAACATATAGCATCCTACTATTAATGTAAAAACCCTTAACATACTATGTGTAGTTGAATATTTTTATGATTTTTAAAATTTCTTCAAAGATTTTATTTATTAATTTGGGGGAGAGAGAAAGGAGAGGGAAGGAGCAGACAGAGAGGGAGAAGCAGACTCCCCGCTGAGCACAGTGCCCAACTCAGGGCTCAGTCTTAGGACCCCGAGATCATGACCTGAGCTGAAGTCAGACGCTTAGCCAAATAATCCACCCAAGAGCTCCAGTTGTGATGTTGTGGATGTAGCAGAACCAGGGAAAGTTAAGATCAGAGGCAGCTAATAGGAGAAGAGAATGGAAGGTCCAGCGTATGAGAGTAAACTAAAAAAAAAAAAAAAGAACAAAACAGAACAGAACAGAACTTTTCAAACTACAACGGTTATGGATACATGATTGAAGTGTATAAATCAAGTAGCATTGACAGAAAATGTGTGATTGTTCACCTGAATTTGAAATACTAGAACTCATGGGATTTTCCTCAAAACTTATAAAAGCTAGTTGTAGAGCAAATAAAATAAAACAAAACCTTGATAAACTAGGCTTAGAGAATAAATATATTTAACTACTTTTTAATCATTTATGTTTAAAGGTAAAAAGATCTGTGCTCGTAAATTCAGCTAGTATTCTTAGCAACTTAAAAATTGCTAGAAAATTTTAATGCCTTTTTACTCTTTTTATAGGTCTAATAACCCCCTCAGTTTCTTACCAACTTCTGAAAAAGTCACCTTTTTCTTACTATTGAGGTTTATTACTGTAATGCAGATAATAAATTGTTTCCCCTGATATGAAGGTATAGCTTGAATTGCTTAAACGATATGGAGGTATAGCTTAAATTTTTAGTTTAATCTTATAATTCATCCAGTTATTTAATTTTTAAAAATTCCTTGAGGATGGGAGATAAAGAGTTGCCTTTATGTAGCTCATAGTCGTTTGGAAGATTTAAATAAGTAAAAGTGTAGTTATGAGACATTGGTGGGAAGCATAGCATAGGATGTTTCCTATAGTAATAATTTGTTTTTTTTTACTTTTTGGTTGTCATGTAAATTAGACTCAGTAATGTTCTGAATCTATGCGGATGATTTTCTGAATCAAATCTGGGACTCTTAAAAAAGAGAGAAATGCACTAATTGAAAATTCACAATGAAGAATGATACACTAGTACATTTGACATTAAAGCTGCCTTAGAAAATCCAGTGTAGATGCTGTATCTTATCTGACTTGCTATTTACAGGGTAAAAAGTCCCAGGTTTTATGGCCATGATTTAAGGTTGTATTCCTGCTGCCTACTATTCATATAACATTAACTGTTCAGTGGCTTTTGAAATTTTTGTTTTCTTGTAAAATAACTATTGAACCTAAGCCTTAAGTCCTTAGCATATCTGTATGCTCCATCTGGACTTTGTCCTTAAAAAATTAAAGATATTGTCTTGGGGTGCCTGGGTGACTCAGTGGGTAAAAGCCTCTGCCTTCAGCTCAGGTCATGATCCCAAGGTCCTGGGATTGAGCCTCATGTCGGGCTCTCTGCTCAGCAGGGAGCCTACTTCACTCTCTCTCTCTCTGCCTGCCTCTCTGCCTACTTGTGATCTCTGTCAAATAAATAAATAAAATCTTAAAAAAAAAAGATACTGTCTTGAGATCTCATTTTAGAGTCCTACTTAATGAGTATTCAGTTTCTATATTACTTATTCTTAAGTAGATGACATGTAGTATCAGCACACCATTGTCTGTGAGCCACAAACTTAAGAGAACATGTTTGTACAGTATTTCTTAGCTTCTTTTGTAGGAGCTAGTTCTGTTGATAATTTAGCCCCTCTAATCCAAGGAGAAGCTTCCTAGCAGCCATGAAAGGTTAAACTGGGGAAAAATATGAATTCCTCTTCAGGCTATTATCTTCAAGTTACTAAATAAGCCATAGTTCATGGTAGAATGACAGAGACAGAATAGTCATTTATTTGTCATTCATTCAGTCCTTTAGTTATTGGTCAGTATTTATTGAGTACCTACTGTGAACCAGACTATATGCTAGTCCACAGATGCAAATATGTGAGTAAAAATAAGACTTGGTTCCTATTTTAAGCTGGGAGACAGATACATACAGATATTTATGATAAAATGTACAGTGGTACCTTTTATCATAAGATTGCTACTGGGGTGAAAATACAACATAGGGGTTTATATAAGAATAAGTATAGAATTTCTGAGATCATCTTGGGAGATAGACTGACTAAAATAGAAACTGGCTTTGAGTCTGTTTTGGAGATGTTTACGTTTGTGATTGTAGCACTTATACTAGTATTGATTTGTCAGCTGTTTCTCTGACTATGCATTGTGATCTGCAAGGGCAGAGATAGTATCTATCTTGTTTAGTGTTTTAACACCTAAAATTTGGCACAGTTCCTAGCTCATAGTGGAAACTAAAATCATGGATAGTTAAATGGATAAAAAAAAATTCAAGCCTCTTGTAGAAGTTTTTACTCCCCATCTTTCTCCTCAGTTGGCAGGTACTTTCTCTGCAATATATGGACTATTTGGACCTGTTAGTTGATTTTCTTGATAGGAGGATACCTCTTTCTCTCTTTCTCTTTCTTTTTTTTTTAATTTAATTTTATTTTTTTTATGTGACAGAGAGAGAGATCACAAGTAGGCAGAGAGGCAGGCAGAGAGAGAGGGGAAAGCAGGCTCCCGGCTGAGCAGAGAGCCCGATGTGGGGCTCAATTCCAGGACCCTGAGATCATGACCTGAGCTGAAGGCAGTGGCTTAACCCACTGAGCCACCCAGGCGCCCCTCTTTCTCTCTTTCTTAGCATATAGTAATTTGACATTTATATGTCAGAATTATATCACTTTTAGTTGGTATGGCGAGATTGGTATCAGGCTTCAGGTAGAAAGACATTGGATTAGGAAAAACTCTTAGGCTCCCAACTTCTTAAAAAATTCCTGCTCATGGGTCACCTGGGTGGCTCAGTGGGTTAAGCCTCTGCCTTTGGCTCAGGTCGTGATCCCAGGGTCCTGGGATTGAGCCCCGAATCCGGCTTTCTGCTCGGCCGGGAGCCTGCTCTCCCTCCCCCCTGCCCCGCCCGCCACCCTGCCTGCCTCTATGCCTACTTGTGATCTCTCTCTGTGTCAAATAAACAAAATCTTAAAAAAAAAAAAAAAAACCAACCTGCTAATTTGAGGCCTGCTATAGTGAATGTTTGTGTCTCCCCAAAATTCATATGTTGAAATCCAACCCCCCAAGGTGATAATATTAGAAGGTGCAACCTTTTAGAGGTAATTAGATCATGAGGTCTCTGCCTCATGAGGCCCCTAATGAATGAGATTAGCGCCCCATAAGAGAGGCCCAAGAGAGCTCCCTTGCCCCCTCTGCCAGATCAGATTATAGTGAGAAGATGGTGGTCGGTGAAGAAGGGGCTCTTACCAGACAATCTGCTGGCACCATAATCTTGAACTTTCAGTCTTTAGAACTGTAAGAAATAAATTTCTTTTGTTTATAAGTCACTCCGTCTATGATATTTTGTTATAGCAGCCCAAACAGGACCAAGACAGGGCCTATACTATTAAGCTGTACTACTGTGTTCCCATCTTTGTTGCTTTCATTTACCAGTCTCTTGTTCATTTCTCTTCATTCATCCAAAACTTTGACACCTGGCTCACAATCTTTCTCTATACTCTGAGCCCTGCATTTGTCCTAGGTGGCTTCACATTCTATGTGGATGACCAATATCTTACCATTGTGTTTCAGTTCCTTGACCACATTATTTCCTATCCCCTTCTGTTGACTTGATTTATTAACTGCTCAAGAATCATTAATGTACACATACTATTTTCTGACCACAACATCCTCTCCTTTTTCTTTGCTCTTTAAATATTCTTACTGTTATTCTTCATCACAATCTTTCATCCATTCATCCATCACGTCTCTCACTTCTTCGTTTTCCTTCTTAACCAGTTTGGATTACATGGTCCCCAAGATCTGTTGCACTTTTATCTTTTTATCATATCTTTCTGACAGAACTCTAACTGATAAACTCAACTTTCTCAGTGCTTTCAGCAAAGAGCTAAAAAACCACTAGAGAAAACCATGTAAAAGGGCAATATAAATTCAGCCTCAAATAGACTGTCAGCATTATTTGACAATTCTACCATATTTCTCTGATCAACACTGTCCCATTCTTTATAATTTCTATTTTATTCTCTTCACCCTTCTGAATCTTCATTATCACTCTCATTTTAAGAGATGATCTTACCTCAGATCTCACAAAGAAAATAAAATATATCAGACAAGAATCCCTTCACCTTCTTTTTATCAAACATGCACACCTGCTAGATTTTAACTTAATTTATTGTTATTTTGTTTTAATAGAAGAATTGTCTGTTCCATTTATCTGTTGTTACATCACATATCACTCCTTCATTTAGTGGCTTAAAGCAATGATAACATTTATTTTGCTTTGGAAAGTTCAGTTTGGGCAGAGCTCTACTAGGATACCTCATCTTTGCTTATCTCTGCTTTGATAGTAACTAGCTCAGCTTAAAGGCTAGGGCCTAGAATCACCAAAAGACTTGCTTATTTCCATTTTCTTGTGCTGGCTTTAGGTAGTTGGAACATTATCTGGGACTTCCAGCTGGAACATCTACACGTGGCCTCTACGTGTGGCTTGGGCTTTCTTATGGTGGCTGAGTTCTAAGGAAACGGTAGAGATCAGGTGAAAGCTGTATCACTTTTTATGACCTAGCCTCTGAAGTCAAATAGTGTCATTTTTGTGGCCCTCTATTTATTAGTAGTAAGTCACTTAGAGGAGTCCATATTTAAAGGAAGGTGAATTAAATTCCACCCTTTGATGGGAGGACTTGAAATAACTTTTTTGACCTGTTTCAAAAGCGACTATTGGCTGATACACCTTCTTTTACAAGGCCAATCCTTCCACCATTATTTTGGATCCTAAGGCTCTTATGCTATTGCATCTTCTTCTCTTTTATATTCAACCTGCTTTTCATTTTTTTAAAGATTTTACTTGTATTTGTCAGAGAGAGAGAGAGAGAGTGAGTGCACACACAGGCAGAGGGAGAAGCAGGCTCCCCGCTGAGCAAGGAGCCCTTAGAGGACTGTCCCAGGACCCTGGGATCATGACCCAAGCTGAAGGCAGACACTTAACTGAGACACCCAGGTGTCCCTCACTTGTTTTTAAATTAGACCCCTTTTTCTTTACCTTTCTGTTTTGCTTTTTGACTCTACATTGTCTCCCTTCTTCATCTCTTACCTAGTAAAGTGAACTGGCCTATGATTTATAGGTAATTTAAATGTGTGTTGATAAAACCTGAGAATAGTATTTAAAGAAAAAAGAGTTTTGTTTTCTCTTTCTATAGTATAGATCTTTACAGTTATCGTGCAGAGAACATGACTTGTATTTAACACAGTTCAACTTTTAAAATACAACTTGTTTTGAAGTTGCAGTCTGCCTTATAAGCACTTAAGTATGTAACAACATAAAAACATTAAAAAAATGTTAAAATGAGAGTGGGCTGGAAGTGTATGTATGCAGAGAGGTGATTATATTGCTTAGGCTTGCAATTTATGCTTTTTAAGGAAGAAAAAAATGTTCCAGTATGAAGTATAGTGAAAAGGACTAGAGTCTTGTTAAGGTCTGAAGATTGTTGAAATTAGATATTGAAGGGAGAGAGCTAAATAGGTAGATGGTTGTCAGAAAGAGGATAGAATGAAATGAATCTAGGGTATAATCTTTGACTTAAGTATCTAAGGTATTGTAGAGTGGGAATGTACATATTAAGTACATATCTAAATATAGATATTAAATATAAAAAGTTGGAGTATATACACATTCAACTAACATATATATTAAATGAACTACAAATAGCTCAATTTTATTGTAGCATTAAATATAACATATAGACAATGCCTGTTTAAAAATTCTATTAAAAATTTAGCAAAGTACTTAAAAATTTGCTTTTTAACAATGTAATTTCTGGACAAAAAGAAAAAATATTAAATGTATTTTAACGGTATGAATTTTCAATTTATGGTGTATAACCACAACAAAGTAGTATCATGGTGGTTTATATGTTCTGTATACGTATACTTCAGTTTAAATTTGTATCTCTTCTTGATTTAAAAATATTCATACTTTCATAGTTAAATGGGAACATATTTTTATTCTCTGTGAAGACAGAGCTTTTATTAACTACAAATATAAATTCTTCTAATTGAGAAAGGAATTGAATTACAGGCCTTCCCCCCACTTTTAAATAAATTAACTGAATATCCTATGAGAATTTAGAAGCTAGCTACTTTGGTGTTTAGAAATTACTTATTTGGGCATTTAACATTATTAACCTGGTGTCTGTATCACACTGAAATCCATAAAGTGGTAGAAGTGTTCTCAAAGAAACATTAATAGATGTTATAGCATACGTATATCAGCTCACACAGTTACTTTCAAAATCTTTCCTAATATGCAAAATGGACATAGTGCTAACTTGTGAGGTTTAGAAATCATATATGCTGTGTTTCTCTTGGGACCAGGAAGATGGTCATAAATGGTAGCTATAGTTTTTGAGAGAAATCCTTAACTACTATCTATAGATTGGGTACCTTTTTCAACAAGTTGTCTGAATTACTACCGGTCAGTGAACAGTTAGAAACTGCAAATTAATTTAGTAGAGTACTGTTATATTAGGTTACAAGTAGTTGACTTATTAACTATTATATTAACAATTATAATTAACAATTAAATATAAGTATATTCATAATTTCAAGATCATCAAGAATAAAAAGATAAAAATTCAGAGGGAAGTTTTAGAGTTATCTATCAAAACTTTAAAAATTACGTGAAGCAGCTTAAGTCACTTATTTCTCATAACCCTGTGTGGTAGATACTATTATTATCTTTTTTTCTAGTAAGAAACCAAGGTTATAGAAGTTAAACACACAGCTAGTTAAATGGCAGAGCTGAGGGTGATGCAGACTTACATGGTCTAATTCAAGGCCCTTATAAGCACTGTGTTACACTGCTCCCCTAACATGATGACGATGTTTTCTTTTAAAAATTGTGCATTTGAAACTGTCCTAGAATCCAAGGGCCTCTCAAAGCTCTATCTACATATCACCTTTTTAGAAATTACTTAATTTTTCCTACTGCCAGACACTGATAGCACTGCATGTATAATAACTCATTTAATCTTCACAACCTTTTAAGTTAGGAACAATGATTGCTCTTATTTTATACAAGAGGAAATTTTGGCCCAGAAAGGTTAGGTAACTTATCCAGAGTTATTGTTAGTAAGCAGTGAAGCTAGAATTTGAACCCAGGAAATCTAACTCTAGAGTCTGTTCCTAACCAACACACTGGCCACTTCTTTAAAAATTTATAGTTTTTTTCTTCATTTACATATTACTTTTGTAACCATCTTTCTAGTGACAGAAAACTCATTACTCTGTAAGGCAATATATCAGTCAGGGATACACCAGAGAAACAGAATCAGTGGGATATGTATTAAGAGATACATTGCAAGCAACTGACTTAACTTATTGTGGGAGCTGGTAGGCAAGTCCAAAGGGCAAGTCTAAAATCCATAGGCATTTAGGAAGGGCAAGCTGGAATTCTTGGCTGAGCTGAAACTGCAGTCCACAGGCTGAATTTCTTCAGGGAAGCTTTAGTTCTGCTATAAAGACTTTTCAGCTGATTGAATCGGACCCAGATGATCTAGGATAATCTTTTTTACTTAAAGTAAACTGATTATAGGCTTTAATCACATCTAAAAAATGCCTCTATAGCAACACCTAGATTAGTGTTTGACTGGATAATTATTTAGATACTGTACCCTAGCCAAGTTGACCCAAAAATGATCATCACTGGCTTTTTTTTTTAAACCCCGGGGTGGGTTTGGGATGGTCAGCTGCTTTCATTTTTTTAAGCTAGGAATGAAACTTCTGTTTTCTTTTCGATCTTCCATGTATTTATTGATTACTCCTGCCACCTCTTCAAGTCTACCCCACCCCATTATCACACGAAAAGGATTTCAGGTGTTTTGCCATAGAAGACATCTACATAAAACATATTACCTTTAAAACAAAATTTTAAAAATGAACAAGAGCCTCAAAATAGAAGGTAGAGCAATGATTGAACCAGAAAACCTGTGCTTAAGCTATTTACTTTTTTGAGCATAAAATTAGCACTTTTTACATGGCAAGGGAGTCATATAGTATAGAATCTCATTCCCAAATTCACAAATATCCTAATAAGAATTTGGCATCAAATTCTAACAGGAAATAAATCTATATAAATACATATATACATATACAAATAAATATAAATACATATATAAATAAATATAAATTGGCCTATAAGATAATTATTACTTAATAAAAGAGAATTCTCTGTAGATTTTGAGATACAAGAATGAGGGTTTCAGAGAGATGCATACAGTTATTTTTATTGTTGCTGTTATTATTTTGTTAATTCTTATTTATATCTTGATCTTATCCTCTTTTGATAAAATTTAAAATGCTATAAGCTCCTTTACTAAGACACAGAGATTTAAAATGATGCCTCATAGAACTTTAACCTGACTAAAAGGTTTATCTTAAGTGTGTGTCTCCTGATTGCTCTCAACTTAAGAAAGTTGGGATTTATTGAAATAAGGACATTCATTGTCTTATAGCAGCCTAATGTGAGGCACAAGGTAGAGAAGCTGTCTCAGAAAGAAACATGAATGCAGCTTTTGTCTACTGAAGTTGATTATAATTTGATAAGAAACCTATAATCTTTTATTATTATTATCAAAGTGTAGTTGACTTACAGTATATTAGTTTCAGGTATACAACATAATGATTCGATATTTATGCGTATTACAAAATGATCACCATGATAAATCTAGCTACTATGTATCATCATACAATATACATTGTTACAGATTATTAGGTATATTCTTTCTGCTATACATTGTATCCCTTGTCTTATTTATTTTAAAAACTGGAAGTTTATACCTTTTAATCCCTTTCCGCCATTTGCCCATCCCAACACTCACTTTCCCTCTGGCAGCCACAGATTATTTGTATCTCTGAGTCTATTTCTGTTTGGGACTTTTTTATTTTGCTGTTAATTTATTTTTTATTTTTCACATATAAGTGAAATCATATGGTATTTGTTTTTATCTGACTTATTTCACTTAACATAATACCTTCCAGGACCATCCAAGTTGTCACAATGGCAAGATTCATTCTTTTTTATGGCTGAATAATATTCCATTATACTTATTAATTTGTTAAGGTATGTTCTCTCTAAAACCACTATGTTGAGTTTTTATCATAATGGATGTTGAACTTTATCAAATGCTATTCTGCATCTATTGAGATGATCATATGAGTTTTATTCCTTCACTTTGTTTCTAGTTTATCATATTGATTGATTTGTGGATATTGAACCATCCCTTGCATCCTTGGGGTAAATCCCACTTGATAAGGGTGATGATCCATTTAATGTATTATTGAATTTGGTTTGTTAATATTTGTTGAGGATTTTTACATCAATGTTCATCAGGGATCTTGGCCTGTAATTTTCTTTTTTTGTAGTGGCCTTTCAGTTTTTTGCAATAGTTTGAGAAGGATATATATTAAGTCTTCTTTACATGTTTGGTTGAATTTACCTGTGAAGGCATCTGGTCCTGGACTTTTGTTGATTGGGAGTTTTTTATTACTGATACAAATTCATAACTACTAATCAGTCTGTTCAGATTTTCTATTTCTTGATTCAGTTTTTGATTGATTCAGTTTTGGAAGATTGTATGTGTCTAGGAATTTAGCCATGTCTTCTAGGTTGTCTCATCTGTTGACATATAATTGTTCATAGTTGTCTCCTTGGATCCTTTGTGTCTGTGGTACAAGTTGTAACTTCTCTTTCATTTTTGATTTTGTTTGGTTCCTCTCTTTTTTTCTTAAGAGTCTGGCTCAAGGTTTACCAGTTTTATTGATCTTTTCAAAGAACCAGCCATTAGTTTCATTGATCTTTTCTGTTGTTTGTTAGTCTCTATTTCATTTATTTCCCCTCTGGTCTTTATTATTTCTTGCCTTCTATTAACTTTGAGCTTTGTTTGTTCTTCTTTATCTACTTCTTTTAGGTGTAAGGTTGGATGGTTTATTTGGAATTTTTCTTGTTTCTTGAAGTGGGCCTGTATCACCGTAATTTCCCTCTTAGAACTGCTTTAGTTGCATCCCATAGATTTTGTATTTCATGTTTCCTTTTTCCTTTGTCTCCAGGTATTTTTAAAAATTTTCTCTTTGATTTCTTTGTGTACCCACTGGTTATTAAGTAACATGTTGTTTAGCCTGTGTTTGTGTTTTTTTTTCCAGGTGATTTTATTACTTTTGTCTTTTAATCTTCATACTAGTTATACAGGCAG
This sequence comes from Lutra lutra, assembly GCF_902655055.1. Taxonomy (NCBI): domain Eukaryota; kingdom Metazoa; phylum Chordata; class Mammalia; order Carnivora; family Mustelidae; genus Lutra; species Lutra lutra. The sequence continues at coordinate 126,579,866 of NC_062281.1, read as the reverse complement.
TTGGTCTACTACCTTTACTGTATGTTTATCTTCACTAGCAAGAATTTTTCTTTCATTATTTTCTTTTTTCTAGTTATGGCCTTTTCTTTTTCATTTAATGAAGATCTTTAACATTTCTTGTAAGGCCACTTTGGAGTTGATGAACTCATTTATCTTTTGCTTGTTTGGGAATCTCCTATTTCTCCTTCAATTCTGAGCTATAATCTTGCTGGGTAGAGTAATCTTGTTTTAAGTTTTTTCCTTTCAGCATTTTGAATATATTATGCCAGTCCCTCTGGCTTGTAAAGTTTCAGCTGAAATATAAACTGATAGCCTTATGTGGGTTCTGTTGTATGTGATTAGTTTTTCTCTTGCTGCTTTTAAAATTCTCTCTTCAACTATTGACACTTTGGTTATGTGTCTTGGTGTGGATCTCTTTTGGTTAATCTTACCTGGAATTCTCTTTGCTTCCTGGATTTGGATGTCTATCTCCTTCACCAGGTTAGAGAAGTTTTCAGCCAATTTTCTTTCAAGTAAGTTTTTTGTTTCTTTCTCTCTTATCCTCCTGGGGCTCCTGCATATGTTAGTGTGTGTGTAATGTTATGTCAGAATTTCCTTAAACTAACCTTATTTTTAAAATTCTTCTTTCTTATTTTTGTTCAGATTGGTTGATTTCCACTGCCCTATATTCCAGATTACTGATCTGGTCATCTGTATCATCTAATCTGCTGTTGATTCCCTTTAGTGTAGTTTTCATTTTGGTTATATTCTTCAGTTTCAATTGGTTCTTTTTTATATTTTCTGTCTCTTTGTTGAAGTTCTCGCTGTGTACCTTCTTTTTCTTGCTTTGGTGAGTATCTTCATGACCATTACTTGAACTCTTTTCTAGTAGATTGGTTATCTCCATTTCATTTCATTCTTTTTCTGAGGTTTTGTCTTATTTCTTAATTTGGAATATACCTCTGTCTTCTCATTTTGCCTAAGTCTATTTGTTTCTATATATTAAGTGGATCTGTTATGTCTCCCAATATTGAAGGAGTAGCTTTATACAGAAGATACCTTATGGGGCACAGTAGTGTAAACCTTCCTTGTCTCCATAGTTAGGTGCCCCAAGAGTGACCTGTGTGAGCTGCGTACACCCTCCTGTTGTGACTGGGTTGTGATTGGTATACTCATGGTACATGGAACTTTCCCTCAACACAGCTCTCTGCAAGGTTTAGCCATGACTGTTTCAGGTAGCTAATATGTGAGTCTGGCCCCATGCCCATCTGGCTGAGAGGGCTTGCTGTAAGTTGAGTATTGCAGGTGAGCTGGTATGTGGGGTTGGCCCCTAGCAAGGCTGGCTGCAAGGCCCAGCTGCCATATCTTTAGCTGGCCAGGTGGTTGGGGCAGTCCTTTGGCATGGTTCACTTCAAGATTGGGCTATGATTGTTGTAGGTATTCTAGTGTGCCAGACTGGCTCTCCAGGGCAGGGATACTTGGAAGAGGCTTTGGTGCTGGCCAGGCCACCCACCAGGAGGTACTCTGGACCAGGTGGGTGATTGAGTGAGATGATTCTGCGGGGGCATGTGCTAATAGGGTGAGCAGTGCTAGTGCAATAGATGGAGAGTGTCAGAAATGGCACCCACCAGCAATTGGGCCAGCGAGGAAGAAGGGAAGTGCCAAGAGGAAAAAAAATGGTGCTTCTCTGGCACATGCCCTACAATTAGTCAATAACTAATTGATCTCCTTCATGTGTTACCCAGGGCATTTTTAAACTGCTGCCTCTGCTCTGGTACTTGGAATGAGTGAGATTGTGCACATGCCTTTTAAGAGCAAACTCTCGATTTCCTACTATCCCCCAGCTCCAGGGGAGTTTCCAAAGCCAGGAGTTGTGGGGGCTTGTCTTACTGGTGCAGGTCCCCTGGGCTTTGGAGCCTAATGAGGGGTTCATACCCCTCATTCCTCAGGGATGGCTTATTTGATTGTGATATCTCTTCTGCTAGTAGTTCCTTGCACTGAGGGTATGGGTCCTAAATGAACCGCATCTCCACCCCTCCTAATCCTCTCAATGTGGCTTTATCTTTATATCCTTAGTTGTGTATGATTAGTTCTGCTAGTGTTTAGTTCATTCTTAGAGATATTTGTTCTATATGTAGTATAGATTTTGATGTGTCCCTGGGAGGAGGCAGCTTATCCCATCTTGGTCCCACCCCCTAACCCAGAGTTAGTTTGTTTGTTTTTAAGTTTTTATTTTATTTTATTTATTTGACAGAGAGAGAGAGAGAGATCACAAGTAGGCAGAGAGGCAGGCAGAGGGGGATGGGGAAGCAGGCTTCCTGCTGAGCAGAAAGTCCGATGTGATTCGGGGCTTGATCCCAGGACCCTGAGATCATGACCTGAGCCGAAGGCAGAGGCTTAACCCACTGAGCCCCCCAGGTGCCCCCTAACCCAGAGTTTTAACAGAAGTTTTATCTCATTGATTAAAAGGGGCAGAGAGAGTTCATAGTGAAAAGAAGCTTCTGAGCTCTCAAAGTCCTGTGAAAAGGATGCAGGCTCAGTAGCTATTCAGCTCTAAACAATGGCCATTTCTTATGGAAAATGAAAGATGACTCAGAGGATGCAGCCAAGAAGCCAGAGAGCTAAGAGACAGGAAAGCTGCCAAGGCTAATCAGGGAGCTGGTGACATGTGCCCACTGGATTTCAGAATTGTTATTGACCAAGGACTGTTATGTTTTCTGGTTTTTCTCCCTTTTTGAATGGGAGTGTCCACTGAAATTATCATATTCTTTCCTGACCACTGTAGGTAGGTGTGTGTCGGGCAGTTAACCTGTATCGTTTGTTCATCTTCATATTGGAGGAATTGTACTTGAGAAGCTGCAACAAAGAAACTGGGTCTGAGAAGCCTCATCCATATATAACTAACTGTACCTGATTTAGATTAGGTCCTGGACTTTGAGCTGATGGTAATGTGATGAGACTTTTGGAGCTTGGGGGGGTTTGAATATATTTTGAAAATGAAGGAGTATAAATAATATGTGGTTAGAGGGTAGACTGTGACAGTAAAGATGGGTGCAAAATTTTAACCACCCTTTCCATCCAGAGGCTTATCTGATTTCTTTAGCCCATTGAATCTGTGATTGTTTAACCAGTAAAATATGGTGGATGTGATGCTGGTCAGTTCCAGGCTTATGCCTTTGAGAGGACTGACAGCCTCTTCTGTCAGAGAATCCCACTGCTGTGTGAGAAGTCTGGCTATTATGAGACCAGCATACTGTTAGAAGTCCAACTAGCCACTTAGAGAAAGGAAGAAAGATGAGAATGTGAAAGATTGGCCATATGGAGTAGCTCCTAGGTATAAACAAATGAATGAAGGTTTCTTAGACCTTTCAGTGATCCCAGCCTTCGGCCAAAATCAGATGAGTAATGACTCAGGCAATAGTGAGATGCAAGATGCCAGACATATGACCTCAGTTGTGCTATTCCATCCATTCTCCAGCTGTTTGAGCAACTAGCTCAGACACTTTACCTTGTAGAACTGTACCTTATCCAAATGCTTGAATCACAGAATTATGAGCAACGTATGGTTATTGTTAAAGCTAAGTTTTGGTGTTTATTACATAGGAATAGACAACTGAAATATAAATGAAGGAACTGAAATACAGAAAAATTCTATCACTTGCCTAACTTCAAAGAGATAATAGAACGTTGCCTTCAATCACGTTTTAAACTGCTTGTGTGCCTCTTCTTTACAGAAGACACATTGGGGCCCCTTTTTGATCATACAGGTTTTCCTTATAATGTTATTTATTCCTACCACTTTTCATCTAATAGTTGGATAGTTATGGTTACCATTTCCCTTGACTTAATTCTATAGTAATGTTATAATCTGAGGGTACAGTTGGGTACTGTCCCTTAGTTTTAAAAAAAATCTCAGAAGGCATCTTCTCTGAGCATTTTGTAACAGAAATCCTGCACACAAAAGCATTTAGTTAGCAAAGTGCAACTGACTGAAAATTTCTTAAAGGAAATTCAGGATAGTTTATATAATTTACCAAAAGGTAAGCAGCTTAATTCTCATAAGGCATTAAAGTTTTTCTCAGATGTCCTTCAGATTGCATTAGAGGTTTTCTTTCTTGACTATTCGCTAGAACAAAATTCTGTCCTGGTCACTTTCTCCCTTCTGGATGATTTCATCTGGAACATTCAATTCCTTCCCACCTCCTTATTCACAGAGAAATGTCTCTCTTTCACAAAAAACTCAATTTAACAGTGAAACAGTGACACTTGCTTTTTGTTTTTCTCAGAGTGAATTTATCAAATATTTTTCTCAATAAAGGAGTTTTCGTTAACTATTAAGGTGAAAACTTCTACTCATCATTACTTATACGTAAGAAAAAAAAGAAGACAAATCTTAGCCAGAATCCTTCTAGCCACAGATCAACTCTGTTACCAATTTTGTTCAATATATTTTTATAAGTAAATGGGTGCCTAGGAATAAATGAGATTAAAATAATAATAATGGCATAGTGCTTATTATATGCCAGACACTGTTATAAGTGCTTTAATCTGTTTTATTTTATTTAAACCACCTCACACCCCAGTGAGGTCTGTACTTTTATTGACCCCATTTGCAGGTGAAGAAACTGAAGTATTTAAGTAATTTGCCCAAGGTCACATAACCAAGATTCAAGTCCAGGCCATTTTTACCTTATAGCCTGCACTTTTAACCATTATTCTAACCTGCCATCCATATTAAACATACTGACTTATAGTTTGTTTTTTTGCTTTTTTATGTCATGAATTTTTCCATGCAGCTCGATATTATTTAGTAAGGAATTTTTTTGCATTCAGTATGTTACATTTATTAAAATAATATCATATATAGACTAATTTTTTAACTCTCTACTTCAATAGTAACCATTTTCTCTACTTGCAATAGCATTGATGAGTTTTGCCTGTTTTATAAATGTAATTATACAGTATGTACTCTTTTCTGTCTGGTTTCTTTTGCATGACAGTTTGTAGGATTCATCCCTATGGTTGAACATAGTTGGAAATTGTCCATTCTATTTGCCGTACAATACTCCATATTTTGAGTATATTGTAGTTTACCCATTCTGTTGAAAAGTGATAAATTTCCATTTTGGGGCTATCATAAATGGTGCTACAATAAACAATCCATGTATATTGGTAAACATATGTATACATTTCTGTAGAATATGTTGCTGATTGTAGATATTTAGCTTTAATAGATATGGTCAAATAATTTTCCAAAGTGTTTGTTCCAACTTGCATTACTACCAGCACTGTATGAGAATTTTCATTGTTCTACATTCTTACCAACTTTTGGTTGTTTCTTTCTTTTTGCTCAACCTTTCTGGTGGGTGTTAAAATAACATTTGTATAACTGTGTAGTGTTCCACTGTATGAATATGTAGGTTTTTTTTTTTTTAAAGGCACTTCCTATGGTTGAACATTTAACTTGTTTCTATTCTTTCTTTGAAAAAAAAAATGATGTGTTGACACTAATGGTCTTGTCTATTTTTTAAGACTTCTGATACATGTTTCTTATGCACCTAATTGTACAAATAATATATGAGTGTTTCACTGAAGCATTACAAGAATGAGTTATTATAATTCTTCCAACTTCAGTTACTCAGTAAAAGATAGCATCTCATATTTTTAATTTAATTTCCAGCAAAAATTGAACATTGTGTTTATTGGCAGTTTTTATATTTTTAATAAACAGTCTGTTCTCATTCTGTGCTCATATTTCTCTTGAAATATTTATAAATGTCTATATAATACCATTATTAACTCTTTCTGGTATTATATGTTGTAAACTTTTCCTGTTTATCCTTCAACTTTATAAAAACTAAATTGTTTGTAATCAAATATATATATTTTACAGTTTTTATCTTTAGTATACTTTAAAGGGCCTACTCATATTTTCAACTCTTCCACTCTGCTCTCTTCTTTCCTTTTGTATATGTATATGTATGTATGCATGTATGCACAGAAGCATACATGCATACATGTACATGTGTCTAATAAGCATCATAATTCTAGTGTTATTCTATGTGTTATTCTATGAACTTTTTTCTTTACTCTGTAATAGAGTTTCCCTACTCTATAGTGTTTCCCCAAAAGAATTACTTAAAGTACCACCACTCCCTTTTTTTTTTTTTTTTTAATCTTTGTGACCAACACATATCTCTATTCTGTTCTCCAGGCATATCTAATTTTTACTGGATGTGTTTCCTAGAAAGTCAAATTGAGGTAATTTTCTTTTCCCTAAATCTCCATCTCCTTTGGGGAACTTACCTCATCATGTAAGCCAGAAATCTAGAAGTCTAGATTCCTTCATTTTTCTCATTCCTGGCTTCTCATTGGTGACAGGATCTTATTAACGATTTGTCCTCTCATTTCCAGTTTCACTATGCCTAGCTTATTTCAGGTCTTTATCATCCCTTTCACTGATATATAAAATAGTTGCTCAACCATTCCCCTACATTTATTTTTCTTAGCCATCTCTCAAATCTGATCTAGTTACTCCCTGCCCAAGATTATTTTTATTGTGCTTCATTGCATATAGGATAGAACCTACTCTTAGCATGGTATGTAAGGCCTGTCATGATTGGGCATGATTTCCTTTCTGTTGCACCACATAATGCTTTTAAGACACAATAAGATTTTACTGTGAGTGCACTGACATTGTTTCTGATTTTAACACCCAAAGTTGTGGTATTCAGAAGTGTGTCTCAGATACAAAACAATTCTTTCTGTACTGCTAGGTAGTATTTATTTATATTTTACAAGTCAGCTTTTTTAAAGCAAAACAATATACTAGGAAATATATTGGCTTAATTCAAAACGAAATCAAATTATTTTGCCTGCTGTTTCCTACTTGGGATTATCTATACTAATATCTTTCATTAGTACGAGTTATTAAAGATTTACCATACCTGAACTCTTCTTTCATTATTTGATTTTATGGAAATATCTCAAAGGAATTAACCAAAGATATAAATAGTATGTTATAAATACATGATTTGATTTTTATTTTTTTTTAAAGATTTTATTAATTTGACAGAGATCATAAGTAGGCAGAGAGGCAGGCAGAGAGAGAGAGAGAGAGAGAGGAGGAAGCAGGCTCCCTGCCGAGCAGAGAGCCCGACGTGGGGCTCGATCCCTGGACCCTGGAATCATGACCCGAGCCGAAGGCGAGGCTTTAACCGACTGAGCCACCCAGGCGCCCCATGATTACTGATTTCTTGATGGTATCTTTAAGTATGCTTTTTTTAAAGCTATAGTTTTTGAAATTCACCCCCCCCCCCCCGGCAATAAGGCCTTTAACCATACTATTTCCTGCCTGGAGATATTTCTATTTTATCTCCCAGTTCCTGATGAACCCTTTGTCATATCCTTTACATTTCATTTCAGTCATTATCCTTTTCAGAAGGTGTTCTTAGATCTTCCCACACTAGATTAAGGTCTCCTGTTATCTTTTTATGGAATCATGGAACTGTTTTTTTTGTTTTTTTTTTTAAATAATACAATTTTCCCACTGAACTGTAATGTCTGTTTTTGCTCAGATTGAAATCTACCACATAGTACTGTGTGTGGCACATAGTAGGCACTCATGAAATAGTTGATGAATAAATAGTTTCTTGATAGGCAAAAGAGGATAGATCTGAAATATTTTTCAGAGAGATGCTTGTTTTAAATATGGCCATGACAACTTAGATATATCTAAAAATTACTGTAAAAAATATCTATTGACCCTGTAGAATCATGTGCTAACAATTTTTATTTTACATTTATTTCTAATATAAGATTGGGAGGTTACCCATCAAGATACTCAGCAGTAGGCTTAGTAGTAGAGAATAATAATAGTTATGTGCCTGGAGATAATTGTAACTATGTTTTTCAACTTCAGGCCAGGGTTAACTCATTAGATTAGACACAGTGTCTCAATAAGAAACTAATATTGCAAGAGAGTCTTGTAAACTTGACTCACAGACATAAGATCAAACATTATTTTGCAGAATTGAGAACATAGTGGGATAGCAGTGACTGTTCATTGGTGGCGTTGCTACCAGTATTGGAGATGACTGTTCATTTCACAACAGATTGCTTTTCAACTGTGTCTTGCCTTCTTTGGTTCATATCTTTACCTAGTTTTCCAGTCTTCCTCTGTACAACTCTGTAATGTACCCAGTGAATAAATTCTTTTTCTGCTTAAATTAATGTTTTTTATTGTTTTGCTTTTTACTACTAACAACCTACTATATGTCCTAAAGGGGAACCTAATTTACATTAGTAAATTAATTAATGTCCACCCAGGAAAGGCAACTTGGGAACTTCTTTGTATGCATGTTTCATAGGGCTTCCTGTAAACCAATGAAAAGTATTCTTTGGATGCATAGTTAAGCTCTTTGGCATAGGAATCAAGGAGCATAAGACTGTAAATAATAGTTCAGAGAAATATTTTTGTGTAGAACTCTGAAAGACAGTGTTTCATACTCCTTAAGAAAAGAGATTGGCAGGAAATATTTTCAATGAATAAAACTGATAGGATTAATATCTAAAATGAAAATATTTTATAAGTCAACAAAAAGATAGCATATGAAAAAGGAAAGAAAAATAAAGTATATGAATAGGTAAATTACCAAAGATGAAATTAGGATGATCAATTGACATATGAAGATATTTTACCTCACAAATAATCAGTCAAATGTGATTTAAAGTGAGAGGTCTTTTTTTTCATTTGCCAGATTTAGCAAAGATGAACAAGTCACATTCATGGCAAGCATGTTGAGTATAAATTGGAATAGCCACTCCTGGGATAATTAGTTTGTATTTATTAAAACTAAAAATGGGTATAAATTAGACTCAGGAACTTCCCTTTTTTGGTACCTCCTGAATGGAAACACATATGTACAAAACGAATTATGTATTTTTAAAAAAAGGAAAAGAGAAGAATTCACAAGGATGTGAAGAAATTGGAACCCTCATACATCATTGGTGGAAATGTAAAATAGTGCACCCACTTTGGAAACAGTGTGGCAGTTTCTCAAAATATTAAGCACCAAATTACCACACCCAGAAGTTTTACTCCTAGGAATCTGTTCAGGAGAAATAAAAACATATGTTCACACAATAACTTGTACATGAATGTTCATAGCAGTATTATTCATAATAACCATAAAGTGGAAACAACTAAATTAGCAAAGAGAAGGTGCTATATCTAGACAATGAAATATTATTAAGAAATAAAAAGTAACAAAGTATTGATACATGTGCCAACATGGATGAACTTCAAAAACATTAGGCTAAATGGAAGAAATGAGACCCCAAAGACCACGTATTGTAAAATTTCATTTCTATGAAAAAGACAAAGTCTGTAGAAGCAGAAAGTAGATTAGTGGTTGCCCAAGGCTAGTGGTGGGAATGGAGAATGACTACAGATGGGCATGAGGTTTTTCGGGGGGTGATGAGAAATGTTCTAAAGTGAAGTAATGGTAATTGCATAACTATAAATTTGCCTTAAAAGTCCTACTGAATTGTACACTTAAAACTGCTTAATTTCATGGTATGTAAATTGTATCTTAATAAAACTGTTCAAAATGATTAATGCCTGACGATTTCATAAAATTATGGCCTGAGATGGTAGGTTAATTCTCATATGAAGGGTAGCTGGGAGAAATTATGACCAGAGACATATCATGACTTTTAGGAGAAATAAAATAGAGCACACACACGCAGAGATAGGAAGAGGGATGGAGGGTGGAGAGAGGGAGAGATACAGATGCTCATTATCACATTCTTTGTAATAATGGAAACAAATAAACCTAAAGGCTCATCAGTAGAAAAACAGCTAAGTAGAATATGGTTTATTTGAAAAAAGTAACTTGCAAAAAGATATTTAGAACATGACACCCATTTGGGTATATTAAAAAATTGTAGTATATATATATTTTTTGTGAACTATGTGTATGTAAAGTATGAAAAAGAGATTTGAAGGCTAAGCACAGATTTAGAGTAGTGGTTACCTCTTGGGAGCCAAGCAGAGAAGTTGGGATGAAGATAGAAATCAGGAGGGCCTTTAGTACTGTATGTAATTCAAATTTACTCAAAATTAAAAATTACTTAATTTTTTTTAAAGTATAAACAGAAAAATGGACTTGAAGGAAATATTCCAATTTGTCAATTGTAGTATTTTTGGGCAGTGGGATTAAGAATGAGAAAAGAAACCAAAATCTAAGAACAAATACGTAAGAGCCATCTTTCTCTTTGGTTACCTAATATAAAGGCATTTAAAAAAAATAATGTAGAAGTGGAAAAAAAAAACCCAAAATTTGAAAAATGGCAGTGATAACCCTGTGAGCCCAAAGCAGACCTGGCAGAAACAATACCAGAACAGCAGCTTACCATTAAGGTCACTGACTTTTGGAACAGAGCATCAGTGACTACAACAGGAAAAGCTAGGATTCTGCCTATAATCAGAGGGAACTTAGGGATCATGGTATTTTATTGGCAGGGGCCATAATATTATTAGTGAACTTTCCAAATTTTAATATTTTGAACATTGTATAGCCACGTGTCACACTTACCATCCTCTATTTCTTATTAAACAGTTAATCTTGCTTTTACAAAATCTGATATTTTTCAGACCACTTACATTATTCATTTCTTCAGTTGAGGAAAAGGGGAACTCACTTCTGTCTCTACCTGGCAGCTTTTAAAATTCATTTACTTACAGAAAATATTTGCTTTTTATAAAAAGTGGAATAATCCAAAAATTATACTTGTTTTCAGAATATGTATTAAATGGGTATCTTTCAGTTGCAAGAAGTAGAAGCCCAATTGAAACGGATTAAAATGCAAAGAGAATCAGTTTTCTAAAATAATTTGAAAGTTCGAGTGATGAACCAGGCTTTAGGAATTGTAGCCGTGACCTTAAATGATGTTATTAGATATATCTGTCTCTCTTTCTGTTTTTCTTTTTCTGTTTTACAGTATTGATAGTTTGGGTTGTTGTTTTTTTTTAACAGTCAGAACCTACAGCTGGAAGTCACTGAGATACTGACTCTGAAAAACCTTATTTCCATGATCTGTGCTTGCCATCAGAAACTTTACCCTCCCATGTTTACCTTTCAAGCATCATAGAAGTGCATTTAACAGAGAGGACTTTATTTGCATCCAAACTTTAGGAAGTCCAGGAAATATATTTTATAGCTTTCCAGCCTCTTCTACTATTACAGAATAGAAAGGATGTTGTTGAATGGGCCTATTTCCAACATCCAACACAATTCACTCCTTTGGCTGCTTATCACCTATACGCACCCTTTTACTGATGTTTCCAAACAACAATGGCAACCACAATATGCTACGTTTAATTTAATGCTGCTATCCTTCATATAAATGAAAGCACACTCAAACGTCTACCCAAAGGGAGAGACTCAAAATACCATCAGCTCCTGTATCAATCTGTGGATGATACTTATCTCAGCCATTAATTTATCACAGTGATTTTCTGCTGCCTTGGTTTGAAATTATAAAGTTAATCACCACTATCATCCCTTATATGAAATTCATGGGGGAAGGGCAGAAGGAAATCAATGTGTTTAAATATTATATACACTTACATTCATATGTACACACATACAGAGCAAAGTAGTATTTATGGGTAGCTGCAGCAGTCCCTGTTTTGTCTAGAAGTTGGTGTTATATATATAACCTCCCCAGTGTTCATCCCATGTTCTATCTGCCAGCATATAAATTAGAAGGGGTTCTATTTTAGATAGTAGTTTAGATCATCATTCTTGAGTTTCTGAGAACTTGATAGTGTTTCCTATAGTGGAATGCTGAGGTAACCCATGTGTTTTTCACCATTTAATATGGAAATTACAAGAAGACACCTCACAAGATTTCCTAGGATCCATTCCTATTCTTCTCTGCTTGCATTTTGTAGCAACAACCTATGTCAGTGATAACCAGATTAATTACCCAAACAAAAATAATAACTCCTCTTTTTGCCTTATTGTAGTGCAGTGAGGAGACCAGAATACTCAGGTGGCACTCTTAACTTCTAGTTCAAGGGGTTCATTGTTATGTCTTCTTGGTAGAAGTATCCTTTTTTTTTTTTTTTTTTTTTTTAAGAAGTATCCCTTTCATGGGTGCTAAGATTTCTAAGTCATCCAAGATCACAGGAACTGGAAGCAAACATTCCTCAAATGGATAATTAAATATGATACTATATTTCATTAATTCTAGGATACATACTTTTCTCATACATTATTGTCTCTGAAATTAGGATGCTTCTTACACTTAGTGTTATCCTATAGTTACTGTCAGGCAGTACTTGTGACATACTTGTCATTATCTTTGCATATACAACATCATAACAGATATATTGGAAGAAAATCTAGGAGGTAGTAGTAGAACACTGTAAGAAATATTGCATGAACAATATTCTTGATGTCATATAGGACAATAATTGCATAAAAACACAATGACTGTGAGTCAAAAAATGACTCTATAGTTAAAATATAAATGTGAAGGAGTTTTAGGAATTCCTTAACCAATTTTTTAATGTTTTTTCATTTTATGTATACACAAGTGATGTAAGATAGAAAGTTATGACAAAATAGGTTTAAAGTAGCTCTAAATAAAAACAAATTGTGACTAATAAAGCATTATCTCATCATAGTTTAATTGCTGTACTTTTTTTTTCTTTTTTCTTTCTTAGCGGTAAGTAAAATAATAATGATTCTTACAACTCGTTAGTCTTAGATTCAATGAAATAATGAAGTCTGCCACTTCTACCTCTAGCTTCTGGTTCTCACATCTATGTTTTTTATGGTTGAAGAAATACCACTATGACAGATTTCTTTCACAAAAAAAATTTCAGGACATTTCAGGTTTTCCTGATAATAATTAACCTTCAGTAATTTTTGAGTTAATGTTAATCAGTTTTTCTTTAACAGCCTTATACTCTCTGTTTTATGTATTTCTGTCAGTGTTCATATTTTGTGTTAAACAGCAAGAAATTTTGTTAAAATTAATTAACATATAATGTATTATGGTTTCAGAGGTAGAAATCAGTCTTATATAATACCCAGTGCTCATTATATCACGGGTCCTCCTTGATGCCCATCACCCACTTACCCTATCCCCCCAACTTCCCCCCCTCCAGCAACCCTCAGTTTGTTTCCTATGATTAAGAGTCTCTTATAGTTTGCCTCCCTCTCTGATTTCGTCTTGTTTTATTTTTTCCTCTCTTTCCCTATGATCCTCTGTTTTGCTTCTTAAATCCCACATATGAGTGAGATCATATGATTATTGTCTTTCTCTGGTTGACTTATTTCACTTAGTATAATACCCTCTGGTTCCATCCATTTTATTGCAAATGGCAAGATTTCAGTTTTTGACAGCTGAGTAGTATTCCATTATGAATATATATCTCATCTTCTTTATCCATTCATCTGTTGATGGCCATCTGGGCTCTTTCCATAGTTTGGCTGTTGTGGGCATTGCTGCTATAAACATTGGGATATAGATGACCCTTCGGATCATTCTATTTGTATCTTTTGGGTAAATACCCAGTAGTGCAATTGCTGGGTCATAGAGTAACTCTATTTTCAACTTCTTGAGGAACCTCCATTCTGTTTTCCAAAGTGGCTGCACCAGCTTGCATTCCCACCAACAGTGTAAGAGGGTTCCCCTTTCTCCATAGTCTCACCAACATCTGTTGTTTCCTGACTTGTTAATTTTAGCCATTCTGACTGGTGTGAAGTGGTATCTCGTTGCAGTTTTGACTTGTGTTTCCCTGATTCTGAGTGATGTTGAGTGTTTTTTATCTATCTGTTGGCCATTTGGATGTCTTTGGAAAAATGTCTGTTCATGTCTTCTGCCCATTTCTTGATTGGATTATTTGTTCTTTGGGTGTTAAGTTTCATAAGTTCTTTATAGATTTTGGTTACTAGCCTTTTATCTGATAAGACATTAACAGCAAGAAATTTAAAAATCTTTTTCTAACATGTTCATATTTCTCTTCATTAATTTAATTATGAGACAAAGTAACCTATTCATTTTTTTAAAATAACTTACTGTTTTTGTGTGACCTAGAAAATTTTTATTGTGTCACTTTTCTAAATAAGAATAATATTGATTTTGTGGCTCTTTTTCATCTGTTTCATATTCTGTTTGTTTCTATCTAAATATTATCTTGGTACTTTAATACATAAATTTAAACATGAAAAAGGAGGTACTCTTCATGTATGTTCAAGTCATAGGCCTATAATTTCTTATTTATTGAAAAATCCCCAAACTTTTTCCAAGTTGCAGCTAAAATGACATATTCCTATATCAGTTCCCCTTAGTAAATTCTCTAAGTTGCCTGCAGCCACTTCCTTAACACCTGACATAATGGGTTAGTATGAAGAGGGAAAGTTGGAATGAAAGGAGACAGGAGTTTTAACCAATTGTAATGTAAAATATCTCACTTTTGCAAATCTTACAAAAGCATATATTTGGGAACACAATGCTAGAGTCTCTCCCAGGGCATTAGAATTTCTTCCTGCACCTGGAGGTTCCTGAAATTTAAGTTTCTTTAGCTTGGCAGGTAATTTGTTGTGGATCTCGGATTTCAGTTCTCTTTATGAGGGAATGCCTCTCTTGACTGGCCACTTACTAGACTCCCTTGTCTACACATCTTTCCCTTGGTTCTCTAAGACAAAAACACATTTTTCTGGGCATTGCAAGGGAAACTCCCTCTCTCTGCTATTTTACTCTGCCAATGGACCTAAGTAGCTTCATCTACCACAGTATCTACATTTGGTACATTTGGTAAGTCTCCTGAAACAGTCTCTAACTTCTTTGGACTCTAGGGGACAGGAGATAGGTCCCATCTCTGAGTGGTCCCCCAGAAGTCCCTTATTTGATTTGAGGTAAAGGTGAAGAAACACCACCTTTGCTACATGGTGTTGCCTACCTCACAACTCATACGTAACAGTTCTTTTCAGGACTCTTCTACTTCTGCTTCTGTTGTAAATTGGTTAATGTTGGCCGATCTGGTATTATGATCTTAGTGTGTCTCTGTATACATGGCTTGAGAGTACTTAGCATCTCTTCCTTTTGTGTTCAGTTTGGAGAGGCTGGTCACCTGATGAAAAACTAAAGAGAACCGTTTTAATACGAATTGGTGTCTTGGGTATCTACTGAATTGCTTTTGGCCCTAAGTTTTCTCCTGGAAATCCTGTCCTGAACTGGGCACAAGTTTTTGAGGGCTTATGTATTCTAGGTTCTTTCACTGTTACCAGGAAAGCAAAAATAAACGGATCCATTATGAACATTCAAATGTAATACGAAGAATAATATGGTTAATTTGCCATATATTAAGTGGTAGGTTTTGTTTTTTTTTTAAGATTTTTAAATTTATTTTAGAGAGAGACCATGAGTAGGTGGAGAGGCAGAGGGAGCAGAGAAGAGATCCTCAAGCACACTCTGTGCTGAGCAGGGGAGGCTGATGCAGGGCTGGACCCCGGGATCATGACCTGAGCCTAAATCCAGAGTCGCTTAACCAACTGAGCCACCCAGGTGCCCCTTAAGCCGTAGTTTCTAAACCCCACTGGAACCACCCAATATAAGAACAACTGTTTTCTTTAAAGTTATATGAGATTTTACAGAAGATTTGGCTTTACCATAGCAACTATGATTAAACTTATGAAATTAAATACATTATATAATACATTTACTCATACTTTTTCATTAAATTATTAGTGAATTCAAATGTGATAGTGGAATGTTATAGCCGACTTTGAAGGACTTCATTTTTTCACTGAGTTTTGTAAATAGGGAAGATTTATCAGAGCAGATAAATGGGGGATCAGTTTCTAATGTCCTTTATATGGGAATTTTATAGTTTGATTTGTATATTTGAAATGATGCTCTTTTATATCTCTAGTACATAAAATTATTGTGTTAGGGTCTAAAATTGTGGGTTGTTTTTTGTATACTGCTAAAACCTTAGGTGATGAAAATAAAAGATTTCTCTGGATTTGTATGTGAAACCTAAGTGGCCCCATTCTGCCACCTTCTGGCTGACTTCATATCTTCTAGTGGTATGAACTAAGACTCATCTAACTGTTCCTGCCATGCTTGGCACCATATCATTTATTTTGGGCCCTGGGAGATTTCACATGGGGTCAGTTTAAGCTGTAACTAGTTCTAGTGCCCTAGGCTCACATTTATTTCTCAGTTCTAAAATGCCTCAGTTTATGGAATGTGATACCACATGATGATGTGAAGTGTTGTTGCCTTTAACAGTATATAATTATAACTACTTTTGGCTTTTCCTCAATATCAATAGATATTACTTGAAATTAAGACATATCAAGTTTGTTAGATATTTATCACAGTTACAATAAGAAAATTATTTGGAGAGTGATATAGGAATAGAGTTTACTGAAGTCAATGCTAAGTTCTTGGAAACTAATGTTAGGTTCAATAATCACTTAACAGAGTTTGAAATAAAAGGAGAAACCATGTGCATGTTAATGAAATCTTAGTACTTCCTTGGTTTTGTGACTCTTAAGTGTATTTTCATTTATTCAAGAAAGATGTTGGTAAAGGTTTAAAACTTGAAGATATATTTGAAATAAGTATGATATACTTTTTAGGTAGTAGGAAATAGAATATAGGATATTGCAATTTTGTGACCTTTTACAACATGCTTTACCTCTCTGTTCCTCTGGAAAATGAGATAATTATTCATCTCAAAGGTATGTTGTTATGAGAAGTATATGCATTATTTAGTTAATGCAAATGCTTACAACAGTGTCTGACATGTAATAAGTAAGCATTATCATCAATCTTACAACATTCAGAATATATTTCATATTCTTACATATATTTTTTATTAACATATAATGTATTATTTGCCCCAGGAGTACAGGTCTGTGAATGATCAGGCTTACACACTTCACAGCACTCACCATAACACATACTCTCCCTAATGCCCATAACCCAACCACCCTCTCCCTACCCCCCACCCCCCAGCAACCCTCAGTTTGTTTTGTGAGATTAAGAGTCTCTTATGATTTGTCTCCTTCTTGATCACATCTTGTTTCATCATATTCTTATATATTTTATAAGTAAATAGACTCCAGAATATCTTGGACAATGTTTTATGTTTTCTTACAGTTTTATATCCAATGTGAAATTAGAATAGAGAAAATGAAGATAGTGAAAATGCATAGCCTGCTAAAGTAGTGTAGAAATATATGTGATATACTGGGGCATATCTTTGTGTGACTTATATTTGACTTGATAAATCTAAAATCGTCTCATAAGAGCTATGGTGTATCTTAAGAAATGACTCAGTTCAAAAATATTTGTAGAATTTGTACTTTGTGGTCACCATTGTTTTAGATTCTAGAGATAGAAAATTAGGGGAGAAGCTCACGAGAAGAGTTAGAAGTATAAGCTAATTATTGTACACTGTGGTCAGTAAAATGATATGGGTGTTAATGTATTTTAGGAGTTAGAACTGAGGAAATAACACTGAAATAAACTTTGGATAATAAGTAGGAATTTGCCAGGAGAAACTCATCTTACCTAAGTGGAACTTTTATGCTTAATATTTTGACTACTGTTTTATCTGTACATTCCCACATTTTGTATTAGTAATATTATACTTTCTTTCATATCCAGAATGCTTTGTCACGCATCACCTGAAGAATGAGATTCTCAAGTGTTTGTATTTTAGTAGGGAAGTTCTGGCTTCCATTATGGTAATTCTGAGTAAAGGTAAACTGTATTTTTCTGGGTGGGCATTTGCAATGTTGTTATCTGAACCTGTAGCCCCCTACAATCACTTCCCCATTCTGTGGAGGTAGACCTATCACACTGGCCGTCCTGAGGCCAGAGTTTGCCCTTATCTATATCGATGAAGACTCTCATTTGAGTGAAAGGAATGATTCCATTTATGTAGTGGCAGTGAGAGTTGAAGGGATAAGTTTTATATTCTTCACTTCTGTATCAAGGATTTAGAAAGTCCCTCCATGGAGATTTAGATGTTGGACTGCCTGGCCATTATCTTGGCTAGTGAGTCAGTAGCGAGTCAATGGAAGATTCTCATCAACATAAAGGACTAGGGGTAGAGGGAGAGAGCCCCTACATCAACTATGATTAGAAGCTTCATATTTTCAATTTCACACATTTAGTATTCTGAAAATAGAATGCCACTTTCCCCATCCCAATCACCTTATTACATTTAACTCTTGTATCAGTTTTCTCTTGATGCCATGACAAATTACCATAAATTTAGTGGTTTAAAACAACATCCATTTATTATCTCATAATTTTTTAAGCCATGTTTCTGTTAGGCTCTTATCTGGAGTTTCTGGGGAAGATTCTGCTTCCAGGGTCATTAATATTTTTAGCAGAATTCATTTTCTTGTGGTTACACAACAGAGGTCTCTGTTTCCTTGATGGCTGTCATTTGGGGGCTATTCATAGCTCCTAGAGGCCTTTCGCTGGTCTTTGCACATGGACTCTAATATCTCAGAGCCAGTAATGCCGTGTTGAATCCTTTTCATGCTTAGAATCTGACAGTTTCCTGTCCTGGCTCTCTCCTGCTTCAACTAGAGAGACTCTGCTCTTAAGAGCTAATATGATTAGATCAGTCCCACCTAAATAATCCTTAAGAACCTATTTTAAGGTCATTAGTTAGTAACCTTATTTATATCTGCAAACTCTCTTTAGCCATGTATTACAGCATATTTACAGGATCCATTGTTTCACTTTCAAGTATGGTTTTGAACCAAAATGGAAGATTGTGTGTACAAAGGCAGTAGAGTTAAAAAAAAAAAAAAAAAAGGTCATGTTGTATTCAAGAAATGGTAGTTAAGTTAGCATTGTTATTGTTTGAGATATAAATTGGTAAAATGGAGCTAAATGGAGACCTGCTTGAGGTTGGCAAAGGTCCTTGATTACTGTGCTAAGGGTTTAGATTTTTGTAGGCCATGGGAAGTCACTTGAGTTTGTTTTTCTTTGGGATGACATAGGATTATGTTTTAGTAATATGACAAATATGAGAGAAATAAGACATGGGGAGCTTAGAGAAAAGAGTACCTTTTCTCCAAACGTCTGGTATGTATATCACAGTTTCATAGTCACCACCAAGAGAGAGATTTATTTACCATTTTAAGTAAATTCAAGCCATTCTTTTTTCCCCCTGAGTAACCAGAAGTATAAAACACTTGATGAGGTAATTTTAAAATAAAGTTTAGAATGCAATAATGTGTTTTAGACTCCACTGCAACTATTTTTGAAATTTCCAATTTGATGTCTGTTTGACAAAACCTTTCTCATACTTCCAACCTGTTCTTTACCCTTCCCCCATCTTAGTAATTGGCATGACTATTTACCCAGATGCTCAAGGAAAAACATTGGTTATTTTTATAACTTTCTTTTATTCATTCTCTAGGTTCAGTGTCACCAGATTTCCCTGTTTCTCTAAAATATATAAATGAAATTTGTCCATTTTTCTCTCTCACCACAATCTCAGTGTAAGTGACCACATCTCTTGCCTGGACTTTGTAATAGTCTCAATTGTTTTCCCTGCTTCCATTCTTACTCTGAGCTTAACACAGACCATCATCTCCCAATCCATTCTCTGCCTAGTAGTCCTGTTATTTCTGTCCATTCTTCTGTTAGGGTCTTTCATTCACTGATTCTTCTTCCTGGGTTACTCTTTTTCCATTAGCCTTTGATTTGCTCCTTTTCTCTATACTTCAGGTCTTGACAACTCAAAGTAAAGTCATGTTCCTTAGACATCTTTGATGACCCAATATAAAATAATCATCTCCCTGCAAGTTACACTCTGTCATATCTTCTCTTATTTCCTTCTTCACATTTCTTAATCTGAAAAGGGGAGTAACTGGGAAGGGTAGAGCACGTCATATTTATTCTTACCTATAGCCTTCATTTATATAGATTGATCTTCTTGCATTGCTGTTTTCACTTTTTCTGGTCTATGTAAATCCTGCTTTTCCTCCAGGATCCTTCTCAAGTTTTACATATTCCATTCCATTTTCCTCAGTACCTAGTGTACACTGAACCCTTCTTTCTATTCTTTATGGTTTTTTTTGGTGCTTTAACGTCCCTTTAGCCTTTAAAGTCCCTTAAGTAGAAAATACTAATAGGGATGTTAGAGTTCCAAATGGTCAGTCTTTATCTTTATATTTGCTGTGGGGTCTTCCATATAGAACAAGTAGCTGGAGTTCCTTGATATGGGAGTTCTTTGACATGTTTGTTTGGGATAGTATATCAGTAAGGTTACTTTGTTAAAAAAAATTATTATCTCAAGCCATAAAAGATTAACTATACAGAAAAATTTGCATCCATTCTACAGCTGTATATTTAGTTATGTGATATAAATCTTCAATTATTACCTATAGCAAATACTACTAGCTTTTACTCGACTTTTAAATTTCTTGAGTAGTTACTCTTACATAATTATTTTATATTCTCTATAATTCAACACTTGGACATTATGGATACCCAGTACATATTTATGGGTGGTTGTATATTCTCTGTTTCTTTGTTGATTAGGAAAAAAGAATTCAGATCCATTGGCATGTGTTCATAAGTTCTCTGGAATGTAAATTACTTAAGCTAACTAAATGAGTGTGTTATATCAATATCAAAAATATTTTCTGAGAAGTTAATAAAACTAACTCACTTTTTGAAATATCTACCATTTTCCCAGGGAATAAAATATTCATTAGTAGAACTTTATTGTTTCAAGACGTAACAATTATGTCCTAGTTGAGTGAATGTAGGGAAACGGAAAAAAATCCACTGTGTATTTTACCCAAGATACATTATAAAATGTGTACTTTTGCACATCAGGTGAAGATAAATAAGGGAGGAAAAGCAAAGAGTAGCATAAGCTGGCTAAGTTGAAAAATTAGAAATAGTGATTCATCAAAAAAAAATCTGAAAAACAGGTGCATCAGAGGTTTAAACATATCATTAGGAAGCAAAATAGGTGCATCAGAGGTTTAAACATATCATTAGGAAGCATGATAATTTCCCCGTGTCTCTTAAAAATACCTGAAAAACATTGAGTTAGGTATTCTAAAGCCTTTATTTGTTGGAAAAATAAAAACTGATAACAAAAATGTTGTATTGTGGAACTCCACAGGAGGTATACTCAACTGTATCAGTATTTTAAAAATCTGCCCTTCCAGAAAAGAATGAAGGTAACTTACCTGCTAGTATTACTAATAGTTGCATTTAATTAGGTAAACAGTGTGATTCAGAACAATTAATCATTTGCCATAACTGTTTATTCATGATTCATTACTGAACTAGTTTACTGTCACTGTCTACAATTTAATGAGAATTTTGTTTTTTTCTTTTTTTTTATATTTGATAGCTGCACACAGTAAATTTAGTTCTTATCTCCTGTTGAACTCTGACTTTTGAAAAGTTATCTTAATAATACACTGAATTATTTATATTAACTTTATTTTCCTGTTTGGGGATTTACAGGTTTGTTTTGATAATACTTCAGTGAGTACACTTTATGCTTTGAAGTAAATTTATTATTTCCTATTCTTACATCATAAAATTATATTAAAGATGAATATATGTTCAATGAGAAATTTTTATTTAAAGAAAACTGATTTGCAAATTTTTTCATTATGTTAAAAAAAAAGAAAGGAATTAAAAAGTAGGATTTTGCCCAGGACTCTTCAGTTTCTGATCTATTTTTCATTAAGATTATGTCTATAATGTGGGTACCCCGTCTGCTAAAAAATACAATTTTAAACAGGGTGTTTTGACATACAGTATGGGACCAGAGAACTGACACTTTTCATATTTTTAGATCAATATTGACTTGATGTCAAATAAATGTCTATTTCTCTTTTGATGTGGAATAATAAGGTACTATCTTTGTATCTAAATCAATTTATCTTATTCCTTAGTAAGCAAGATTATAAACTTTTTAGGTTGTTATACTTTGAGATTTTTACTATGTGATAATTTAGGCATTATGGAGAGTGTAAGGATGAAAAATATAGAGTATGATTATGAAAATTTATATATTTGAAAATATATTATTTTACCAAGTGTGAAACCATTAATTCCATATTAATGATGGCACCATCTTTGTTATTAGTAATAATTGTGCAGGAAGAGGGAAGGGTAATCACTGTGAAATATGCCCAAAGCATTGTTCAATAATGGTCTACTCTCTGAGGGAAAAGATATTACTAGATTCTTATCTCAGTTTGGGGAAGGCATCCCTCCTAGTCCAGCCCCCTGTTGGCTTCCTTTCTCAAGAGGGAGAAAAGCTACATCATGGAGAAATACCTGTAAAGGTCACAGCCCAAACAAGAAACTGAGATTTAATTCTAAAATTATGGAATGCTTTTCCTCCCCCCATACTTTACCCTCATACCAAAACGAAAGAAAACACCAATTATGCAAGTGTGTGTGTGTGTGTGTGTGTGTGTGTGTGTGTGTATAACAGATATATAACAGGAATCCAGTATAATAACGGTGAAATAGAGCCGAAAAAGGCATGGACTCTGACAGAGAAGTACTGAGGGAAGCCCAGAGCCAATAATGGACTCAAAACAAAGATAATGGAGGAACTTGAAGTTTCTGCCACCTATTACAAATATCAAACACAGCTCACCTACTGGCCAGATTAACAGATCCACATAGTAAATGCTTATTTACCTCTGGTCCTATTTCTCAATGCCAAGTAGTGAACTTTCAGCAAAAAGTTAGAGGACATCCCTAAAGACAAGAAAAAACAGTGTGAATGACAAAACACCAGGAACAGACTCAGTTGTTGGAATTATCAGATAGAGAATTAGAAATAACTGATTAAGACATAAGAATTGTAATGGAAATAGTAGACAATATGCAAGAAAACATGAATATTGTAAGCAGAGAAACTCTTAAGGAAGTATCAAAAGCAAGTGCTAGAGGTTAAAAAAAAAAACACTAACAAATAAATCCCTTTGATGAGTTCATCAACAGAGTGGACACAGCTGAGGAAAGAAATCAGCGAGGTTGAAGATAGATCAATGGGAAATACATAAACTGACATGCAAAGAGAAAAAAGAATTGGGGAAAAAAATCCAGAACTGAACATCAATAACCATGAGACTGTTTTTTAAAGTGTAACATGCTTAATTGAATACCAGAAGGAGAAGGACAAGAAAAGAATTATTTGTGAAAGGAATCATGGCAGAAATGGTACATAAATTAATGACAGACACCAAAACACAGGCCCAAGAAGCTTAGAAAATACCAAGCAAAATAAATATCAAAATAACTACACCTAGGCATACTCAAATGCAGGAAACTCAAATACATACTCAAACTAATCATACTCAAACTGCAGAAAACCAAAAATTATGTAATCTTGAAAAGGCCATAAGGAGGATGGTAAAAACCTTACCGGTTAGAGGAATTATGACAGCCTTCTCATCACCCACCAAATGAGAAGAGTATGGAGTAAAGTATTTTAATAGTTGAAAGAAAAAAGCC
Source organism: Lutra lutra (assembly GCF_902655055.1). Taxonomy (NCBI): domain Eukaryota; kingdom Metazoa; phylum Chordata; class Mammalia; order Carnivora; family Mustelidae; genus Lutra; species Lutra lutra. The sequence continues at coordinate 126,556,322 of NC_062281.1, read as the reverse complement.
ACTAACCGATATTCTGTATCCATTGAACTTATTCTTAAAAAGTGAAGAGAGCGGGAAGGAGTCAAGATGATGGAGAAGTAGCAGGCTGAGGACTACTTCAGGTAGCAGGAGATCAGCTAGATAGCTTATCTAAAGATTGCAAAACCTACCAAATCGAACGGTGAGATCGAAGAGAAGAACAGCAATTCTAGAAACAGAAAATCAACCACTTTCTGAAAGGTAGGACTGGCGGAGAAGTGAACCAAAGCGACGGGAAGATACACCGCGGGGGGAGGGGCCAGCTCCCTGGCAAGCGGCGGGAAGAAATGGAGCACAAAATCAGGACTTTTAAAAGTCTGTTCCACTGAGGGACATGCTCCAGAGGCTAAACTGGGGTGAAGCCCACGCGGGGTCAGCATGGCCTCAGGTCCCACAGGGTCACAGAAGGATCGGGGTGTCTGAGTGTCACAGAGCTTCCAGGTATTAGAACGGGGAAGCTGGCTACAGAGACAGAGCCGAAGAGTGAGCTCACAGCTTGGGGTTACCTTGAACCGGTCTCAGGCTCGGTGAGCTCGGAGTGTGACTGGAGGCCAGGGAGACGGGAGTAAATGGGTGCTGTTCTCTGAGAGCGCACTGAGGAGTGGGGCCCCGAGCTCTTGGATCCTCCGGGCCAGAGACTCGGGAGGCCGCCATCTTCATTCCCATCCTCCAGAACTCTACGGAAGCGGGAAAGCACTCAGGGAACAAAAGCTCCCAAAAGCAAACCAGAGCGGATTACTCAGCCCGGCCCTGGTAAGGGCGGTTCAGTTCCGCCTGAGGCAAAGACACTTGAGAATCACTACAACAGGCCCCTCCCCCAGAAGATCAACAAGAAATCCAGCCAGGACCAAGTTCACCTACCAAGGAGTGCAGTTTCAATACCAAGGAGAGCATCGGAATTCCAGAGGAGAGAAAGCAAAGCACGGAACTCATGGCTTTCTCCCCATGATTCTTTAGTCTTGCAGTTAATTTAATTTTTTTTTCAATTTTTTTTCTCACTTCTTCTGCTAAATTTTTTTAACTTTTACCCTTTTTTTTTACTTTTTTAACTACTTTATCTAATATATATATTTTTTATACTTTTTCTTTATTCATTTTCTCTTTTTAATTGTTTTTTTTTTTTTCTTTCTGAACCTCTTTTTATCCCCTTTCTCCCCCCCTCACGACTTGGGATCTCTTCTGATTTGGTTAAAGCATATTTTCCTGGGGTCTTTGCCACCCTTTTAGTATTTTACTTGCTCCTTCATATACTCTTATCTGGACAAAATGAAAGGTGGAAAAATTCACCACAAAATTGGACCATTTCCTTACACCACACACGAAAATAGACTCAAAATGGATGAAGGACCTCAATGTGAGAAAGGAGTCCATCCAAACCCTTGAGGAGAACACAGACAGCAACCTCTTCGACCTCAGCCACAGCAACATCTTCCTAGGAACATTGCCAAAGGCAAGGGAAGCAAGGGCAAAAATGAACTATTGGGCTTTTATCAAGATCAAAAGCTTTTGCACAGCAAAGGAAACAGTTAACAAAACCAAAAAGACAACTGACAGAATGGGAGAAGATATTTGCAAATGACATATCAGTTAAAGGCTAGTATTCAAAATCTATAAAGAACTTAGCAAACTCAACACCCAAAGAACAAATAATCCAATCAAGAAATGGGCAGAAGACATGAACAGACATTTCTGCAAAGAAGACATCCAGATGGCCAACAGACACATGAAAAAGTGCTCCATATCACTTGGCATCAGGGAAATACAAATCAAAACCACAATGAGATATCACCTCACACCAGACAGAATGGCTAAAATTAACAAGTCAGGAAATGACAGATGCTGGCGAAGATGCGGAGAAAAGGGAACCCTCCTACACTGTTGGTGGGAATGCAAGTTGGTGCAACCACTCTGGAAAACAGCATGGAGGTTCCTCAAAATGTTGAAAATAGAACTACCCTATGACCAGCAATTGCACTACTGGGTATTAACCCTAAAGATCAAATGTAGTGACTGAAGGTGCACGGTGCATCCGAATGTTTATAGCAGCAAAGTCTACAATAGCCAAACTATGGAAAGAACCTAGATGTCCGTCAACAGATGAATGAATAAAGAAAAGATTTGGTATATATATATATATATATATATATATATATATATATATATATACACACAATGGAATACTATGCAGCCATCAAAAGAAATGAAATCTTGCCATTTGCGACGATGTGGATGGAAGTAGAGGGTATCATGGTTAGCGAAATAAGTCAATCGGAGAAAGACAACTATCATATGATCTCCCTGATATGAGGAAGTGGAGATGCAACATGGGGGGTTAAGGGGGTAGGAGAAGAGTAAATGAAACAAGATGGGATTGGGAGGGAGACAAACCATAAATGACTCTTAATCTCACAAAACAAACTGACGGTTGCTGGGAGGGGGGTTGGGGGAAGGGGGGGGGGGGTTATGGACATTGGGGAGGGTATGTGCTATGGTGAGTGCTGTGAAGTGTGTAAACCTGACGATTCACAGACCTGTACCCCTGGGGATAAAAATATATTATATGTTTATAAAACATAAAAAAATATAAATTAAAAAAAAAGTGAAAGAGAAAGTCTAAGGGTATTTATTGTCAGCAGACTTGTCTATAAGAAAAGACAAAAGAAATACTTCAGGGAGAAGGAAAATTATATAGGTTAGAAATTTGGATGTATATAAAGAAAGGAAAAGCATAAGAAAAAAGGAAGATAAGATATTTTTATTATTCATTGACCTAAAACATAACTAAGGTAATAGTAACAAGGTACTGGGTGATTATGGAATATGGATAAATGAGATGAAGGACAGCAGTGTCTATAAGGTTTAGGAGAAAGGGTTTGGGAATGCTCAATTATAAGTTACCCACACTACAAGAGCAGTATACTGCTATTTAAGGGTGGACTGAGATTATTTAAAAATGTTTATTTCAGGGCATCTGGCTGGCTCAGTGAGTAGAACATGCAACTCTTGATCTCAGGGTTGTAAGTTCAAGCCCCACATTGGGTGTAGAGCTTTCTTTAAAAATTGTATACTGCAAACATTGGAATAACCCCTAAAATTTTCTGAAAAGAATAATTCATCATTAAGAGAGTAGATTAAATGTAATAATATAATAATATAATATGTTCATTAATATAATATGTTCATTAAAATCAGAAGAGACAGAAAAGTAGGGCGAAAACATACGCAATGGGTCGAAAACAGTTATAAATATGGTAGTTATTAATATACTTATGATAATAGTCACTTTAAATGTGAATGGTTTAAATGCACTAATTAAAAGACAGATTTTGTCAGAGTGGGTAAAAAAATAAGACCCTTATATAAAAAGAAAGACCCAGCTATGTGTATCTATAAGAAACTCACTTTAAATATAAAATTAGATTAAAAAAAATAAAGGGATGGAGAAAGATATACCATGCTATCACTAACTAAAAGAAAGCTGGAGTAACTATATTTCAGACAAAGTAGATTTCAGAACAAGGAAAATTATGAAGGATAAAAACAACATTATGTAATGATTTGGTGGTAGATTTGCAAGAATACTTAACATCCTAAATATGCACTTAACAAGAGTATCAAAATATCTGAAGCAAAACCTGATAGAATTGAAAAGAGATATAGAAAAAGCCACTATAACTGGAGACTTAACACCCCTCTTAAGCAGAAAATCAGTACGTTTGTAGATAATTGAACTACACTATCAGTCAACTGATCTAATTAACGTTTATAGATGATTCCATTCAACCACATCAGAATATACATTCTTCTCCAGCTTGTGTTGAGCATTCACCAAAAGAGATCACATTCTGGGCCATAAACCCCACCTTATCATGTTTGAAGAAATAGTACTCATGCAAAGTATATTCTCAGATCACTGTGGAATTAAACTAGAAACTGATAACAAATAAGCTGGAAAAATCCCAATTATAGAAATTAATTGAAGAATGTACTTTAAATAACACATGGGTCCAAAGAAGAAGTCTCGAGAAATTTTAAAATAATTAAATGAAAATGAAAATACAATTTATCACTATTGGGGGATTTAGCAAAAACAGTGCTTAGCAGGCAATTTATAACCTTAAATACATATACAGGAAAAGATGAAATATCTAAAATCAGTAACATGAGTTTCTACCTTAGGAAAATGGAAAAAGAAAAATAATTTAAGCCCAATGCAAGCTGAAGGAAGAAATAATACAGAGCAGAAATTGAATACAAGAAACAATGAGAAAAATTGTTTTTAAAAGTTGGTATAGGGAAAAATCAATAAATTGATAAATATTAGTGAGCCTAATTAAAAAAACAAAAAACAAAAAACATGAAGAGCCCAAATTACCAATATCAGAAGTGAAAGCTGGATGATCAGTATAGCCCCTAGGGGCATTAAAAGGTAATAAAAGAATACTATGAAAAATTCTAGGCCCACAAAGTGATAGCTCTGATGAAATGGGCCAGTTTCTTGAAGGACATAGATTATCAAAACTGATAAAGGAGAAATAGGTAATCTGAATAGGTCTATATCTATTAAAACTGAATCAATAATTTGAAAATTAATAATTAAGAAATAATTTCTGAAAAGCATCAGGATCAGATGGATTCACTAGTGAATTCTACCAGATAAAACTCAATTATAAGATAACAAACATGGTTGCCTGGGTGGCTCAGTTTGTTAAGCCTCTGACTCTTGATTTCAGCTTAGATCGTGATCTCAGGGTTGTGAGATCAAGCCCCGCATCAGGCTGTATGCTGGGCATGGAGCCTGCTTAAGATTCTCTCTCCCTCTGTCCTTTCTCCCTGCCACTTGCACTCTCTTTCCCTTAAAATAGGGGGGGGAAATCCAATTAAGAAGTGGGCAAAAGGGGGCCTTATGCTGACGCCAGGGAGCTAGCGGTGCCGGGATGGTGCTCCTGGAGAGCGAGCAGTTCCTGACAGAGCTGACCAGACTGTTTCAAAAGTGCCGGTTGTCGGGCAGCGTGTTCATCACCCTGAAGAAGGATGATGGTCGAACTAAACCCATTCCAAGGAAGGGTTCTGTAGAGGGCTTTGAGCCCTCAGACAACAAGTGTCTGTTAAGAGCTACTGATGGGAAAAAGAAGATCAGCACTGTGGTGAGCTCCAAAGAAGTGGACAAGTTTCAGATGGCTTACTCAAATCTATTGAGAGCTAACATGGATGGGCTGAAGAAGAGGGACAAAAAGAGCAAGAGTAAGAAGAGCAAAGCAGCACAGTGAAGGGCACCAGATGTCCATCTTTCACCAACTAACCACCGAATTACTATTTTTTCTTTGGTTTTTATTTTTGGCCACAAATCTAGGTTTCTGGTTCCCCCATAATAACTTTTCATGTGAGATGAATGTCATTTTGGATGGAAGAAAGGCTGCAGTGTTTACAGGATAGTTGTAAGAAGCCAAGTTTATTTGAGAATTGGCTGATTGGTCTTTGTTGTATGGTTGTGTATCCTGGGATTATAAAGTCTCTGTAGCCATCTATGTGAAGAACAATGGATCATTAAACCTGTATTTATCTGCACTGGAAAAAAAAAAAAAGAAGTGGGCAAAAGATCTGGACAGACATCTCACTAACAATAATGACGGTAAATAAGCATGTAAGAAGATGCTCAACGTCATTGTCACTAGGGAATTGCAAATTAAAATAACAGTAGGATACTACTATACATATTTTAGATTAACTAAATTGAAGACATATACAAGTTGCCAATTTCTTATAAGAACAGTAGGAACTCCTTTCATTGGTGATGGTGATAAAAAATGGTACAGCCGCTTTGGAAGACATTTAGGCAATTTCCTGCAAAGCTAAGCATAGCCTTACCGTACATGTCAACAATCACACTGCTAGGAATTTAATTTACTATACTGATTTTAAAACTATGTCCACACAAAAACCTGCACATGAAAATTTACAGCTTCTATTCGTAATTGCCAAAAACTGGAAGCAACCATGGTCCTTCAGTAGGTGAACTGATAAACAGACTGTGGTATATCCATATGATAGGTTATTATTCAGTGATAAAAAGAAATAAGACATAAAGCCACAGAAAGACATGCATGAATTTTAAATTCATATTGCTAAGTGGTAGAAGCAGTCTGAAAAGTCTGCATGGGATGTGACTCCAATTTTGACACCATGGAAAAGGCAAAACTCTAGTAACAGTAAAAAGTTCAGTAGGTGCCAAAGATCGGGGGAACCACAGGATATTTACAAAGGTGGTAAAATTTCTGTATGATAATGTAATTGTGGTTACATGACATTATGCATTTGTCCAAATCCATAGTGCCTTCATACAGAGTAAATCTGAATGTATGTAATTTTTTCATATATATAATTTTTAAAAACATCATTTAGAAAATTGAGGGATCCCAGAATGAAATTCAGACTGTGACAAAACAATCTAATTGTATTGCAAACTCATGAAACAACCTTACTGAAGATGAGTCAAAAGGTGCTGATCTGAGTAAATTTGGAAAAAAGTGAAATCTGTAAGAATAGAGGCAAAAGCAACTCCATAGTAGTATACGCTAGTTGATAAAGTTGTTTCCCATGGGGTTAAAGTTAATGACTATACCAGGTTAACAATTCTGATACTGCCACATGTGTATACTGAAATTAAACAAGTGAGTAAATGAATGGTGGATGGTGGAAGCCAGGTTTCTCACTGTTGGAGTGGAGTTTTTAAGTAAGTAAGGAGGGGAGTAAAATGAATCATGCAGTCATGGATTAGAGTTGGAGATACTAGGAAGAACTCATCTTTACTTCATTATAGACACAACTGATTACATGTAGAAATACAGATATGGGTGTAAAACATTTGTATACACATATATTTCTTGGCTCCATCAGCTGAGAAGGCCTAGAGACAACAACACTCTAGTAGCAACATGCTCACCTAGTTCTCAGATCTTTGTTTCTAATACCATTCTCCAGTAAAAGGAACTAGGGGTCCTTGGAGAAATGGCTGATTCTAGAACTGGGGCAGGAAGTATACAAAATGAGCATGGGCCATGTTGTAGTTGTTAGAAAGTAAATGTTCAAACATATATGCATGTGTGCATGTGCTCATGCAAACGTGAGATTGTATCTCAGTGGAACATAGGAGGCAATTGAAAGAGTTTCCAATGGTCAAAGCTTGAATAATTTAAGCAAAAAAATTAATAACATATTATTGGATTATAGCTCAAAATATAAAGTAAATATCCATGTGTCCATACTGAATGTAAATAAATGATTGAATGAATAAATCAGGGAGAAGAGACACATTGCTCAGGCAGAGGAATTCCACTCTGTCTTCAAGGAATTAGAGTATAATTCCCCTTTCTTTAAGTGTGCACTGGGCATAGTGACTTAATTCCAACAAGTACAGTATGGATGAGGGGGAAGGGAGTAACTACAGTGGAGGCACTTGAAAAACACTACCTAAACCAGGTAACAAGAATACCATTCACAGTGATAAGTCATGTTGATAGTATATATCCTCGATATGTGATACAAATGGCACTTTACTTCTGTTTCCTCAGTAGCCCATAACCCCAGCTAATCATGAAAAATAAACAAAACCCAAAAATACTAACTGAGGAACACTTTACTACATACTTGACCAATACTCCTCAAAATTGTCAAGGTCATCAAAACAAGGAAAATCTGAGAAGTCTAAGGAAACATGAGTCATGACAGCCAAGAGGAGCAAAAGGAGACATGAGTACTAAATGCAGTGTAGTATTCTAGATGGGGTCCTGGAACAGGAAAAGGACATTAGATTAAAGCTAAGGAAATCTGAATAAACTATGGCCTTTGGTTAACAATAATGTATCAAAATTGACTCATTAATTGTACAGATTTGCCATACTAATGTGAGATGTTAATAATAGCTGAAACTTGTGTGTTGGGTATATGGCAACCCTATGGTATCTTTGTAGTTTTTCCATAAATCTAAAAACTGTTCTAAAATTAAAGTTTATTTTGCCAAAAAGTTCCATTTTATATAGGTCTTAAAATGCAAATTATGTATCTTGTCAGGAAGTATCAAGTTGCCAAGGATTTGGAATGGAAAGAAGGAAAGCTTATGAAGAGGCATGAGAAAAGTTCATTATCTTGATTTATGGTCTCACAGTTGTATTATATGTCAAAACGCCAAATTCCACACTTTGGATATCTGCAGTTTATTGTATGTCAGTTATATTCATGAAAACTTTTTTTAACAAATAGGGAACAAACAGAAAATTAAAAAAAATAGACCTAGAGCCAATAATATCAATAATTACAGTAAATATAAATGATTTAAACAAGACTCAGCTACATGTTGTAACAAGAAGTCAACTTTAAATATACTGATATAATATTTAAAAGCAAAAGAATGGGGAAAGATAAATCCATCTTGATACTCTTGTTCAACATTATTACTGAAAGTCCTAGAAATAGAACAAACTATATCTGTTCAAAGATGACATGCTTGTCTATATAGAAAATCCTAAGAAATCTACAAAAAGAAAAAGGCTCCTAAAACTAATAAGTATGCTTAGCAAGGTTGCAATATACAAGGTTAAAATATAAAAATAAGTCATGTTTCTGTATACTAACACTGAACAACTGCAAACATTTTAAAAGTACCATTTACAATCACAATCACAATCAATAACTCCAATTTAAAAAATAGTATGTAGGTATAACTCTTAACAAAATATTTGCAGGATCTTTATTCTCAAGATTATAAAACACTGATGAAAGAAATCAAAGACCCAAGTAAATGAAGAGGTAACTCTATGATCATATATTGAAAGCCTCAGTATATTGAGATGTCATTTCTCTCAATAAACACAATCTTAATAAAGTCCCAGCAAGGGAGCGCCTGGGTGGCTCAATCATTAAGTGTCTGCCTTCTGCTCAGATCATGATCCCACAGTCCTAGGATGGACCTCCGCATATCCTGCTCCCTGCTCAGCGAGAAGCCTGCTTCTTCCTCTTCCCCTCCCCCTGCTTGTGTACCCTCTCTTGTTGTCTCTCTCCATCAAATAAATAAATAAAATCTTTAAAAATAAAAATAAATTAAAAATGAAAAAATAAAGTCCCAGCAAGATTATTTTTGTAGACACAGACAATCTTAAAATATATATGGAAAGGTTAAGGAACTCTGATAAGCAAAACAATTAAGAAGAAAAAAATGTTGGAACATTGACACTATCAGATTTAAGATTTACTAGAAAACTATAATAACCAACACACTACGGTATAGATGAAAGAATTGACACATACACAAATCGGTGGAACATGATAAAGTCCAGAATTGACCCAGACAAATATTGTTAATTGATTTTTGACAAAGGTGCAAAGGCAATTCAGTTGTTAATGGATATATAAATTGTGGTAAATCCATACAGTGGAATACTATTTGGCAATTAAAAAAAAATGAGTGAACTATTGAAACAACATGGATGAGCCTCAGGTGTTAACACTGTGCCAAATGAAATAAGCCAGTCTTAAAAGTTTGAATCCATTCATAAAAGATATGAACCCATTTAAGTCATTTTTTGAAAGGCAAAACCATTACCGGAAAACCTTTATTTGAAGAGCAGGGGTCATGGTCATACTATTTGCCCTCTACATGGAACAAATACATCATTTATGTATCAAATATGCTTCCATGTTTTCTTTTCTTTAACCTTGAATTCTAAAGTACATAGTTATTCTTGGCCTCAGCATGATTGTGAACCTAAAGGTAGACAATGAAGTCACATGGCTCTAAGGTGACCGATCATCTGAATGGAAACATTTTAATAAAAAGATTCTTAGACTCTGAACAGTATTTCCAAGAACTAATTCCACCCTCCTGCTGTTCTTTTATTCTGACTTCCCCGTCTTTTTTTTTCTTTTTTTAAGATTTTGTTATTTGAGACAGAGAGAGGGAGATGCAGACTCCCTGCTGAGCCCCCCACTTCCCTATCCCTATTGGAAAAATACTGCATTTGAAAAAATCTTTACTTCCTTTGTTGATCACTGTTGTGCAGTACAAAGGAGCTTTGATCTAGGAGCCAGAAGACTTAAGTGACTTTGTGCAAGTCACTTAGTGTTTCTAAGTTTATTTTCTCATCTTAAAGTAGAGATAATAACACCTGTCCTGCCTACTTCGTTTGTAAAGATCTGATGAGCCAGTGAAAATTCCCATTTTGTATGTTGTAAAGTAATTGGTAAATAAATGTAAGGTTTCACCACTATTACTAAATATAGGGGAAAAAAAAACCTGTTTTGTGGTATAACAGGAGATTCAACTCTGCAAATTGTTATAATCTCAAAAATTAATGCAGAATGAATAATAAGGACTTCATAATCTCAAAGTTGATTACTCTGGTTTATTATCATACATTATTTAATTAAATATTAATAGAGTATAAAATATGCTGTTATACCAAATTGGAGTACAGGGCTAGACATTTTAGTACAAATTAAAGTTCTGTAAATACCATCAGGATGAATAACAAGCAATATACTTCTTAAGATTAATTTCAATTAATCAATTATGAAGGAAGGAATTCAGTTTTAGTAAAAGCTGTAGTTGTTTCCTTCTAGCAGTAGATGCCAGTAGAGTTCTTCTTTTTAATAAAAGTCAAGTTGCCTAAGTACTTACATAGCAACAACTTCCTGGTCACATTACCATATATAGAAACATTGCTCTGCAGACTAAGGATTCTACTTTCTATAAGGACTTTGTAACAAATAGAAACAGTTTTACTGAAAAAAAAGTCCAGGTTTCAAATGTAGGGTTTTTACTCATCTAGTAAGGCTTACTTTCTCCCTTCCTTCTTCTACTTACTTTGCTGTTAATAGCCCTATGCATTGTTTTAAATAAATGAATCTTAGTGTTCTAGTTAGGATTCTGGAATATCTGTACTAAGCTTGAGCAACATTGAATATGCCTGGCTAAACATGTTAAAGATGATATGGTGGGGCTGAAGTGTTAGGATTAGTTCGTTCATTTGGCAAAGGAATACCATGAGTTGAATATTTTGGGAAGGTTAATGTGTCAGAGATGAGTGATTGAAAGAAATGACTGGAAGCAGGGAAACAAGTTATTTTAGAAATTCACATTTGCACATTATAAAAATGAAACCCAAAGAATGAACAAAATTTAGTAACTGACTGTAGAGAAAAGAGTTCAATGACATTGCATAAATAAAATTAAAACATTTTCAAGTATTTAATGATTTTACTTAGACCTTTAATTTGTTAAAAATGAATGCTTTCATTTTTAGGGGGAGACGAACCATGAGAGACTTTGGACTCTGAGAAACAAACTGAGGGTTTTGGAGGGGAGGAGGCTAGGGGGTTGGGTGAACCTAGAGGTAGGTATTAAGGACGGCACATATTGTATGGAGCACTGGGTGTGGTGCATAAAAAATGAACCTTGGGACACTGAAAAAAATAAAATTACAAAAAAAAAAAGAATGCTTTCTTGACCATATTGAGTATATAATACATGCACTATATTGATGAATTCAAGTAACATAATTTGAGACATAAATTTATAAACAGCAAGTTTTAACACAGAAGTTTAAATCTGTGGAGAAAGGAGAGAGCAATTTATTTTCTAAGAAATATGTTGGAAAATTCAGTGAAGAGGTGACACTTGGAGGGAGTCACAAGGATGAAAGGAATTTCTCCTCTAAGACAGCAAGGAAGAGAATTAAGGGATTTCATCCACTTCAGGCCCTATAGTCCTTCCATGCTCTGTAGAGACTGATTACAGACTGCAGACACTTGTTCAGTCCTGTTTTGTGTAAAGCACTGTCAGATGTTAAAAAAAATTATTTATTCTTATACACACATGTTTACACAGAAAGCTACAGATTTTAAGAGCTTAGTATTATGGATACTGTTCCTTATTTGGTTACACTGATACTAATTTTATTACACAAAACAAAATATACAACAGTGGAGCTGTTACTTGGCAAAATTTATGTCAATTTTTTTGTGTGTGTGTGTTGTCCTAAACTGATTATACTATTGTTCCAGTTTATTCTATTATTATTGTTGTTCCTATTCTATTTGTCAAGCAGTTGTCAGGAAATTTGGACTAAGATATTTTTAGGTAGATCCTCTCTCTCCCCCAAGGAGAAAAGCATATAGATTTTTCATCCTTTAATTAGTGTCAAAAGGCAAGTACTCGAGTTCATCGTTAAGTGTCACAGGTTACTTTTTTCCTGCAATTGGCCAATGGCAAATTTTACTTTCTTTTAATCAAAGGAGTTGTTTCTAAGTCAGACCTAAAGTTAGGGATCAGTGAAGCAGTAGTACTCAGTGTTAAGTTTTAAAAATTAAGATGTTTCAGTAAACTAGAAGGAATTTTTTTTCAGTTGAAATGTTTTGCCGTGGCTGATTTTACATAACTTTAAATCTTATATTTTGTTCATTTTTTCATACTTTAAAATGTTTTAAAATGTACTGCTGATAAACACTTGTCAGCAGATGGTAGGTTTGATAAGCAGTGCTGATATACTACGTTTTTGTAGTTCCTGTATATATTAGATTTAAGTCAATGAGTTAGCAACATTCGGTTCTTTTTTTTAAAGTGCTAGTTCAGATATTTCTTAGTTAAAACATGTTATAAAGTTGTTTTGCAAGGGCTTTTAATATCCATTTTATATGAATTTTCAATGAAAAGTTAACTGCTTATCAGGATTCATAAAATCTGTACATTAGCTGATTTCCTGGAAAAAAAAAAAAAAACCACACAACCTTTTTACCATATTATATTTGGATAGTGGTTTGGCCTTGAATTGTTGCATAGAGTTGTAATACATGTTTAACTAGTTTTCTTTTTGAAAAGTTTTTTTCAGTCTATATATAAAGTCTTATCTTTAATGTTCTCACTAATATTAAACACTCTTAAGCATAAAACCATTTAGGCTGATATTGCAAGTCTTTAAAATCCCCATCTCTAGTTGAATGAAGGGTTTGCTAAGAAAGGCTCAGTGATGTACTGTTTTATATTAACAGGAAACAGAGCAGCAGTAGTGGTTTGAATACCCTGCAAACAGGAAGTTTGACACATGCATAGCTCTTAGCTTCTGTGTAAGAACTTGTTGAGCTCCTTCTGAAAATATTTTCATTTACTTTAAGTAAAGCGCAAATGCACATGAATGGCAGCTTATAAAGAACTACCCTGTAACCAGTATACAGGTACAACTGCTCTTCAGAAATTGGAAGGTTTTGCTAGCCGATTATTTCATAGACATTCTAAAAGTACTGCACATGATCAGAAAACTGCTCTGGAAAATGACAGCCTTCATTTCTCTGAACATACTGCTTTATGGGACAGATCAAGTAAGTTTTGTTTGTTTTTTTTTATGATACATTTTAACTAGAAGCTAAAATACTAATTGGAGTTTTAGAATCAAACATAAAGAACAATGTTTTGTCTTTTTGTGATTTGTACAAGGACATTTTGCAGGATGAAGTTGCAAAATTCCACAAAACTTGATTATAAGTTGAACTGAATCGTATAGTTCATTGTTTTGTTTTATATGTGACCATTAAGTCACATGTCAGTAGGAAATTTTCTACAGAATTTTATGTCATTTCTAGTGAATGTTAGTTTGTTTTTATTTTTTGTTCTTATATGAAAGTGAAAAGCCTAAATTTTAGAAAGAATAATCAATTTTTTAAAAAGTTTTTTCGATTTATAATCCTTAAAATTTAAAAGGTCAGAAGACTCTGGAATTTATAATTAAAGTTCTACTGTGTTACCATTTTTTATTTTTAAGTACCTGTGTGAAAGTTACTTCAGGTTTTTTTACAAGCAGGATTTCTAATATGAAAGCATAGTATAATTACTCTATGTAAAATCTTATATTTATAACATAATAAATATCAAAAGCTTTTATAATTATATTTTATGTTATTTTAATTATGGTTAAAGGAGGAAAAACTTGTTTATGCATACACCACATTCTTTCCAGGCATGTTAAAATGTTTGAACTTGCTGCTTTGCTAAAATGTAACCATTTTTGGTGACATGCACTTTAAAAGATAAATTTCAGGTATAAACAATGCCAGTACCTCCATTCCACATCTCACCTTGGACCCTCCCTAAGGTATTTTTGTCATTGTGATTAAAGGAACAATAGAATTACCCTTGGTACCTTTGCCCTTTTTGATGTGTTTGATGATCAAATAGCACTAGGTTTTGCTTTTTTCTGTTTATATATTCCATAGTAGTTTAAAACTCAGTTTAAAAAAACAAAACAAACCAAGAATGGTTTACAAAATTTAGTCCTTGGTTTTTTACAGTACCTTCATGGTTCTATAGAAGTTTATTTGAATTATTTATTTACTGCATCAGAATTTTTTTTTACCTTCTTTGAGCTGTTTTAAGGAGAAAGTAAAGAACACATATATTGTTAAAATTCTTCTTACTTAAAGGTTTTGATTGTTTATAATTAATCTTTACTGTAAAGCAGGTCGATAGATGAGGAATCTCAAATATCTTCAAGTTAATGAACTGTTAAATATTAGAAATAATTCTACATTATTAAAATTAACCTAACAGCAGAAGTTTTGTTATTCATTCCACTTTTCCTGTTCTATTAAATTGCATTCTTCTAGGTCTCTTTGGAAATCTTTTTCATGCATTTGGAAGACCTTTTAATTAAGCATTCAATTGAGAATGGGGACAGTACTGAATTAGTTTCTGTTTCACTAGTACCTACTCCTCCAAAACAGATATAGTAGGTGTCTGTTTAGTAAATGTATCTCAAATGTGTTTGATGAATGAATGAGATCACAGGCTTGTAATAAAACTTATGTTTGAACCATACTGTCACCATTTTTTAAAAATGTATGGGGCCTGTGATGTTTTCTGAAACACATTTTAAAACTAGCAATTGAAGATAACATCATGAGCATGATTTCTTTTAGAAAAAAGAGACTGATGGGGTGCCTGGGTGGCTCAGCGGGCAGGTTGTGATTCCAGGGTCCGGGAATCCAGCCCCACAATGGGCTCTCTGCTCAGCGGGGAGCCTTTCTCCCCCACCGCCTGCCTCTCTGCCTACTTGTGATCTCTGTCTGTCAAATAAATAAATAAAATCTTTAAAAAAAAAAGAAAAAAGAGACTGATAAAATGCTGTTAACATTTTTCTGAATTGTGATGTCACAAAATAAAATAAATAGTACGCTTGTAACACAAGTAAAATTAGGTGCAGGCCTTGTAGCCATGTAAATGATAGGCATGACACAAGAAATATTAAGAATAACTGAATATTCATTAATCAAGTATTCTTCTACTCTGTTCTCTCTTTCATATCCCGAAAATATCAAAAGACACAATAATTTTATATACATAATGATGGGTATAGTAAACACAAGCTCTAGTTTTCTATTATGGAGTGTGTTACTGTAGAGGAGAAACACTGATGCAACAGAAACAGAGAAATCCTATCATTTCAAAATTCCAGGGTTATTTTTGTGATGAAAGCACAAATTATCATTTACAGAGTGAGTTATAGAAGGAACTTTTACTATATGAAGTTTTTTATGAAAACCACATTCTTCAAAGCTACTTAAAGCATTCTACTTGTATGACTTGTTGACAAGAAAAGGAATGTATTATCTCCTGATAATAAACACTCTGAATATGCTTGTTCCAAAAGTGCTATTTTAAGAAAAAACTAAGCACAGAAATACATGTAATTTTTTTAAATTGCCTGTTGAGTAAAGATTAATTACCAATTTAAGCATTTATGAAATGTAACAAGTTTTAATCGAAGTTTTTTCTCTAGTGATAGTAAATATAGGAAGAAATACAGTATAAAAGCCATATAGAACTGTGTTTATCTTCTATTATTAAACTAAGTAACAGGACTTCCTGTTTGATAACATAAATATTTAACAGCTGATTCCATCTACATATAAGTACAATAAGTTCAAAAGAAAACATGGAGGAATTCTGCTTTTTGTTCTGACTCAGAATGAACAGGAGTATTGATGTTCATGAATTCTCTTTGTAGCAAATGTATTATGGTTAGCTTTTAAATCTTCCTTTGATCATAACTGGTGTATCAAATTATACAATGCTGAACTTAATTGAAGTTTTCACGATTTAAATCTTGGACTTTATACACTTAATGAATGTCTAATAACATTTTAAGGACTGAATAGGTGAATACCATCAAACACTTTTCTTATTCTCCTTCCCATGAATTGACAAGCTATTTTTTTGGTAGATAAAAAGCTGTATGAGTGAATCTTAGATTTAAATATCATATTAAACAAACAATTTTGTATGTAGATTTCTTCAGGTAGGATTAGATAACTAAAATGGTTTATCAGGCCACTTTATCTAGTTAGTTTTACCTTTCCAAAGCTCATACAATCTTTAAGACAATTCACTTTCATGTTTCTTTTTTTTTTTCCCTTGACGATTAATTTATTCATTTTAGAGAGGGGCAGGAGGAGCAGTGGGAGAGAGAGAAATCTCAAGCAGACTCCATACTGAATGTGGAGCCCAATGCGGGACTGGATCTCATGACCCTGAGATCATGTCATGAATTGAAATCAAGAGTCAGACATGTAACTGACTGAGCCACCCAGATACCCCTTTCATGTTTGTTTCTTAGGCCACTGAATC
Source organism: Lutra lutra (assembly GCF_902655055.1). Taxonomy (NCBI): domain Eukaryota; kingdom Metazoa; phylum Chordata; class Mammalia; order Carnivora; family Mustelidae; genus Lutra; species Lutra lutra. Next base: position 126,539,635 of record NC_062281.1, on the reverse strand, counting down.
TGTGTTACTGTAACTTCCTTTTTTTTCCCCATTGTAACTTCTAAGCTAGAACACCATCCACGTTATCCTTTTATCTGCTTTTTTTATCAGCAGCTATTCCATAAGTTCTTGGTAGCAATCCATTTTAGTCATTTGGCAAATGTTTATGAGAATTTACTGTATCATGGTCTACAAATGGGCTATGGAAAAATAAGATCTAGTTCTTACCCTCAAAACAAGAGTAGGAAGAGCAAACATACAACCAACATAATATTTAAGGTATAGTGAAATGGTTACTTAAAATTATAAGTTTACTGTAGGAGCTTAGTGTAAGAAGAAATTAACATTAAGGGGAGATGGGACGACCTTCAAGAATATGAAGAATGAATTGACTTCTGAGACTCAGAAAAGGAGGAAAAGTTTATTTTAATATAAGAAAATAAATAACATACACAAATATATGAAAACATGAAAATTCAGGATTACTTAAAAGACATGGTAAGATATTAGAAGGGTAGCCTGTAGATCTGATCTTGGAAATCTATCATATACTCAGAATTTTGAACTACATTCTAATAGACAGTGGGGAGCTAATCTGTTTTTTTAAAGTGGAAGATAATATATGTGCGGTCTTTGTTAAAAGGGCCTAAAGAATTTTAATTTTAACTAGCATAATAAAGGAAAAGTTAACTCGCTTATTCTGCAAGGAAATGTATTTGGATACTAAAGATTTTCTATTTGAGCTGGGCGGGTATTAACAGCTAAGACTTTTGGTCAGTACATGACCATGGCAAATGAATAGTCAGACACTGGATTCCCTTTACAATAACAGTGCTAATTTAAGATGTTTCTTTCCCTGGAATTCCTTACCTTTCTCCCACCAGTGGTAAGATCTGCTCTTACCTTCAGACTCTGTTCAATTATTATCTCTAACAAAAATCACCAGAGCATTCTTTTCCTATTTTTCATTCCAATAAAATTCATAATCTTCTTTCTTTGTTCTCCTATCATCTTATGTTCACTTCAATTATGGTTTATTTTATAGATTTAAAGTTATATTACATTATTCCTTAAGTTACGTATCTCCCATATTTGACTTTGAACTCCTAGAGGGCATAAATTTGTCAACTTATTTTTGGTATTACCAGCCTATTTCTCAATAAACACTGAGTTGTTTGTTAGATTGCCTTTAAATATCACTTGGTCTTACACTAACAAGCATTCTTTAATTTTTTCTATTATGATCTTTGCGATTTATTTCAAAGGCTTATGGTTATTAACCAAAAGCAGTAAGATGCTGATCTGAACATGGAAATACCACATTCCAGAGGCACTAAACTCTTCAGCGTTATCTGTGTATTTTTATCATGATTGCTTATACGAATTTGAATAATCAGCAGACCTTATACTAAGCTAATTGGAAAATTAAATAATTTAACATTAGGAAATGTTTCCATGGGCTACTTAGCAATGCCATATCATATATCAAGTATAATAACATAAAGAGTAGCTTCTATTTGCTTGTGTTTTGCAAGAGTAACCATACTACATGGTTAGAGAAAAAGGAAGATTAAGTATATATTCTAGGTATTGTCTTGCTACTGGAAGTGTGTTGCCAATCCAACAGCATTAGCATCACCTGGGAGCCTGTTACAAAGGAAGACTCTGGGGATGCCTGGGTGACTCAGTCAGTTAAGTGTCTGCCTTTGGCTTATGTCCTGATCCCTGGGTCCTGGATAGAGTCCCACATCGGGCTCCTTGCTTAGCAGGGAATCTGCTTCTCTCTCTGCCTGTTGTTCCCCCTGATTGTGTTCTCTCTCTCTGACAAATAAATAATAAAACATTTTAAAAAAAAAGAAAAACCCTCAGGCCCTATGAAACCTGAGTCAGAAGCTTCATTGTAACAGAATTATCCAGCTGATTGATATGCACATTGAAGTTAGAGAAGCACTTTTTCCCTAGTAATATTTTAATCCTATTACCAAATAATATATCTTCATTGGAGAAAATTTGCAAACCTTAGAAAAGAACAAAAAAAAAAAAAAAGAAATCACACAATTCCACCGAAAGATAACCACTGCTAACATCTTTTGTACATATAGTCTTGTAGCTCTAGATATCTTTTGTATATATAGACTGCTTTTTGCATAGATAAACAAATTTCCACCTGCCCCTCAATTTGGATCTTTTAGTGCACAGTATTTTATTACATTTTTGCTTGTCATAAAGAGTTGTTCCATGATACATTTTAAGATGGCTGTTTTGTATTCAATTGTATTCAATTTGTATTCAATTGAAGGATGTAACACAATTTATTTAACTGATCACTGGCCATCTAGATTGTTTTTAATTTTTGCTATTATACAAAAAAATGCTGTGATAAACATCCTTTTAGCTAAATCTTTGTATATATTATTTTTATATTTTATAGGACAAATTTGGAGAACTGTTATGACTATTTTAAGACTTTTGTATTAATTGCACCCCAGATATACAAGTAATATAATCTTTTGGAGTTAAATTTGTTTCACTATTCAGAGAAGATGTTTAAATTCCCTGCCTTATTTTTTTCCTTTATTATTAGTTTTTATCAGAATTCTCCACTTTTCAAAACTGATCAATTATTAGGAGCAAATGGTCTGAAAGACATATTTTAGTTGCGAATAGAGCATTATCATTATATGTTCCTTGGTAGTCAACAGACAATAATCTACTTGGAGATTCAGACATATTATAAGGTATATCACATACTTCTGATTGTGCAATATAGCTGTGACTCTTATCCCTTCATTCCCACATTCCCTGGATGGAATATTGTCATATACATTATCACATGAAACATTTATCTATTGTCAGACATTGTTCTAAGGACATTGCATGTATTCATTTATGTAATCCCTTAAAAAGCCCAGTAGGGTTTACAGATGAAGAGACTAAAGCACATTGAGGGACAGTAATTTCTTCAAGATAACATACCTAAAGGAAGAAATTTGAACCCAGGTAGTCTGGCTCCAAAGTCCATGCTTTTAGTACCTATTCTGTGAAATCTTTCTGTATGTGTGTAAGAAAAATGGGTCTCCGGCTCCTATAGCAAAGATTTTGTGTCTTGGGTTTCCTGTCAGATGAGAGAAAGTGTGTGCATTATGAGGACCAAGAAGATGAACAGGCTAGAAAGAGAACTTTGAAAATAAGATGCCTTCCAAAAAGAGCTAATAAATCAAAATTGGACTGTTATATTCTCTGAAGGATTGAATATGACTTGTAAAGTCCTAAAATAATGGCTGCTTTTAACTGAGCTTTTAACTAGTTGTATAACTAGTATGGCCACTTATGATACAAATAAGGTTTCATCTTTTAAATATTCAGATTAATCGCTTATACTAATCTGTTCATATTAGCAGGACTGCTAAGTAGCTCTTTTCTTGGTGTCTCCTTCAACTCCCCTTTCACATACTGCTTAACTTTTGACAGTTTACTCATTACAGAGAGGCTAATCTTCCTTTCAAAGCATAGACGAACAAAGAGATGAGAATTTTGATTAGTATATAAACTAGTGGTCTCATTTTAGCTTCATTTGATTTTGCCACCACTACATGGTTTCGTGGATTAAAACTTATCCCCAAGAATCCTTGCTCTTGATGTGATGACACTGACCCTTGTGGAGACCTTAGTGGTTCTTAATAGGAGGACGACCACCCTTTCCAGTGTTATGTTTATCCAAGGGTATTAGCACAGGGTTTAGTTTCCTTAATTTATGCTTCATGAGCCTGACTTCCACGCCAAGGTCGAATGTGTGACAACATTATCTTTCAGCCCTTTCCCCCCACACTGTTACCAAAATCAGCCTTCCTTTCTTGAACATCTTATCCAGGAATAGCAAACTGGTTGTCTGTAACTCAGATGTAGCTCACAGATAATTTTGTTTGGTCCTCATGGTATTTTTTTAATAATTGAATTTTATACCATTATTTTATATAAATATAAACTGATTTTTAAACAAAAGATTTCATATTAATATTGACTTTTGTATCCTTGAAACCATTAGAAAAGATGATTTCAGGGGCGCCTGGGTGGCTCAGTAGGTTAAGCCGCTGCCTTCGGCTCAGGTCATGATCTCAGGGTCCTGGGATCGAGTCCCGCATCGGGCTCTCTGCTCAGCAGGGAGCCTGCTTCCCTTCCTCTCTCTCTGCCTGCCTCTCTGCCTACTTGTGATCTCTCTCTGTCAAATAAATAAATAAAATCTTTTTAAAAAAAAAAAAGAAAGAAAAGATGATTTCAGAGGCCCCTTATTCCATTTAAGAACAAATGGGCACTGAATGAATATCCTTTTTAATCAGGATTTATACTGTGTGATTTACTCGTGTCTGGCCTTCTATTGTTTTGCCTATATGTCCTCTGTAGACACTAAATGTTGGCCTATAGTGCCTCTAATTTAAACCCTAAATCACCAACTTAGATTCTCCTTTCCTTTTTGATAAAGCTTGTTTAGTGTGCCTTCTACTTATGGACCACAGATACTATCACTAACATTCATGAAAGAAATTCTGGTAATTCTAAACCTTAGAAAGATGAGTCTAGTTTAATCCTTCCCTTTCAGGATCCCCATTTTATTTTTTTATTTTTTTATTTTTTTTTTATTTGTGAGAGAGACAGTGAGAGAGAGCATGAGGGAGGAGAAGGTCAGGAGAGAGAAGTAGACCCCCGTGGAGCTGCGAGCCGAATGCGGGACTCGATCCTGGACTCCGGGATCATGACCTTAGCCAAAGGCAGTCGTTCCAACCCAACTGAGCCTCCAGGCGTCCCCCCATTTTATTTTATTAATGTAGATCTTCTTATCGCCCTCCTCTTTAATTTTGTTTACATTAGGATTGGGAAGGAACAGCCTTTACTAGCTCCAAAGGGTTTTGTTAGGTCATTCCCCCAGCTAATGAATGCCTGTTAGCCTTACACTACATAATTAAGTTGTCCACTGAAGTGATTCTTCCCAGAGCAAAGAAGATCTGCTTCAGTCAACTGTCTCTACTTACATAGAGGAGCACTTGACACCATTTTATTTTAAAGAGTATTATTGGAGAGTGAGAGAATGAGAGAGAAGTACATACATGTTGCCCTTGAAAGCATGGGAGGGGCAGAAGGCGAGAGAAAGAGGGGAAGAATCTTAAGCAGACTCCCCACTGAGTGTAGAGCCAGATATAACGAGGGCTCAATATCACAACCTGAGACCCTGACATCAGCCAAAATCAAGAGTTGGGGACGTAACTGAACCACCCAGGAACCATGACAACTTTTAAAAAATAACGTATAATTTATATACCATAAAACTTTGTCATTGGAGGTCAATGTAGAGTTCAGTGTTTATTAATAAATTTGTAGAATTGTGCAGCCATCTCCACAATTCATTTTAGAATATTTCCCATCCACTTCAGAAATTTTATACCTTTGGCAGTCCGTCTCCACTTTTCATCTCAACCACAGACCAACTCTGCTGTTTTCTGGGCCTACAGATTTCCTTTTCTGGGACATTTTCTACCTCTACAGATTTTCTGTCCCTATAGATTTTTGTCATTACAGATTTTTGCGTTTCTGGATGTTTTATATAAATGGGAATTATACAACATGTAATCTGTTGTTTCTGATTTTTGCACTTAAAGTTATGCTTTTGATGTTTATCCATGTGATAGAACATAACAATAATTTTATTGCTGAATTATAGCATGCTGTATGGATATAATACATTTTGTTTAACCATTCAGCAATTGATAAACATTAAGATTATTTCCAGTTTTGGATTACTTGGATAATGTCATGATAAACATTTGCATACAAGACTGAGCAGACAAATGCTTTTAGTTCTCTTAAGCAGATATCTAGGAGTAGACTTGCTGGGTCATAGGCTAAGTTTATGTTTATTCTTTTAAGAAACTTCCAAATTGTTTTAAGTGGCTTTGCCCTTTTACATTGCCACCAGCAATATATGAGGGTTATAGTTTCTTCACATTCTTGTTAATACTTGATATCATCAGTCTTTTTTAATTATAACCATTCTGTTATATGTGAATTGTATTCATTGTGATTTCAATTTGTTTTCCCTAATAATTGATGATGTTGAGGATATTTTCATATGTTCTTCTTAGAAGCCATTTGTGTATCTTCTTTGGAGAAACCATATTTTCAAACCTTTTGCACACCTTCAAAACTGAGGATTTTGCCTTCTTATTATCAAGTCTTAAAAATTCTATATATATTCTGAACACAAGTTCTTTATCAAATACATAATTGCAAATAGTTACTTATGGTCTATGGCTTGTCTTATTTTCTTAAATGATGTCTTTGAAGAGTAAAAGTTTGTGATTTTAATGAAGTACAATTTATCATTTTTTTCCTTTATACTTTGTACTTGTGTTGCCAAATCAAAATCATTGTTAACCCAAGGCAATGAAGATTTTTATTCTCTGCTTTCATCCAAAAATCCATTTTTTTAGTTGTCTTTGTATTTATGATGTGAGGCATGGAGTGAAATCCTTCCCCCCCCACTTCATATGGCTATCCAATTTTTACTGTACTTTTTTAATCCAATTTTTAGCATCAGCTATCAGTTTTTTTTTTTTAAATTTAATTTTTTTCAGCGTTCCAAGATTCATTGTTTATGCACAACACCCACTGCTCCATACAATACATGCCCTCCTTAATACCCACCACCATGCTCAACCAACCCCCCCACCCCTCCCCCTCCAAAACCCTCAGTTTGTTTGTCAGAGTCCACAGTCTCTCATGGTTCATCCCCTCCTCCGATTTCCCCCAACTCACTTCTCTTCCTCTTCTCCCAGTGTCCTCCATGTTATTCCTTATGCTCCACAAGTAAGGGAAACCAAATGATAATTGACTCTCTCTGCTTGACTTATTTCACTCAGCATAATCTCCTCCAATCCCATCCATGTTGATACAAAAGTTGGGTATTCATCCTTTCTAATGGAGGCATAATATTCCATTGTATATGTGGACCATATCTTCTTAATTATCTTTATTAACATATAATGTATATTTGTCCCAGGGGTACAGGTCTGTGAATCGTCAGGCTTACATACTTCACAGCACTCACCATATCACATACCCTCCTCAATGTCTGTAAACCAACCACCCTCTCCATACCCTCCCTCCACCCAGCAACCCTCAGCTTGTTTTGGGAGATTAAGAGTATCTTATGATTTGTCTCCTGATCCCATCTTGTTTCATTTTTTTCCTTCCCTAGCCCCCAAACCCCCCACTCTACCTCTCAAAATCCTCATATCAGGGAGATCATATGATAATTGTCTTTCTCTGATTGACTTATTTCGCTCAGCATAATACCCTCTAGTTCCATCCATGTCATCACAAATGGCAAGATTTCATTTCTTTTGATGGCTGCATAGTATTCCATTGTGTATATATACCACTTCTTCTTTATCCATTCATCTATTGATGGGCATCTAGGTTCTTTCCAAAGTTTGGCTATTGTGCACATTGCTGCTATAAACATTTGGGTGGCATGTGCCCCTTCGGACCACTACATTTGTATCTTTAGGGTAAGTACCCAGTAGTGCAATTGCTGGGTTGTAGGGTAGCTTTATTTCCAACTATTTGAGGAACCTCCATGCTATTTTCCAGAGTGGTTGCACCAGCTTGCATTCCCACCAACAGTGTAGGAGGGTTCTCCTTTCTCTGCGTCCTCTCCTGCATCTGTCATTTCCTGACTTGTTAATTTCACTATTCAGATCGGTATGAGGTAGTATCTCACCATGGTTTGATTAGTATTTCCCTGATGCGAGTGATGTCGAACACTTTTTCATGTGTCTGTTGGCCATCTGGATGTCTTTGCAGAAATGTCTGTTCATGTCCTCTGCCCATTACTTGATTGGATTATTTATTCTTTGGGTGTTGAGTTTGATAAGTTCTTTACAGATTTTGGATATTAGCCCTTTATCTGATATGTCATTTGCAAATATCTTCTCCCATTCTGTCAGTTGTCTTTTGGTTTTGTTGACTATTTCCTTTGCTGTGCAAGAGCTTTTCATCTTGATGAAGTCCCAATAGTTCATTTTTGCCCTTGCTTCCCTTGCCTTTGGCAGTGTTTCTAGGAAGAAGTTGATGTGGCTGAGGTCGAAGAGGTTGCTACCTGTGTCCTCCTCAAGGATTCTAATGGATTCCTGTCTCACATTGAGGTCTTTCATCCATCTGGAGTCTATTTTTGTGTGTGGTGTAAGGAAGTGGTCCAGTTTCATTCTTCTTCAGCAAGTGGCTGTCCCAATTTTCCCAGCACCATTTGTTGAAGAGACTGTCTTTTTCCCATTGGACATTCATTCCTGTTTTTTTGAGGATTAGTTGACCGTAGAGTTGAGGGTCTGTTTTTTGGCTCTCTATTCTGTTCCATTGATCTGTGTGTCTGTTTTTATGCCAGTACCATACTGTATTGATGATGACAGCTTTGTAATAGAGCTTGAAGTCTGGAATTGTGATGCCACCAAATTTGGCTTTCTTTTTCAACATACCTCTAGCTATTCAGGGTCTTTTCTGGTTCCACATAATTGTTAGGATTATTTGTTCAATTTCTTTGAAAAAAATCAATGGTATTTTGATAGGGATCGCATTAAATGTGTAGATTGCTTTAGGTATCATAGATATTTTCACAATATTTGTTCTTCCAATCCATGAGCATGGAATGTTTTTCCATTTCTTTGTGTCTTCCTCAGTTTCTTTCATGAGTACTTTATAGTTTTCTGAGTACAGATACTTTGCCTCTTTGGTTAGATTTATTCCTAGGTATCTTATGGTTTTGGGTGCAATTGTAAATGGGATTGACCCCTTAATTTCTTTTTCTTCTGTCTTGCTGTTGGTGTCTAGAAATGCACTGATTTCTTGCATTGAATTTATATCTTCATACTTACTGAATTTCCATATGAGTTCTAGCAGTTTTGGAGTGGAGTCTTTGGGTTTTCCACATATAGTATCATATCATCTGCAAAGAGTGAGAGTTTGACTTCTTCTTTGCCTGTTTGGATGCCTTTAATTTCTTTTTGTTTTTTGATTGCTGAGGCTAGGACTTCTAGTACTATGTTGAATAGCAGGGGTTATAGTGGAAATCCCTGCCATGCTCCTGACCTTAGGGGGAAAGCTCTCAGTTTTTCCCCATTGAGAATGATATTCACTGTGGGTTTTGCATAGATGACTTTGATGATATTGAGGTGTGTACCCTCTGTCCCTACACTTTGAAGAGTTTTTGATCAAGAAAGGATGCTGTACTTTGTCAAATGCTTTTTTAGCATCAATTGAGAGTATCATATGGTTCTTGTTCTTTCTTTTATTAATGTATTGTATCACATTGATTGATTTGCAGATGTTGAACCAACCTTGCAGCCCAGGAATAATTCCCACTTGGTTGTGGTGAATAATCCTTTTAATGTACTGTTGGAGCCTATTGGATAGTATTTTGGTGAGAATTTTCGCTTCTGTGTTCATCAAGGATATTGGCCTATAATTCTCCTTTTTGATGGGGTCTTTGTCCGGTTTTGGGATCAAGGTAATGCTGGCCTCATAAAATGAGTTTGCAAGTTTTCCTTCCATTTCTTTTCTTTTCTTTCTTTCTTTCTTTCTTTTTTTTTTTCTTTCTTTTTTTTTTTTTGGAACAGTTTCAGGAGAATAGGTATTAATTCTTTAAATGTTTGGTAGAATTCCCCTGGGAAGCCATCTAGTCCTGGGCTCTTCTTTTTTGGGAGATTTTTGTTGACTGCTTCAATCTCCTTGTGGTTATGGGTCTGTTCAAGTTTTCTATTTCTTCCTGGTTCAGTTTGGTAGTTTTTACATCTCTAGGAATGCATCCATTTCTTCCAGATTGTCACATTTCCTGGCATATAGTTGCTCGTAATATGTTCTTATAATTGTTTGTATTTCTTTGGTCTTGGTTGTGATCTCCTCTTTCATTCATGATTTTATTTATTTGGGTCCTTTCTCTTTTCTTTTTGATAAGTCTGGCCAGGGGTTTATCAATCTTATTAATTCTTTCAAAGAACCAACTCCTAGTTTCATTGATTTGTTCTACTGTTCTTTTGGTTTTTATTTCATTGTTTTCTGTTTGGATCTTTTATTATTTCTCTTCTGCTGGGTTTAGGCTTTGTTTGCTGTTCTTTCTCCAACTCCTTTAGGTGTAGGGTTAGGTTGTGTATTTGAGACCTTTCTTGTTTCTTGAGAAAGGCTTATATTGCTATATACTTTTCTCTCAGGACCACCTTTGCTGTGTCCCACAGATTTTGAACCATTGTGTTTTCATTTTCATTTGTTTCCATGAGTTTTTTAAATTCTTTTTTTTTTAAAGATTTTATTTATTTATTTATTTGACAGACAGAGATTACAACTAGGCAGAGAGGCAATCAGAGAGAGGAGGAAGCAGGCTCCCTGCTGAGCAGAGAGCCCGATGCGGGGCTCGACCCCAGAACCCTGGGATCATGACCTGAGCCGAAGGCAGAGGCTTTAACCCACTGAGCCACCCAGGCGCCCCCCCCCCCCTTCAATTCTTCTTTAATTTCCTGGTTGACCCATTCATTCTTTAGTAGGATGCTCTTTAGCCTCCATGTATTTCTGTTCTTTCCAACTCTCCTCTTGTGATTGAGCTCTGGCTTCAGAGCATTGTGGTCTGAAAATATGCAGAGAATGATCCCAATCTTTTGGTACTGGTTGAGACCTGATTTGTGACCCAGGATGTGATCTATTCTGGAGAATGTTCCATGTGCACTAGAGAAGAATGTGTATTCTGTTGCTTTGGGATGGAATGTTCTAAATATATCTGTGATGTCCATCTGGTCCAGTGTGTCATTTAAGGCCTTTATTTCCTTGTTGATCCTTTGCTTGGATGATTGTCCATTTCAGTGAGGGGGGTATTAAAGTCCCCTAGTATTATTGTATTATTGTTGATGTGTTTCTTTGATTTTGTTATTAGTTGGTTTATATAGTTGGCTGTTCCCATATTAGGGGCATACACATTTAAAATTGTTACATTTTCTTGTTGGACAGACCCTTTAAGTATGATATAGTGTCCTTCCTCATCTCTTATAATAGTCTTTGGCTTAAACTTAAAATCTAATTGATCTGATATAAGGATTGCCACCCCAGCTTTCTTTTGATGTCCATTAGCATGGTAAATTGTTTTTCACCCCCTCACTTTCAACCTGGAGGTGTCTTTGGTCTAAAATGAGTTTCTTGTAGACCGTATATTGATGGGTTTAGTTTTTTTATCCATTTAGATACCCTGTGTCTTTTGATTGTGGCATTTAGCCAATTTACATTCAGGGTAACTATTGAGAGATATGAATTTAGTGCCATTTTATTGCCTGTTAGGTGACTGTTACTGTATATTGTCTCTTCCTTTCTGGTCTACTACTTTAGGCTCTTTCTTTGCATAGAGGACCCCTTTCAATATTTCCTATAGGGCTGGTTTGTTATTTGAAAATTCTTTTAATTTTTCTTTGTCCTGGAAGCTTTTTATCTCTCCTTCTGTTTTCAATGATAGCCTAGCTGGATATAGTATTCTTGGCTGCATATTTTTCTCATTTAATGCTCTGAATATATCATGCCAGTTCTTTCTGGCCCACCAGGTCTCTGTGGATAAGTCTGCTGCCAATCTAATATTTCTACCACTGTATGTTACAGACTTCTTGTCCCAAGCTGCCTTCACGATTTTCTCTTTGTCACTAAGACTTGTAAGTTTTACTATTAGATGACAGAGTGTGGACCTATTTATATTGATTTTGAGGGGTTTCTCTGTGCCTCCTGGGTTTTGATGCTTGTTACCTTTGCTATATTAGGGAAATTCTGTACTACAATTTGCTCCAATATACCTTCTGCCCCCCTCTCTCTTTCTTCTTCTTCTGGAATCCCAATTTTTCTGATATTGTTTCATCTTATGGTATCACTTATCTCTCGAATTCTCCCCTCCTTGGACCATATCTTTTTTATCCATTCATCTGTTGAAGGGCATCTTGGCTTTTTCCACAGTTTCGCAACTGTGGTCATTGCTGCTCTGAACATTGGGGGTACAGATGGCCCTTCTTTTCACTACATCTGTATCTTTGGGGTAAATACCCAGAAGCGCAATTGCAGAGTCATAGGGTAGCTCTATTTTTAATTTCTTAAGGAATCTCCACACTGTTTTCCAAAGTGGCTGCACCAACTTGCATTCCCACCAACAGTGTAAGCAGGTTCCCCTTTCTCCAGCACTTGTTGTTTACTGTCTTGTTAATTTTGGCCATTTTAACTGGTGTAAGGTGGTATCTCATTGTGGTATTGATTTGCATCTCCCTAATGGCTAAAGATGATGAACATTTTTTCATGTGTCTGTTAGCCATTTGTATGTCTTCTTTGGAGAAGTGTCTGTTCATGTCTTCTGCCCATTTTTTAATGTGATTATCTGTTTTTTGAGTGTTGAGTTTGAGGAGTTCTTTATAGATCTTTGATATCAGCCCTTTGTCTGTAGTGTCATTTGGGAATATCTTCTCCCATTCCATGGGTTGCCTCTTTGTTTTGTTTACTGTTTCCTTTGATCAGCTATCAGTTTCATAAAGAAAAAAAATCTGCTGGAATTTTTCATAGAAATTGTACTGAATCTGTAGATTAATTTGTAAAGAATTGCTCTTTTAACAATATTAAGTGTTATAATCCATGGAGATGAAATATTTCTGCATTTTATAGATGTTCTTTAATTTCTATGCAGTGTTTCCTATTTTTTTAGTGAAATAGTCTTGTTAAAATTGATTTTTAAATATTATATTTCTATTAACACTGTTGTGAACGGAGTGGTTTCTTTTTTATGTTTAGATTGTTTGTTCCTAGTATATTAAAATGTTATTGATTTTTCTATATTAATCTTACATCCTATAATATTAATAAACTCATTTTTTAGTTCTAGTAGTTTCTTTGTAGATTCCTTAAAATTTTCTATATCTAGAATTACATCTTCTGCAAATAAAGACAGCTTTCTTTCTTATCAATCTATATGCCTTTTTTCTTACCTCATTGCATGGGCTAGAACTTCTAACACAAAATTGCATAGAAGTGGTGAATGCCAACATCTTTGCCTTATTCCCAGTTCTTGGAGGAAAAATATTCCATCTTTCACCATTATATATGAGGTAAGCTATAGAGTATCCCCCCCACACACACATGCCCTTTTTAGCTTGATGAAGTTCCCTTCTAGTCCTAGTTTGTTGAAAGCTTTTATCACAGGTGTTGAATTATTTGGAATGCTTCTTCCTTATATATTCAGATGATTATGTAGTTTTGCCTTTTATTTTATTAATACAGCATATTTCCTAATTGATTTTCAGTGTTGAACCAACCTTGCTTTCCTGCGACAAAGCCTACATGGTCATGGTATATAATCCTTTTTATATACTGTTGGATTAGGTTTGTTAATATTTTGAGAAAAGGGGAAGCAGGCTTCCTGCCGAGCAGAGAGCCCAATGTGGGACTCGATCCCAGGACCCTGGGATCATGACCTGAGCTGAAGGCAGATGATTTAACCCACTGAGCTACCCAGGTGCCCCACTAATTCAACATTTTAATTTGTTCATAGGTCTTCTCAGATTTTCTCTTTCTTCTTGAGTTAGTTTCAGTAACTTGTCGTTCTATGAATTTGTCCAGTTCATCTAAGTTACATAATCAAGATAAAGTTGTTTATAGTATTACCTTATAATTTTTTAAAATTTCTCTAATGTCAGTGATGATGTTCTTTCATTTTTCATTTGGGTAATTAGCATCTTCCCTATTTTGTCTTGTTTTATTATGTTTCACGAGTTTTAATGTTTCGTCAGTCTAGCTTGAGGTTTATCAGTAAGACTTTGGTCTTATTCATTTTCTCTGTTGTTTCCTGTTTTCTATTTCATTGAATTTTGCTCTGACCTGCTGTTTGGTTTTGGTTTAATTTGATCTTCTTTCTTGAGTTTCTTAAGATAGAAGAAGCTTAGATTATTGTTTGAGACTTTTCTTCTTTTCTAATATAGGTGTTTAAATCTACAGATTTCCCCCTAAGCTTTGCTTTGTCTCCATTTTATAAAATGTTGACTTCTTGTAAGTTTTTTTAATTCAGTTCAAAATATTTTCTAATCATCCTTTAGATTTCTTTGTGATTTAAATCCAAATATTTTGGGCTTTCCGAATTTTCTGTATTTGATTTCTAATTTAATTCTGCTATAATCAAAGAACATGTTTTGAATGATCTCTAGTCCTTTCTGATTAATATGTTGTTTAGCTTATGCTTAATATGGAAATTTCAATTTGTGCTTGAAAAAACTATGTATTTTGATGATGTTAGGTGCTATGTTTTATAAGTGTCAAATTTTAATGGTACTATTCAAGTTTTCTGTATCTTTGCTGATTATCTGTCTAGTTTTACGATTTTTTGATGAATTATTGAGAGGGGAATATTGAAATCTTCAACTATAATTGTTGAATTACCTAGTTCTTCTTTCAATTCTGCTATTTTTGTTTTAGTATTTTGGGAGCTATTTTGTTCAGTGTATATAGATTTCTAATTGTTAAATCTCTAAGATATATTGGCCATTTTATCATTATGAAATGTCCTTTTTTGTCTGAAGTACTTTTTTTTTTCCTCTTTAAGTCTATTTTGTGTGATACTGATTTAGGTACTCCAGCTGTCTTATGGTTACTTTTTGCATGGTGTATCTTTTTCTTTTCCTTTCAATCTATTTATATCTTCAAATCTGGCTTTTGTAGATAGCATATAGTTGGACCTTGCTTTTTTTTAATCCAGTCTGATAATTTCTGCCTTTTAATCTGTCTTTATTCCATTCATATTCAATGTAATAATTGATATGGTTGGATTTCCATCTTCCTTTGTGCTATTTGTTTTCGATATGTCTTATAGTTTTTGTGTATTTTTCTCTTTTACATCTTTAGTGTTAAACAAATATGTATTAGGTAACATTTTAATTTCTCTTTTTTTTAAACTAAATTTTTAAAAGATATTTTCTTGATGTTTAAGTGTTATAGTGTACATTTTATCTTATCACAATCTCCTTCAGCATAGTACTGACTTAATTCTATTGAAATATAGCTATTTTAATCTAATATAGCTCCATTTCTTCTCCAGCTCTGTTATTTTTACATATAGTACATGTATATTTTTATAAACCCAGCATAGCAATTTCATACAATTTAAGTCCTTTAAAGAAATTAAGAGGAGACAGAAAAGTATATATTTATAAAGTCTTTTACTTATATTTTTTACCATTCCCTGTACTCTTCATTCTTCCTGCCAATTTGAATATTGTCTAGTATCATTTCCTTTCAGCCTGAAGGACATCCTTAAGTACTTCTGTTTGCAACAAACATTCTCAGCTGTTACTTATTTGGAAAGGTCTATTTCGCCTTTGTTTTTGGACAATAGTGTTTTGGGTAGAAAATTTTTGTGATCAGGTTTGTTTCTTTTTTCTCTTAGCAGTCTGAACATATCATTCCACTGCCTTCTACCTTCCCCGTTTCTGGTAATTCTATTGCTTTTCCCTTGTACATGATTAGTCATTTTTCTCTTGCTGCTTTTAAGATTTTCTCTTTGATTTTGTCTTTCAAAAACTTGAGTATGATGTGTCTGGGTATAGATCTCTTTGTGTTTATTCTAGTTGATATTATTTGAACTTCTGTATCTGTGGGGTATTGTTTTCCATCCAGTTGGATTTTCAACCAGTATTTCTTCAAATTTTTTTTTCTTTGCCCTTTGTCTTTCACCTCTCTTTCTAGGATTCCTATACATGTATGCTGCTACCCTTGATATCCCACTGATTTGTGAGATTCTGTTCATTTTTTTCCTATCTTTTGTTCTCTGTATTTTTCAGTTTGGATATTTGTATTGATCTGTCTTCACCTTCACTGATTCAGTGTTTGGCCTCAGAACTTCTGTTGGGTCTATGTAGTCAGTTTGTAAATTTTGGTTATTGTACTTTTGAAGTCTATAATTTTTTTTCTAAAGATTTTATTTTATTTATTTGACAGAGTGAGAAATCACAAGTAGGCAGAGAGGCAGGCAGAGAGGGAGAGCAGAGAGCCCGATGTGGGGCTCAATCCCAGGACCCTGAGATCATGACCTGAGCCGAAGACAGAGGCTTAACCCACTGAGCCACCCAGGTGCCCCTGAAGTCTATAATTTTTATATTATAAATTATTTCTCTTTTTGTATTGAAACTTATTATTATTATATTGCCATTACATTTTCCTTTAATTCTTTAAACATTTCCTTTTATTCATTGATATATTTATAATAGCTGTTTTAAAGTCTTTTGTCTGCTAAATCCTGTATCTTACCCTATTCAGAGAAATTTTCTATTGACTGCCTTTCCTCTTTGTTATGGATTATATAATATTTTTGTTAAAAAAATTGGTTTTCTTAAAATGATATTTTTGTGGCAGTTCTAGATTCTGATTATTTTTTCTTCCCTGTTTGTTTTTATTTATTTATTTTTAATAATTTTTTGGCCTTAATGTATGGTCTGTCCCCTATGATGTCTGGCTGCTGATTTCTCTGCTAGGGTTTATCCTGTGTCTATGTAACTTAGTTGTTGTTCAGTGACTGATCAGAGGTTGTGCTCAAACACTTTGAGCAAGTCTGTGCTGATGGAGCTGTTTGTGTGTTGAAGGGGACATTAAGTGTTCAGGCAGATTTCATGTCTGTACCAGCTTCAACTTTCTGCAGGGCCCTCTTGGGTCTCACCTATGGGAATAGCTTCCTAGTTAGCCAGGGATATGTGAGGAGCTTATTTAGGTCCTCTTTGACTCTTTCATTTCCATTTTCCATGTTAAATTTCTTGCTAGACCACCAGTCTGCTGCTCACCCCTACTAAAGGCCACAACTTCAGAGTAGCAAAGCTGGATACTTTCCCTATTCATTTCCTACGGTTTGCCATTTTTATTGAGAACATCATGTGTGGGATGATTTTTTTTTTCTTGTCTCCTCTGTATATCACGTCAGCCCTCTCTGGCAGCAAAGCTGCTAGTTGTCATGGCCAGTCTTACCTGATAGAAATACTGCACTGACTGAGCTGTTGGGGGAACAGGAGCAGCACTAAGCAAGACCACCACAGACTTCCACTGTTCTTATACAAAGTTTAGCAGTTTTTCATGAATACATGCTTCTCGATTTGTTGTTTGTGACTGCTAGATTTCCAGAACCACAAGGTTGTTGTTTTTGACAACTTTGCTCAGCTTCATATTTGTTTCTTAGAGAAAAGATTTCCTGACTTACTCATTCCTCCATCACCAGAAGTCCTATCTCACCTGGCAGTTTTCAAAATGGCACGTTCACTTGCTGAAGTTCCAAACTTAATAAGCTACTATTCTATAGCTCCTTTGTACCATTTTGTTACAAAATTTAGGTCTCTAAGAATCAGAATAGTTTGTTCCCCATGTTATCCACTCTGCCCACCTTGCTATACAACTGTCATCATCATCTTTTTTGATGTAAGGAATTTTACATTTCAACAGTAATCTTCAGTAACTTTTTGTATATTATTCTCTTTTCAAAACCACTAAGTGGCATCTGACACTGTTTGTAATGCTGAATTTAATGGAAGTTTATAAATAAATTATTTTATGATTCTGCTTTATAAACGAAGGAACATATAGGATTGTTTTTTGTTTCTTCCATAATACAGAATGTTTAAATGGTTAACATTTGTGCTGCAGTATAGCTTTTTGGCTCATGAAAAATGAAAGCTATCAGCGATCTGGGCAATAAGATTCATCGCCAATAGTCACTAGCAACAGCACACAGCATTTTAATATCAGTGAGGTCCACAGCTAGCAGTAAGAGCTGGTGTAATTGAAAGACGTTTAGGCGCAATCATTCTGCTGTTTGTTCCTTGCCAGGTTCAACATGGGATTGTGTGAGTATTTGAAGAAAACAGCATTTTTTTTATATCTTTGAAAGATGTAAAAAGGGTAGATAAGTGCTTGAATTTAAGAAACGTGATAATTTTTAAATCATGTGGCTCTAAAATAAAAAGATATTTTATTTGTCTTGCTTGATTAAAGCTTTAGAAAAGCTACTCCTTGGTTACAAGTGAACCGATAATTCTGGTCTAATGTTGCCGTGGTAACAACTCATGCTGATATAATTGAGAACATCTTATACATCCTGGTTTGAACGTTTTCTCCCTGCCATTTTGAGTTGTTCTAGTGGTATATGAAGGAGGCTACGATAACCAGCTTGAAAGAAATTAAATCTCATTATACACATCTTTGGCATTAATCTGTTGTTTACTAGTGATATCTCATGCTGGGCAGTTATACTTTGCTTCTAGGGGCTTTTCTTTTTTAAACAAAAGAAAGCTATTTTCATTTTCTGTGTGCTGCATGTTCCAGTGTATGTGTTTACACCATCGGTTCGTCTACCTCTAGAGATTAGCATAACTCCCTTTGCTGTTGGATTGTTGTTTTGAGCAATATGTTTTGGAAAGGTTGATTTTCATCATGAGTGGTAAGTATGCTCTCTGAGCCTCTGCAGCTATATGTTTTAAAAATATTTAAATATAAGAGGAAAAAATATTTTCTAAAGGGGAAATTGTAAAGCCAGAGCTATAGTGAATTACATTTTCTGTTGATGCTTTTGCATTTTGGCATTATAGTAATTTGCTTTTAAAATCTATTGAGAACTGTGAACAAGTAAAACCACTATTAATAGTCAATACCAATAATCAGTCTCTAATTTTCTTTATGGTTTGATTTATTGCATTCATTAAATACTGCCGTTATTGTGTTATAAATGAGTGAGTATTTTAAAGACCCACCATGATAAGAGAGGAATTTCTTTTTAGTAGATGATCCTGAAGATAATTAAACTTTCCATTTATTGGTTTATCATTCTAATATTAATTTTTGTTAGCTTATTTTTGATATTTTTCAAATATTAATCTTTAAAAAATACTAATCTTAAATAAGATGCTGCTAGAATTTTGTTGATTTATTGGTTGCTTTTAACTACAGTTCTTGAGAAATAAAGATTTAATGATGAAATAAATATGTGCATTTTGGTTTTGGAGGCTTTGTTAAAATTTTTCAGAGATACTGTTGTAAGGGGAAATAATTTGTTAGAATAAGTACTTTTGTGATCATTAGTTTCCTTTTTTGTTTTTATATTGACTTTTTTTTTGAAACATGTCCAAAAATGTTTTTTGAGAAAACATTCTACAGTATATACTGCAGTTTATCATAGGGTAAAAGCTGTTCACTTTAAGCCAAACCTGCAGCTAAAAATAGATATCCTGTTGTTAGAGTGAGAAATATTTGCTTAGAGCATAATTCATTTGCATCTTTTTGCTTAACTAAAAAAGAGGATGTTTATAAGTTAACCTTTGAATCAGATACATGTTTAGGAGAACTGTTATTTTTTTTTTAATAACATATAACAATCTGTAATTTACACTTAAAGGATTTGGAATTGGAATTCAGAACCTGAGAGAGTTGGATTTTTGCTATATAATGATGGAATTCAAAATAAATGTGCCTTTTCTTCCATAATTGGAGATCACCTCATTACTGCCAATATATATATATATATTTTTATCCTGCTGCCATATGCCATAAGTCTCTACAGCACTGTTAGGTATTTGTTTATAAAATGATACTAGACATTAAAGGACATTTTTATTTGCAAGATATTAAGAATTGTTATTTTTCTGCTAATAGATCCTTCTGATCTAGTATTTGAAATTTGGACTAATACTACAAAATCAACATGTTAACATTCCTTAGGATTTCTATGGATATTAAAATTGAATATACCTGGTTATCATACTTAAAATATTAGATTTCTTTGGCTCTAGCCAGTAAGTGTTTTTTCTTTGAAAGTTTGGTTTAAAACAGAATTTTTAGGTAACCACTGTGGTATTCTAGAGGTTTTATAGTTGGATGTATTGATTTTAGCTGAAGAAAATTTTTGTTCCTTTTCTATTGCTTTATTTCTCTTTGAAGAATGTATGGATTATTCAGATAATGTTTGATATACTTGAACATATTGGCTTGTCCTTATAGCCCTTTCTACCTCAGGAATCTTACTAATTACAAGTAGACATTCTGACTTTTTCAGTATTGTCCAATTTCAACTAATTTTACTCCTGTCAGAGTGGTTACTAGCCTTAACCATTTCAAAATGTGGGAAATCACAAATGAAGTGTGATTTTACTTATAAAAATAAACAAATGTTAGTCCTTTTTATCTGAGTTTATAGCTATATATGTGGTATTTATATGCATGTGGTATTTTTCTAGTTAAAAAGCTACTCTTTTCTCCTTCCTGCCTATTAAGTGTTAGGTTTCTCTGAGAATCTATCTTTGGCCTTCTCTTAATGCTATATTTTTTCCAAATGATCTCATCCATACTTCAGTTGTTACCTGAAGATTCAGCTCAAATGTGAATTTCCTCTTTCCATCCCAAATCTACTCCTTTTTCATTGATTCCGATTTCTGTTAATGAGCCCAGTGCCCATGTAGGAATTTAAAACAGAAACCTTATAGTAATTCCTAACTTGAGGCAGGCACTCAGTCATTAATTTTTATTGATTCTATATCAG
The DNA here is from genome assembly GCF_902655055.1 of Lutra lutra. Taxonomy (NCBI): domain Eukaryota; kingdom Metazoa; phylum Chordata; class Mammalia; order Carnivora; family Mustelidae; genus Lutra; species Lutra lutra. Next base: position 126,519,054 of record NC_062281.1, on the reverse strand, counting down.
AAATGCCTCAGAAATCACTCAATATTCTCTAGTCACACTAACACTGGGAATGCTTAAGATTAGGCATTCTATATATTCTCAGTCCTATTCTAGTAATTGCTTCACTAGCCTCTCAGCTTCCTGTTTTATATCCCTCCAGATCATTCAGTTAACATGCTGCCATTTTTTTAAATGCCAGTATGCCCATCTTGTGACCCAACATGAAAACTTTCAGTTATTCCTTATTGTCTCTAAGATAAAGGTTAAATTCCTTAAAGTATGTAAGATCAATCACCTACCTTTCTGGTTTTATTTATCTGCATCTCTCTCATAAAATTCTGACCTGGCCATACTATACTACATATTATTCCTTGCTACCTTTTCATATTTATATCTTCTGTCATAAAAATTATGAAAACCAGTTACACTTTTCAGTGCCTTAATCATTGACTCTATAGAGTTAGTGATTCCCCGGTACTCCCAAAACAGACTTATAAACTATACCAATTGTTTAAATTATACTGAAATTATATACTGGCATTTAAGATTCCAATCTCCAAACTTTGAACTCCTTAAGTCAAGGGTAGTGCTGGTTAATCTCTCATTTCTAGTAGCTATCCCAGTGCACCAAATGTGGTAATGAATTCATAAATTCTTACAGAATAAATGAATAACAAAATTACCTATATTTGAGTACTTTTCTTACAGTATCAATGAAAAATATCAGTCCTGTGTTTTAGTTTTTGATTCATATGCTTATCAGAACAAAATTAGCACCCTTATTTCAAAATTCCAGAAGAGAATTCTTATTGGCCTAGCTGCAGTGAAGGGCAAACTTCTGAAGAAGCAGCTTAACCTGCTATGAATGACAGGAAGTTATAGAGCTGAGCACAAGCATTTACTTAAGCTCCCCTTCCTAGGTCTGTATTTTCTAGATTAAAAATGTAAGAACACAAAACTGGAAAAACAGTTTATCAGTTCTCAGTTTTGGAATTAAGAAACTGTACTTGACCAAAAATATACAGTATCAGATTGAAGATCATACACCAAAGTCTAACTAACAGTTTTACTTTGAGTAGCTTGCCTTTATGGAAAATTAATAAACAATAGTTCTACCTAACTTGGAGGGATGGATGAAACTTATAAGAAAGGCTTTGGGGGAGATGAGTAGAAGATCCAACACTGGTGATTACTTTCATTTTAAAACAGTTATGGGACACCCAAGAATTTGTTAAGCTATTCCAAGTTTAAAAGGTGGCTTTTTTACTTCCATATATAACAGGGCTCTTCCTTGATGTGGTGGGTATCACCACCAGCAAGAAACCCTGTGGTACTGCCTCCATTCCCATTTCTGAAAGTCCCTGAATTTTTTAAGCGATAATATAAATATGTACCAACTAAAAGATTTGAGAAATTGATTCTAACACAGCAAAATAGGAGGTGAGATGATCCACCTTATTTGGGGGCGTTTGTAAAGTTTTGAAAGTCTTCTCATTGTTTATAAATGGATAAAAAAGAAAAGCAACAACATGGACCCCAGGAATGAGATTATGCATCCATTAAAGGATAAATCACAGAATTTGAGAGGAAAAGAATGAACTTATATTTAGAAAATATGTTGGGGAGAGTTTAAAAATAAGAAATTATAAACAGTATCTGTGTTGAATTCTTAAAAATTCCAAGTGAACATGAATCTGTGTTCACTTGAAAGATAAGATTAAAAAAAAATTTTTTTTAAACCAAGAGAGTAGAATGAGAAGAGAGCTGTCTGACAGGCAGGAATAGAAAAGAAATTATGATAAGAGATGGATATAAGAAAATGAACCTGGCATTTACAGAACATAAAGCTGCATTAGAAGCAATAAAGAACATAATAATCACTGCAGGAAGGTACATTAATGATATGGAGAACTAGCTTGATAAAACCTACCAGGACCTAGGGGGAATGGACAGGATAAAAATTATGAGGTAAAAATTATGTTAGAGTAGGAAACACTACAAATTGAATAAATAGCATTCCTTCAGAACAGATAATGACCAATAAAATAGGAACAATAATAAAAAAATATGATTCAGGGAAACTTCGTAGGTGAAAAAAACCCTGAATCTATAGATTCAATGAGCTCATTGTGTTTTGACAAAGATTAATACAAATACCAATACCTAAATATATCTTGATAGAAGTTTTTAATTTAAAAGACAAAAAATTATACAAAAATCAAGCTATTTTTGCATTTTACAACTTAACACAAAGCTTGTCTTATAAAGAAAAAAAATCCAAACATTTTAGATTAGATCATTTTAAAAGCTTTCTGGAGCAAAAATTAATGATGATGCAACAGCATCTAGAAATGCTAAATAAAATATAACAAGCATCCCTTTAAGGGAATACCTGAACTTACAAGAATATAATAGAAATCCTCAGTGTACAAAAAGTGAAGTGGTAAATGGAAACCATAGTTGTAAGGGGGAGCATACTTTGACTACCCTGAGGAGATTTTCTATCTTGGCTAACCAGAGGGCTTTCATTTTAAATGGCCTCACAGAGATAGAAGACAACTTATTTGATCCATGAATCTTCCAATTTCCTAGACTCCTACATAAAGCCAAGATCCTCAAAGGATTATAACCTCAGTGAAAGCATAGATTAGAAAATAAAGCCTCTCCACTGACCCAAGGAGAAAATAAGGAAGTTTGTATTTCTTGGCTTAGATTCCTGGAACATGGGAGGAGTAGGTGTGCATGTGTGTGGGATTCCTCTGCTGAGAGTTTGTAATCAACTGCTTCTCCAGTAAATTTCGTGTTTTAATCTGTATTAATTATGTAGTCTAAGAATCACCAATAAAATAAAATACATTATTGTAACAGTCCCAGGCTAGTAACATCTACTGGATGCCAGGCAGAAGCTAATACAAACTGTATCCTCAAGTCGAGCCCTGCAGGTTTTTCAAAGATAAAGCTCAACTGAACTTTAAATTCACAATCCAAAATCAAAATAGATACACACACTCTACTACAAACAATATTCAGCAGATACAACAGGATTACACGCTTCCAAGAATGTCAGAGAGTAGAATTGTCACAGGCTACCATTTAAAATTAATAATTGCACAAAAAAGAAATATAAGAGAAAAAAACTATGCATCTCTAACAGAATCTCAAAACATAGAAAACAAAGTTGACCCATTTAGAAGGAAAAATTGTAAGTTTGGATGTTTATAGAGAATGCTCACCCAGTAATTGGAGGATATACAGAAATATATAGAACACTTAGACAACTGATTATACAACTAAACATATTCAAAATATTTTAAAGAATTGATATATGGGCCATGATCTCTGACCACAAAGCAATTACGTTTAATCAGTAAAAAGGACTTATTAAACAGATTAACAAACACACAAATATTACATTAAGGGATTTAAAAATTCAGATAACTCACAGGTCAAGAATAAACTCATAAAATTGAAATTGAGCTATGTATGAAAATTTGTGGGGTGCAGCTAACGTGGATTTAGAAACAAAGTTTCAAATGCTTACATCTGGAAAGGAGACATTAATGATGTAAGTGTTCAAGTAAATAAGTTAGAGAAAGCACAGCATGGTTAATCCAAAAACAAACAAACAAAATAATGAAGACATGAGCAAAACTCAATAAAATAAAAAATTAAAATCCATCAGAACCAAAGGTTAGTTCATAAGAAAGTTTTAAAAGAGCTGATGAGAACTATAGCTATTTAAGTTTTAATCATAATTAAAATCTTTATTCAAAACTTAACAAAATTAGGACTGGGCAGTTTTAAGATCAAGTTCTAGGATGAATTCAAAGAACAAAAATTTCAGTCTTGTACAAAATCTTTCAAAGAATTGAAAAAGAGGAGAAACTTTTAAATTTATTTATTGAGTCAAGTATAGCTTTACAAGTAAATTATGGGAAAAGAAAATTAATTAGAAGCATTTTCTCTGAAGTTAGGAACAGGAAAAGGATGCTCATTGTCTGTTTCTGTAAAGTATTGAAATGTTAGTCATAACCTGCACAATAAGACAATTAAAAAATGGAGGAAACAAAATTGTCATTATTCACAGATGATAGGTGATTCTCTGCATAGAGAATTCAAGAGAATCTACCAATGCTATTTTAGAATTAATAAGAGAGATACAGTAAGATCAGTATATAAACATCAACCATACATCAGCAAGAAACAAATGGTATTCTTTTAAAAATTCTCCCTTTTACAATAGTAACCCAAGTTCTAAAGAACCTAGGACTATATCTAATAAAAAATATAATAAGATTTGTAAGGAAAAAAATTATAAAATTTTACTGAGAGATATTTACCTTATCTTTAACAATAAGATATGATTTCATACCCATTATGTTAGTAACACATTTTATTAAGGATATGGATCATCAAAGATATGGTGGCAAACTAAACTGGCACAACATTTATTGAGGCAGTTCTTACTATCTAGTAAAGTTGAAAATGTGCATACCCCATCATCTAGGGATCCACTCCTAGCTCTATATTGTCTGGTAGCAAGACAGAATATTTTAATTTAGAACTGAGTGGAAAATCTTTAACATATGATTGTGATGATATAATATTTCTCTAAGGAAAAGTCTCAGTGAACAATTAAGAAAGTCAAGTACATTTCAAAGAGTACTTCAAAGATTGCTTGGGTCATTTATGGTTGTAAATTTAAAGTTTTTATTACAAAATCCTATAAGGAACATCTCCAATCAAACGTGACTTGGATGGCCTAGAAAACCACAACATCCCTAAATCAAGTGCAAGTTGGGAGAGAAAGCATGTAAATGTCATTAGTTGTGAATGTGAATGATTACACCATGTGGATTCATGGTGTATCCATTTCTCCATGTAGATACTAGTTAAATAAATTAATATGTTTCAATAATTTGATCATTTAAATGTATATTTGTTAACAATTTAGTGCAAGTTAGTCAATTATACTGTTCACTTGTAACCAAGACTTGATAATTAACCAATTAAAAAATAAGAGAAAGAATAGTAAAAAAGATATTGCAATAGGAAATGTAATTTTCATTGCCTATTAAATTTCTAAATACCCATTCATGTGTGACTTTATGCATGTCTACATGATATCTTAGTAAACAAAAGGAGGCATGGTTCCATCCACTGAAGTGCACAAATACAATTGTAGTAATTAAAATTGTTTTTTTTATATTCCCTATCACTTTTAAAATTACAGTGAACTTGCTCTGAGTGAACGTGCTTGAAAATGGTGAGGCAAATTAAGTGTCCCTTCAGTAAAGTGAACACAACTGGTCTTTACATTTAAGGGATAGAATATATTTCATTAAGAGATTTCCAGAATAGGGCTTGGTTGGTTAAAAAAAAAAAAAAAAAAAAAAAAAAAAAAAAAAATATATATATATATATATATATATATATATATATATATGTCCAGAGAATATGTTGTAATCCTTAGATAAAACACTTCTGAATATGTATGCCCAAGTGGTTTTGATTCTTTTCCTATGTGTAAATATACTAGTGAACATATACAAATGGGTTACTTCTTGTGGGTATGTTATTTTATGTGTTATTTAATCTGTTTAACTTATTTATTCTTTTTGACCAAGCTCGCAAATCATCAGAAGCATCTGGTAGGAAACTCTTTTTTACAGAATAATTCTGTTGCTTTGTTGCTATAAACTGGATTTTTATTAGGTATCTTGTGGCAATTAGGATGTTTTATATTTAGTTTACTGAAAATATTTGTAGTACAGTGTATGTGTTTGGGGGTTATTCTTAGAAATAACAATTGAAGAGCTCTAAAGAGGTGGGTGTTTGAAATAGGGGTGACAGAAGACAGACTATTACACTCAACTAGATTTACACTTTCCAGAGATTTTGGAAAGGATTGTACTGTTGTGTTATTTGTTGATAGAACTTGGTATTTTCATAGGTAATTAACCTCAGTTTCCATCCTGTTCTGCATTTTCTGATATACACAAAATAACTCTTAAATAGACAAATGTTTTCATTAAGGTAAAGGAGAAAGATAAAAATAATTTAATTGCAGAGAGATCAGGAGGCCCACAAATTACAATCTCTTCAATAAGAAAAAATTTTAAACTATTACTACAAAACATATTAAGAAACATACCATTGTTTATAATACCTTTCTCTTTTCCTAATGGGAAATATTAGAGGAATAGCCCTCTTCCTTATTCCGTACATAGACAGCCATCAAAGTTTAAACCCCCAGGCCTCAAACCCTAACCGTTAAATGCTCCTTACTCCATCTGGCCTCCTTTTCCTTAACAAATGATCTTGCTTCCTGTTTCCCAGAAGAAATGAGTCTAGCAGGTGTGAATAACTTAGTTTACTTCCATTCCTTCCTACACATTGAAAAGCATCACCACAGCAAATAGTTACTCTCATGATTGGGCACCTTCACACCTATACACTTCTAGCTCAGTTTCTGGCACCACTAAACAGTACTCAATAAATGTTGTTGAGAGATTGTTAAATGAGCACCAAGGAAGTAAATGCCTAAAAGACACTAATGTCTTTCAAAAGGGAGTTACAAAGTGTTATAATTAATAGTGTTCTTCCTACAGTGAAGTTTTGAATAAATAATAGAAGTCCAGTGATGGCATTGTAATAGTTACAGGATGTGTATTTCAGTATACACTACTTAACATTATTAGCACTATTGCTACAAGTTTGTTAGTTGTTTTAAAGAGAATTAGAATGGTATTGATTTTGACACTAAACAAAAATTACTGTTTTTATTGCTTTACCATTTCATTTTAAAAAGCCCTCTTTGAATATGTCAAAAAATTGAGTTTCCATGATAATGTTTTATTTCTGTATATAATATTCTAAGAAAATGTGTATAGGTGACATCATGCTAATACATTGATTTTGTGAGTGTTATTTAATCACTGTTTATTTTTTTTGGATACAAGCTTGCTCCTCTTCAGAAATATCTGGTAGGCAACTACTTTTTAATAAAACAAATGTTACCTTTAAACTTTTTATCTGGTTGTTTGCAAGTTGTTATGTTCCTCATAAGTTATATTTTTGTAAAATATATAGAGTTAATAAAATATTTTAGTTGATAGAGGAAGTGGTTTAGTTTTATATTGAGTTGGATTTATAGAAATGATTTATATTGCAGTTTCTTATGTGATATTTTAGAAACAACAAATATAACACTGTGAAGTAGTGGGAGTTGTACACGGTAGCAGAAGACAGATTAATACACACCACTTAAATTAGATAGCCCAGGTTAATAGATGGTTTTTTAAAGAAAATGTACTGTTGTAAATTTGGAACAAAACAGCTAATATTTTAATTGGGTATTTACCTTAGAAAGTTTATAGTCTGATTTGTTCTATTTTCCGATTGTTTCCCTTTATTTTTGCTGACATATATTAACTAAAAGTTTAATAAAGTTGTGTTTTTACTGTAAGATGTGTTAATAAGGGAAATGACATTTATCTCATTACAAAGAAACTGAAGAACATAACATCAGAGTAGTTGTAATCAGTCTAGTAATGAATTTCTAAATTCTTTTTACAAACCGTCAACAACAACCTCTTTTTAGCATTGCATAGTGGCATAGTATAATAACATGCTCTTTTTATAATAAGCAGTAATGTAACTATATTTACCAAAGAATCCAAAAGTACCTAATAAATACATTTATAGTGAAACATTCTTACTCATTGTAGGATTATCTGCATAACATGGAGTAAAGATACGCCATACTTGACTTTTTAATGAATTTTCCTAATGTTTAAAATGAACTTTGTAATCAATTTTTAAGCTGTGTCCTGTGTGTAAATATATTCAAAAATATTTTGAAGGCGAAAAGAATTAAATTTTTTATGTGCTTGTGGAAACACATAAAATTGTCATTTTGTTTCTTCTTTATTCTCATGAGTGTGGGTAAACATTCAGTCCCCTTTGTAGGAATAGATTCCTTTGGTATGCTCATGTCTTTTGAATGCAGTGTGAGATCTTTAAATGATACAGATGGAAAAGAAAATAAGTTTATTTGGAAAAAATGTATAATTAAAATGTATACTCCTAGGAAGAAATTGATTTAATTTTTGGTAGTCCTTTTCATTTTTTGTAGTACATTATTGACCAGTACAGAACAAAATATATTTGCAGAAAAATTCTTCATTGAGATCTTTTCCTAAAGAAAGTTACTAATCACCATTAGGTACTTAAGTTACCCATAATCATGTAGCTAAGAAGTATTAGAGCCAATATTCTAACTCAGATATCCCAACCTCCCAAACTTGTGGCTGTTTCAGGACATCACAGTGGTTTAAATGGTTAAATATAGATAATGCATACCTATTAGAATATAACAAGAAGAGCAAAAATTTTGAGAACTTCAAGTATATGCCTTAGAGGGAACTCTGGATTGAATGTGCTGCAGTATTTGAATTTGGCTAACTCTCCTACCACTAATTTTATTAATTAGCTGCCAATACCTTATGTCAGTGGATATAAAATTTTTAAACAACTAGAGAAAAACATTTAGAAAGTGAAATTTAACATTGTCTAAAAATAGTAAAAACCAAACCGAATACATATGGTTCTAGATTGCTTATTGTTCATTATTCATAACCAACATATTGTGAAATATTTTATTTCTGGTGTTTATATTTGTAAGATGTATGTTTAGGTTAACTTACATTTTTACAGAGTTAACTGTGTTCATCTTTGTATCTAAATAGTGTAATATGAACTAGAGATTTTATGTTTGTATATTGTTATGTGACAAAAAATGTTGTAGGAATAGAGTTTGCTTCATGGAACTATATAATGACATTATAATTAATACTTATCCTTACTTTATAAAAGGGAATCTCTTAATTTGTTGAAATAATTCACAAAATTTAGTATCTTTGATTCTGATCCATTTCTGATAATTTTCATGTAAGACCTTTTTGAGAATTGTTACTTTCTGTAATGTTACTTAGCAGTGAACTTGGAATATTGATGAGTACAGAGAATTTCCTGAATATCCTACTAGTGAATGAAATTAAGTAGTATCTGAAATTTTTCCTCTAGCTCATACACCAAGCAGGGAGAAGGAAATTTTCTTTCAGTTACCATCTTTGGCAAATACTGCCAGTCCTTCCTTTGACCAGTTACTTTTTTCTTAACTCCAGAACCACTTAGCAGGAAGTGACAGGAGAAGCTAAAACAGGATGTTAGGAATATTTTTTTTTTCCTTTCCCTGATTCCCTTCCTTGTCTCCAAATTATCTACACTCGTGCAGGCATCTGGAGAGTTTATACCACAACTTGATGTGCAAGTTCTATAAATAGAAGATAACCAAAAATATTTTTCAAAAGAAATCAGTTGTATATTTTAAGAATCACAAGTTGTTGTTTCTTAAAAGCCACAGTAGCATTCAGCAGGAAATTTCGTTTTTAATTTATTTTAGCTGTCATCTCTAAGTCAGGGACATTGCAAATATGTCAGCACCATGAGAGGAATAAATAAAATAAAATAAAATCTTCTAAAACCACTCATCCCCAGTTGTAACTAATACATTAACTTTCAGGAGTAGGGTAACTTGAACCATCCTAAACTCAAAATGTAAGACTTTTCCACCCCCAAATCCACCCCCAGGAAGAATTAGATCATATTTTCATAATTAGGTGCAGTTATTTGATTCATTGTTTTGGTAGTTGAGATTTTCATACAAAGGAAAGATTCTAATTTTAAAAATTGTTTTTCTCAAATTTTCTAAAATAGGTATTTTGAGAGTATTTTACAGCAAAATACAAGTGACAGTTTATATGAAGTAGTAAAATAATGTCTTCAGAAACGAACACTCTAATGCTACTTAAAAAACTAATGTCTGCTCCTGGTGCTTATCATCACCATTTTGAAATCTCAAAACATTTGGAATGCCAACAGCCTTTTTTGGTTAGCAACAGTGTTTTGGCAAAGGTAATTTACACAGGTAAAAGAGGAAATTATAATGTATATCTTAAAACGCCTCACCATCATTAGATGATCTTATCAAAGAATTTGTGACCCCTCATTTCCACTATTAGTTTGGTCTTTTCTTCATCATCACCATCACTCTTCGTATTTCTGAAATAAATGACAGTGTCCCACTCTTAAGTTCATTTTGCCTAGCTTTTTACTATTTCAGCATTATTTAAATTCTGTTGTCTTCTTTATTTATAGATTTAGATATCAGAGAAATATCAGGAACTTCCAAACAAAAAGAAATACTGAAATAAATACTTCTTGAATTGCCAGGTTTTGCTCTCATACTTGACTATAGGAACAAGTATACCTTTTTTTAATGCTGTCTTATCTCTGGAATCTTTTTCCTATTTCTTTTTAAACTCCTGAAGTCATTCTGTAAACAGAAGTCATTATGGAAACTTTGTGGAAAGAAAATGAAAAAGAGGAAACCTTTTAAATGATTTGTTATTTAACAAATCTTAAAACTTCAAACCACAGTTTCAAAATGTAGCTATTATTGATCACAGATAAATATCTGGTTTTGAATGCTTTACTTTAGTGTACATTTTAATTTTGCTTCAAATTTAGAATATGAGATTTTAAAAGCTGTTTGGGTGTTTTGTTTTGGTGTTTTTGTTCTTTTTTGTTTTTAAGTCTTTGTGGGTATCCTTTATGTGTAGCCTGTATTTTTCCTTTTCTCTCTACCATCAGTAGAGAAAACACAAATCTAGTAACATAAATCCTTATACCTGAAAACAGCCTTTTATTGAAGTCAGTTTTATTTGAAATTCCACAAATCAACAAGTTCACATTCTCCAGATGTCTTCAGTTCTTATATTTAACAGCTTTGCTAATACCACTGCTGGCTTATTTACAATGAATATTTTTTCCTAGATTGATTTCTGACTGTTTTACATTACTTTCAGATATATTTTCAGGAATGGCATTTTTATTATTAGATTTGAAATTATGAAAGTGATCTCCATATAGAATAGTATTAGAGCTTCTTAGAAATTTAAGAAAATATTTGCTTCTTGTTTAGAGGAAGTAAATGGTCCTCTAGTTTATCATGGTTATGAATACACATTTCATGGTAACAATTGTTGACATAAGTCTGTGTTTTTAAAATATATTTATATGTAATATAAATATTCTTACAAGACAAAATTTGTTTTTGTTTGTTTGTTTTAATTATATTTTCAGTGAAAGAGTTTCTAGCCAAAGCCAAAGAAGACTTTCTTAAAAAATGGGAAAATCCTGCTCCGGTAAGGAATATTTAAAATTTTCTACTATTTAAAAGTCCTGTTATATAAAATCATGATTCTTGCCCAGGTAATTTACTATTTAAGAAACTGTAAAATAGCATTAAATATTCAAGTCGCATTTTAAAAAGTAAGCTTAACATAGGAATTTTACCATAATATTATAACATTATGTTTTGATTTCCTAACTAATAATTTTATCTAGACCTAAATTGGAGAAGAACCTAATTTCCATTACAATATGTGATTACATAAATTTTGATACTAATTATAAGTTGCTACAAACTCTCGATATTTTTAATGTATAGTAATTTTGATTTGCGCCTTTGATACTATTGTGCAGTTTCAAATTCTTAATCACAAATACTTAGCTATTGGCAACATACCAAGTACACAGGGATCCTTTTTCATAAACATTGGATGGGGTAAATTCTACATAACTTAAGTACTTTAAATTGTAACTGAGACCTAAAAATCGTGTATAAAAAGAGCCACTTATGTTTGTCAAAAAATCTATTTTTAAAGTTAAAAATAATTAATGAACTTTAATACCAAATTCAATTCTGAACATCAATTTTCCTACCACAAAAATTTTTATTTTAAGTATCTTTTTCACTAAAAAATATTTAACTCTAAATATTTTTTGAAGATGACATTATATCGCCATTTTTTATAAAGATACTAAGATTAAAAGCACGAACTGTACTTTAAAACATAGTTACTCTAGGGGCGCCTGGGTGGCTCAGTGGGTTAAAGCCGCTGCCTTCAGCTCAGGTCATGATCCCAGGGCCCTGGGATCGAGCCCCGCATCAGGCTCTCTGCTCAGCGGGGAGCCTGCTTCCCTTCCTCTCTCTCTCTGCCTGCCTCTCTGCCTACTTGTGATCTCTGTCTGTCAAATAAATAAATAAAATCTTTAAAAAAAAATAGTTACTCTAGCAGTCGTGAGAAGTTAGACATTATCTAACATCAAACACTGAGGAAGGTGAGGAGGATGGCATATTTATATGAAAAGCAGTAACTAGCAAAAAGAGATGTTCTGTTTGTTGTCTATTACCTAAATCTTCTCCCATTATTTACTTGGGAACTATATTAAACATTTCAATTGGTGTTGTTAAGGCCAAAAAATTAAGCATTAATCCATAAAATTAAATAATTCAATCAGAATTCTAAGAGCTTTTTCTTTCTATCTTGATATAGAATCTCATAGCAATTTAAAATCCTTAGAAATTTGAAATTAAATTTCATGAAACAAGTTTTATAACTTAGAGCTGCTTGCTCTTTCTGTAATGATTCAGCAAGAAGCTATGCTATGTCTCCAATGGCAAGCTTTGATTTGTAATAGAGATTAAATCCAATGACAGTGAACTGCAGTAACTCTCCAGATTTCTTACTCTACAAGAATCACATTACCTCGTATTTTTCTCAAGCTAAACACTATACAGACTGACACTCACAAATACTTTTTTCCAAGATTTTCATGAAGATCTTTGTAATGAAAACCTATTAAACAAATGGGTCAGCAATTACTACTTATGGCTATTTAGCACATAATTTCTTCCCAGTAATTTTCATTTTGTTGTGGCAGCAACAAATTCAATAGATTGATGCCTCCAATTCTTTGCTTCTATGCTATAGCCAAAGCCAAACAAAGATGTTTGCTCATAACAAAGCATCTGTTGAGGGAGAAAAAGAGCCTGATTATTGTTCTGAGACTCTGACTTTCAGTTATCTTTGTGGGAATGAGGAACTCTTCTTCCTTATTATTACTGTTTTAGGTAATACCAGGTTATTATAACATCAGAGAAAGAGCCATAGGATCTTTCATGCTGTTATTTTCCAGTCCTATAAGCTTGTATAAAGATAGAAATGAAGTAAGACAGTGCTTTCTTCAGAGGTAACTCTAGTGAAAGGACTCTGACCCTCAGTTTATTTATTCATTAGGATTATTTGTGAGTACAGTGAGACTATGACTTCCATGATTGTGTCAATATGCTGCTGGTCAGTATGAGATTATTAAAATACGGAATTTATTTACTAAAAGTCTAATACTAGGAATTCACATTGGAATTCATTATGACCTTTAATATTTCAGCTTAGGCTCTTATTTTCTCCCATTACTGTTATGCTTTGTTTTGCAATATAATTCTCTTTTCAAATATTAGTTCATTTCTTCTTATTCAAAGGGAAAAATAGAACCAATAGCCTGGAATCTCAGTAGTCTTTTTATATTATTTTTAAATGGATAATTTTAAATAATCTCTTCTGACTATAACTAAATCTATTATAGCTACCATTGTCTTATGAGAATTTCTAATTTTAAAGTTTATTTTATTTTTCATATATATGTAGAATAATGCTGGGCTGGAAGATTTTGAAAGGAAAAAAACCCTTGGAACGGGTTCATTTGGAAGAGTCATGTTGGTAAAACATAAAGCCACTGAACAGTATTATGCCATGAAGATCTTAGATAAACAGAAGGTGAGTGTATTTGTCTTTATTTATCTGAAGGATAAACTTCAGTTTTATCAGCTAGATTATTAAACAGATGCAATATAAAACAGATGCAATAGAGTGACTTTCCATTGATACCTGCAGATAATTTTATTGTTGCATTTAATTTCATTCTTATTTATTGTGACTATCTGATACACAGTTAATAAGTATACGGGGATGCATTATTATTTCAGTAATGTTATTTGAATAAGTTTGTGTATGTTTACTAACAAAATATTGAATTCAACATGTAAAGAACAGGCATCTCTACTACATTCTGCCTTGTGGAAAATGCAGAGATCAATTGTACTGGATCTTTAGATTGAGGTAACAGAAACTTGGTGATTTTATTTTATGACTTGTTTTGATTGACAGTGAAAGGCCTTTGTTTAACGTGATTGAGTTTGCTGAGTTTAAAATGTCAGTTAAGGGGCTGCCTGGGTGGCTCAGTGGGTTAAGCCTCTGCCTTCAGCTCAGGTCCTGATCTCAGGGTTCTGGGATCGAGTCCCACATCAGGCTCTCTGCTAGGCAGGGAGCCTGCCTCCTCCACTCCCTCTCTCTCTCTCTACTTGTTATCTCTCTCTCTGTCAAATAAATAAAATCTTAAAAAAAAAAAAATGTCAGTTAAACCAGAGAAAAAGTTAGAATACTAATACTAATTTGATATTAAAAAATATCAAATGATTGTTATATACCTGAAACTAATATAATGTTAGATGTCAATTATATCTCAATAAAAAGATTAAATCATTTTGAAAAACCAGTTTTTAAGTTTTTATTGCATACTGGTATATCTGATGAATCTGAATGTCTGAATTGTTTATGCTTTAATTGTTAAACTTCCATTTTCCTGGTAATCACATACAAGTAAGGGAATGTGAAAGAAAATGGTAAATCTTGAATATTATCTTACAGGTATTATGTTCCCAAGAATGACATTTTGGCTTACTGGAATATAGAAAAATGTGGGGTAAACTGTACTGAGCTGGATGTGGAATAAACAGTACTGAGCTAGTAGTTAGGGATACAGATAGTGGCTAGACTGATACTATCCAATAGAAATAGAATGTGATCCACTTAAGTAATTTTAAATTTTTTAGCAGCCACATTTAAAAAGTAAAAAGAAATAGTTGAAATCAATCTTAATAGATTTTATTTAGCTCAGTGTATCTAAAATATTATCATTACAACATGTAATTAACATAGAAATGGAGACATTTTACTTTCTTCATACTGAGTCTTCAATATCTGATGTATATATTACACTTACAGTACATCTCCATCTAGGTTAGCCACAATTCAAGTGTTAAATAACCACATGTTAGTGTGGCTATCATGTTGGACAGCACAGCATTAGACTGGTCTGAAGTTCAATCCAAAAAGTGCTTTAAAACAAAAAACAAATTTAACCTCCAACATGAAAAAGAGTAATGACTTACATCTTTCTAAAATTAAATACACCCATACACACATTTAGTTGTGCATCTTTGTCTACTACCCTTTTTCATATAACCTTTTTAACCATGCTTCCTGAAAAAATAGTTTAATCACTCTATCCACTAAGTCACTTCCTCTTAAGTCTTTAACCCATGATAATTTAACTGTCTCCTTGTTTATCTCCTTCCTCTTGCTACTCCACTGAAATGGCTCTGCAAGGGTCACCAATCCAGTGTCCTAATCAATAAAACCAGTGGGCTCTTTCTACTCATCTTATATGACATTATAGAACCTATGACTGTGCTGACCACTCCCTTGAAACCGTCTTGTCCCTGGACTTCTGTCACCCTTTGTTCTTCTAATTATGCTCACCCCTCTGGGCTCTTCTTTTTTAGAGGCATTTTCCTGTTATTTTTTTCCTGTCTACTCTTTAAAGATTGCTAATCTCAATCTCTGGACTGTCCCCTCGTCTTGTTTTCATGTTTTATACCCTCTCCCTCTGGACTCTGTCCAAGCTTCGATTCATCTTTGAGCCCTATACCCCTAATTTGTACAATCTGAGCACACAGCTCTTAGAGACTGACTAGTCCTTGCTCTAATTTTCTAGATGAGGTCATTGGGTCTCAGAGAGAGTAAGTGACTTGTACACTTGTGCTGGTAACACACAAAATGCTTCAAAATTTTGATTTAAATGAAATATTCTTTATTAAATCTGTTATTAAAGTGTTATTATCTGGATAGGCCCTAATATTTTGCTATCTTTCTTAAGGAATTAATAGACTATGCTTTAGTCATAAAACATTAAAGGGGTTACATAATATGCCATTTTTACATTTAAAGTATTTGGGGAAGAAGTTTTTAATTCCTTTTTTTTTTTTTTTCTTAACAAGGCAGTGACTTGTTAAGTAAATTACTAAGAAGGTTGCCCCTTAGATAAATCATGAAAAGAGAGTATTTGCCACCCTAAGTCATTTCTGCTATGTTAGTGTTCTGAATCCATTCATAATTAGGACAAAGACTTTATATTCTGAAATTTTTCAAGTTTGTTTATTTGAATTTGATAAAGATAAGTAATAAAATAACACTCCATGATCACCTTCTCTTCTGTTAATGAAGTTACAAGCCTTTCAATTTTGGCTTCTCCTATCTTAGGGTATATGGGTTAAGAGGAAAATATCAGTACAGAAATTAAGGAAATTGCATTTCTTCATTCCATACGATTGTCAGGCATTGCTAGGAACTTCATATTTACTGTATCAGTGAATCTTCACAACTTTGCATGACATTAATCTCCCTTTTATGCCAGTGACCTTTCTATTCAATTAGTTTTTCTAATATCAAAAAGGCTAGTAAGATAAACCAAGAATTTGGCTAGGTTGGTCTGATTTCTGTGCCTATGCTTCTCCCATCCAAGTACTAACCAGGCCCGACCCTGCTTAGCCTCCGAGATCAGACGAGATCGGGAGCATTCACCGTGGTATGGCCGTAGACTGTGCCTATGCTTCTTAATTTTTCCTTTGAAATGTATTTGTTACTCCTAAGATCCTTTCTACCACCACCTAGTTTGGTTGGTCCCTCATTAATGTTAACTGGGTTTTCACAATAACATCTTAATTTCCACAACCCCAGACTTTGCACCTTCTATTAATTCACCTTCCTCACTGCCAAAAATTTTTTCTTACCATATCATGTAATTTTATTTACTCGCTCAAAAAGCTTCCTAATATTAATTCAGTATAAGCAGAACTCTGCATCCTACTTCCAAATTCTTCATAACTTTCTTCCATACTCTACCATAGTCTTATTTCACACTGTTCCCCTGCATGTCCTCTATTCTCTACTTCTCTGATTGAAACTTCACTCCCCAGGAGTATACGTGCCATGCTGGGTGGGCTGCGGGAGTATGTGATGATATAAAGCCCATCTTCCTTATCAAAAAACTCCTCAAGTATTTGACTAAAAGAAAATTAGCCAATAAGTAATCATTTATAAATGCTTTTAAATATACATATTTAAACCAACAGAAATATTAAAAAGTAAATATAAATTTTATATGCATGTTGAAAATAAAGCATGGACTAAACCCCCAGGGTTACTTGTTATTTTTTTCTCTGCCATTGAAGGGTATTTTCTTACCAAATCTTGAGAAACATTGTCCTAAGCTTTGTCAGATGAAACTAGCATTCAGACTTATCTTTGTGTATTACCCCCTTCAGGTAATGGTTCTGGATATTAACCCTGACCACACTATCTCCTCTGTCTTTTCCTAATCTGTGTTATCTATTCATCTGTAAAGCTCAGATGAACCCTCACCCTTTTTAATAGATTTTAATAACAGTTCATATTTTTTTGAGCTTTTACTTTGTGCTCAGCACTGTGTTAATCACTTCACATGCATTATGCAACACAGTCACCTTTAAAGTAGGTATTATTATCAATGTTTTATAGAGGAAGAATCTGGAATTAGATTATGTATTGGGCCTAACATAAACACTTTCTTGTCTGAACACTTACAACATTATAATTGGCAACTATTTGCATATTAATATTCACATATTCATATGCCATACTTCCAAATAGATTTTTTAAATTAACATATAATGTATTATTTGTTTCAGGAATACAGGTCTGTGATTCATCAGTCTTACACAATTCACAGCATTCACCATAGCACATACCCTTCCCAATGTTCATCACCCAGCCACCCTATCCCCCCCACCGTCCTTCACTGAGAAAACCTCAGTTTGTTTCCTGAGATTAAGAGTCTCTTATGGTTTGTCTCCCTCTCTGGTTTCATCTTGTTTGATTTTTTCCTCTCTTCTCCTGTGATTCTCTGCCTTGTTTCTTTAATTCTGCATATCAGTGAGATCACATGATAATTGTCTTTCTCTAACTGACATTTTGCTTAGCATAACAGCCTCTAGTTCTAAGTAGATTTTATGCAGCATTAAGGCAGACACTTCCTTGTCTTTAGCTCAGTTGCATTATTATGCCTTTTATGTAGTAATAGGCAAACTTAAAAGTAAATTAGATTTTAATTAGTTAACTTTTTAAATTAACTTAAAAATTAACTGGGCATTTATGCTTTGCCAGTTCATTTATCATATATCAATCATGTATCATTTATTTCTATTTTTAATTGTTATGCCCTACATATGCATAGTTGGCTTAGAGATATAATGCAGAAAGCCTGTCTATTACAGTTTTTATTACTTATTTCATATTACTTAATTCATATTATCAATGCCTAACTAGAAGCCAACTATATCAAAATATACAGAGATAAGCATATGTTACATCTAGACAATGTGAAGTATTATTCATGATTCAAAAGAAATGAACTATCAAGCCATTACTAAGTGAAAGAAGCCAGTTTGAAAAGGCTATATAATCTGTGATTCCAACTATATGACATTCTACAAAAGGCAAAACTAGGAAGACAGTAAAAATATCAGTGATTGCCTGTGGTTAGTAGAGAGGAACGGATGATTAAGTGAAACACAGAAATTTTAGGACAGTGAAAGTACTCGGTATGGTATTATAATGGTGTACACATGTCATTCTACATTTGTCCAAACCCACAGAATATACAACACCGAGAGTAAAACCCTACTATAAAGTATGGACTCTTAGTGATAAAGATAAGTCAATGTAAGTTCATCACTTGTAACAAATGTATCACTCTGGTCAGGGGGGATGTTGATATTGGGGAAGGCTATGCCTATGTGGGGAGGGGATTCTCTTGGAAAATCCCTGTATCTTCTGTTCAATTCTGTGAACCTGAAACTGTTAAAAAAATAATAATAAAATAAATAATAAACTTTTTAAAATCTATTTTTTAAAGTAAATACAAAGCAATAGTAATCTTCCAGCTAATGTTGCATAATTTGTTGTAATAAGTATGGACTAATTAGTTACGTAACTGTTAGAATTTGGACAGAAGTGGTCCGACCACTTCATATTACAGTTAAAAAACCAAAATCCTAAGGGTTGAAATAACATTTCCAAAATCACAAAACTGCTTGATTACGAGGCCTAGATTAGAATACAGATCTTCTGACTCTGAGTCAAATATTCTTTGCTCAATATTATTTTTATACTATAATTGTATATGCTAATAACTGGATGGTATATTTACCTTTCTTATTTATGTTCAACTTCTTGAATTCACTGACAATAAGCCTCTAGCAAGAAAGAATGCTGCATTCTAATAATTTGCACATATACTGGACAATTATTTATATCTCCCTAAGGTCACCTCTTCTTAAATTAAAAATAGAATCAATGTGGGATAGAAACATAGTCTTCAAGAAGATAAGTTGCTTTCCCCTGCTATGTATTTGATTGAGTAGACAATCCAGAGTAGCCTTGATTAATTCTAAATGACCTATTTGTTATAAGACATAGTTGGGTTTTTGCCAGTATTTTGTGTGTCCTCTCTTGTGACTGCACAAATTAAATTTTTAAAATTTAATCTTGTATTTATTCAGGTATTAGGAAATGAACAAATTGCTCATTTTTACCCACTGTTCTTCAGTTATTGGCTTTTCTTCAATCCTTAATTTCCTTGCTGATCTTTTAAAGACCTAAAGTCAATACCAACTTATTGCAGTGATTTGTACCAGCTACTTTAGTGGACTGACTATATAAGTCATTAGGAGCTAAGTATTTTCACATACCAGTTTTTTAAGTACTGTATTAGAAGGCTGTTGCTTCTTAGCTTTTACTTCTTGACTGAAAACCATAGTTGACTTTCATAAGACCAAATTTTAAATCTTCTGTTAGGTTTTTCATTTGAATCTGAGAAACCTCATTGGTGGTTATTATCACCCATATCCAACTTAGTGATTTGCTTATCCAAGCTCATTATTACGTGAAAAACATTTTATTTAAGTTTTTTTCTTTTAAAATTATAGTGAGTTTTAAATTCTGTTCAAGTACATTAAATATATTTATCTCTCAATCATAGGTTGTTAAGCTGAAGCAAATAGAGCACACCTTGAATGAGAAAAGAATATTACAGGCGGTGAATTTTCCTTTTCTTGTTCGACTGGAATACGCTTTTAAGGTAGATTTTACAATATTCAAATAAAATATTTTTACCCTCATATATTTTTAAAAATATGAAACTGTGATAAGATTCTAAGCCAGATGTTAAACCTGGAGAATATGAATAAACAAAAAAAGTAATATATTTAGATTTTACATAATTAAATCCTATTGTGCTTATAAACTTAGATTAACATTTGACAAGGTTTTGGCTCTCCCTAGGGAAATTTTTAAAGGTAATATGTAACTTCTCATGAGATGGTATTACAAATTCAAATATTTCAGTTTATCAGAATCCATAGAAATATCTTATTAAGCAGTTCTTAAACTCATGTAAATGACCACATATGTTCCTTTTAAACCTTTTCTGATACAATTGTACCATCTTCTTTTCTGTAGTAATTTGTTCTAGTCTTTCCATTTATACAAGGCAGAACAGTCTTTGGCCTTCCATTCAGGTATCTCATAAGGTTGCACAAGATTTATTCTTGAAGTTGCCAGCTTTTCAGCTCTTTAGAATGATTCTTGGCATCTCTGCAATATTAATTCATATGAACCATTTTAACATTTTTTCTTTTTCCTCCTTTATTCTTTAAATCAGATGAACTTCTGTGTATTTAGGGTGATGTTAAAAATCATTAATCTCTCTGACCTAATTTAGTACATAAAATGTAAACATTCTTACTTTTGCAAATTGTTATTTTAACTGTTATTCCTTTGCATACACTATAGCATTAAGTCATTGCCTCAGTGTCTAATTGTTCAAAAGTTAGTGTTCCCTGCAAGGACAGGAACAGCAAAAATCCCAGACTAATTTGTGGCAGGAATACTAGGAGAAAATAAAAATGAATTCCCCATTGTTGAAAAATGAGAGCATCTTCCATTTATTCTCTCTTTCCCAATGTTAGTAACCTCTCGGGTAGATTTTAAATTTGTCTTTTTCTAATTTGACATGGTATTATCTTAAAATATTTTCTTGAAATAATCTAGGTTTCATAATTTTGATTTATTCTTTTTAATTCTTCATAGGATAATTCTAATTTATACATGGTTATGGAATATGTCCCTGGGGGTGAAATGTTTTCACATCTAAGAAGAATTGGAAGGTTCAGGTAACTGATATTTTATCCTCCTCAAATCTTTATATTCTGTGTGTTTGTTTAAAACCAAATTTTTAAGCTTTGTCAATGCTAAAAATTTATTTCTTTGAATTTAGTAATATGCTAGCTATATGAAGAAATTATGTAGAAACATTAATAAAAGGCTATACCATACTGAGTTTTAAAAAAAAATCAAATGAAAAGAGCATCTGGGTGGCTCAGTCAGTTAAGCGTCTGCTCAGGTCATGATCCCAGGGTCCTGGGATGGAGCCTATGTCTGCTTCTCCCTTTCCCTCTGTCCCACCCCAGCCCACCCCACCCCCAACTCATGTGTGCTCTCTCTCTCTCTCTCAAATTTTAAAAACCTTAAAAAAAAAAAAAAATGAAAGCACCATGATACCATTGTAAATATTCTACCTTGGTAGGTATTATGAAGGTCCATTATTTAAAGAATTTCTAGAACACACAAAATGTAATTTAAACATACCAATATTAATTGAACAAATATTAATCCAACTCTGGGAAAGAGGTTTGCGTAAAGATGAAGATAAGAAAGGGAGTACCTAGAAAAGATAATAACAGTATCATAGTGATGAGATTATGAAAGTTTGTTTCAAACAAATTTAATTCTCCTTAAAGTTGTTGCTATATTGAGTTTTAAGTATATGCATGTAATTTGGGCACCTGGATGGCTCAGTCAGTTAAATGTCTGCCTTTGGGTCAGGTCATGGTCTCAGGGTCCTGGGATCAAGCCCCACATCGGGCACTCTGCTCAGTGGGGAGTCTGCTTCTCCCTTTCCTTCTGCCTGCTGCTCCCCCTGCTTGTGTTCTCTCTCTCTCAAATAAATAAGTAAATAAAATCTTTAAAATAGAGTTTATGCCTTATCATTAGGTTATTACTGAAAAGGCTACACAATTTTAAAAATAGATTCTGTTAACCTTACCTGTGTGTAATAGTTTGTAAGCTACTACTGTGTATTAGAAATCACTAACAGAATGAAGCTGAAACCCAGAGCAGGTCCAGCTTCCTTTAGCACATTATATGTTGTCATGATGAAAGTGTATGCAGGAGTTCAAACTGGGCTGATGGTAATCTGATTCAGAAAAAGATGATGATTGATTCAGATTATCACAAGATCATATTCAATTATGGGCCAACGTTAGAGTTATTTTAGTTACCTGAGGCCTAAGCCAAAATACATTTATTGACCTAACATGATAAGGCACCTAATATGTTTCGGGCACTATGCTAATGCAAAGCAACTTCTGTTTATTTTTAATGACTCCTTTCACCGATTTTCCTCTCTCCTACTACTCTTGTTCACACAGACCCAGAATCCTCAGATTGCCCTTTGATAATTTAAAGTTGTACACTGAAGCACTACACCTAAACCTGTCTTCAAAAACTATTTTGTCCATTTTTTATAATTACTAACTTCTTTCCTTTGCAACTCCCCACACTCGTATTTCTTTAATACTTGGTACTAGGAGGAAAAGCAAGTTGATTGCAATAATTCACACTGAGACACTGTCTCTTCTAATCTTTCACTTGTATTGCATGTATGCTTAAGAGGTTACTAACTCCTATCTTAGAAACTTTGAGGCGACAAGAATACTAATTTCTTGATGAGCATGGCTTAACAATATTGTTGAGCATGGCTTAAAGCTGTTTCAGCATTTTCAGAAATATTTCTGAAATATTTCAGAATATTTTGCTTTCATCTTTCAACAATTTGATTATAGATCTATGTAATGTTCATGTTCCTCCATTCAAATATCAGTGTGTGGAAATAAATATAAAATGCTTAGTGCATCTTATATTCTGATAAATTTATATTTATTTATAAGGTACTAAGTGCATCTTGTATTTACAGATGCATGGAAAATTGGAGGGGACCTTCCAAGTCAAATGTTTCCAAAGTGAGGGATGTTTCAATGACAAGGATGATTCTTCCAGTTTCCCTTTAAAATGTCCCTCCCCCCATTCCTTGTCATACAATGTATGATACAGATTTTACAGTCTTGAGATGGGGCTGGAACTCTAAAGGTATTATAAAATATTTTCCCCTAAAAGTATTTTTCTTTACATATTCATTTATTCAACAAATATTTCCTAAGCATCTGATATATATCAGGCTAGAACCTAGGAAATATAGTGACAGGCAAAAGGAGCAGCATATATAATCTTTTTTGGAATTTCTATTTCTGGTGCTGAGAGATCAAATTAATGCCAGCCATCTTGAGGGAAATTCTATTCATAGTTCATGTTATTTATTGAGGACATAAATCTGAAAGTCATTGTAGTTTATCAGGCCAGTTAGCAGAATTCATTGTATACACTAGCAGATGAAATAGAAATTCAAATTAGAAAATCAGTACATCCTTTGGAGTAATACTCAGAATGTAGCATCAACATTACACTGATCTATCAATTGATCTAATTTGTGCATACAAGAACTGTACATGTTTACACATACTAGTTACACCTATGTTTATATATCTGAATAAACATGGATAGTAGAAGATTTGGAAATTCAGACACTAGGATTGTATCTACAGTTTCTAGATAGCATTATGGGTATGCTTTACTCTTCATCAATATTTTATGATTATTTTTTATAATGAGACTGTATCATTTTTGTAATAGGAATAGTCTGCGTAAAATGGCATTAGTCTTCAGATTAATTCAGTTAAACAACTTCTGAGTTTATTTCTGTGAAATTCTTTAAGCGCTTAAATTTCTGAGAAAGGTAGACAGAGCCTATCAACAGTAACAATGCCCTGATAAACCATATAATTGACACATTTGCTTTTCAGTCATTCTCAAGGCCAGATATAAGTATAAAGACATCAATATCTTCTAATATGGCCAATAATAATTTAAAATAAGATGACTATTTTAGAGTTATATTTTTCTTCAATATATGCTGCTTCCTAAGTTTATTAAAAAGTATTATTATTTGAAGATAATTCAGAGGTTTAGTAGATATTCAGAAACTAACAAGATTATATATGTTTAAAAGAAAAAATTTCTTTTTGCTTCTAAAATATCTCTACCCTATATTAATTTTTTATATAATCTACTAATTACCATGTGTTTACTCATTTTATGGAAAAATCAATGTTTTTTTCTTTGTAGTGAACCCCATGCACGATTTTATGCAGCTCAGATAGTGCTAACATTCGAGTACCTCCATTCACTAGACCTCATCTACAGAGATCTAAAACCTGAAAATCTCTTAATTGACCACCAAGGGTATATCCAGGTATGACACATTTATATAACGTATTTGAGAATATACTAGGTGAAAGTTGTATGTATTTAACCTCAACTACCAATATTGGATTTTTTTTTTCCTTGAGCGAGACAATTACTTCTTCCTAATAGCTTAAATTGAGCTCATGGTTCTGCCACTATTACAGAGACCTAAAATCCCATCAAGAATAGAACCTGTTTATACCTCCCATAGTCTGTAGCTGTGAACAGAACACAGGCTCCTACATACGGAAATATATAGAATAGCTAAATTTGTGAGTTCTCATTTAGTGCCAGGCATTATTCCAAGTGTTTTACATGTATCATCTTTTTTAGTCCTGATAACCTTATAAAGTTAAGTACTGCTGTTATCCTCATTTTGAGGCGAACAAAATTAAGGCACAGCAGGTCACATGGGCAGTAGTGTCAGAATTTGAAACCAGTCTGTCGCCAGAGTCTTTGCTCCTTTAACACTACACTGCAGCTGCCAAAGAGCCCTGGCTTCCAGTACTGAACTAGTGGAGGTGTTTTCTTTCTGCTGCTTCTATCAGTAGAGTGAGAGCATCCCTTTTTACACAGTTACCAATAGGTTCTCCTGTTGATGCTTTTGCACTTCTAATGACATAATTTATGGCAGAGCATATCCTGGACTCAAGGAACACTTTCAGCACTGCTTCATTTTTGTTAAAACTATCTACTGTTACCTTTTTTAATGTTTATTTCTTTGTTTGAGTCAGGGAAAAGTTCTCCAGAGTGAACCTTCATTCACTAATAGTGGCCTGCATGGATTAGTCTCAATTACATTGACTTAATTTTTTTTCCATGGTTTTAATTTTAACCCTGATTTTTAACTTTCAACTTAAGTATGATAAATACATTTATTGTGAATTCATGAATGTTCAGAGGTTTTGTTTTTTTTCTTTCATAGGTTACAGACTTCGGGTTTGCCAAAAGAGTTAAAGGCAGAACTTGGACATTATGTGGCACCCCAGAATATTTGGCTCCAGAGATAATCCTCAGCAAGGTATATTTATAATCCCATTATGCAAGAAGTAAAAATATAAGGCATGCATCACTGTAGACTTTTAAAAGAGAGTTTACTGATCTAATATTAAACTTCTGTCTCATCTAAATTATGAATTTGTCTGATTACTAAAATAATAATTACTTACAATCTACCACTAATCCAGTAACCTCTCAATTTTAACTCTGGATCTAAGAGAAATAGTATGGTAGGGCATGGGAAATATAGTCAATAATATTGTGATTACTTTGTATTGTGGCACATGGTAACTAGATTAATCATGGTAACCATTTCATAATACATATAAAATGTTGAATCACTGTGTTGTCCACCTGCAAGTAATATTGTATGTCAACTCTACTTCAAAAAATATAATGTGAATAAATCTAACCTCTAGATTCATATTTTTTTCTTCCAATTTTACTGAGACTAAGTGCCATAAATCTCTGTATAAATTTAAGGCATACAGCATCATGGTTTGATTTACATAGACTGTGGAATAGATTACCACACATCATATCATATAGACGTAGTAAAAAGAAAAGGAAAAGTCCATGTTTTGAAACAAAAAGCATAGCCTTTTCATAATTATTCCCAGTAACAGATTGACTGTACTGGAGTATGGGAAACTTTTGCATGTGTTATCCCACAAGGCAAATGTAAAAATGATAGGTACTAGTTCTCAATTCTTCTTCTATTTCAACTTTACCACTTCCACTTAAATGAAAGAAATGTAAGCAGACTTCTTTCATTTTAAACAGGAACACTATAGCAATTGAATAGTCTTTTTTAAGATAGTTTTACCTTTCAAAGCAGTGAAGATGTTGTGAGAGAAATTTGTATCATTATCTAAAAGGATGGTTTCGGTTCTGTTTTCCTTCCCACTGCCATCCCCATGCCAGGAAAGCTAAAAAGGAGAAATTAACAATGACTGAACACAAATAATGCCAAGAAAAGAGAAAGGGACAGTACACATGCCTTAATAGAAACTGGAGAACGACCCCCTGAATAATTGAAATTTGGATAACCTATATATACCTAAATATAAGAATAAAATAAATGACCTAATTCAACTTTCCTCTCATTATCTTTATAATTTAAATCATCTATAACTTTTCAGTCTTTTGCAATCTAAATATCATTGCTGTTAACACATTTCTTCTGTGAGAACATTTAACAATATGATGACAGAATAAGCACCAAAACTTTAAAAAATGTGGATATATTATAAAAGTAATGATGTTCATTGCACAAAATTTGGAAAAGGGAGAAAAATAAAAAGAAACAACCCAAAAAACCCTGTCATCTCACCATCCAGAGATAGCCTTTTTTAAAAATATTTTTAATAT
The DNA here is from genome assembly GCF_902655055.1 of Lutra lutra. Taxonomy (NCBI): domain Eukaryota; kingdom Metazoa; phylum Chordata; class Mammalia; order Carnivora; family Mustelidae; genus Lutra; species Lutra lutra. The sequence continues at coordinate 126,492,100 of NC_062281.1, read as the reverse complement.
ATTTTTCTGTGCATGTTATCATAGTTGAGATCTAGTGAATGTATAGTTTGTACTCAGCTTTTTTCACTTGAATGATAACAAGCATGCAAACGTCATTCTAATGGCTTATTTGCAAATGTATGAAAAAGTATTTTGCCATTCTTCTGTTGCTAAATATTCAGATCATTCCTTTTTCTTTTTCTTTTTTTTTGCTGTTATAAATAACTGTGATAAACATAAACATTTTGTGCATAAAGCTTTTTCTGCATTTCAAATTATTTTTTCAGGACAGATTCCCAGAAGTAGAGTTACTGGGACGAAGGGTATGAATATTTTTAAGTCTCTCCATAAATATTGCCAGAGTGCTTTCCAAAAACATTGTAACATTTTACACCCCTATTAGCAGTATGAGAGTGACTGTTCAGTCACACTATCCAGCATTAGATATTCTTATTTTTAAAATCGTTACTAATTTAATAGGCAATAAATGATATTTTATTATTTTAAGTCTCATGTCTTTGGTTATTAGATTTTTTTTAATGCTTTATAGACATTTGGTGGATTTTGTTTGTGTGTGTGTCTGAATTATTAGTTCCTGTCTTTTGCCCATTTTCAATTGTAATTTAGTTTTTTTTACTGATTTAATTCTCTATATCTAGGGTATTTAAATATCTGGCATAATGTTTATAAACATTAGCACACAATCTGAAAAATAGAAATCGAAGTTTACTAAAGTATCTGGCTCAACATCACATGCTTTCATTATAGTAGAAGTATTGTAATAAATGGCATTACTAGTGAGTTGATTAAAGCAAAGTTGATGCCCATTTCTATTAGCGAAACAAAGTGCTATTTTTATGCTAGTCTGCCTTTAAAAACACATATAGTAAAAAAAAAACTGTATTATAGTTCATTTTAGCTAAATAATTTGAAAATTAAATGGTTTATAAAGCTAAAATTTTAACAAAAATTTGAAGTATGGGGAGCGGCGAAGGTAATTTGAGGGCAGACCAAAAGATGTGGCAAAAACTCAGTTCATTTCTCTCCATGATTGAGTTGGGCTTTTCCCCATATCTTTTGTGCCAACTGACATTGATCATAATTGATAACAAACTATATATACATGCTAATATTTTATTTTTATTTTCTTATAAATACTGCTAGTTCTTAATTTTAGCAAGTTTAGTATGAGAGGAAGAAAACAATTAGAAATAACCTTAGAATTATACATTTGGGTCGCAATGTACTTTTACGTACGTTATTTCCTTTTATTTGATAAAGTCCTTACAAAAACCCCATGAATTAGTAATTTTTTTCTGTATACCTTTTAGAGATGAGAAGCAAGACAGTAGGATAACTAAAACAAACTTGAATATTTACATTTGTTAGGCTCCAAATTAAACTTGTAGCTTTCATTAAGATCCTGTGAAGTGGATAAGAATGCCCATAGTATATTCATCTCCTAACATCAACAGTATAGAGTATTGTGAAGTCAACTCTACTGTTTACTATGAAGTCCAGTATTTACCATTTTGTTTAAAAAACCTTTGCTTTCCTAAGAATGCTCTAGAAAACTTGATATATAAGGTTATGGGCCTAGAATGGACTTGAAAAGGTAATTTAGTAACTCCTTTCCTATTGTTGAGCAACTAAATTATCCCAATTAACTAGGGGATATATATTGTCTACAATATTCTTAATGATTTTAGGAAGAAGATTTAATAGTATTTCCTGATCCAATATCTGGAAATTCTCCCTGTTGTTTAATTCAAATGTGATCTGATATATTTTGTTCATTTTTTTATTCTATCCTGAATAGCTAGCTGCTCAGCAACTGCTCTTTAACAAATTTCATATACTTGAAGATCATTTTGAAATCATCTATGACTTCAGTCTCTTCCGAGTAGATTAAGTAATAATTAATATTTTCTGCTGTTTGTCTTAGGGCTACAATAAGGCAGTGGATTGGTGGGCATTAGGCGTGTTAATCTATGAAATGGCAGCTGGCTATCCCCCATTCTTTGCAGACCAACCAATTCAGATTTATGAAAAGATTGTTTCTGGAAAGGTAAGTAGTATATTTTATTATTCCTTTGTCATTCATTATTTCTATAATGTTGCATAAGCTTTGTAGATCAACACCATTATGTAGCTTATGTAAGATCTCAAGAAAGAATAAGAACCAAAGATGATATGAAGAATGTTGAGAGAACTAAAATACTTTAAAATCACTGAATGAGAGAAGCATACAGTAGTTTACCCTTATCTGCAGTTTCAGTGATCTGCAGTCAACTACAGTCCAAAGTAGGTGATCCTCCTTCTGAGCTATCATCAGAAGGTCAGTCATAGCCTACCACTATGTCACAATACCTACGTCATTCACCTCACTTCATGTCATCAGGTGGGAATTGTATCATCTCACGTCATCTCTAGAGGGTGAATAACGTACAATAAGATAGTTTGAGAGAGGGACAGAGAGAAAGAGACCACACCCACATAACTTTTATTACAGCAGATTGTTATAATTATTCATTATTTTTAATTTCTTACTGAGCATAATTCATAAATCAAACATTATCAGAGGTATGTTTATATAGGAAAAACAGTATATGTAGGGCTCAACCAAGATTAAGATTGCAGAAATTACACTAATAGTTCCAAATAATTTAATTATAGATCATTACAAAGTTCCTGAATCTTTACTACATTGCTTTTATTTATACTTAACTTTATAAAAGGAATAAAACTGTCTGATAAGGATGCCATAACTAAATTTCACTTACTTAGAAAAATTGCTTTATTTAAAATGAATGTACCTTTAATTTGTATGAATTGGCCTTCATCAGGCAATCATTACATTGTGTAAAAGTTTTTTAACTGCTTATGAATATGTTTTTATTTCACATCAAACTCTAATAGTCAGGATACAATATTAATATTTAAATCTGCATATATTCTAAAATCGTAACTGTTGAAATCTGAGTCACCTTGACAACACCTTAGCAACATAAAATTTTATCTTATCACAGATATTTTTCTTCACTTATTTAGAAATAGAATAGGATGTTTAGTGTACTGTTGTTTTTAACTAAAGGCTCCAGATTGCCAGATTATCTCTTCCCATATTGTATATAAAGTTATTTTCATCCCTTTCCCCTATGCTGCTAGAGTAGAACTCATGAAAGCAGAATATTGCCATTAAGTGATCTCTAGGATCTGTTTTATGTGAATATAAAGTCTTTTGCACCAATCGCAATAAAACTATCTGTTTCAACACCCAAATCCAAACTAGAATGTATCTTTATCTACCTTACAAAAGTATTATTATCTCTCTAGCTAGTAAATAAAAGCCAAATTGGAGACAAATATTTTAATTTTGTAATTATTCAAGTCATTAAAAATCAAATTATGGTCTTACAAATCCTGTATTTGTATTTAAAATTGTCAATGGTTTGGATGATGTATCATTTAAAAATATATGTTTCAATGAGAATTATTTTTTCTAATTTTTTAGAAGTCTGTTATTATTTTATGCTACATTTTATATGTATTATATTTTTCCATTCTGAAACCATGTTACAAAGACTATAGGTGTAGTAACATCAAAATTAAAATAAAATGTATTTAATGAAGTGATTAATTCACTGGAATACATACATTCGAAAATTAGATTAAGTACTTTCTCTATTACAATATTTTAACTCAGGTTGGTATTTTTAATGCACAGAAAGATGATCAATCAGCTTGCTAGCTTCTATCCTACACATATTTTGCCTTTAAAAAAGGAAGGGGTGGTATTTTAAATGTCAGATTATTCACGCAATATCAAGGTTCAGGTTTAGAAATGATAGTTGACAGAAAAGTCTTATAATTCTTACATTAAAGTTGCCATATCCTAGCAATATATATGCTGAGTTTCTGTATATAGTCTTCAAATTTCATACTTCGATGCCATATACTGTATGACAAGAATCAGTTATAGTTTCCACAACAACTCTGTTTGGTTGCATTTACTCTTAGAAATATAAAACTTAATATTGTGTTCAAAATTGATACTTGTAAATTAGGCAGTCAAGTAACAGCTGTTGTGGAAACCATAACTTTACAGTCCTTAAAATTATATAATAAAAAAATTCTGAGCTTCATTACATATAAAGTAAATATTATTCCATTATTAATGAGCACCAGAAATGCACACAGAGACACTCCACAAAATGTAAAGTTGTAAACACACGTACATAGAGAATGATCAAAGAGGTAGTGCATTTTTTCCTCCAGGGAAATTCACATTCACATGAGGGATAATTGATTAGCAGTTAACTGACTATTCCTTTTTGTGTCATGTGTCCCTAGAACCATTCCCAGTTTAGGTGATTCACTAGGAAGAGTCTTAGACTTCAGCATATAGTAATACCCAAGAAATTAATACCATCTATTCTAACAAGTGCATTCATTATAAGATACCTTATAACAAAAAGGTATAAAGTAAAATCAGCAAAGGGAAAGGCTCATGGGGCAGTCTCTTGAGGAAACTAGGCACAGCTTTCAAGAGTCTTCTCCCAGTGGAGTTAACAAGGGATGAACTTAATTCTTCCAGCAACAAATTGTTGTCTACCAGGAAAGCTCATTAGAGACTCAGTGCCCAGCAATTTTATTGGGATCGTATATACACCTTCTGCCTAGTGCATACCTACATCCCAAACTCACAGAGCAAAATAGATATTCAGTATAAGCCATACTGTTTGTACAATCTAGGTACAGTGAACGTTCATTATTTAGGGAAAGTTTCATATCATTTTAAAGAACTGTTACCATGCCACTTCCCAGATATCTGCCTAGGGCTAAACTTGCAAGCACGCATTCCTTAAGGGTAACAGCCCCAACCTGCTACATTATCTCTTTTCTGCACAGATTCTATTTCCTAAATAATAAACACATGTGCAGAAATACCACTACACTTTTTCTAAGATGCTATTGTTAATGCTTTTGGGAAATTTAAATGCATTTTCTGTTTGTCTATGGCTATAATTAAAGAAACTTCGAAACTCAGTAGTCATTTCCATAAAATTCAAAAGCAGCTTTACCAATGCCGAAAACCCTGGCCATTTCTTAACACCTTGCTGTGGTCATTTAAAATTCTTAATAGTTTCTTTGAGACAGTCCTTACTCTAGTGGTCTTTTGGGCAAATCACGGCCACTTGTTTTGCAGTGAAGGGAATGAGGATCTGGTGGGTAATGGTCCTTTGTAACCATCCTAACTCCCGCTCTTTTTGCATAGGTAAAAGAACAGATCAGAGAGCCCATATTTGTAGTACTCATATTTAATAAGTATTTTTTAAATGTACTGGTTCTTTTTATTTATAAAGATCCAGGCTGATTAAAGTTGCCTCAGGTCCTATGAAACAGTGTGGAGGTTGGTACCGAATCTATAGGAAATCTAATGTATGAAAGTTGTTATGCCTTTTGAAAAACTTATTAATACATATGCTCATTTTTGCTAGATAAATTTGTTACTGGGATATAGATTTCTTGTGCTCGCTTCGGCAGCACATATACTAAAAATGGGATATAGATTTCTTAGAACTATACCTAATTTAGAAAGTTAATTTTTTTCTTTTTTAAAATTTAAATTCAATTAGCCAACATGTGGTACATTAGTTTCAGATACAGAAAGGTAATTTTTTTTTTTTTTTTTTTTGGTTTTGCCACATCATGATCTCAGTAAATTGTAGGAAGTCTTTATACACATACACAGAGTTAATAAAAGACAAGTAAGTGAAAGGGAGAAAACCTTCACAAGTTCTAAGTTAACCCAAGAAAAACAAACAGAAACAGCCAGTAAGTCCATAAAAATGTACAGGGTTACTATTAATCAGGAGAATGAAAAATTTTAAATCAAGATAAAATTGCTCTGATTGATAAACCATTTTTAAGAATGCAATTGGAGGGGTGGCTCAGTCAGTTAAGTGTCTGACACTTGATTTCAGCTCAGGTCATGATCTCAGGGTCCTGAGAAAGGTAATTTTTAAAAATTTATTCCAGCATGCTTATGGACAGGAATTAACAGATTATTGCTTGGTGGCTATGTGCAAAGTCTTTTGAGTCATTTAAGCCAGTAAATTTTATCCCAATGCATAAAAAGTCATATTACTAGTTAAGCCATCTCCCTGTCACTTGCAGAATAACAGCAGTAAAAATTTTCCCTTCTTCAGTCAGAGATCAACTTTGTAATTCTGTGATTAAACTGGGTGTACACAAATTTGATTTTGGTTTTATTTTATTTCTTAAAGTAAAAAAAAAGTACAAGACTTTATAAGCAGAACCAATATTCTATCAAGTTTGATAATTCAGAGTGAATTTTGTAGTTGGTTTAACATATTACATGATATGATTTGGTGAAGTTGTTTAAAATATCAGCTATAATTACAATGCTGTCTTTCTAAAATAGGGTCATTTCCTTTTTCTCCTTCACTCTACCAAATTTATATACCGTAAGAAAAGAAGAAAATGCTCTTCTATAAATTAAAAGGTACAGCATAAGACAAGAAGGAACTTCTTGCCTTCTCCAAATGACTTTTCTAGCACAGACTGTCCTTGAGTAGTCCAGATATCTAGTTAGAGATATTGCTGTCTTCCAAGTTCCTTCTTTGGTTCGAAAATTCAACTTATTAAAATATTATTCTAACAGAAAGGTCAAAAAATTTAAAATGTATTGAATTAGTGCCTTGCGTCAGTTTCATAAAAATTACCTAATTTCTTTTCAAACCGGGGGATGAAGTACACTTTCATCATTTTATAGATGAAGTAACTGACACTCAGAAAAGTGAAAGTTTGCCCAAAAGTATAGAGTATGTATATGACTGAGTTGGAATTGAAACTAATTCTTTCTACGGAAGTGAGAGACTGGTAGAATTTTTGAGATGATTAAAAATGCTCAGTTTTATTTAGCTTAATTCTCTTATCCTATATGTAGGTAAATCAAGATTCAGAATTGCCCAAAGATAAAAGGTAGTTTGTGGCAAAGCCAGAAACAGAATCTAATTCAGTGGTTCATTTATTATCTGTACCCTTGGCTTCAGTGACTCTTCACAATCTTAGTTTTATTCCTGCCTTACTAATCTTTCCTTGTCACCCTCCTTGCCTTGGTCCTCTTCTCTCTGCACTTTCTCCACTGGTGCTCTCATCCAGCTTCATGACTTTAAATACCAACTGACGATTTCCAAATTCAGTTTTTCAGTTCATTCCTGACTCTTGGTTGCAGACACTTGTAGCCAACCTCCTGAGATCTCCATTCAGGTATCTAATAAATATCCTAAACTAACTCTGTCCATAACTAACAGATTTTTATTTTCCCTAGCAAATCTGTTCCTCCCACTGCTCTTCCATCTCAGTTGATGGCAACATGATCCTTTCAGTTACTCAGGCCAAGACACGGTGGAGTCTTCACTCTGTATCTAATGAACAGGAAAACCATTTGGGGTCTATCTTTATCTACCTTTAGAATATACAGAATTCAACCACTTCTTACTACCTCCACTGATAACTGCTGTCTTCTGAGTCACTGGTTCTTTAAAAATTTTAAATTAGACCGTGTTACTCCTTCCAGAACCTTGCAATGATTCCCCATTTTCTTCAGTGTAAAAATCAAAGACCTTACAGTGCAAGAGTTTGTGGGGGATGAGTGAATGACAACATTTTGATAAATTACTATCATTTCTCTTCCTTACTAGGATGGAAACTGTGAAGATAGACTGTTTGTCTTATTTTGTTTACTACTGTATCCCAAGCACTATGTGCCTAACACATAGAAGGTGTTCGATCATTATTTGTCAAATTTGAATTCTTGCATTCATTTAATATTGAGTACATATTGTATGTCAGACCAGTGATAGATACAGCAATTAGTTATGGTTTCTGCTTTCATGAAGCTTTCATGAAGTGGACACTCATTCTCAGATATACTGACTCACTTGGTCTTCTGTGTATTCCAAACATCTATATTTTTTAAATTATCACAGACTACTTTGATACACAGTCTATGTCAAAAGCTTGTTCTGTATGTCTGTACCTCACAATAGAAATAGATCTACTCTCAAGAATATATTATTAGGAAACTCAGAAGTAACTTAGTCTCTGAAGGTTGTTAAAGAATCCTAACCAGGAAATATTACTGCATATTGTGCAAACACCTCTTTCATTTTAATGCCAGTTTCCAATAATCTTATCTCAGATCTAATGGTTTAATGGATCTAGACTTTTTCTTTTCCATATCTGGCTCTTTTTCAGGTACTTTCACATTGTTTGCCCAATAATGTACTGGCTGAAGGACATAGAAGTCAGGAGGGTTAAGTTATTTTTCCCAACAATGAAACTAAGTTGGTAGTCTCACTGGAGCTTGGGTTCTTTATATTAAAGGTTTAGACTTATCTGAAGGTTTAGACTAAATTGAACTAAAACTTCCTTTGCTCCAATATTCTAGAATTCTGATTTCAATTTCTACAGCAGTTATAATTATTAATAATAATAGAAATAATACTCTTCTTAATATAATTTTGAAGGAAAAATTAGTCATTCTTCCCATTATAGATATCTTTGGTGTTTCCAAGTTAATATACCATAAATAAAAGCCTTGCGTTAAAACACAATTGTGTTTAAGTCATTTTCTGGTTTTTGCTAATTTCAGTTTGATGAATCAACATGGCTCTTTGGAAAGTCAAATCAACAAAGAAACTACATTTCTGATCATGTTTCAGATCATAGAAAAAAAACTTTCATAATGATTCCCATTATTTCTTCTTCAGTATACTTAAGAGATCTGACATATTCTCATCATTAACATGCTTACTATGTAAGTGTGGGCTACCTAACAGAATCTCTGGGGGAGAACAGCGTGTGATATAGAGGTGAAGAGGATATGTCTATCATTTGATAAGGTTTCCAGATAACTCTGATGTCTACTTCACAACCCCCCAACTACCACTCCCCATTTGAAAATAACTCTTCTAAAGTTTACAAGTGTATACACACACATTAACTAATCCAACACCAATACTTCATCTGCATTCCAAAATAAAGAACTACTCTATTTAGGTGTGTTTATTCTTTAGGCATTCTGTTGCACATTACCTGAATCTGAAAGAATGGTACATTGTCTAGTGTTCTGAACATCATGAAAGGGAAAATAATGGTACTCTACATTGAGCAGTTCATGCAGACTCTGTTCCAAACAAGGATAGCTCCACTTCCAATAAGTTACTTCTTTGCAATCTAAGCAAAGTTGGAATATAACCACTGTGTAAATATATCATGTTATTTTTAGACTGTATGCCTTTTGAATACCATATATTCTCTAGTTTCTACTCCAACTATGATAAATGAGGAAGTGTGCAGCAAATATTTTTAAGATGAAAATTTCATTCTTTTGGAAGTGTCCTGACAACTGTTTTTAGGCTATTGAATCATGAAAACAGTATGGAATAATTAAGAATGTATACTCTAAAGTCAGAATACCTGGTTTGGAATTACGGCTCTATTACCACTTATTAGCTCTATAGTCTTGGCAAATAACTTAATCTGTGTAAATTTCAGTTACATCACCTGTAAAATGGAAGTCATAATCATGTTTACCTTAATGTTAAATTTTGGTTTTTATGAGCCAGTGTGCATTAAGTTTAGCACAGTGCTGAACTTCTAATAAGCCATTATAGCAATAAAACTTTACTTTTAGAACTAAAAACTAAAGATGGTGGCAATTCACCTTTTTTTTTTTTTTTTAGAACACAAACCCTATTATAATCTATGGTAATATAAGCTTTGCAAAAATGAGGATTTTAGTTGCTAATTTCTATGAGTTGACCCCCAAATCCTGTTCAGTTATTAGCTATTTGACCTTCAATTAGTCTTTGGTTGTTGGACACAAATATTAGTTTTCCTCTAGTATGATGATTTTAGTTTACTTACATTAAAATTTTTTGCATCTGTCACTGACAGAAAAAATAAAACTTCTGCACAAAGTAGTGAAGAGAGTTGCAAATAGTGTTTCTCAAGCTTTCATGCACATATGAATGAATCACTTAGGGATAAAAACCTCAGAATTTCAGACCCAGTGCCCTCATCATTTGAAGTAAGCCCCAGAAATCAACATTTTTATCCCTCCACTCTCCCAGTTGACTCTGATGAAAGTGGGTCCTAGGAACACACTTTGTACATAAACACACTTTCAGTGCAAAATAGCATCAGTAGCAGAAGACTAGAGTTAGGAATCTTGCTTTGCCATAGAGTCTGGATTTGCCTGCTAATGGTTTAACTTATACTTTGAAAATATGAGAATGTACATCATGTTGAGCTTTTTTAAAGTCAGACTATAAATTGAAGACCATGTAATAAAGAACAAAACTCATGAGCCTAGCAACATGACTAGATTTTTAGTCCCAACTCTTCCGCTTTGTAGTCTAATGATTGGGTAAGTTATACAATGTCTGCGGATCCTAATTTCTCCATCTTTAGAATAGAATTAATTCCATATTCACCAGGTATGCCATAGTTCATTGCTATATATCCAACACGAGAGCAGTGTAGTATATAGTAGGACTCAATTACAGTTGGCTGGATGAACAACATTATTTGAAATGGTGTAATAAATTCGGGGAATAACAACACAAAAGTGGCACAGTACCCTCCCCCCAGAAGTTCATGGTCTGGGGGAAAGAGACATACACAGATAATACAGCATACCTAAATGAAGATCAACTGAGGTAATGTCATGACACGCAATAGGAGTTAGGTGATGGTGGCACTTGCAGAAAACCATAGCAAGAATGTAAAGAGCTCAGAAATGGATCTGTTAACCCTTTAAAGCATTTTCTTCAGAGGTCTCTGGTCTGTTTAAAGTTGAGGCCATGCTAACCACTGGAATGTATGTTTGACAACATGGTGTGTTGGTACAGGTCCGATTCCCATCGCACTTCAGTTCAGATCTCAAGGACCTTCTAAGGAACCTGCTGCAGGTGGATTTGACGAAGCGGTTTGGAAACCTGAAGAATGGTGTGAGTGATATAAAAACTCACAAGTGGTTTGCCACCACAGATTGGATTGCTATTTACCAGAGGAAGGTGAGTCGTTTCTTTAATTTAAGAGCTTTGAAAAGTTGGTATTTAAATTATATATAGGTAATAGAGATTGTTCCAACTTAACACAGGACTTTAATTGATTTTTACCTTTGAATTAATACTATGCAGGACGTAAGAGACCTTTCCAACCCACAGCTTAAAAACGAGTTTTCTCCTTGATAAAAGAGAAAGCATAGGGCGCCTGGGTGGCTCAGTGGGTTAAGCCGCTGCCTTCGGCTCAGGTCATGATCTCAGGGTCCTGGGATCGAGGCCCGCATCGGGCTCTCTGCTCAGCAGGGAGCCTGCTTCCCTCTCTCTCTTTCTCTGCCTGCCTCTCCATCTGCTTGTGATCTCTCTCTGTCAAATAAATAAATAAAATCTTTAAAAAAAAAAAAAAAAAAAGAGAAAGCATATTCTGTTTTGACCATCAACCTAAAATGTTTTCAGTGTCAAATTTCTCCTACCTAGGCCTCTTATTCTTCAAATATCATGGTAATGATACAGCAGACAATGTCCCAAAGGTTTGCATTTCAAAACTGATATGAAACCACATTAGAAAAACAACATAAACAAATAGAGTCTCCTACCGGAATTGGCACAAGCTAGATTCAATATCATTTAATAGCTAGATTCATTAGATATTGTTCAGTGTTTATCACTTCACCTTTATAACAAATTAAGACATTTAACAAAAGCTTTTGCTGTGAATTACTTATATCTCACCTTTGTTTTTTAAATGCCCGGTTAAAGATAATTTGTATTTATAAAATGTTTACATCTTGAATATATTGCTTTTTTTCCCATAAAACAAAAACTTCTGTTTCAGAGACTTGCCATATTTAATGATGTTGTGCAGCACTAGTGAATTTCCTTAGGAAAAAAATGTAAATGCTGTCATTGAATATCAATAGCACATTTTTCCAAGTTTATATCTTTTAGAAAAAATTACAAAAGCAAAGCATTAAAAGAATTTAATAATGCAACAAAGACCAAAACAAGGCGAGTACAGTAGTCTCTGCATCTCATAAGATAGGTTCAGAAACTCCCTAGCCATTAAATCATGAAACAGTCCTTAGCATCATTACCTCAGCTGGATGTGCTGTATGGCCAAGAGCAATTCTATTTGGGGGACTTATTGAATCTATACTTTCATTCAGTGCTTTTTGATCTGACTTCTTTTTGTTCTCTCAGCATTTGCTGAATGAATTGAATTTTTTGGCCCCTTATTTGAAATTCCACCTTTACTAATGCTAATTTATTAAATACTTCAGTCTGTTTGTGAAATTTATTTTTTTTTAAGATTTTATTTATTTATTTGACAGAGAGAGAGATCACAAGTAGGCAGATCAGCAGGCAGACAGAGAGGGGAAAGCAGGCTACCTGTTGAGCAGAGAGCCTGAAGTGGGGCTTGATCCCAGGACCCTGAGATCATGACCTTGAGCCAAAGGCTAAGGCTCAACCACTGAGCCACCCAGGCACCCCTGAAATTTATTTTTAATGGAGTTCCTTTTGTCTATTCTTGTACTGTATACTATACCATTTTATATAGGCTTATGGTATTTTTTTAATTTTCAGAATATATATTTAATATGTGGAATTCTTATAAATATTCATGGAAAAGAGTACATAATTCAGATTTTTTTACAGTTTTACTGTATGAAAAATACACAATACAAAATCTGCTGTCACAGCCATTTGTAGGTGTACAGTTCAGTGGTATTAAGTACATTCACACTGTTGTGTCGCCTTCACCACCATGTCTCTCCAGAACTCTTCCATCTTGCAAAACTAGAACTCTGTACCCATTTAACAATAACTCTGTGTTTTATTGGTCTTTCCAAATATTTATATGGTATTTGGGGCTCTTAATTGGGATAACAGTATATTAGTTAGAAGAGAATCAAAATCTTGAAAATACCTTATAATGAACCTTTTCTACCTTTCTTTATTTCTACCTTTCTACCTTTATTCCAACATTTTCTGTCATTCAATAAAGTCTTAGAGAGCCCCGCCCCATATAGGTCCAGTTTCTTTCGTAAGGACCCAAAATCTCTACTTCACTATGAATGGGGCCTTTATGGAACCTAGTTTAAAATAATAATAATAAATTCCTCAAAAAAATAAAGTTATTCCTTAAATTTATACTTTGATTGCTATTGCAAATGCATTTGCTTTGCCATTATAGTAGACTATAGGGGGAAACATAATTTCTATGTTTGTGTTGTAACTGGCCACCTTACTAAATTCTGTTGTTGATTTCCATAGGTTTTTCAGTGATTTCCTTGCATTTTATTGTTAAATACTTACAGTGGGCGGAGGTATCATTTGCCTCTACTGAAAGAGTAGGACTGTTGAGCTGTATTGTCTTACTCTTGTTTTGAATGGGAATGCCTTTCATGTTTTAGCTTCAAATATGAAGTTAGCTATTTGTCTTGGATAACTATTCTTGATCAGGTTAAGGAAATATCAAGGAAAGAAAACAAAAAACATGTAAAAAAAAGAAAATATCCTTGATTCCTAGTTTATTGTGCTTTTTCTTCTTTGACATATTAGCATGATGAATTATATCAATTAGATATCTTCACATTCTTGAACATCATTTAATCATGAGGTATTATTACTGTAATACCTGCAAAATATTATTTAAAATATGTAAAATCAATTTGCTAAAATTTTATTTAGGATTTTTGTCTATATAGTCATAAGTTTTATTTACCTGCAGTTTTTTTTTTCTGGAGTTGAGATTATGGGATTCATTAAATGAATGAATGAATTCATTAAATGAGCTTGGAAATTTTCCATATCTTTTTATTCTTTGAGACACTTGAGGAAATAAGAACTAACTTGTACTTATTACTTGGAAATTTTAACAAACTAATTTTTCTTTGGCTTTTGGTTTCTAAGTTTTTGCCTCTTCAGTCAATTTCAGAAGTTTATATTTTCTTACAAAATCCTCCATATTCCTCTGTAATTATCACTGTTTATACTATCTTTATTGTTATATTTGTGTTAATTAATGCTATATTTAGATGTATTTATTAGATTTGCTTGAGGTTGGCCCGTTTTATTAGTATTTTTAAAATGATACATTTTTAATATTTTCATATTTATATTAAGAAAAATTTCTGCTATTGGCACTTACTAATCTACCATATTGTGTATTATAGTTTTACACTTTTTTTTTTTTTTAAGAAAAGTCTTTTACTTATTTGAGAGAAGGACAGCACAAGGTGGGGGAGGGGGAAATGAAGAACCAGGCTCTCTACTGAGCATGAAGCCTGATATGGGGCTGGAACCCAGGACCCCAGGATCATGACCTGAGCACAAGGCAAATGCTTAACCAACTGAGCCACCCAGGTGCCCCTACAATTATTCTTAAAGAGGGATTATACTGAACTACTCCTGCCCATTTAGAGTTCATGTGCTTTCCAGGGGGCTTGACTTACCTTAGATAGTGAACAGCTTATCTGCCAAGAAGTAGCACCCTATAGCAAACAGATTGTAGTATTGAACAGATTGATCAACGGCAGATCTTGACTATCAGTTGGACTGGAAGATCCCTGGATAATTTATAAATAGAAATAATTGAGGGGCGCCTGGGTGGCTCAGTGGGTTAAAGCCTCTGCCTTCCGCTCGAGTCGTGATCCCAGGGTCTGGGATCGAGCCCCGCATCGGGCTCTCTGCTCTGCAGGGAGCCTGCTTCCCTTCCTTTCTCTGCCTGCCTCTCTGCCTACTTGTGATCTCTGTCAAATAAATAAATGTTTAAAAAAAAAAGAAAAAAAAGAAATAATTGAGTACTTCATTGTAGCCATTTGTTTTAATGTCATCTCAGTTATAACTGTGCACACCAATACCAAATTATCAAAAGTGATAATTTGAATAGTTTTTATAGTCTTTGTTATTCTCTGACCAAGTGCTCACGAGCAACGAAATAGTCCAATAGTCCAAGGCATCTAGCAGAGAGACAGGAAACGGAAGAAAGAGGCCTGGACAACGCAAACTGTGCAGTCACTGTACGTGTAGAGATGATCCCGACAGGTGTGATCCTAAACTGCCGCGTGGCTAGATGTGAGGCGGCTGTCTGCGGAGCTGACTCCTCTTTGTGGCGCAGAGCCACAGTCCCCAGAGCGCGCATGTGAGGCAACCAGCTGGCAGACTAAAAGATGATATTGGACTTCCCAGTCTTATGGTCTTTTTACCTTGTTCTTTTTAAATGTCTTATTTGTGTATGTATCTTATACTAACATACTTATGTGAGTAAATAATTTATAAATAGCTACACATATTTTGGTGATTTATACTCAAAAATGCTTTATTAAAAGGTATATAAATCAAAAAACTTTGGAGACCACTGGTTTACATATTAGAAAAAACTCTGTATCAGAAGCGGGGAATCATGAGTCACCTGGGTGGTTCAGTTGGTTGAACATCCAACTCTTGGTTTCGGCTCAGGTCATGAGATCAAGTTTCACATCAGGCTCAGCACAGAATCAGCTTGAGTTTATCTCCCTCTCCCTCCCTCCCCCTGCTCGCTCACACCCTCTCTCTCTCAAATAAATAAAATTTTTAAAAAGGAAGGAACTGATAAAGAAAAATCTAGAATTCTGTAACCTGAAGTGCCGGCATTTTGATACCATTGGTTAATTATCCTAGACATCTCTTAAGTATTGGACCATTCCTTGAATGAAAATGTTGAGATAATAGCAAACCTACCGTTTGCTGCTTTTTCTAATGCTGTTATCATTTAAGGACTTAAAGGCATTTAAAGATGTTACCATATAGTAATAGTGGGAATGTATTTTCTTTGGGTGTTTAGAAACTCCCAAGCATTCATTTTTCTTCTTTATTATTCCAATACGTGTGTCCTCCTCGCCACACACACACACCACCACCGCACAATTAATTCAAGTCTTAACACTATCTACCTGGAGATAGCATCAGACCCCATAGGTTGAGGGCTCAGTCCTCACTCAGTGCCCCCACCACTTCAGACATTCATCACAAGTCTAACCACCTGTGCTTCTAACTAGGAGGCTATAGATCAGAGATTCCCACAAACTCCTCCTGGGTTTCAATTACTTTGCTAGAGCAGCTCACAGAACTCAGAAACTTCACTTACTATTACCAGTTTATTATAAAAGAATGTAACTCAGAACAGCCAGGTGGAAGTGATACATAGGACATGTATGTGGGAAGGGCTCAGAGCTTCCTGCTACCTTCAAGCACAACACTCTCCCCAAATCCCCATTTGTTCATCAACCTGGAAACTCTCCAAACCCCTTCCTTGTGAAGTTTTATGGCTTCATTACGTAGGCATGATTGTTTAAATCATTGGCCATTGGCAACTAAATTAGTCTCCAACCCCTCTTCCCTCCTGGAGGTCAGGGGCTAAGACTGAAAGTTCCAAGTGTCTAATCAGCACCCATCCTTAGGTTAGCTAGGGGCTTTCCAAAAGTCATCTCATTAACATAACATTTATGAAGTCCAAGAGTTTAAAGAGCTCTGTGCTCAGGACTGGGATGAAAACCAAATATATTTTTCCTATTATAAATCGTAATATCACAGTTACGTTTCCTTCTCAAATGTAGGTTGAAGCACCATTCATACCAAAGTTCAGAGGCTCTGGAGATACCAGCAACTTTGATGACTATGAAGAAGAAGATATCCGCGTCTCTATAACAGAAAAATGTGCAAAAGAATTTTGTGAATTTTAAAGCCGAGCAACAAGATGACATCAGAACTCACACTCAGTCTTTGCACTCTGTTGGGAGATACGGTGGAGCTGAGACCGTCCTTGTTGAAGCAGTTACCTAGTTCCGTCATTCCAGCGACTGAGTGAGGTCTTTATTGCCATCCGTGTGTGCGCTCTGCATCCACCTCTGTAACAAGGCACCGCTAAGCAAAGCATTGTCTGTGCCATAACACACAACTAGACACTTTCCTGCTTCCCTTTGGTTCTCCTGCCCTACGTCCATTTCTTCCTTTTTCATTTTCATCAGTTTTTCTCCAAACAGTACTCCACTTTATTTTGTTGGCGTTTCGGATGGGCAGTGTTATGGCTCTGTGATATTTCCAAGGAAGGATAAGTGTTGACTTTGGTAGTTCTTGCCATTATTTTTGTTGGTCAGTGGCTTGAGGATATACTTCCAATAACTATTTTTACTTTGAGTAGCTCAGACTCAGTTTTGCCAAAACTTTTGACAATTTTTGAAGACAGTTTTTGTCTCATCAACAAGGCAGTTTATACAAAACAAAACAATAACTTTCGTAGAATTCACTGTTCTGGCAAGACACTTGGATAGACTAACATTGAGTAGTTAGCCCCAGCAGTTTGAATTCCTAGAGATCAGAGGCTCTATTTCCCTTCACTACCTTTTGTATCATCAGTGCAGTGCAGTGTGACAAATGTGTCTCATTCACAGGAAAAACTAATGCTATGGATCATCACTTGGTACCAGCACTTCTGTAGGTATTAGAGCTAGCTCTAAGATTTCTAAGCCTTCACTTCTCCATAAGCGTTTTAGCCAGTATTTTAACAGAAGGTGACTGGAGAAGAAAGTGACAATTTTTAAGTTTCTCAAATAGTCCTCATTGTAAACTTTTTAAAGGAAAAGAATTAAAAACATTAATGTGGACAAATACCTTCTGAGTCAAACAAATGGCTTGATATTTGTAAATGGTATAGAGATGCTCTTATTTATATGAGGTTTTTCTTTGTTTCACTTTGCTTTGTTTTGCAGTAATGTTTTGTTAAGAACAAAAGGAATTGTTGCCAGGTTATTCTGATGTACTCTATTTGTCAGCCTGAGGGAGAGGCACTGTTGAAGCTTCGGCTTTCATCCTGTGCCTCATCAATGAGGGAAAGGGACAAAGTTTTTTTTAAAACTGCCACAATTGTGTTTTAATTTTGAGGTGTGATATTTTTAGACATGTCAGAATTTCAAGCCTTTTTCTTTCAGTAAACAGAATGTATGATCATGCAGATACAATTTTAGTATTTGAGTTTAATTTTTTTATACTTCTTTGCCAACAACATTGCTATCACGTGGAAATTTCAGGCACTCTTGCACACTTAGTTCAATGTTTGTTGAGAATCCATGGCTTAACTCTGTTTTTTAAATATTTTTGTCTTTGCTTTTAAATTTTGCCATCTGGTTTTATCTCCGTGTGTCAGTGACCTATCTTAAAACAACACACCAAAAGTCAAAAATAAACTGTGTTCATTTTTTATGATCAATTACATGCATATAAGTTGTTTTTAATCAAACCGATCTTAATGTATATATAAGCATTCTATTTGCTTCATTATTGGTGCAGGTCACTGACTACTTCTTTTCCTCTGTACCACACCCCTGTATAAAACCTTTGAAGACATTGAAAAAAGCCTGTCTGAAATATTCTCTGCATCAATCTGTACATCTATAGGTTGTCAAGTGTTTTTGCATGGTTATGTCATTTAAAAGCTGATGCTGATTTCAGTTGGTCCACCTATATTTAAAATGTGCAAGGAAAATATGAAATACTTTGCTGTATCAAGTTTTATGTGACAAAAATATATCATCATGTTAATAAATTTAATACATCATTTGTATAAAATGCTTTAATTAGTTTTTGGCCCAAGAACATGCTGATCATTGTATTCTATGTGTATGCTACAAATTCTATGGTAGCTTTATTGTATATTATTGTGAAATTATTTTAATAAATCATGGGGATGACACTTTGATTATTACGCTTTAGTTTTCAGCAATTAAAAAGATTTGGACTCTGCCTAGGTAGATGACCCCTAGGCGTACATTGGTTTTGAGGGCTATTTCACCATTCCCATTTTACTCTCCATTTAAAGGACATGAACAAGCTCTCTGACATGCCAAGAGAGTCTATTTCCAACCAATCAAATACACTGAATTAGAATATCTTAAAGTTATATAAAACTCACAGTTTCAGCCACAGTTTAGCCAAAATGAAATAAAAACTTGAATAAGAAATCAGTATTTAACCTAAAATCACATTATTTGAAACAGAAGAAATGACATTTTTCCTCAGTAAATAATAAGGAGATGGCATTGCAGAGGAAGGACCCCTGACTCAAAAGTCAAGACATTTGGGTCTCAGGCTTGTCTGTCACAGGATGACCTTGACCTTAGCTCTACAAAATGAGTTCCATTAGGCAATTTCTAAGGTCTTTTCTAATTTTCACATGTCATGACAAGATTCTTTTTATTTGACAGTTTGAAGGGATAATGTGCTTTGAAGTAAGTCTTGGTAAGGTGATATTTTAGGGCCTTTCTTCTCTTTCTTCTCCTTATCTCTTACAGTGTTCTTAAAATTTTTTGAATATCACAAGGACTTCATGTCTCTTTTGATTCCTTCCTCCTTCACTGATGCTAAAAACCCAATTGATATCAAACTGTCAACCTACCAAAAAAGATATTGTGGCTTGTGGGTATTGCTGTCTTTTTTTTGATATGTTCTTGTATTGACTGCCCATTGGCCTGAAAATACTCATCAAAAGCCTAAAAAAAAAAAAAAAAAAAATCATTTTTTTCCCCACTGTTTTATCTGCTTGTTGTAAGAATCAAATGAAATAATGTATGTGAAAGCACCTTGTAAACTGTAACCTATCAATGTAAAATGTTAAGGTGTGTTGTTATTTCATTAATTAATTCTTTGTTTAGAATGGAATTTCCTATGCACCACTGTAGCTAGGAAATGCTGAAAACAACTGTGTTTTTTAAGTAATCATAACAGCAAAATTAAAGTATCTTCAAAGGATAAAACAGTTATTGAGTCTTGTATTCTATTTGGTGCCCTTACCTCCCGATTTCTTTTCTGCAGATACTATAGATGCTTAAAGATTCCAGTTTTTAGGCATTTGGGTTGATCTGTGGTAGTGGGAACAGTAATAGGAGAGAAACATCCACCAATCAAGTCCAACTGAGTGTATATTAAGAAACTAATAAATTCATTCCACAGTTTCTAAAAAGTGGATCTATTTCTTCCTCATGCTCTTACTCCAAATTACTCTTAACAGAATGTTGAAAATATTCATAGTTAAATGATTGATACTACAAGAGACATCTCCTTATATTGGAACAATGAACTATGAATTTTTACTTTTTTTTTTAAAGATTTTATTTATTTGACAGCTAGAGATAACAAGTAGGCTGAGAGGCAGGCAGAGAGAGAGAGAGAGAGAGAGAGAGAGAGGAGGAAGCAGGCTCCCTGCTGAGCAGAGAGCCCAATGTGTGGCTGGATCCCAGGACGCTGGGATCATGACCCGAGCTGAAGGCAGAGGCTTTAACCCACTGAGCCACCCAGGCACCCGAAATTTTTACTTTTTTTTTTCAGAAGTGTTGTTGAATTCACATTACCTCTTTTGATTTCAGCCAGGTTGATTAGTGTGTGTTTCTGTAGTTGTCCTTCACCTCAAGAAATGATGTTTTAGGTAATTACTTTAACAGCTTACTATTTTTTATTGTTAGGATTATTACTGCAAATATTTGTAAATATTGATGTACTTTAAAACACCATGTTTACTATCTTTATACCAGTGTTTGCTTTATTTTATCATTGTCAGGGCTTAACACAAAATGTCAGTTTTCTCATTTCTATATACAACTAATTACAAAAATCTAGGCATATCTTCACTCCAAATCATCATTTGAAAGCCATTTAAATTTTCTCTTATGCACAAATATTGGATGTGAAGTTAAATATTTTTCATTTTAGTTTTCTTGAACATTTTCCATATGCCTTACTTAATAGCCTTTGATAAGGGCTCTCTGATAAGGGCTGAATTGTGTTTCTTCAGAATTTATATGTTGAAGTCCTCCCTGCTGTAGCTCAGAATATGACTATATTTGAAGGCAGGACCCTTTTTTTTTAAGATTTTATTTATATTTGGGGGGGAGAGCAGGAGCAGTGGAGGGGAAGGGCAGGCAGAGGGAGAAGCAGGCTCCCCATTGGGCAGGGACCCTGATGTGGGGCTCTGAACTAAAGGCAGATGCTTAACCAGCTGAGCCACCCAGGCACCCCAGAAGTTAGGATCTTTAATTAGGGTAAAATGAGGTCCTATGGATGGGCCCTAATCTGACAACTGGTGAATCTGTAAGAAGAGATGAGGACATAGAAAATGCAGGCCCAGAAAAACCATGTGGAGACATAAGAGGGAGATGGCCCTCTACCAGTCAAGGAGAGAGGATTCAAAAGAAGCCAACCCTGCTAACACCTTGATCTTGGACTTCTAACCTTTAGAACTGTGAGAAAATAAATTTGTGCTGTTTAAGCTGCCCACTCTGTGGTAACAAACTAGTACACCCACCAGTACTCCTGTGTATACACTGTATTCCTCTGATAAAGATCTTGCACTGATCTCACTTCAAATGCTTTGTAACTGACACAAACTGAAATAACTTACCATAAGCAAAAAACAAGCAAACAAACAAAACAGTATCAGTGTGGTCACCAACCTCAGTGTACCTGCTGTCTTACTTCTAATCTTTTCTGGACTATAAGCAGGAAACAGAAGACATTAGTTACTGAGCATAGGGGAAAGGATGGGTAGCTGAAACCAATTCTAACTCCTGGTTAGACTTACTCTTGCCATCAAGCTATCTTCTTGAAGCTGTGATAATACAACCTAAAATTGAGCAAATCATTAAATTTAGAGTCTCTGTCATCTCTTAATGGTGAGGTTAATGAAATGGCCAAAAGGAAATTTGGAAGGGGATAAAGTGTTGGTGAATAAGCTGCAGATGGTTCAGTGGTAGCAACTGTAACAGTAAATTATTACCTCAATATGTTAATTTTCTATTGCTAATGCAACAAATTGCCACAAACTTAGTGACTTAAAACAACATAAATGCATTATCTTACAGCTCTGGAAGTCTGGTATTAAAAATATGTTTCATTGGGTTAAAATCAACATATAAGCAGGAGTGTATTCTTTCTAGAGACTGAAGGGGAGAGTCTGTTTCTTTTCCAGCTTCTAGAAGACCCCTTTCCTCCATCTTCAAAGCCAGCAATATTGAGCTGGGTCTATATGTTGCATCCCTCTAAGCTCCTCTTCCTCCTCCCTCTCACATTTAAAGACCCTTGTGACTTTACTGAGCCACCTGGATGTCCAGGCTATTCACCCTATTGTAAGGTCAGCTAATGAGCAACCTTAATTCCCCTCTGCCATATAACCTATCACATTCACAAGTTCTGGGAATTTGGGCATGAACATCTCTGGGGCAGAGGGAGAAGAGAGAGAAATTATCCTACCCACCACACTTACTAATGTCATTTTAGGTGGAAAATATGATTAGCCGAAAGGCAGAATCTTTTCACAATTTCACAATTTTCACAATCTTTTCACAATTCCAACAGAACCTAGACTTAAACAGATTTTCCTGAAGTGTAGTGACTAGCAGACAGTGCATTTTCAAGGACACTGTCATGGAACTGGAGTAGCAAATCCATTCTGAATACCTTCAAAGATACTCAATATCACAACACTGTTCACTAGCACATTGCAAACTAAAACCACAATTGGATATCACTACATACCCACAGAAAGACTAAAATAAGTAACACTGGTAATGCCAAGTGTTGGTGAGGATGGAGAGCAACTGGATGGAAGGGTCATGCATTCCCAGTGGGAACGTAAAATGGCACAGCCACTGTGCCAAATAGTATGGCTGTCTGTACAAAGTTGACCATTCACTTGTCGTATGATTACCCACTCTACTTCTAGGTATTTACCCAAGATAATGAGAACATATGCTTATACAAAGACATAAATGTTCAGCAACTTTGCAACAGTCCCAAAATGAGAACAATACAAAGAAACAACAGCAGATGAACAGATCAGCAAATGATGCTATGTCCATGCAATGAAATACTACTCACCAGGAAAAAGGAGCACACTACTGACACAAGCAGCAACATAAGTGCATCTAAAAAGCATCTTGATTGTCTACACTTGCAAAAACTCATTGAACTTTGTACTTAAAAATGAGTACATTATACCTTTGTAAAGATGTTTCAAAAAACAATTATGCAAAGGTAATAAATTTTAGAGTACACAGGATCTAAATAGAAGGTTAGTGATCTGGAAGATAGAGTTTAGGAAATCTCAGAATTTATACTCAAATGGTAGAGATAGAAAAATATGAGAGAAAAGTTAAGAAACATGGGAGGTCACCCTTGAGACATAATTGTCTGAAGTTTTAAAGAGAGGAGACATAAAAATGGAAAAGTAATGTCTCCAAAGTTCTCAATGACTATTTTTAATCTTAGAATTATACTCCCAAGCAAATGGCTGTTTCGTTGCAAGGTGGAGGACATTCTTCCAAGGCACCCTAGCCCTCTAGCAACCAGATAGATCTGACCAGTAAGAAGTGATGGTAAGACAGAGAAGGGAGCAGAAAGGTATATGCAGAGTGTTTCCCTCCCTATCTCTCTCTCTGTTCTGTACCATCGCTGGAGTCTTCTCCATTGTCCCAGCTCCTGGTCACTGTTACAGTTCTCCACTAGGTAGCCCTTGCTTCTCAGCTCTGTGAACCCCACTCTTCCTTTTTTTCCTCCAGGGCAATAAATTGCTCTGCTGTTACTCATCTTTGGGTGACTTCATCATTTTAGTATTTGTCTTTTTCTTTGGCTGGTTTTATAAATATGACTGATACTTTGTTATGTTAAGTGCAGCTGTTGGACTCCCTATTCTTCCATCACCTGTAGAACCAATTTCTTCTATTAAATCTCCTCTGTTGAAATACCTAGAATGGTTTCTGTTTTCCCAGCTGGACTCTGATTGATGTTCCCATTATCATCACTCTTATTCTACATTGTGTTGAAGGATCCTAGCCATCATAGTAAAAGAACA
Organism: Lutra lutra; assembly: GCF_902655055.1. Classification (NCBI taxonomy): domain Eukaryota; kingdom Metazoa; phylum Chordata; class Mammalia; order Carnivora; family Mustelidae; genus Lutra; species Lutra lutra. The sequence continues at coordinate 126,468,145 of NC_062281.1, read as the reverse complement.
AAGCAAAGGTAATCCTAGCCATCACAGTAAGAGAAGAAACAACAGAGGTAAAATTAAGGCCACTCCAAATAAAATATGTTGTAAAAATTTTTTACCTACAAGGACTCAATAAGGCACTTGTAAAGGTATATGTGAAGGAAAATGGTCCTTCAAGGAAGAAATAGCTTCTAGAAAGCTTGAAGAGAACCACTCCCTGTCCCCCACCCCCCACCCAAGAAAAACTTCATTAGAAATAAAAATGAGATAGACATAGAAGAGCTTTAAAAATTCAGGTCATGCTAAAATTTAAAAGACACACAAACCCTCCTTTTTTTCCTTTTGCCCTCCATCCCCATAGAAATGATGGAATATATTTTAAAGTATCTTTAAAGGCATAGATTCCACTCAAAACAAAATAAACATCTCCACAGACCAGAAACACGATGGAAAATACACAGTGGTAAGTGGAGATGAACCCGCAGACTCACCTAACATACAGAGAAGATTTTTTTTTTTACCATGAGATAATTACAGAGCAGAGAATAAAAAGGTGAAGAGATTAAAGAAAGTTCAGAAATGATAATAGATACTGAGAACAAAGATGATCTACTGTTGGCATCCTGAATTTTGAAACAAATGAATGAAACAAAAAATATTCAAATATATCACATAGAAGTGTTCTGCCAAAATGAAGCAAAAACTGAATTTATATATTGAAAAAATACACTGTTTTTCAGGGGGAAATGACACAGAGCTTTCAACATCAAGCCATACTGTGATCAGGATATTGAACTCCAATGATTAAAATGTTATGCGTAATCACTTCTCGGCCTTTTGGCGAAGATCAAGTGTAAAATGTTATGCATAAGAATGAAGTCACCTTAAGGTGCAGGCAGAAACAGATTGGCCTCAGATGTCTCCACAGTAATACTTGGTGCCAAAAAGCAATTAAATAACAGCTATAAAGTTCTAGGGGAAAGAAAGTAGAAGCAAAGAGTATTATACCTAGCCAAGTTGCCTTTCATTTAAAAGCACGAGACAGGTCCTTGTTAATAAATGAAAGAATTTGAAAACCTATGAGCCCTTCATACCCAACTGGATATATGAATCAAAATAAAGAACTTAGTAATGAAGAAGCCATGAGAAAAACCCATGGTGAACACTGAATCTGTCTAAATGTATAATAATTATAAGCAACTATGGTAATTAGAACTATAGAACCAAATGGAAGTGTTTTAAACCTTGGCAAAATTAAAATAAGATAACCAGCAAAATTGGAAGGTGGCAGGGGGGGAGTGAGACTGGTAATTTCTTACCCTTTATTACAGGAAGTCAACTAATAGAATCTAAAATTAGTATGTGTGGTTAAATAAGATAATGACTCTAACTTCTGAATGATTTTTTTTTATAATTGTGTAACTATTTTAGCAGTTTTCAACTTCTTTTCCTTTTGTTAAATTCAATTACATTTATTTTCATTTTAGTTTCTCCTGGTAAATTGGATTTTATAATATAAGTAAAATGAAGTTGAAGACCTTCTGTTAAAAAGTATGATGTAATTTTTATAAAATGCATGCTATCTAGTGATGTACCTCTCCCATCTCTCTGGCCTTCTGGCTCTATGTGTGCATAGGGTGAAGCCTGGGATATAACTCACGGTATGGGATTTGGGGTTATCTCCTAATTTCTCCTTTGTACTTTGCTGAATTGCTTGCATTCTTTAAAATGGTAAAGCAATTAATAAAAAATATATGACCAATAATGGAGCATTGAAATTTTTATCCATTTTTCAAAAAGCAAATGTTATGATACTTACTCTTAGCAAGTAAGCCATTTTCACCAGAGTGCTGTCTTCTCAAGAAAGCCCAATGTCTTTCTTTCAAGATTGAAAATGAGACAGCATATCATTGATAATCCTTTTGAGCAAACCACCAGATATCACTGAAATAGCCTCATGAGCATTATCACTGCCACAAAGAAGTGTTTTCATCTCGTTCCTCATTTCCCAAACTCAGGAGCACCCTTCCCTTTAACAGCCAGACCACTGCCATATGGAAAAAAAGACTCTTGTCTTCACTGCCCATTTCTTCAGAGTACACTGAAAACTCATACTCAATGAGCACAACCACTTGTTCCTAAAATTTTACTATTTTCTTTATATTAAATCAAAGTCAGGAAGCACACAGTTAAGTTCAGCCTGTTCTCTCTGAATAAATCATGTGGTTACTGGCATCCAGAAAAAGCCTCTTTCATTCAAGAAGCAATGTCCTTCTTTGTTGCTTACGGATCTGTGGATAACTTCATTCCTGTCTGTACCATGGCTCAGAAAATAATCGCAAACCAAACACAAGTTTTCTTCCATATGATAAACAAACAAAAATCTGCTGAGCACTTCACATATACTCAACACCTAAAACTGAGCATAGAATCTTCTCTTCAGTGGTCTCACCTACACCATTCTGGATAGCATGCCAGCGATTTTTTCCCCTCTTTTTGCTTTCTCTCCCTACATACTTGTTATTTATGGAACCTGGCTTGCACCTTTCTGAATATAATGTGTTGGTACCAACTCTTGCTAAAAGAGGAAGACTCTGAATCTTGCTTTTGTACTTCGGGAACAGATAGTAGTCCTAGACTCTCCCTAGCAAATAATAGACCACACAATGCAAAGCATTTTTATCAAAAAAAAAGGGGGGGGTGCGGAGCAGTGAATTCACATAACCAGGAAGTCTGGGGGCGGACTTCTGTCACAGTAAAGTCTAAAAGACCAAACTATATCACCAAATTTTGCCTCTCTCTCAACCACTTGGCCCTGTCCTCAGAATTCACTTCACCCTCAATAGGTACATTCCATGGAGCAGAAAATAAAACCACCAGCCCCTTCAGGCTTGCACTTGTGAAAGTGCCCATGGTCTCAGATGAAGGAGATGGAAGTGTCAGAAGTTTCTCCTGCACTGTGTAAGTCCCCCAAGGGGACTCATGGTCCAGCCTGGGTCAGAGCCTACGTCTGAGCCTGGACGAGGAGAAGCCATGATTAACAGCCTCACCAGAATTCTGTGGACTGGGGATAGGTAGTTTTCCAAAGAAAGTTGTGCTGGTCAGACAGGAAAAAGTTGATGTTCACCAAAGTCTTCTATATTTTCCACCAAAAAACCACAACAATTTTGTATGGAAAAGCATTATTTTGTGTTCTGGAGAAACTTTGTGGGTTTACCAGAGTGGTGGGTGTAAAAAATTTCACTGTACCATGCCAGCTCTTAAGAAATGATCCAAATAACCAACATCATGAGCTAGGGGCAAATGACTCATCAATCCTATAAAACCCTTTCAATTTACATGTGGTTCAACCTTAGGAAATCAATTACTCTGTTCCTGGAATTCACAACATTAACATCCATTCCTAACTTTAAAATTTTAAAAATATTTTAGTAAGTTATGAATAGGAAGCCTTAGTAACATGGTAGTAGCAATATCCAAGAAATCTATCATAAATATTTACTTTATAGTGAGATATTAGAAGCATTCATATTTAAGTGAAGAACAGGACACCATTATTATTCAACATTTTCTTGAGACTGTAGTCAATGCAATAACTTCCAAAAAATAAGCAGAGGTTTATTATTGTTAAATATTGTCACTAAGCAGGCAAATGTGTCTACACTTAAAACTAAGACAATAAATTGAAAAATTATTGGACTTAACAAGAGAACAGAGTAAGAGGGCTAAACATAAAATTAACCTATAAAAATCAATCGTTTTCTTATGATTTAAATAAACAATAACTGGAACCTGCCTCATTAGTGCAGTAGGCAGTGTGTCAGCCTCATAAATAAATAGCTAGAAATGTAATTTTTAAAACCCCATTCACAATATCAACAAAACTATATCATACCAAAGGCTAAATGTAATGAAAAAGGGGTATGCTTTGCTTGAAGACAACAATGGTTACAGAAGAACACAGAATATAAATGCATCCACAAATAAAATTTTAAAATAAATAAGTTGGGGCACCTGGGTGGCTCAGTGGGTTAAAGCCTCTGCCTTCAGCTCAGGTCATGATTCCAGGGTTGGGCTCTCTGCTCAGCAGGGAGCCTGCTTCCCCTCCTCTCTCTCTGCCTGCCTCTCTGCCTACTTGTGATCTCTGTCAAATAAATAAATTTTTTAAAAATCTTAAAAAAAATAAAATAAATTCTGAAGCAAATTTTGCAATATATATTACAAAGGATTAATACCCACCACACATAAAAGGAGTCCTAGTAAAAGACAACCCAACTAAAAGTAAGAAAAAAGAATATGAATAAGTGACAAAAAAACACAAATGGAAATTTTTTTTTAGAAAGCCCAGGCATATAAGGAATCAGCATGAAGTGAACACAAGATGGCAAAACAATGTAAAAGATTTGGGGATGGGGGAATATTTTTCACGTGTAAGAACTCAGAAAGGTTATCTCTTATGCATTGTTTCACAGCAAGTTGTTTGGAGACTGGGGTAAAACACAACAAACATGAGGATGTGGAATGTAAGAAGTGGTGAGACCAAACCAAGAGTTCAAGAACAAGAAATGCCAGGTAAAAACAGAGCAGTGGGCCTAGAAAGCAAGTGCTCCACACTAGAACAAGAACTTGGTGAGCTCCCAAAAAGGGGCTTTTAAGAAAACATAAAAAGGTGGGTCACTTGCTAAAATTAACAAGTCAGGAAATGACAGATGCTGGCGAGGATGCGGAGAAAGGGGAACCCTCCTACACTGTTGGTGGGAATGCAAGTTGGTGCAACCACTCTGGAAAACAGCATGGAGGTTCCTCAAAATGTTGAAAATAGAACTACCCTATGACCCAGCAATTGCACTGCTGGGTATTTACCCTAAAGATACAAACGTAGTGATCCAAAGGGGCACGTGCACCCGAATGTTTATAGCAGCAATGTCTACAATAGCCAAACTATGGAAAGAACCTAGATGTCCATCAACAGACGAATGGATAAAGAAGATGTGGTATATATACACAATGGAATACTATGCAGCCATCAAAAGAAATGAAATCTTGCCATTTGTGACGACATGGATGGAACTAGAGGGTATCATGCTTAGCGAAATAAGTCAATCGGAGAAAGACAACTATCATATGATCTCCCTGATATGAGGGATAGGAGATGCAACATGGGGGGTTAAGGGGGTAGGAGAAGAGTAAATGAAACAAGATGGAATTGGGAGGGAGACAATCCATAAGTGACTTTTAATCTCACAAAACAAACTGAGGGTTGATGGGGGGAGGGGGGTTGGGAGGGGGGTGGGATTATGGACACTGGGGAGGGTATGTGCTATGGTGAGTGCTGTGAAGTGTGTAAACCTGGTGATTCACAGACCTGTACCCCTGGGGATAAAAATATATGTTTATAAAAAATAAAATTAATAAAAATTAAAAAAAAAAAAGGTGGGGCACTTGGATGGCTCAGTCGGTTAAGTATCTGCCCTCAGCTCAGGTCATGATCTCAGGGTCCTGGGATAGAGCTCTGCATCGGGCTCCCTGCTCAGTGGAGAGTCTGCTCCTCCTTCTCCTCCCCACTCATGCTCTCTCTCTATATCTCTCTCCCTCTCAAATAAATAAACAAAATCTTTAAAAATTAAATAAATAGGCTAAAATGGATCTCAATAACACATAAGATAGAGGTAAAAGGCAGGAAGATATAAGGATTTAGTGAACAGAAAACATACTTCTAACAAAAAACAAGGACTCCATTAAAAACAAAAAACATCTAAACAAGAAAACTAGAGTCCAAAAAATGCAGCATATTAAAATATGGTGTGTGAGCAATGATGGAGTGTAGGAAGTAGAATCCATTCTTTGTCATTTTTTAAACACCAGGAACATTTGTGGTGAGCAGAATGTGGAGATGCGTGTGCCCTATTCCTTAGAACCTGTGACTATCTTACCCTTCTGCAGCAAAAGGAATTTTGCAGATGTGATGAAGATTATGAAATTTGATATGGGGGAACTACCCTGGATTGTCCAGGTAGACCCCATCTAATCACATGAGTGCTTCGTAGCAGAGACATCTCCAGGCTACAATCGCAGAAAACCATGACGATGGAAGAATGATCAGAGAAATCCAACAACTGGCTTTGGATATGGAGGAAGGAGCCACAAGCCTAGGTAGGTGACCTATAATAGCTGGGAAAGGCAAGGGAATAAATTCATCCATAGAAACCCCAGCAGGACAGCCCTGCTGACACCTTGATTTTAGCCCAGTGAGACCTGTGGAGGACTTCTGACTCCCAAAACCTTAGATTTGTGTTGCTTTAGTCAATCACTAAGCAACTGTGGTGTTTGGGAGGGCACTTAGTCTATGGGAATTTGTAGACTCCAGCAGCTGGAGGCTAATACGCTCTACAAAGTGCAGGAGTCATGACACTGATATGTGACCCCACACTGAAAAGGATTTCATAGTCTCAGTAGCATAAATCTACTTCTGATACCCAACCTTTTAGACTCAACCTACATATACTATAAGACTTGAAGAAGGTTACAGGATAGAAGGCAAACATGAATTATCCAAACAAAAGAACTGAGAAGGTAGAAAGAGCAGTCGATGGAAGCATCCTTACCCTACAAAATAGGAACCCGGAGACCTCACCGAAAGTTGGAGAAATAAGAAAGAAAGATTTAAGTACGAAATGTGAATTACACAAAGGTACTGACAGAGCAACTAAAGATAGTGTTAACTATCAAAAATTAGGATGCAGGGACGCCTGGGTGGCTCAGTTGGTTAAGCGGCTGCCTTCGGCTCAGGTCATGATCCCAGCATTCTGGGATCAAGTCCCATATCGGGCTCCTTGCTCGGCAGGGAACCTGCTTCTCCCTTTGTCTCTGCCTGCCTCTCTGCCTACTTGTGATCTCTCTCTCTCTCTCTCTGACAAATAAATAAATAAAATCTTAAAAAAAAATTAGGATGCAAAGGGAGAAAGTGACATGGGGTAGTATGATATCTAAAATGGAAAACCCAGTAAATAATATAAATGTGGTAGTGTCACAAAATTTTCTGCACACACCATCTAAAGCAGAGAATACGTAACTCCTTTGGGCCTCATCATTCCAGTCCTTCTCCCAATCCCACACCTTTTGGCCAAGGGAAGAAAGAGTTTTTATATTGTTTGACTGAAAGCATACTCTAGACTAATATATCAAACAATTCCTTTAGAAAATATTCAGTCTCTCCTGAGAGTTTCCTTTCCCCCTGATCCCCTGATCATGTGTCTGCAGGAGGAGGTGAGGAGGTGGGGCTGCGGTTCCCTCATGTGTCCTCACTGCACTGGGAAAGGGGGTCCTGCCTCATGCTGGACCTTGGGTGTGCCCTGCGTTTTCCAATTTGGTTCATTTGTTAAGCTCCGCATGTCCGGCACGACGCTCGGCATGAGTCTAAGTCATCTGCTCTTCCAGGTCAGACACCCCATCTGCTCCAGCCCCACCGAGCCCCCCCATCTCAGGTCACAGTGTGTTCTGTCCACATTAGACATTTGGCTGCCCTCTGCATTGATGGTCAGGCACAGAAGCTCTGAACATATGGGTGTACGACCATCTGTTGTGAAATTGCCACTGGCATGTCACTACTAATGATGAAAATACCAAACACCCTCCTTGATTCAAGGAATCCCTTTAATGGCAAGCCCTCAATTACCTGCAGTCCAACACATGCTCTTGAGTGAGCGACAGAGAGGCTATGGCGGCTCTGGCCCCACAAGCACCCAGGGGAGCATGTCACCCATGAGAACACCATCAGCATGTCATGGCAGAAATGTCCAGCATTGCCAGCATGCTTATTTGCGGCAGACGCTGGGTTCTAGTGTGCTCTAGTGTTCCTCCTTCACTTGTTCCACTCACCCAAGAAGCCTCCAAGTCCTGGCAGGCCGGGGCTGGTTCTCATGCACCTTCAGGTCAACCTGGCAGGCCCTACCCTTCACCTAACGAGTGTTGATTTGTCGCCCGAATGTGGGTCTGAGACTACTCTGGACATGTTACCCAATAAAATTATAAATCGGATAGGCTCACAGAAGCTGTCCGTTCTGGCACAGAAGCACAAAAATTAGATGTGACAGCTATTCTCCTATATCAGCTGTGTCATCAACGGAACAAGTGTGGGCTTTGAAATAACATCTAGTGAATAATATCTTGGCTCCATCATTCACTGGTTGTTCAGAAATGAGCAAATCGCTTGGCCTTGCCGATGTTCAGTCTCCTCACTTGTAAAATGGAGATTTAAGAAGGCAAATAAAATTGAAACAAGTTTAAAAAGAAAAGCATTTAAAGCATCTAACACATTTCCTCGTTCATAACAGGTATACAGTGAATAGAGAGTGAATGTTCATTTCTTTTCCCCTCTCTCTTTCCCTCAAAGGGGGGAGGTGTAGATAATATACCCAGAGAAACAGGAGAAGAGTAAACTTCGGGCATCAAAAAAGGTGATGTTTGGGGGCATGTGAGTGGCTCAGCAGGTTGGTTTCAGCTCAGGTCCTGCTACAGAACTCCACAGTGGGCTCTGCACTCAGAGCACAGTCTGCTTGAGATTCTCTTCCTCTCCCCACCCTACCCGTTCCCTCTCTCAAATAAATAAATAAATAAAATCTTGGGGAAAAAAAAAGTGATGTCCGGTAACTGTGGGTCCAGGAGCTGGGTTTCTTTTTGCCTCTGGGTCTGCTGCCCTCGTATAGTTAGGCAGATGGGGAGTGACCGTGGGACTGTCCTTGTGCTGATCTTCCCCCCAAGACTTCCAGTCAGTCTATAGGCTTTGCTGGGGGCTCTGCTGGCCAGGCTCCCAGTGAAGACAAGTGCCCCTTTGTGCCTGTTCCTTCCATTTTTAGAAAGATGACTAATCTGCTCTCTGTCTGAGAGAAATGCTTTATAAATTGTGGTCCTTGCCCAGATCTATGACTAAGTTGCAGGAGCCTGCAAGGTCCACAGGGTCTGGGTACTTCCTGAGATGGCGTCACCGTGGGACTAAAAGCAGGCCATGCACTGCCCTTCCCCTGAGCGTCCACACAGGGAAGAGTCCTCACACCTGGAAAGAAATACCTAGGGATCACCAAGGAAAGGGGCAGAGCTAAAATCCACTCAAGTTCACCTCTTTTTCCCTGAAAAAAAAAAAAAAAATTCTTTTTTTAATGAAACATTATCTAAGGGTTGCTCTTTTGTCTGGGTCACGGGAAAAGTCACGTTACTTTAGAAAGGAAATGAAGTGGCATTTCTTGGCAGCCAATTTTGAATTCTACATTTTAAATCATTCAAAGAGCTTCTGCAGCTGGCGGAAGATAGAAACTTATTTGAAGAGAGGACTGAGAAACTCATCAAAGAATTACAACTCCTTGGGGTAATTTTGATCCTAAATAGGACAGATGCCATCTGTGTGGCATGGTTCCTTCCTTCATTCATTCGTTCATTCAGAAATATTATTAGGCGTGATTGTTGTGAGGGCCCTCTGCTAAGTACTCATGACACAAAGATAGGAGACATGGACATGAACAAATAATTAAAGCACGTGAGACAGATAAAGAATGTATTAGCAGAGCACAACAATTGCTGGGAAGAAAGGCTGCAGAAAGGCTGAGGGGAAGGAGTTGGGGGACATTGCACAGCTTAAGTAAGCCCTGACCTTCTGGGGTAAGGACGAGAAGGTCTCCAGGTGTATCCATGGGGAAGGGCATCCCAATCAGAGAGACCAGTGAGTGGTAAGCCACAGCCCAGATACAGGGAACTGCAATCAATGTTCTGGAATATGGAAATACAAGATAGTAATGGAAAAGTGGTGACAGATGAGGCTGGAGAGGTAATGCTGGGTCACAACGTGAGAGGCATGGAATGCTAGATTATGGACTTTGGACTTCACCCTGTGGGTTATTGGAATCCACTGAAGAATGCTCAGTAGAAGCATAAAATGATGTGGTCTAAGTTGCATTTTAGAGTGTAGTCTGGAATCAGGAAGAATGGAGCCTAAGAGATCAGCAAAAACAGTGTTATAATAATCCAGTAAAGAGGCAATCATGGCCACAGGTACAAAGGAGGGGACAGATTGTAGAACTTGGTGACCACTGGACTAGAAAGTGAGGGGCTCCCAAGTCTCAGACTCAAGAAGCAGATTTGGGCATGAGTGCATATGGCTGTTGAAAATGTAGTTGGTGAGGTTGTTCTCAGCACAACAGAGAAGTGTATATAAACACAGAGGTTTGGGAGTCAGCACACACAGTACAGGTGGTAGCTGAATCCTTAGGCATAATGAGGTCATTTCCAGGGGGGATACATGGAGCCTGGACCTCTCAAAGCCAAATATGGCAATAGATGTGTTTGGTTTGGCTCCCATAATGCTTTTAAACATTAAAATTTCCTGCCAATAATTAAAAGCTGTGAGATATATCAAAGAAACAAAATTAGAAGTTCTGACTTTTTTTGAAAAAGCAAAAGATCTGACAACATAGTAACAACTGGCTGGTTGATCAGCCAGTGTCCCTTTACCCCCCTGTCCAGCTTCACTCACTCATTACCACCTGTTTGGTCTCTGAAAACCTGATTTGCAAAGAAAGGGCTATAGAACAAGCACAGTAAGGGGCTGGCAGCAGCTGCCACCTGGACGCTACCCAAAGACATGCACGTCCCAATCTCCAGAACCTCTGAAGAGGCAAAGGGGACAGCAGATGGACTCAAGTTGCTCAGAGTTGTGCGGATTACCCCAGTGGGGTCAGTCTAGTCACAAAGTCTTCAAAATCGGAAGGGGGAGGCAGAAGAGGAAGTCGTAGTGACGCAGCATGAGAAGGACTCAGCCCCAGATTGCTGGTTGGAAGATGGATGAGGGCCATGAGCTTCTGGGAACTAGGAAAGGCAAGGAAATAGACTCCCCTCTAGAGCCTCCAGAAGGAAACACAGCCCCCGCTGACACCTTGATTTTAGCCCAGTGAGATCTGTGTATATCAGTTCTGATGTACAAAACTGCACAATAACTTTGTGTTATTTCAAGCCACTAAGTTTGAGGTTATGACAGCCATAGAAAACTAGCACACAGCTGAAAGAAAATTAGTAGCCAGGAAAAGAGACTGAGAAAAAAACAGGAGAGAACCAGAGGGAGCATAGTTAGATAATCAAGAGAGGACCCATTTTCAAGAATATGCCGTCCAATGACACTTTCATGGCAAGTCCAGTTCTGAGGAAGGGTGCAATATACCAGTGATGTCCAAACCGAGGGGAACACATCAGATCCACTCTGGAACATTGTTAGGGAGATCAGTCCCAGCGCCCACCCTAGGCTACCGCCCTCCACCTACGCAGATCCAGGTTTAGCCATCACTGAATGAGATGAACCGGCTTTTTACTAGATTAAATGAGTACTTTGCGTTTGTTGACTTAGCTCTTACTCTTAAGGCTCCTTGTAGCCTTTTAACAGAAGAAAGCCCATTTGAAATTTAATGCCACATTTTATTAAAGCTATTTATCTGCACGATTTTTGTCCCTAGGTGGATAATAAACTCCTTGCAGATGGTAGGTGCTTGCCAAATATTTGCTGAGTGCCTAAATGAAATGGATGTAGCCACGGGAGGACTCTGCTGTTTTCTAGAGCCAGCAGGAAGAGCAGAGATTGTTTATCTCTTAAGCCTCTATAAATTAAACAATTTGGGTTATTTATGCACTTGCACTTGTTATATGGATGAAGTTGTAATATTCTCCTAGATGTCTAGAATCCTCGACTACTCACCAGGTCATCAGAACAAGCCAGGATTAATTCCCAGAGCGCTCCTGGAACAGTTGACAAGGTACCTCCTTTCAGTCTCATTCCTGAAATGACCTTAGGTAATAGTACACTATCCTCCATAAAATGAAATCTATCTCTCACCTAATCCTGGAGGTTGCAGAGAAAATTCCAGTTTAATACCCAAAATCACTGAGCTAAGAGTGTCAGCCTCAGAGCCACGGTGGCCATCCTCCACTTGGTATAACTCTGAAGGTCAAAATGTGACATCAGTGTGGGCCCTGGACACACTGGCTAACGGAGACATGATCTACTTTACCACCAGCAGCAAATTACCAAGGCCAAGGAGAGTATTGTGCTGCTGTAGTCCCAATGTGGGAAAAGAATTCCAAATTCTGTTAACAGAAGGTTAGGACTGAAGCAGAGATTTCAGGCAAAGGGAAGAGCCATGAGCTGAGATCTAGAAAGCGGATTCTAGAAGCTTCTGAGGGACATCCTGCCTTCCGGGAAGAAGGGGTATCGATCAACTGTATGGACTGTAATAAGAGTGGCTGACAGAGAGTGTTACATGCATTCGAGCCAAGCATGTCAGGAATGAGTATGACAGCACAGAAATCGTTGGAATGGAAGCCACGTTGCAGTGTGTTAAGAATATGCTTTTGAAAAGCTCAGATGAGATAGGAAAGTAGGTCAGGGTGCTAGAAAGAAATGCCATAATAAAGGAAGATTTTTATTTTGTTGGTATGTGCTTGCTTCTATTTTTAGGATTAAGAGGACTCAGAAATATATACAATCTGAGGAAGGGAGAGGCTTAAAACACAGGAAAGAAAATGAAAAAGGAACAAAGATGGAGCTGAAGTGGAGAGATGGGACCATCAACACTAGGCACAGGTAGGGTTAGTCAAGAAATATCTCTTGAGAACTTACTATGCGCCAGGCACTCTCCGAAGTGCCGGGAACGAACAATGCAGACACAGACGCCGTCCTTCCCTGCTGACATTTACAGTCTAGAAGAGCGTACTTCCCTTCGGTCCCCTTTAGTTGTGAGGGACAGAAGCCAACCAGCTTAAGGGGAAAAGAGAGTTAACTCACGAAACTGAAAAAAAAAAAAAAACCAGGCATGACTGCTTCTAAAGAGTGATTGAAATATTACAGGATTCTCTCTGCCTCCCACTTGGTTTCATTTTTCTCAAGCAGCCTGTACCCCTGTGGTAGCAGAGATGGTGTCCACCATCTCCATCATGACATGGTCTATAACACCTAGAGTCTTGGTAAAATTAATAGACCACATCTCAGGGGCTCTGCCAAGCGCCTGTGGATTGACTCTGAAGAGATAAGGCACCAGAGTGAACGATGTTGAAGATGCAGAGATTCGAGGATGGGAAAGGGGATGCCTAGAAAACGGCTTTTCTCAGAAAATTGGAAGCCAGTCCATATGCAGAGAAGGTGGGGCAGAGGTAAGTTAGGGGGTATGTGGAAAAGGGTCAAGGCTTGGAAGAGTAGCTGAGGAAAATAGGAAAAGTGGAAGACTCTTGCCAAAAGGATGATTAAGGGTTAACCAATTTGGAAAACCATGAATTTGTCATGGCCCTAAGCTGCCCAGCTATATAATTTTCTCTGCAGGTGCAGCCCTGAATAATGACAGCTGTGGCCATTTGTGTAGAAAGGCGCAGTGAGGAGCCCAATCTTCCTACCCATTCTGGGAGAACTTGGCTATTGCGCAGACCCCCAGGAGTCCAGGAGCGGTGTTTGTACAAGGGCTCCCAAGGCTCTCAGGAAAGAAGGACAGAGTGTGGCCTTGTAGGACACTGAATTTAGGCAATGCAACCTCCCACATCTCAGGAAACCACCTACTAAGCCCAGGACACTCACTTGATGGCACAAGGATGCCCAGACATTAGATCTCTCCTGGACCGCATCTCCTTGAAAAGGAAAAATGTACAGTTTGCACTTCTGGCTGCTACCTGGCAAATGCTTCATGGCCTTGGCCCTGGTACATTTTTCCCTCCAAATTGTTAAGGAATTAACTTTTCTTATGCTCCCCCCAAACACCAAGCACTTTAAGTTTGATGTCCCCTTTAGCCCTGTCATCATATTGCTAAAATGGCTATGACTACCCTAGTGTTATAGAAGAGGATGTTAAAACTCAAGATGCTGCTAAACTTGCCCAAAGTGACACAGCTAGCAAGGAGAGGCCCTGGGGTATGGAAAGGCCATTCTTTCGTCTCTTACTTGTGCTCCTGTCTTCCATCATTGGGTTTCCCAGAACACCATTTGCTACACTGGGAGCCACGGATTTCTGGAGGTCCTCAAATGTATTCTCAAGGTCTGTGAGAAGGCTTTCTGCCTTTGCTTGGGTTTCAGAGACATTGGCCTACAGAATGGTGCTCACTTGCAGGGAGCTGCCTCCTCGCCCTGAGCAGGTGTGGACGGGAACTTCGGGGGCAAGTACTGAGCTTGTCATTGTGTGGGTTGCGAAGGGCGTGGGCCCCCCTGGCTTACCATAGCCGTGCCTTTGCCAGGAATGTGTCAGAAGGGGGATGGCAGTGGCTTCCAAGGAAGCCAGGAGGAGATATGCAAGCTGCCAAGTGGAAAATACCAAGGACAGTAATGATCACAGCAGAAAACAAAACAAAACAAAACAAAACTTCATTTGCCTTCAAAAGGCAAAGTCCAGGGGGCTTGGAGCTTTGCTTATAACACTTGAGGAAGCCCAGACCAAACACCATTGCCAGTGTCACCCCTCCCACACTTGTTCCCAGGACCAATGGAAAGAGTGAGATTCAAAGGTTAGGGCTACATAGAACATTACATTTTAAAAGTACCTCTACTTTAAAAAAAAAAAAAAAACAAAAAACTTTTACTCCTTCGCAAAGCTCCTCCAGTAAGCTATTATTAAGCCCATCTTATAGGGGAAGAAATAGAGCTCAGAATGGAAGGTCACAGGACAGTAGCAGGGGCAGAATCAATTGCTGGACCTTCCAGGGCAGGTTGCTTCCACTGAGCCCACTCGAAATACCTTTCCCAGCAGTACTAGAAGACATCAGCATGGAGGTCAACTGCCATCTCCTTGAGTTATCTAATTAATATACTTTCAAGAAAAAAAGTGTGAAAAAAAAATATATATATGTATGTATATACATATATATACCTTTATATATATATACATATATATGTATGTATATATATATGTATATACATATATATATATTTCCAGATCAACATGCTATTTTCTCCTCCTGCAAATACCGAGTCAACAGATGTTTCACAATGGAATATTCTGGACAATGAAATAAAGGTCTTTAATGCTCCACATCTGGTTGATGGTAAGTTTTCTCTGCCTCCTCGCCAGGCGAGGCCCTTCCTTAAATAAAGCCGAATGTGTAATTTGTTCTCATCGCTGTGGCGAGCGCAGGTAAGGCTTCGGAAACAGAAGGAAACAAAACCAGATTTTGGAAACCACCGCATTTGTCAGGGAATGCCCTTCCTTTGGTCCTTCCTACCAGGTTTTGCTTTCTGGATGATCCCCAGTGGAGACATCCGTACCCATCGAGGGCCGAGAGCTGGCAGCACTGGGGCCAGCGCCACTGGCTAATAGGGTTTGTTTGACCCCCACAATTGTTGGGAGTTTGTTTCCCATGTTTTTCAAATGGTTACTTAGTAACCAGTATTTAAAATTTGCTTAAGACAATTTAAAAAAAAATCAGATCTGACCCAACTCAAACACAAACACCATGATTAGAAAATGGACAAAGACTTGAACAGACTTTGCTCCAAAGAAGATACATGAGTGGCCAACAAGCCCACGAAAAGATGCACCTCATGAATCATGAGGGAAATAAAAATCAAAACCACAAGGAGATACCACTTCCCACCCATTAGGTTAGCTAATTACAGAAGGAGGAGGGGGAGGAAGAGAAAAGGAAATGACAAGAGTTGGTTAGGACGTGGAAAATTGGAACTCCTGTGTACTGCTAGAGGAAATGTAAAATGGGGTAGCCACCGAGGAAAATAGCATGGCAATTCCTCACAAATATTGAAAATAGAATTACCACACAATCCAGCAATTCTAATTCTGAGTCATACCCAATATAACTAAAAGCAAGAATTCAATCAGATATGTGTATTCTCCTGTTCATGGAGCATTATTCATAATAGCCAAAAGATGGAAGCAACCCAAAAGTCCAGTGAGAGATAAATGGATATGCATAATGTGATATATGCATACATGGAAGAGTGTTCAGCCTTAAAAAGGAAGAAAATTTTACCACATGGTATCACATGGATAAACCTTAAAGACATTATGCTAAAGAGAAATAAGCCAGTCTCAAAACAAAAAATGTGATTCCACCAATGTGAGGTACCTGGAGTAGTAAATTCATAGAGAAAGTCATTTCAGGCAGGACCCCACCATATTTTCTGAGCAAGGAACATTCTCCTGCATGTGAGAGCTTTTCCTGGGCCTGGTTGGTCAGATGAAGGCCTCTTATACCACATGCTATCTGACCTGGGACCCAGGTAGCCTGGAGATTTCACAAATTCCTCCAGCCAGGGCAAGAAACCCAGGAGCACAGTCTCCAGTTCTGTATGTAAGGAGCTTGGAAATCACCATTCTGTCCCCATAACATATAAAATGTAAAACAAACTAAAAAATAAACAATGCTTCTTGAACATTTGAAGAGACAGGAGGACAAGGCAAACCACTACCTCTAATATAGGAGAGACAGACAAATACAGGAAATCACAGCTTACCTGAGCAGACTCTTGAGTAGAAACCACCATGGGAACCAGCGCCAGGGTGGGAAAAGCTGACTTGCAATTAATGAATTATAGAAGGCTCAGTGTGGGCAGGTCTGAGAGTTAAAAGCTACAGAACCTAGTTTTAGACATGCCCCCAAACTGTTATGAGTTTTAACTCCAATACCTGACCAGGTTCTCATAGTAAATAGCCTAGAAAAATCCCCTGGGGCTTCTTGGGGGGCGGGGGGGGGGGCGCATTTTGAAACACACCAGAGCTCTCCATTCTCAACAAGTCCTGCGGGCAGGAGAAACTAATTAACCAGAAACTAACCTGCTGAGGTAATATGAGAAATTAACTGGCCTGGGGGAAGAGAAATACCTAACTCCAGATAGCCCACCCTGTCCCACCTAAAGGGGGGAGGGATGTGTGGAGGAAAAAAACCTGAGAAATACTTGTGTAGTTCAAAGGCCAGAGACCTCCAATCACTAAGAGATGGAGACCTAATCCTAGGGCTGTAAAACTCTCCCTCCCTCTCCACACCTCACACCACATCACTAAAGGCCCATTGATAGCAGTTCATTTTACTTGGTACATCTGTCCAGTTATCAAGAAAAAATTACAAGGCATACTAAAAGGCAAAAAAAAATTTTTTTGAAGAGACAGAGCAAATCGCCAAACCAGACATGGCAGGGATGTTAGAATTATCAGACTGGGGCTTTAAAACAGCTAGGACTGGTTCTAAGGAGTAAGTAGACAGCATGAAAGAATGGAAGGGCAATGTAAGCAGAGAGAAGGAAATCCTAAGAAAGAACCAAAAAGAAAAGCTAGAGATTAAAAAAAAACACACACTCTAAGAGAAGCGAAGAACACCTCTGATGGGCTCTTTTTAGTAGACTGGGCACAGCAGAGGAAAGAATCCCTGAGCTTAAGGATGTATATCAGTAGAAATTTCCAAAACTGAAAAGTAAAGAATAAAGATTGAAAAAAATAGGAAAGACTATCCAAGGACTATGGGACAACTGCAAAAGATGTAACATATATGTAGTGAGAACATCAAAAAAAGAAGAAATTGAGAAAGGAACAGAAGAAATATTGAAACAATAATGAATCAGAATTTCCCAAGTTTATATCCAGGAAACTCAGAAACCCCAAGCAGGATGCATGCGACAAACAAACAAAAACCGCCTATATTTAGGTATAATATTTTCAAATGACAGAAAATCAAAAGTGAAGAAGAAGTCCTGAAAAAAGCCAGAAGGGGAGAGGGAAAGCTTACCTATAGAGAAACAAAGATAAGAATTATATTCACCTTTTCCTCAGAAATCATCCTAGTCCATCCAAATAGACCAAACATTCTAGAATTCTGAACCCTACAAAATTAGCATTTAAATTTAAATTAGCATTTAAAACCAAAAGAGAAATAAAAATTTCCTCAAACAAAAGTGGAAGGAATGTTTTACCAACAGACCTGTCTTACAAGAAGTGTTAAAAGAACTTCTTTAGAGAGGAGAATAATATAGATTAGAAATTAGGATCTACATAAAGAAAGGAAGAACATCAGAGAAGAAACAGTGAAGATAAAATAAAAACTTCTAATTTTCTTATTCTTAATTGATCTTGCCAGATAACAGTTTGTTCACTACCCGGGAATTAATCTAGACATAGACCTTACACCTTCACAGAAATTAAAATGAATCACAGACCTAAATATAAAGCACAAAACTATAAAACTCCTGCAACTCCACATTGGAGAGAACCTAGATGACCTTGGACATGGAAATGACTTTTAAATACAAACCAAAGGCACAATCCATGAAAGAAAAAATTGGTAAATATATTTCGTTAAAATTAAAAACTTCTGGGGACACCTGGGTGGCTCAGCTGGTAAGCATCAGACACTTGATTTCTGCTCAGGTCACGATCTCAGGGCTGTGAGATCGAGCATCACATCAAGCCCCATTTTGGGCTCCACGATGGGCATAGAACCTGCTTAAGATTCTCTCTCTCCCTTTCCCTCTCCCTCTCCGTCTGCCCCTCCTCCACTGACACTCTCTCCCCCACCTCAAAAAAACAAAACAAAACAAAACAAAAAGAACCTCTGTTCTGTGAATATTCTCAAGAAGGGTGACTAATACTACTTTTTTTAATCTTTATTTTTTAAAGTAATCTCTACACCCAGTGTGGGGCTCAAAGTCACTACCCCAATATCAAGAGTCACATGGTCCACTGACTGAGCCGGTCAGGCACCCCAAACTTCTGCTGTGTAAGGCAATGATAAGAAAATGAGACGACAACCCAGAGACTGGGAGCATACTTTGTAACAGATACATCTGATAAAGCACTGTTACCCAAAATATACAAAGATCGCTTAAAAACTGACAATATGAAAAGGAACAACCTAGTTAAAATGGGCCACCTCTTAACAGACAACTCACCAAAGAAGACCTAGAGATGACAAGCATATGAGCTCTTCGCCACATCTGCAATGGGCAGCAATCAGAAGACTGACATTCCAGAAAATGTCAACATCACTCTGAAGGGCTGCACAGCTATTGTGAAGAGCCTCAGAAGAGCCCTGGGGAAGGCCTTCCAGCGCATCAGTATAAAACTCCGTCTTCTTGGAAAGAAAAAGAAGAGGCTCTGGGTTAACAAACAGTGGGGAAATAGAAAGGAAATGGCTACTGTTCATACTTTCCGTAGTTACATACAGAACGTGATCAAGGGTGTTACACTGGGTTTTTGTTACAAGATGAGGTCTATGTATGCTCACTTCCCCCATCAATGTCATTAGTCAGGGGAATAGGTCTTTGACTGAAGTCCAAAATTTCTTGGGTGACAAATACATCTGCAGTGTTTGGATGAGGCCAGACATCGCTTGGGTTCAATGTCTCGTGCCCAGAAAGATGAGTTAATTCTGGAAGGAATGCTCAACTTACATCAAATTTAGCTTTGATTCAGCAAGCCACAACAGTTGAAAACAAGGCTATCAGAAAATTTGAGGATGGATCCATGTCTCTGAAAAAGGAATAGCTCCTCAGGCTGATGAATAACTTCTAAGTTGTTCAGGAACAGAAATAAAATGATAGATGATTCTTGGGACCTAGTTGTGATATTTTAAAGATACAGTAAATGTGCTGTTCTTTTTGAGAAAGCATATCAAAAGTTGCTCCACATCATATGTCATCAGGAGAAGGCACATTAAAAGCATGATGAGATACTACACACACCTATCTAGAATGGCCAAAATCCACAACACTGACAACACTAAATGTTGGTGGGGTAGGGAGCAACAGGACCTCTCAGACATTGGTTGAGAGAATGCAAAATACATAGTCACTTTGAAACACAATTTGGCAGTTTCTTACAAAACTAAACATACTCTTACTGCATGATCCAGCAAACCATGCTCCTTGACATTTGCCTAAAAGAATTGAAAACTTACATCCACACAAAAACCTGCACAAGAATGTTTATGACAGCTGTTCTCAGAATTGTAAGAGCTTAGAAGCAACCAAGATGTCCTTCAGTAAGGGAACAGATAAATAAACTGAGGTCCATTCAGACAGTGGAGTATTATCCAGTGCTAAGAGAAAACGAGTTATCAAGCCATAAAAGGACACAGAGAAAACTTAAATGCATACTGCTTAAGTGAAAGAAGCCAATCTGAAAAGCTACATACTATATGATTCCAACTATATGACATCCTAGAATAGCAAAACTATGGACATGGTCATTGCCAGGGGTTAATGTAGGGAAAGGGTTGAATAGGTGGATCACAGAGGATTTTTAGGGCAATGAAAAACTCTGTATGATACATGTCATTATACATTCATTCAAACCCATTGAACACACAATGCCAAGGGAGAACCCTAATGGATGATCACCAGAGGGGATGGGGGGGGGGTGGAAGGATGGTGAAGAGGAGTGGGAAATACAAGCTTGCTTCCAGTTGTGGAATGACTAAATCATGGGAATAAAAGGCACAGCATAGGGAATACAGACAATGGCATTGTAATAAGGTCATGTGGTAATAGACGGTAGCTACACTTGCGGTGAGCACAGCATATCATATAGAGAAGTGGAATCACTATGTTGTACACCTGAAAGTAATGTAATATCGTGTGTCAAATGTTCAAAAACAAAAAAAGTGAGCCCTAATGTAAACAATAGACTTTGAATGATTTTGACACGTCCATGAAGACCCATCCATGTAATGAATATCTAACTCTGGTTGCAGATGTTGATAATAGGAGAGGCTAAGCATGTGGGGGGGACAGGAAGGTATATAGAAAATCTCTATACCTTTGTCTAAATTTTTCTGTGAACCTCAAACTACACTAAGAAAGTAGAGTCTAGAAAGAAACTCAAGGGCTGGCTGAGGTCTCCCGGATATGGCTCAGCATTGCCACAGGAAGTGATCCTGGGCTGAGCAGGAGAGGTCAGTTACCATGACCAGTGTGCTTGAAACAGTCACCAGACCGATAAAGAGGGGACAAAAGAGGATATGGAAGAAGGAAGAAGAAGGAAAGCCATCAGTTGGAATAGAGTTTCTTAACTGGAAGGACTAACAAGACAAAACAGGAAGAGAAGCTAAGAGTTATTCTGGAGTCAGAGGTGAGGTGCTGGGGCTTGTCAGTCAGCAGTACCAAGCACCAGCCTGAGTATTCCTGTCCTTTGTGGCTCCTGGTGTCACTTCTCCCTAGAGACAGCTCAATGTGTCCCTGAGAAGGGAGAAACCCAAACACACCAAATTCCACCCTGAAATACAATTTTGGAATTTTATCTCATTCTCTGAAAACCTGTCAGACAATGTCCATTTCAGTAATGTCATCAAATGATTTCTTCAACTGGCAAAATTTATAATCGTAGGCTTATAAAGACAATTAGAGAAAACTTGGACAAGTTGGGCAAACAGGCAGTTGTTACTAAGGTCCTACTCAGCCAACATTTGCTAATGTCCTAATGTTAACGTCCAGTCAATGCCGACCTTCTAGCACTCTAAGATTCCTGTGACTGTGGCAGGTAAAAGAGTTTCAAACTGAACGCTAAATGTGTCCATGGACTACTTCCTTCTGAATTGATTTCCCATGGCTGACTTAGCCATATAATGTGTGATAATAACAAGCTAACATGTCATAAATCTTCATATATCCAGCATTTGACTTTATTACAGTGGCCCTCCTAGAAATGTGGATTACTTCCCTGTCAGGCAGTCTTTACCTGGTTTTGCTGTCCTTAGCCCATCCGTGGGAACGTGTGCGTTTTTATGATGTTGGTACAAACAAGTATATTGATAGGCATCTAATCACCATATTAATTGTTAACCCAGACTGGAAAAGTTTCATAATTTTTTTTTTTTTTACTTAATAGACATTTCTTTCAATAGACAAACAAAAGTTAGAAGGAAAAAGCATGTGTTAAGATTAGTTGAGTAAGAAAATTCAGTTGATGAGCTTTAATTAAATTAAGCTGACTTTAATGCGAGTGTCTTGAAACCTAAAACTAGAACCGGAAATTCTGTCAAGACCTACGGGCTACACCGGTGTCCCGTAAGTTGAATGATGACTTAGAACTCCCCAAAATAATGCGCTGCTTTATATACCTCACTAACAAATAATGAAGAAAATTGAGATAGAACCTATTTTCCTTCTAATACTGGATGGTTCCTAGGTAATTCAGGGCGGGAACATATGACGTATGATCCGGTATCAAGGCAAGGACGAGAGTACTGACTGAAGAGCCACTTTATGCTGGGGGTTCTGCAAGTTCTGAGGGTAGAGCAGGGGAGAGGCAGGATGGTGGGAGGGGGTTAGGTTAGGGAAATGGGACACGCAGTTCTCTGATGTCCAGAGCTGTCTGGGCACCTCCATAGCTGAACCTTCTGGGCTCATCCCTCACTTGTCTACTTCTCTAGTTTCAGCGAAGCTCTGTTGCTTGGAAACTCACATAAAATGTGAAGTGGGAGTGTTGCATATCAACCTATCATAACCCTGTTTTTATTACCCTTATGGCATTTCAAGGTGAAAGACTATATTTAGCCTTGTATTTTGCCTTCTCCGGGAAATTCCAGACAACTGCAAAGAAGCTGTGAAGTTTTTTGCACCCTTTGGTGGGACCCTTTAACACTCTGATCTTCAGGAAGCCTGAGGTCCAGAGGTCCATTTACTCTAGGACACGAATGGTCTAGGAGCCACTTACAAAGCAGGGCATGACTGCCATTCCCTTTATCCCCTCTTTAATTCCACAGTACAACCTTAGATACAGGATTTTTTTTTAACCTAAGTTTTACATAAAGAAATGACTGCTAGCTATTTCCAGACCAATTTATCTGCTGTTATGGGAACCTCTCTAGGAAAAAGACATGATCTGTCTGACATCCTTCATCCACCCACTCCACTTTCTCTTTTCTAACGAAAAATGTGCTGTGGTAAAGCTACCTTTGTATCATTCTTAGGCTTAAAAGACCGTCTGGCAACATAGGACACTAGACTTTCCCATAACAAGCAAACAAGCAACTTGGGTCTTTTTAAGTGAAGGAAAACACTTCCACACATTTTTTTCAGAAATAACAAAAAACTGGCAGAGGGTCCCAGGGAAAAGCTAGCAAGCATTGCCATATGTGAGTCTCTACATATTTAACAGGAAGAGGGCGTTTGACCCTTTGTCCAAACCACTGCATACGTGGATTCCTGATCTTGTTCCTGCTTTATTTACTTACTGTCTCTCACATGTCTGGTAATAAATCATCCCTTCACGTCACCCCGACCCTGCTGGAAAACATCTCTAGTTCTATAAGGCACACTGTAGATGGCTTTCCAATTAAGGGCATGGGATCTGCAGTCAAAAGATCTGGTTTTGAGACTTGTGTCTGTCATGTACTTGCTACATAATTGAACACTGCTGTTTACACCAAGACTGTGTCCTCCTCCGTAAAATAGGATACTTACAGTACCTACTTCAGTTGCCTCATCTAACCAAAGGAAATAATAACATGGCAGATCTCACTGGGTTAGTGTGAGGACACAATGAAGTAAATGAATGCAAGGTTCATAGCAGAGTAGGGTATACAGCAGGCATTCAAAAATGGCAGTTCTAAAGATGATATTATAAAGATGGCATTTAGAAAATGACTCTCATGTCAACCATGTCTTTCATTGTAGATTCGTTGATTGGTATCTATCCCTCCTTCAAACCAGGACTCACTCTGAGGCCTCCCTCCCACACCCTCTGCCTCCCAAACTATTCCACCTCCTGAAAATGCCCAGAAACCATCATCCTTGGCACTCACTGACCACCAGTGCCTTCTATCAAGTCTCATCCTCTGCTATACTCTTGCAATAGCCACCACTTTTTCTCCCTAATCTCTTTGCCTTCTGCTTTCCCTTCTTATATCCTTACCACACACACAGTGATCATTCTTCTTCTTCTTCTCCTCCTCCTCCTCCTGCTTCTTCTTCTTCTTCTTCTTCTTCTTCCTCTTTCTTCTTCTTCTTCTTCTCAAAGATTTTTATATATTTATTTGTCAGAGAAAGAGAGCAAGCACCACAGGGGGAGCGGCAGGCAGAGGGAGAAGCAGGCTCCCCACTGAGCAAGGAGCCTGATGCAGGACTTGATCCTAGAACTCTGGGATCATGACCTGAGCCAAAGGGAGACACTCTACCGACTGAGCCACCCAGGAGTCCCCACAGCGATAATTCTAAAAAGCAGTTTGGTCATGTCCCTTCACTAATGAAGACCCTACAATAGCTCCCTATTAATAAAAGGATTATCTCCAAAATCCTTGGTCAAACATACAGCCCTGCATGCTCTGGCTATCCCTTCCTATGCCAACCTTGTTCCTGCCAATCTCTCATGACTGCCCCACAGACCAGCAACCACAGAAACTCCTCTAATTCCAAGAATATTGGGGTAGCCACACTCCAAGATGGTCCCTAATGATCCCCACCTCCTAGTATTCATGCCCTTATGAAGTCTTCTCCCACACAGTCCCAGAGTTGCTCTGGGATACCAACAGAATGGCAGAGGTGGTGGTGTGTCACTTGCAAGATGAGGTTATAAGTAACTGGGGCTCCTATCTTCGCCTCTGTCTGCCTTTCAGATTACTTGCCCTCAGGGAAACTACGCCATGTAAGTAAATCTATGGAAAGGCCTACCTGGTAAGGAACTGAAAATTTCCACTGACAGTCACATGAGTGAGCTCAGGTACTGCTCTTCCTGCCCCTTCAGATGATTGTGGTCCCAGCCAATGCCTTAGAACAACTTCATGAGAGACCATAAGGCAAGACCATCCAGTCAGGAGTTGCCCAGATTCACGACTCTCAGCAACTGTATGAGATCTCACTTATTATTGTAAGCTGCTAAATTTGGAAGTAATTTGTTAGGTAGCCACAGATAATTCATGCAAAAGCCCTCTTCGTTTATACCTCCTTTCCCTTGCACATTCCTTTAGACGTGATGCCTGTTGTCCGTTCCCATCATGTAAGCCTCAGCGCAAAGTCACTTACTCCATAAAACTGTGCCACTCCTCCTCCACACCCTGAGTGGTTGGTCATTTGTGTCTACATAACATCTGGCATTTACCTCCACTGTGACACCTGTCATATTGTCCTGTATGGTAGTCTGAATAATAGTCCCCCAAGATACCCACGTCCTCATCCCCAGAACCTACAAATTTTACCTTCTATAGCAATGGGGACTTTGCAGATGTGATTAAGTTATATCCCTGACATAGGGAGATTATGGATTATAGATTATGTGGGTGGATGGATATCATCGCAAAGATCCATGTAAGAGGAACCCAGGAGGATTCAGAGTGAGAGAGATGACCAGGGATGGTGGAAGCAGATCCTGGAGTGACATGTTCTCAAGAGGGAAACAGGGTGCCACAACCAAGGAATACAGGCAGTCAGTAACAGTTGAAGAAAGGCAAGATAACAAATCCTCCCCTAGAGCTTCCAGAAGGGACACAGCTTCGTGGCACCTTGATTTCAGTCAAATAAGAACCATTTTAGATTTCTCATTCCCAAAACTGCTAAAAGAACAAATGTGTATTTTAAGTCACTAAACCTGTGATCATTTGTTACAGCAACATAGGAAACTCATACATCCTGTGTGTGTTTGTTAACCACACCCCTGATACCAACACACACATGAGGCTCTTAGCTCCCTGAAAATCATGTTTGTTTCCAAAACCTTAAACAATACCTGGAATATGTTAGTGCTCAGTCAAATGCGTTGGTTAGTCAAATACATAAACTAGTTTAAATTCTTCGGGCTATAAATTACATATTCCATTGTATAATCACATGTAATGGTTTCCTCCAAGAAATCTTTCCTGGTGAAGTGTCATTCATTTCCAGGCAGATCTACAATTCTTGTCCAGAAAAAAAAATCTTAAAGGCTTATCCTTAAAGCAAAAAGGAATGTCAGAGGTCATCTCTTAGGTGTGATGACAGAGGTGAAATATATTTCTGCCGTAGATCTTTCTTTCCTTAAGTGTAAGACTTAAAAGAGACACAAAAATGTGGACAGTTCGGTGAAGAAACACAAATGTAAGTAAAGGGTCAGGACTCAAGGGGTGGTGCCTGCATTTCTGATTGATAGCATTGATCTTACTGAGGGTACATACACTCTGCCCCTCACTCACTGTGAAACTCTGCTTATTCTCAGTTCCTTCACCCATATAATTAAGTGATTGATTAGAATTCATTCAGTATTTATTTAACAAATATTTGTTGAGAATCTACCATGTTCAAAGCATAGTTTCAGATGTCAGGAGCATAGTTTTAAACAATACATCCTACCCTCATGGATTCTAGAGTAAGTTAGATAATAAAAATAAATATGAAAAAATATATAGTATGACAAACACTGTGGAGAACAATAAGTTAGGAAAGGAGCTCAGGGAATACAGGAATAGAGGTGGATGAAGAAAGAGAAAAATTCATTGAGACCTTGAGGTTTGAATCAAGTCCAGGGGAGGTTAAGGAGCAAATAATTCAGATAACTGGAAGGAAATGAAGGAGTGGAAACAGCAGGTGCAAAGGCCCTGAAGCAGGAGAATTCCTGGTATGCTCCTATGTTCAAAGACTAGCAAGGAGGTCAGCATATCTGTATTGGAGTGAACAAGAACAGGAGTGAGCAGGAAACAAGATCCGGAAAGGTTTTAGGGAAGGACCAGATACAATAGACCAATGCTGACCAATACAAATCTAATGCAACCCAGAAATGTGGAGTCACATATGCAACTTAAAATTTTCTACTAGCCACTCTACAAGAATAAAAAGAAACTGGTGAAGTTAATTTTAATACTATATTTTGTTTATCCAATATATTCAAAATATTATAATTTCAATATATAATCAGTATAAAGATGACTGAATATTTTACATTTTTATGTTTTATTTTTCCAGTTTTTAAAAAATATATTTTATTTATTTATTTGAGAGAGAGTGAGGGTGAGAGAGAACATGAGAGTATGAGAGGTGAGAGAGTCAGAGGGAGAGGCATACGCCCTGCTGAGCCGGGAGCCTGATGCAGCCCTTGATTCTAGGACTCCAGGATCAAGACCTGAGCTGAAGGCAGTTGCTTAACCAACTGAGCCACCCAGACACTCCTATTTTTCCAGTTTTATTGAGATATAATTGACATATAATATTGTATTAGCTTAAGATGTACAACATAATGATTTGATGTATGTGTATATTGGAAAATGCTTCGCACAGTACATTTAGTTAACTTCTATCACCTCACACAGTTACAATTTTTATGATGAGAACTTTTAAGATCTACTCTCTTAGCAACTTTCAAATATACAATACAGTATTATTAA
Source organism: Lutra lutra (assembly GCF_902655055.1). Lineage (NCBI taxonomy): Eukaryota > Metazoa > Chordata > Mammalia > Carnivora > Mustelidae > Lutra > Lutra lutra. The sequence continues at coordinate 126,440,872 of NC_062281.1, read as the reverse complement.
CTATAGATACCATGCTATATATTACATTCCCATGACTTACTTATCATATAACTACAGGTTTGTACCTTCTGACTCCTACACCTATTCCCTCAATACCCTACCCACCACCTACCACCAGCCCCTGCCCTGGGCAACCATTAATCTTCACATTCTTTTTTCTCAAAGGAATTCCTCAAAATCTACTGTGAGTTTTACTTCTCAGTTCAGACTGACCCTACCTTGAGTGATCTCTAACCACATGCCACCAGTGGTCACCTGTTTGGACAGCATAACTATAGAGCTTTAGAAGTCTTTGTAAGGGCATTGGCTTTGACTCCATAGGAAACAGGGAGCCATGACAGAGTTTTGAGAAAAGAAGTGACATGATCTAATTTATATTTGAAAGGATCACTTCAGTTGCCATGTTGAGATAGCCTAGAAGGGGTGACAGGAGAAGCAGGGAGACAAGATGGGAGGCTGTGGTGGTAATGCAGACAAGAGATGGTGGTGGCCCCACCCAAAGGAGAACAGCGGAGATGGAAGAAATTGTTGAACTCAGAACATATTTTGCATGCTCGCTTCGGCAGCACATATACTAAAATCAGAACATATTTTGCAGATAGAGCCAATAGGGTTTCTTGACTGACTGAAGTATGAAAGAAAAAGGAGAGTTAAGAGTGAGACCAGTAGAAAAACATGAAAGTTTTCATGGGTTTTAATCACTTGGTTAAACCACTTAACTCTCCTGAGACCATGTGTCTTTCTCTGTAACAAGGTGACAGCATTCTAGGAAGAGGAACCCCAAGATCATAGGCTGTAGGGCTAAAGTGTACCAGGTGTGCTCAGGGAAAACCAATGTGGTTGAAGAGGTGCCAGCAAGGAGGAAAAGCAGCAGGGATGTGGTCAGAAAGGTAATGGCGATGTGGGTTATAAAGGAACCATGTTGCTGTCCCTTCAATTTCAGGGAATACGGAGTATAACAAGTAAACTCACCAAAAAACAAAACTTAGGCCACCATGTTACGATTAAAAACTCAGCATCAGACTTATCCAGGCCGGAACTATCAATTTTTATGGTCTTTTGTTTTTCTTTTCCACAAATTCAGTTCATCTTATATATACAGAAGGTGTGGACAACGAGAACAACAGAGTTCTTTTGATTTGCTTCAGAAAGAGAAAGCCGTTCAGAGCCAGAATTCCCATGAAGGTGATGAAGCTTAATTTTGAAGACTCTTCTAGCACTCTAGACTCGATTTTGTATTCATCCTTTTTTTTTTTTCTTAAAGAAAAAAAACTGGATACACTTCAGGATCAACAAAACCTAGATCTTCTCCTACTTATGAAAAACATTCCATCTTAGACAACTCTTGGGAATAAAACTAACTGACATCTCTTGGGAATAAAACTGACTTGGGTAAAAGCAGAGAAGACCTGCACACCTGGCCAGGACCAGTCATTATGCCCCAGGAAAGAAGTCAACACCTCCCCAGCTTCTGCCCTTTGGAAAGGTACAGTTAAGAGAATTATGTAGGAGGATTTATGTTTGTCCTTCCTAAGTCTGTTTGATCACAAAATCAGGTGTGTTGCTTTAAAAAAGTATAGATTCCTAGGTCTTACCCCAGATCCACTGATTTGATCTCAGAGGGCAGAGCCCAGGAATCTTTATTGTAAGGAAGCTCCACCCATGGGCACCAGTGCATTAGGGCTTCTGAAACATAATTTTGAGATAATAAGGCGTAACTCTGGGAATTCCTGGGAGGAAGAGCAGTCTGGGTCCCAAAAACTGGGTGGGGGAGTTCCGATCTGTTCATTACTTCAAGAGATACTCAATCACAGATTCATAGTTTGGGCAGCTCTTTCTCTACCCTCAAAGGTGCATCCAATAAGAGGAAGGGCCAACATTGGCCATCTGAGACCAGGCCCGGGTAAGAAGAGATGAACTCAAGATGGGGCCCTTGGGTGGCCTTCAAGGATGTGGTCATGTTTCTCTCCCATGAGGGGCCTTCTGACCCTCCAGAGACCTGCAGGGGAGAAAAAAAAAAAAACAAAAAAACTTTTGCTTGCCAGATTTCCAGTTTCCACACCTGGCCTGAGACTGGCTGGGCTACAAGGAGAGGCTCAGGAGAGTGAGCCCAGGCACATTTGCTTACATGACAGAGCAGCAGTTAGGAGAGGCTGAAAAATGAGCTCAGAGTTACCCAACAACTAGGCTGGCAGATCTGGGAGGGCGTGAGCCTGAAGGTGTCAGCAGGGGCAACTCTCCCTGCCCCTATTGCATGGAATAAAAAGTTTGTTTTGTTCTAGGAAAGAATGAAGCCAAAACAGAGCATCAGTGCTGAGAAATGGAAAGAGAAGGAATCCTGAAGATGCTGTTGGGTCTCCAGAGACAAACCTTCCTGAGGTCAGCCCTGCCTTTCTTCCCCTCGCTCTGACGTACCAGTAAATTCTCTTTTTTTGCTTGAGATAGTTTGAGTTGGGTTTCTGTAACTTGCAGTCAGAGTGTTCTAACTAATAGAAGTTCTGTAAACATTAAAAGAATAATAGACAAATATAAAAGATGAATAAATGAAAAAAGTTAATTTACAGAATCATATCTTTGGTAGCATTCTATTTGTGTATGTAAAGTATGTTTTGTGTGTGAATTTTATTTTATTTTATTTCATTTCACTTTTTTTTTTTTTTTTTTTGTAAATGCCTAGAAACGACTGGAAGAACACTTACTACACCGTTAGCAAGAGATAAGACTGGGGAATTCTTACAGTCCTAGACTGGTTACTGATAATGGGCATGCATTACCTTCATAATAAAAATACTAAGTGTAAAAAGAAAAGGGAAAAAAGTTAGTCACTGAATGGACCAAATACTTGCCTGCCCCCAAAGCCTTGATTTTCTTGGCAGAGAGAAGAGAGAATTAGAGGCAGAAAATAGAATAGGTTCTGCTGTTATCCAATCAATACTATATTGATTGAGCTGGTAAGGCAGGGAGAAATAGACAGACTTAGTTACATACAACTAAGAGAGTTTGCGTCATAGGAAATGAAATGCTCAGACCTTAACCGGTCAATGAAAATACAAAAAGAGCCAAAAAGTCACCATTACTATTTAAGTCTCACAGTTTGGGGATGGGGAAAGTGGGTGTGGGAGGGGGAAACAGTATCTCTGTAGAGGTGCCAATTAGAGACTGGAACCCGCTGACTAGAAGACAGAGGGAGCCTCTGCAGGTGCTCAGAACTTGCAACATTACCACTTCCAGTTACATGGGCAGCCAGGAAGCCCTCGTTGAAACAGTCACTTTAAACGGAAGACATTGGGGCGCCTGGGTGGCTCAGTGGGTTAAAGCCTCTGCCTTCGGCCCGGGTCATAATCCCCGGGTCATAATCCCGGGGTGACCCGGGGTCCTGGGATGGAGCCCTGCATCCGCATCATCGGGGCTCTCTGCTCAGCAGGGAGCCTGCTTCCCTTCCTCTCTCTCTGCCTGCCTCTCTGCCTACTTGTGATATCTGTCTGTCAAATAAATAAATAAAATCTTAAAAAAAATAAATAAAGGGAAGACATTAGAGGAGAGAAGGTGGAGAGAGCCCTTGCAAAAGGGGATTAAGAGGAGTCAACAAGTCACCAGAATTAAAAAGATTAATCCAGAAGCAGAAACTCTCCCACCAAACGAGGTAGGATGGACCCCAAGAGGGTGGCTTTAATGAATTCTGTTACCTCATTCAAAGGACTCAGAGTAAAGGAGACCCCCAGGACCTTATCATTAAGGAAGCAACCTTAAAAAAAAAATATATATATATATACATACATACATACATATATATAGCCTCTGATTCATAGTACATAGTACATCGACTTCCAGGGGTTAATAAAAGAAAGTTTTAATCTCTCAGTAATTACAAATTTCACAGATTTTTGCAAATCTGGCATGTACCAAAGGAATCTGAGCTGGGTTGATACTTTAGGGCGAACGTACCAGAAAGAACACGAGGTGAGAGGGATTGAGTCAGAGGCAGTATCAGCTTCTATTTTCGGAAAACAGCCATTCTGGACATAAACCAAAAAGGTAGGCAGTGTGTATGCACTTGCCCTGAGACCGAGTCCACATCAGTCTCTGGTCACAGCTGCACACAGAGATAGCAAAGCACTATCTCCCTATCCAGGGAACTAAGATAAAGATTGCATATGACAACATAGTTTTTCCACAAAGAAAATTTGCATCAGCAGTCACCCCGTCTCTGAGTAGACTTTCTGGCCTCCTAGCGGAGCAACAGCTTGTAGTCTAAGTTCTTTTTCCACCCAGAGGCCCACTTGCCATACTAGTCACCCCTGGGCACACTTACCATTCGAGAGCATGCCTATTTTAGCAGCTAGATAGAGGCAGAGGCTGACCCCAAATGCAAGTATTCTCAGACTGATTTCATCTTTGGCTTTGTTCTTCTTTTTTTGAAACCTGGATTTATGGCAAGCCAGGCCACCCATCCATCCCCATCCATTTAAAAATCAGTAAAGTGTCAGCACTAATGACAGGTGCTAGGGAGATGGAGTCCAATGAGACATTAATGGAACCAGATGTGAGTAAGATGATGCTGCCGTTACGATGGCATGACCACACTTACTACCCCACTCTTGAAACTTCAGTTTCTTCAACCTTAAAATGCAACTGAAGGTCAGTACCTTTTGGAGTTGGACTGAGGGATATCAATTGCCTAGAACTGCTCCCTAAGTCACAGTTATTATTATTACAGACTATTAGTGGAGGAGACAACGGAATATACCACAGGTTACAAGGTCATGCCATCTACATAATCTAGGATGCTTGCCTCATTTTCTCATCAATGATTAGCAATCTTAATTCCATGTGCAACCTTCATGCTGCTTTGCCATGTAACCCAACATATCCACAGGTTCTGGGGATTAGGACGTGGGCATGGGAAAGTACGAATTGTTCTGTATACCACAGCTATAAATCTAGGTGCGGAATTGCTGAATATAATAGAGTACATGGATTTTCAATTTTGCTTCATAATGTCAAATTATTTTCCAAATTAATCATACCAATTTATACTCATTCCAGCAAAGTAAGAGCTGTGCTTGCTCCACACCTCATTAACACATCCTGCTCAGACTTCTAAAAAATTTCCCATCTGGGGGGTGTAAAATTGTATCTCAGAGTTTGGATTTTTATTTTGCTAATACTGAGATTGAGTATTTTAATATGTTGATTGGTCACATGGGTTTCCTCTTCTGTGAATTGCCTGCTTTTCTATTTGTTTTTTTCCTTAAAATTCATAGCGATTCTTTATTCATCTGAATATTAGTATTTTGTCAGTTAAACACTATAAATATTTTCTCCCCATTTATGTTATGTTCTGATGAACCAAAGCTTCTACTCTGATTGTGCTCAGATTTCTTCAATATTTTTCTTTACAAATATATTTTTGTGTCTTTAGAAATTCTTTCTTATCCTGTTGGCATAAGGAAGGTCTCTTATATTTACTTCTAAAATTTTAAAGTTTTTCCTTTCATCTTTATGTTTCTAATCCACCTGAGTTGATGTTTTTGGCATGATGTGAGGCAAAGATCTAATTACATTATGTCTTTTGTCAGCTGGATAACCAATTGTCCAAGACCATTTACTCATAGATCAAGTTCCTCACATTCCATGTCCATTTGGGAGCTTTTCTACTTATAATTCTATTAGTCAATTTATTTCTTCTTCTGCCAGTATCACAGTTGCTTCATGCATTACCTCTGTACACATCTCTATATCGATAAGACAAACCTCTACTACCTTTGTTCCTTTTTTGACAGTACTTAGATTTCTTGATTCTTTATGTTTACATATATTTAGACCCAGCTCATTTCTTCAAAACACCCTGTTGAGATTTTTATTACAACTTCACTGTTACTATGCGTTATTTGTGGTAGAGTTGAACTCTTTACAATAACGAATACCCCTATTCATGAACATGATATATTTCTACTTACTTACACATTCTCTAATGTCTTACAATAAAGTTATATGATGTTTTCATAAAAGTCTTGCAACATATTTGGTGAGAGTTATTCCCGGTATATTGTAGTTTGCTGTACTTGAAAATGACATATTTTTCAAAGTACATTTTCTTACTCTTTTGTTAGTAATTGATATTAATCTCATATCTATCAAATTATATTATTAATTTTAATTTTCAATTTTATTTTAATTCTAATTATTAATTTATTATTTTTTATAATTTTCCATAGTTTTTTATTTTTCTATGTGGCTAATTACATCATCTATAAAGTAATAGTAATTAAAAAAAACTTGTTATTCCTTTTCTTTTCTTTTTTTTTTTTTAGGATTTTATTTATTTATTTGACACAGAGAGAGAGATCACAAGTAGGCAGAGAGGCAGACAGTGGTGGTGGCGGGGGGTGGGGAGCAGGCTCCCTGCTGAGCAGAGAGCCCGATGCGGGGCTCCATCCCAGGACCCTGAGACTATGACCTGAGCCGAAGGCAGAGGCTTAACACACTGAGCCGCCCAGGTGCCCCCTTTTCTTTTCTAACTGTGTGGCTAGGACTTCCAGTATGTGTTGGCTAAACATAGCATTTGCAGACATTCTTCCCATCTTACTGATTTCTAAAGAAATGCTTCTAACCTTTCACCAGTGAGTAAAATTGTTGTGAGTCTTTGGCAAATATTTTTTATCAGTTCAAGTGATGTAATGTCTATTCCTAGTTGACTAAGAGTTTCTGTTTGCTTGTTTATTTGCTTGTTGTCTTAACATGAATATAAATTTTATACACCGATTTGTCTGCAACTATTGAGATGAGCATGTGTTTATTCTTCAGTAACCTATAATTTGGTGAATTACAGTAATTGATTTTTCAAGGTTAAACTATTCTCTTGTTCTAAGGATAAACTCAATTTCTGTATTGCCTAATCATATCGTTCATGCTTTTTGGAATATTTTATCTATCGATTACTGAGAAAGATACATTTTAAATGATTCCAATATAGTGAAGAATTTGACAATTTCTCTTGTAATTATGTCAATTTCCCTTTATGCTATTGAAACTATGTTATTAGGTATGTAAAAATTGAGTCATTTTATCTTCCCAGTGAATTAAGTTTGTTATCATTCCTGAAGGATCTCCTTTGTCTATCAAGTTTTTTGCCCTAACATCTACTTTTTATATGATTAGATATACTCCAACGTTTTTTTGTTTGTTTTTTTAAAGTTGTTATTTATTTATTAGTTATTTGACAGAGAGAGATCACAAGTAGACAGAGAGGCAGGCAGAGAGAGAGAGAGAGGGAAGCAGGCTCCCTGCTGAGCAGAGAGCCCGATGCGGGGACTCGATCCCAGGACCCTGAGATCATTGACCTGAGCCGAAGGCAGCAGCTTAACCCACTGAGCCACCCAGGCGCCCTACTCCAACGTTTTTTTAAATATTTGCCTAAAATATCTCTTTAATTCCAACTCCTCTTTATTTATATTTTAGGCATGTCTCTGATAAGCAGCTCAGACATAGATTTTTTTTTTTTTAAGATTTTATTTATTTGTCAGAGAGAGAGGGCACGCACACAAGCAAGCGGAGAGGCAGGCAGAGGTGGAGAGAGAAGCAGACTCCCTGCCAAGCAAGGAGCCCCATGTGGGGCTCGATCCCAGGACCCTGTAATCATGGACCTGAGCTGAACGCAGCGGCTTAACCGACTGAGGCCACCCAGGCATCCCTAGATTTTGATTTTTTAATTCAATCTCACAACCTGCTTTCAACTGGCAGTTAGTCCACTTACTTTTATTGATACATTTAATTTGTTCTATCATCCAGTTTTTAAACTTTCTATTTGTTCTGACTTTTTCTTCTTGCCTTATTTTAATTTATTCAATTTTTTAATTCACAAAAATTTCCCTCCTCTAGTTTTGTAATTATAAGCTTTATTTTTGTTCATTAAGTAGTTCCTTGAAATCAGAATATGCATGCTTAACCTAACAGAGTCTATACTTATTATCTTTATAACCTTCCCAAATATATAAGGATGTGAGAATGTTTTAACTCCTATCATCACTCTACCTTAAAATCTATTATTTTTTGGCACCTGGGTGGCTCAGTGGGGTTAAGCCACTGCCTTCGGCTCAGGTCATGATCTCAGGGTCCTGGAATCGAGTCCCGCATCGGGCTCTCTGCTCAGCAGGGAGCCTGCTTCCCTCTCTCTCTCTCTGCCTGCCTCTGTCTACTGTGATCTCTCTCTGTCAAATAAATAAATAAAATCTTAAAAAAATCTATTATTTTTAATTCCACAAGTTGTACTTTTATTATTTATTATTTGTATTTTTTGTATTCAGATTTATCCAACCATTGTGCCTTTTCCTTTACTCAACATCAGTTTTTGTTACTCAAACTTTCCTACTGGATAATTTTCCTTCTTTTTAGAAAAAAATTTTTAAAGTTCTTTTTTTGTTTGTTATCTGTTTGTTTTAAGTTTTAAGTGATCTCTACCACCCAATGTGGGGCTCAAATTTACAACCCCAAGATCAGGAGTGTCATGTTCCACTGACTGAGCCAGCCAGGTATGCCTCATTTTCCTCCTTCTTGAAGACACTCTTTGAAATTCTTTAATTAAGAGTTTATTGTGTTAAATTTCTCAGTGTGTGTTTATCCAAACTACCTCTATTTTATCCCCATTTGAAAAATAGTTTTGGTAGAGAAAGTTAGTACTTACCAAATATCCATATAATTCTCTTCATTTCTCACTCTTTTGCAGATGGTGTGGGACTTCGTGACTCATTCTGGTCAAAGGACTGTAATTAGAAAAAATGTTTCCCTTCAAGAAAAAGGTAGTTAGAATCTGTGTTTCCTTCATGTTCCTCTTTCCCTCCTGAAATGATCTCATTGCTCATGTAACCCTGGGTGATGTAGCTAGAAAGAGCAGAGCCGCTGTCAGCCTGAGTCCCTTGGTGACTGTCTAGAGCAAGGCACACTCTGACTTATCCTTGATGCAAGAGATAAACTTTCACTAAGCCACAGAGGTTTCAGCCTTAATTTGTTACTACAGCATAATCTAACTTATTCTGATGAGTAGTTTTAATGGGTAAAGTAATTATTTCAGTTACTATCTGTCAGTACATTTAAAATACTTTCCCACAATCTTCTGTCTTCCATTTTTGCTATTCAGAATTCACCTGTCTCATTGTTATTGCTTTATTAGTAAACTGTATTTTCGGCTTTGGGATAATTTTAATATCTTCTGTCTTTGGCATTCTGAAGTTTTGCAACAATGTGTTTAAGTGATTATGTGTCTGTGTCTGTGTCTGTTTAAATTTATCTCATTGAGGGTCCTCTGGGTTTTAGAATCTGAGGTTACTATCTTTCATCAGTTCTGAAATGCCTCATTAATTGGGTCCTCAAATATTGTTTTTTTCTTTCCTGTATTATCTCCTCTTGAAATTCTGATTAGAGGCATACTGAGCTCTCTCATTCTATCCTCCATGACTGAACGTCTTTGTCATATTTCCTAGCAGTTTTCTCTCTGCGCTGCATTTGTGTAAGGTTTCCCAATCCGTGCTTCCCATTCCCTAATTCTCTGTCAGCTATGGTTTCCTTCACTTTCAATTCTTCCACTGGGTTTTTTAATTTCAATCTTTTCATCTTTCCTTTCTAGAAGTTCTATTTTGTTATTTTTCAAATGCAATGGATATTTTTATATTCTCTATCTCCTTCCTCACATTTTTATTTCCTTTATAATTTATTTTACCATGTTAAACATTCATTTTACTTTTAAATTTATCCATATATCTAACAAATGATTTATATATTTTATCACTTATGTTAAATGCTTCGGAGTAAGAGAAGTGCTTTATCTATTTTTATTTTAATATTTTTATTACTTCAACATTACTTTAATATTTTTATTACCTTAGAATATACAAAACTTAACACTGGATTCTTCCCTGTTCCTAGATGTCTAATTCTGTGTCCAGCTGTCACTATGGGCACAAATCTCAATATATAACATTCATTACTGTAGCTAAACCAATCACCCTACATCTGCTGATAAGTGTGTCTTTCTCATGTCACTAAGTCAGCCTCCAACTGGCCTTATCTCTACTGTAAACTTCATGATTTTAATTCAGGAGTTTATGATTATTTCTAAATCTCAAGATCTACCCCCTTCTTTCCATATCTCTAGACTGCTGCTGTGTTTTGGAGAATGTCCAAAAATCTGACCTTTGGATAAGGGGATGAGACTGTACAAATTTTTGCTTCTTAGTACCATCTGCCTGGGAATAAAAATCTCTGGGCAGGAAGAAATAAGAAAGGAAGGAAGACAATTTTGGGGAAGTCTGCATATACATCCTTCCCACTATGAAGAACATGAGGGTAAGTATTCTGTATCCCAATGTTGAATTTTCAATAATTAGGGGTAGTTTCAACAACAATTTGATGTACTATCTACTCATTGTTATAAATCCTGGCCTATGAATTATACTAAAATTATCCTCCATTTTCTAACTGATGTATGGCTTGTGCTCCTGTGTCAGTCCAATTCTTACAGTAAGGAGCAGGTATTACGTGTTTGGTAAACTTTCTAGACTAAATCATCTCAGCAACGTTTATTTATTTCATGTGATAAAACAGATCCCACACTGTTTAAAAAACAAAACAAAACCCTGAATTTGTTTTCAAGTGTACGCTTGACCCTTGACCAGCATTCTAGGTGTGAATTTTAGGTATAACAATGTTCACAAGGAATGTTAACCTTAACAATATTTACAGGTTTTTCATTTAAAGCATATGGATTCATCTTCAATATCAGCCCGCAAGACCTCCTTTAGTCCCTTAACAAACGTTCTAGTATCCAACACCAAATGTCAATATCCAATATCAAAGCAGCCAATATCAAATCTTGGTTGGGAGAACTAATTTTTATAAAACACTGTTGAATGAAATGCAGTCTATCTGTATTAGCGTCTTAAGACTGCCATAATAAAGTCCCACAAATTGGGTGCCTTAAAACAACAGAAATGTATGCTTTCATAGTCCGGAAGCCAGAGTCTGAATCAAAGTTTTGGCAGAACCAGCCTCCCTCTGACAGGTCTACGGAAGGGTCCTTCCTGGGCCTCTTCCAGCTTCTTACAGCCCAGGTGTCCCTTAGCTTGAGGCCGCAGAACTCGTCTTCCCTTCATCTTCCCTCTATGATTCTGTCCTCACCAGCACCTTTCTGTCTCACTTCTTCGTACAAGAATACCTCCTACTCCAGCACAACCTCATCTAAATAATTATATCTGCAATGTCTCTATTTCCAAATAAGGTTGCATTCTAAGGTCCTGGGGATTAGGACTTCAACATATTTTTTTAAGGACACATTTCAACCCAAAGATAGTATTTACTCCTCCAAAGAGAAGATTTTATCTTCTAAATAGACTTGGATCCCACTACATATGAACCACAGGAATTTGCCTTCTCTGGACTACGTGGAGATGCCAGATTTTCACCTTTCATTAAACAATGCTGTAAGAAATGGCTTAATGAATGGCACCTTTGTATTTACTAATCAAATTCATTAAGAACCCTGCTCCCTTTGATTTCTTTTCAGAACCAAACATGACAAAAATGTTCCCCCTGAATAACTCATAGGTTTTCATTTAGAGTCAATGAAAACCATATATCAAATATGTGTTTTTTTCTTTTCTTTTTTTTTTAATTATGTATTTTTTCTTGCTTTGGTTGCTAGGAAGCTTAAAAACTCAGCCATAATTTAATTTAACAACTTCGTAGGATCTGCAGCTACATATCTTCATTTTTGTTTCTCCTCTGGTATTGATACTTTATTTTCATTTGGATATTGAGTAGTTTTTAAAATTGCTTCTTATATTATTATGAGTCACTTGAATACTTTGTTTAAAAATGTTAGTAATAAGTAAGTGGGAAAAAAAAAAAAAAACCAAAGAAGTAAAATTCTCTCTCTCCCTCCTTTGCCTCCCCTACTTTCTTTCTCCATGTCTCTCTTCTTTATTCACAGCAGATTTTCCTCCTGTCCCAGCTTATCCATCACTGAATGACTGACCAAAGACTATGAGCCATCAACACTCAGTCCTCTGGTTTACATTTTAGACGGATGATTCAAACAGTACACAGGTCAACAAAGCAAGGCAAGATGCTCATTTTATTCTTGATGAAATCAACTGATAAATCTCCTCGACTTCTTCAAGAAAGGTCAGGGGGAAAAAATAGCATAGGATCCATGCAACAGTAAAAATGCAAGAAATCTGGAAAAGTAGAGGAAATAAGTAGAAAAAATTAAATCCCTGAAAATCACACTGAGAGCATCAAGGAATAGAATTTAAACAGAAGAAAATTGGACATGGAGGGCAAGCTATTGAAAAAAAATCACATAGAATTTAGTGGCAAATGACACAGAATGAAAGTGACGAGGGGGAAGATGAAAGAGACAGAAAACAAACAAGAGAAAACTGACAGGAATGACTGCTATCTTTGAAGCTGTGAATGAATACATGGAACCAAAAAAATTTACATAATAGAAGAATTTTCTGAAATAAAAAAGATCTTAAAATTACATTTTGAAAGGGCTCACCACATTCCAAGAAAATTTAATAAAAGCTTTTTTTTCTGGAACTTCAAGGACTGTAAAAAAAAAAAAAAAACTATGGTCATCCAGGCCAAAGGAAAAATGTCACCCTCAAAAACGAAATCAGACAATATTAGATGCTAGGAGAAAACGGAACAGTGGTTAATGAATATTAAAGAAAAAAAGTTTCTATGTCTGGTCTAACCTTTCATATGTAATGGTAAGAAAAAGAAATTCTCAAATACATAAGAACTCAAGAAGCATAACATTTATGAACTTCTGAAGAATCTGTCAGCAAAAAAAAAAAATCAGGACAATGAACAGATGAGTAACAGTAATGAATTCATGAATGAGAAAGTCACGAGGTAGAAAAGGTTTGGTGATGAGCTCTGAATCTCTTTGTACATGAAATTATATTTAAGTAACTAGGATTCTATGCCATAAAATGAAATATAATTGCTATAACACTTAGAAGAAAAATTATATAATATAAAGAATAATATTTTGATAATAGAGAGAGAGACAAGAATCATGTTTGCTCTCCAAACTAACAGAAAGGGGGAGGGTGGGGAGAAGAAAATAGTCTAAGTAGATTAATTTCATCATCTTTCACCATCATTTCATTTCTAAGGTAAACTAAGGAGTATAAATGTAAACATATAAGTTAATACACTTTACACTTCTAAATTGTTAGAGAGTGGTAGGTGGCCTTCTCAAGTGGCTCCCAGTGATCCCCAACTCCTGGTAGCATGCCTTTATGTGTAGGCTAGACGTAATGACTTGTCTCTAACAAAGAGAATGTGGCAAAGTGATGGATTTCAGTTCTGAAGTTGTACTTTTAAAGACTGTGAGTTCCATCTTGCTGACACCCTTTCTCTGCCTCTTCTCTCACACTTGTTTTGATTAAGCCAGCTGCCATGTTGTGAGCGGCCCTATGCTGAGGCCCACGTGACAGGAAACCGGAGGCTCTCTAGCTGCCCAAGAGGAACTAAATCCTGTCAACAACCACGTGGGGAAGCTTGAAAGCAGATCCTCCCCAACGGGAGCCTTCAGCTGAGTATGGTGCCCAGCACGACACCTGAAGCGGAGGACTCTGCTGAGCCATGCCAGGATTCCTGACCCACAGAACGTACAAGGTTAACGTGTGTGCTGTTTTAAGCTGCTAGGGTTGGGGGTAGTTTGTTCCATAGCAAAAGATAACTACCACACAGAGGAAGATAAAAACAAAAAGCAAAACGAGAATGAAGAAAACAGATCTTAAAGCAAAAGAGAAAACAAAGGAACAAGCATTCCAAATGTATACAGACCCAACAGATGAAGTTAAAAATATCTCATTAAAATAATTTCAAGTAGGATAGAATAAACCATTTTTTAAAAAAAATGATTAAATGAGACAAAGAGAGACACTTTATGACAGCAAAGAATATACAACTGCTTCATAAGCAATGAAGTTAGTATTGCTAGTATGAATCTTCATATATCAAATAATATAAAACACATCAAGGAAAACTTCAAGAAATAAAAAAATAAGTAAAAGAAATGTTAGGAGACTTTTCCCAAAGTGTCCTTCCCACAAGGCTCCAAACATCCGCTCATCTGTCTCCATGTTCCAGGCTTCCCCAACCCCTGAAACTCTTCCACTGAGTCTTCTGGAATTTGTGATTCCTCTCCAACATCAGTTTTCATTGCTACCACTCTGGTTCAAGCCGCTATTATTTCTTGCCTGGGTTACCGCAATCGCTCCTTGCCCATTCAGCTTTCTCCATTGCTCTCTATGATCCCTTCTAGATACAGCAGCCAGGATAATCCTTCCAAAATATGCCTGACCACGTCACTCCTCTGCTCTAAACTCTCTGGTAGCTGCCCATTTCATTCAGTGTGTAAGTCCAAGTCCTTGTTACACTCTCCAAGCTTTATATCACCTGTCCCAACCCAGTGGTCACCCTCAGTCCTCCTCTTTCTCACCCCGGCTTTCTCCAGTCCAGCCACACTGACATCCTGGCTGTTTCTTGAAAACTCTAGCCACACGCTCGCCTTGTGGCCTATGCCTAACTGTTCTCTCTCCCTGGAATGTTCTTTTCTCAGAAGTCTACACAGTCTCCAAATTGTTTTTTGAATGTCATCTTCTCAATAAAATTTATCCTGATCATTATATTTAACCTTTCAACCGACACTCTCCTGTCTTCCCAATATCCTTTATCCTACTCTATTTTTTCAAAACACTTTCTAATATACCATAGAATTTACTTACTTAATTTATGTTTATTATTTATTGTCTGCCTCTTCCCACACTCACATTAGAGTATAAGCTCCATAAGAGCAGTAAACTATTTCATTTATTTATGTAGCTCAAGTATCTGGAAAGGTGCCTAGTACATAATGGGCACTCAAAAGACATTTGTCAACTGACCAAATACATGATTCTCAGCCTTGTCAAACGTAATGCCTCTTTTCATAATAAATACAGGGCAATCTGCTCCTTAACACTGTGAAAGGAAAGTCATAAACTACCTACACATATAATTTTTTAAAAAATTCAAAGTGATGCCTTAACTGTAATATAAAGGAAAAAGTAAATGTGTGATTCATTATGGAACTGCTCAGGCATCCCTAAACTAAAAGACGCAATGAAGCAATCAGATGCTTGCATTCATCTGTGGAATCCCTGTGAAATGGACAGCCATAAAATGAACTGTATTGGTGATTCAAATTCCAAACACTGTATTGCCATTCAACGTACTGCATTCCAGGAAAAGTCAATATATCTTGTAACTATGTGAAAAGCACTTTATATTTATATATAAAAGAGACTCTAGGCTCCAGTAAATGTAAATAGTTTTTTCATCTACATGAATGGACAGTAGAATAATCAAGTCACACCAAATGCAGGAAATTCTTTGCTATGCAGTACTAGCCTGGGCACTGCAATATACTTGGCATCTTTGGCTCCACCAACTACATTCCAGTAGTTCTCCCTCCCCAGTCCCTGGGACAAGCAAAATCACTCTGGTAAATTTCCAAAACAACTCCCGGAGGTAGATCCATCCCAGCAGACTGGATCTGTAAATCCAGTAGCCTGCTTTTCTATTGTCAGTGGCTACCTCTCTATAGCATTTGACCTGTTAATAAACTCCTCTTCACTTCTCCTTCCTTCCTTGGCTTCTGAGTCATGGCACTCCTGCAGCTTTCCCAATTTCACTTCTGCAGTCCTGCTAGGTGTCATTGACTCTTCCCCTCCCCTTGCCCATCTCCAATGCCCTTCCTTTAAAAAAAAAAAATTATTTATTTGAGAGAAAGAGAGAGAGAACAGGGGGAGGGACAGAGAGAAAAGGAGAGAGACTCTCAAGCAGACTCCCCGCTGAGCGTAGTCCCAAGCAGGGCTCATCTCACAACCCAGAGATCATGACTTGAGCAGAAATCAAGAGCAGGATGCCTAAACAACTGAGCCACCCAGATGCCCCTGCCCTTCCTTTTCCCACTCCACGAGGTCTTCAACTCACTCTCCTAAGGAATTAATTATCAAAGTTTTGTTTCTACCAGAATACCCAAGTCCACACTTCCAACTGACATTCTGTCATTCATACACAGAAAGCCTCAATTATACATGTCCAAAATTAAACTAGTCATCTTCCTCCAAAACCTATTATTCCATCCATTGTACCTATCATCCACTTAGTCACTCTAGAAGTGACATTTATCTTTGGACCCTACTCCTCGAGCCCACATTCAGTTGATTGCCCTGCTCCCTGTTCATTTTGCCTTAGAAGTGTCTTATATCTGCTCCCTTTCTATTACTGTAGTTTAAGCTCGTATTACCTGTGACTTAGAATACTGTCACAGCCTCCCAACTGGAACTTCTACTCCCATTTATCTTTTGATATTTCCACAAAAGGAGGTAATGAGAGTATTTATTAGTATTTATAAATAACATGTTATTTATATTTAGTATAGTGGCGATCCAGTGCTCATTATATGCCAGCCACTATACTAAATGCTTCCCATCTCTTTTAATCTGTATGACCACATAATAAAGTAGGAGTTATTATTATTGAAATTTTAAAGATGAGGATAAGAGGTATGGAAGAGTCAAATAACTTATCTAAGTTCATAAAGCTAGTTCATAAAGTGACACCAGGATCCCAGCTCTATCTGGCTTCTAAAATCCCCGTTGTTTTTTGCTTTTTTTTTTTTTTTCTGATACAACATTTTCATATTTTCTCTAGTCTCATCACAGCCTTCTAGTCAGTCTTTACACCCCGCCCCCATCCACCCCCATCCACACCTCCCCCCACGCCATTTCTTTCCTCTTCCTTCCTCCATTATCCATCTACCACTTTTCCATATTGCCTCTAGCCTGATCACAATCTTCCATTCTGTCTCTATGCTCCCCCGTCCATTCTTCCAACCCATAGGTTCCTTGATTTTACTTATTTCCTTACTAAGGATTCACCCATCAGCTATTTCAAGAGAGTCCTTCAGGGCAGACTCTTCTTTTACCGCGCCCACCACATCTGCCCAAAGCCCTCCTTCTCTCCCAGCTGCTGAGAGCAGGGTAGAAAAGGAAATGAATAAAGCGGATACAAAAAACTTCCTGCATCTTACTTTTTTCTCTGCCTAACTCAGTGTTGTTCTATCGTTTCAACAAAAGGAACCGAATGAAGGGTGCTCTGTGAACTGTGGAGTGCTCTACAAATGTAAAGTGCGATATATTCACCCTACCTTTACATGCCCTGGGGTTCAGCTGAGTTACTCTGTGAACGAAAGCAAAGGTGTTCCAAGTAGAGCACGCCACGTTTGTGCTCGGAGTGAAGGAAGAGTAAGGCCCCAAATAATATGAATTTGGCTCCGGAAATGTCTACTTGTCATTACCGCCCAAACCCAGCTTAAGTTCAACGGGTCGTGAGCCAGTAAGACCGGGCGATAATGGTATTGGCCTGAACACCCCCAATTTAAAACTCTCTCTAAGAATGTTCCCTTCCCTCAGCTCCCTGGAGGTTTTAAGTTGTTGCAAATGCCGTCCCCGACTTTCAAACGGCCCCGGCCCTGCGCCCTCCCTTCCCGACCTCTCCGCTTCCCCGTGGTCCAGCCCTCGGACCCCTGCCCCGCCCGCCGGCGGAGGACTACAAGTCCCGGCGTGCCGCGCGCGCGCCCGGCCGGCTGCACCCGGGTTGGGCGCGTGGCGGCCGCCGAGCTCTGCGCGGGGGAAAGCCTCCCGGCGCCGGCCATGCGGGGAGGTAAGTGATACGCTAGTGCTGCGAGGGCACTGGGAACGCGGCCACTCTCTACCCTCTCCAGGATTAAAGGAAACGAAGAAAACCACAATAAAAACCGCCCTGCCCTCCCTCGCCACTGCTGTGTGTCCGGCGCTCCCGCAGCTTGTTGCACCTACGAGCGTGGAATGTGTCACCCTGGAGTGGAACTGGGGGCAGAAGCGTGCCGGGCTCCGCCAGAGCTGCGGCTCGCCGGGCTGCGGGGCAGAGCTCGCAGGATGGGACTGGGTGGTGGCACGGCGCGGCGGGGCGCCCAGCGAGCGCCACACCCCCACACTCCCTTTCCACAGACGGGCTCCCCGGGGAGCCCCCAAACTCAAAGACGAACGGTTTCTTCTTGAAAGTCTTAGTCAGAAACTTTCCCCTCTTGTCGCCGGTGCCACCAGCGAGTCGTTTGTCTATCGGACGGCGCCGCTCATGCAAGAGGCTTCCAGGCGTCCCCTCTCCTGCCTTCAGTCTTGCCCCACCGCTCGCTCTCCAGGCCGCGCCTCCCTCTCCCCTGAGACGCCCTTAGGGACGCGGTGAGCACAGCCCTGCCCTCCGGCGACTTCTCGAGGTTTCTTCGGCAGCCACGTGGACCCAGGTCTGCACTCTGCGATGTGGGCTGGACACTCCTGCGGGCCGGTTCCCTGACGGGAGGCAGGGCGAGTGGGTCCTTTGGGACACCGCCGGTTCCCGGGGTGGGGGCTGGGATGGGGGAATGAGTCCTGAACAATAAAAAGCTCTATCAGAGGCACCAGCTTCCCGCCCTTGCTGACTCATCTCCCCTCCTCAGCCCATTCTCAAGTGTGCCCGAAAGTTCTGCTTCAGAATCCCAACACGAGGATCTCCCAAGTTATTCTAGCGCATCCCGTAATATCAGAATAATGGATCAGAAGATCTTGTTTGTCTCTCTCACCCTGCACTTAACACACTACACACCCGCGCCCATAAAAACGCACCATGCACTCTACACTCTACACACGCCACAAACACATACCATACGTATTACACAGCATACACATCACATAAACATTACATACACACATTTTGTTTATCCTACAGGCTGTATACACGTACCATATACAATATACATACGCATCATTTTTATTAAAATGGAGAAGAGAATTAAATCAGTTTGTTGTAGAGAGTAAGGAGGAAGTGGGTGAGTACCAGTATATATATTTATACCCACAAATGTCGATTTATTCCAAAGTTGGAAACTAGCTGATGAGTGAAACCTGCCCTTGTTAGAATTTAGAATGCTTTCTAGGCTCTTTTTTTCCCTATAAAATGGGATTGATTTCCTACATCACCTTCTGAAACCTTTACCCTTATCTAACAGGCAAACTTAATCACAGCAGAGGAGAGAGAAGGAGATGTCCTCTATGTGTAGGAAGAAAATCTTGGAGAAACTTCACAGAAACCTTCCTCCTGTAGGGGTGTTTAAGGAAAAGTTACGTGTAACTAGATTTTCTTTGCCTCTCCTTTCAAGATTCAGAGCTGACCTGATTTTGTTCTGAGCCATTGGCGTGACAGTGATGTTGAGACACGTTTGCCATCCATCCTTCCCCCCAGGACTCACACCCCAGCCCATCTGAATTTAGTTGGAGCACATTTCAGGAATTTCAGACCAACTCCCAAAGCATTATGAAATCTGTTGGTGAAAGGGCTCTCTATCTCCAGAAGAGTTCATCATTTTGATCAGTGGTGATAAGACTCCCCTGTTTGACCAGACTCAAAAAAATGGTCCTCAAAAATAAATGAACACTTAGAATTTGTCCCTAAATTATTGTTGTTATTATTATTGTTGTTTTTAGAATTTGTCCCTAAATTATCATTTGCTTTTTCAAAGGAGGGATGGTGAAGATGGGCAGAGAGAGCATTTGAAATCTTTCTCAGTGATGATCTTTCATGAAGTTGAACATTTCTAATATCCTTCTTGGAATAAATGAGGGGAAAAGAAATTTGACTTTGAAATTCAGGTTGCAAATTTAGATTATAATTTCTGATCTTCTTCTAGGGCCCTTAAAAAATTATTAAAGAAAAGGGAGACCTGTTACTTTCTCCTCAATTCTTCCTGAATTCTACGCAGTCATAAAGCAGCAGATGATTTTTTTTCTCTACATTCCTTCTTGGGAACCTGTATTCTTTCTGCCCTATCTTAAGTAGTTTAGTTGACATCTTGACTTAAAAGTGTCCAAATATTGATTGTTGTTTCTTTTGATGAAAGCTATGCATGCTTTCTGTGTATCTATGGCATATTTGTGGAATGGGAATGTTTCCATTCAACCGTGGTTTCCAGCCAAGCAAGGGAACTGTGAGATTGACCAGGGTAAATTAAAAGATCATTCCTAGTCTCCCTATGCCACCTTCCCATTTCCTGAATGGGCGGAGATACTATGAATTTGGAGGTTGGCATAGTATCTTCTTTTTCATATGTAACTAATATAGGACCTGGTGCTCATGGATAGTGTTAGTTAGATTTGTTGAATTACGCTTTGTATGCAACTGGAATAAACAGTTAAGATTAAACCTCCCAGAACTAATTATTTTTGTAGAATGAGATTTGTTTCATTTTTCATTTTGGCTGACTTTATATGGTAGGTTGAATGCCAAAATAAAAGAATGTAGGTGTTCTCAAAAGATCTGGTCATCCACTTTGCATCCTCTGAAATATGTTACTTCCTGCATAATGAAGAAAAGGATTTTCTGCTGGGCAGTGCTTTCCTTATTCTTAAAGAGATTGCTTAAAAGCCAGCCCTGGGAACTTTGTCCATGAGTCTCTGTTAGGAAGAAAGTGTAACACAGGTCTGCAGCTCCTGAGTATTTACTGATTGTAGCCAGTAGTGCTAGGTTCTTTCTCTTATTTTCTCTTGTTTTTTTCTCCCATGGGGGAGAAAAATAGTTTTCAAAACATGACATTCCTGCTTAGAACAACAGCAAGGATCTATCATGCAGCAACCATGAAGGGGGGTGGGGGGGGAGAGTAAAGAAGAGGCTATCAATACTGCAGGTTTTTCTTTACAAGACAGGTGCAGGGAGAATTCTGCAGTTCTTGGACTCCTGATTCATTCACTTCCACTAATTGTGCTGAAGGTAGTTAGCAAAAGTGAACAGGCACACTGTAGCTTTAAAAAGTCAGCCATGAACCAGAAGGCAGTTGGTGCAGCTTGTGTGTGATTCCTAACGTCATGTTGGCTGAGAGCCAGCCTGGTTTTATTTCACTGTGTCAAATTGTACCTCCTTATTGAATTCCTTTGCCAGCCTACTTTGTGAAAGAAAACATTGGGGTTTCTTTGGCTGCTCTTGATAAGCCTATAAAAAATGACATGTTTTAGTTGCTTCTAGGTAGGTTTTCTTTTTACTCTTCCACAAAAAGAAAATAATAATAGTAATAATAATAATAAGACAATGTAGTATGGTGTTACAGAGTATCATTGTTAGTGTTTAGTTTTGTTTTGTTTTTTCTGAGATGCTTAGAAAATGGTGAATGTGTAACAGTTTCCAACTGAAGTGAAATCATTCTTTTGGCATGGAGCAGCAGCACTATCTTCTGTCTACTCTGTAACGGTGTGTGAATGTATGTTAATATCTATATGTCTATTAAATGTTGGATTTCTCTATGAATGATCTAAGTGGTTTAGCAACTGGAAGTTTGTGTGTGTGTGTGCACGTGCACGTGTGTGTTTGTATGTGTGTGTATCAGAAGTGAAGATTATCCCACACTTAACAGTATTATTTGTTAATCATCTACTTCTCGAACAGTGATAAAATCTTGTGAATATACTAAATGATGCACTTGTCATGTCAGAGTAATCCCTAGAGAAGGAGTGCCGAAGTATAAAGTAATTTGAGAGGAAATGTATTTAATTTATGGCTTCAGCTGTAGAACAAGCACGTTTCAGAACTAGTTTTTTAAAGCAGTTTTGTTCATAGCTTTTTCATCTTGCTAATTGCATATTAATTGTGGAGGGTTTTTTATTTTTTCACAGTCCTCATCCTACTAAACAAAAAGACAAAGTGATAGATGCTACTATATCTCCTTGGACGTTTTGGTGATTTTTATGTAAATCTAATGAGCTGCCTCCCCTCTCTTACACACACACACACACACACACACACACACACACACGCACACACCCCAGCACCAACCTTCTGTGCTAAGGGATATCTGACATTTTTGTGAGCTTCCAGCTTTACCACAGCGTGGCCATCTCACAGGTTTTGAGGCTTTCGTTGAGCATATGTGAGGTAGGGGAATACTTGCTGACAAAAGCTTTAAGTGCTCTTTTGCATTGCAATGAAAAAATAGAAGGTTTGTGAGTGAACAAACAACAACAACAAAAAATACAATTAAAAAAAAAAAAGAAATCCTAGCCCCTGGTCTGAAGGGGCAGGAAAAGGGTGATTGTTTTTCTTGACTTTGACTCATTTATGAGTTGCAATGTCTTAAGTGAGAGCTTGGCACCCAGGGGAAGCTGTGCCAGTTCACACAGCACTTGTTTTGAAGGAGGATTCAATTTCATTTGTAAATGCTTATTGTCAAAGCAGGGAGTGCCAGTACAGATGAAAGCACCCCAATCCGCCTCCTCTAGTTCTTTAGGTTTAATCACATCTCTCCTATCTATCGCTGAGGGAACTGGAGGTTTAAACAAACATACGTGAACTGGTGTGAAGCTGTAAAAGGGACCACTATGTTTCCGATTCAGAATATATATTCTTCTCTCACTTTCTAAGAATTAAACACAAGCTTTTCTCCCTTATTGATTAGTTGCTGAAGTAAAGGAACCCTGCAGCCTTCCCATGCTATCTGTTGACATGGAAAACAAGGAAAATGGCTCTGTCGGTGTAAAAAAGTAAGTGAAACTGGCTTGTGAGTTCTGCTTCTGCAAACAACAGAGGGACTTGGTTTCTATTTTTATAATTCTTGCTTATCTACTACAATATACTGTTTGGGGGTGATTTTGCGTGGTCTGCACTGGCCACCAGACTCCCTCCCCCTCCCCCCACAACCCCGGTTGCCTTTTTCTTTATTCCATTTCTAAGACAGAGATGTCTCAGGCATCAAACTGTGCATAAAGGGTTAGGGCGTCAGGCTTTGGAACAGGGACCATGGAGGATCTCAGCCCTGCATTCTGTATATTGAAACAAAACACTGAGCAAACAGACTCTGCCTTCTAAGTCCATTGGCTACAAGGGTGGGGGCAGAATAGAGAATTTGAGTCTTTTTAAATAAAATCACCTCTATCAAAACTGAGACCTTTAGTAAAGGAAAGAAAAAAGCTTTAGTTAGAATACAAAGTTGAACAACTGTGTCCTAACTGATCCTTGAATGTGAAACATTTCAGTATATAGTGTATTTTCATGTTTGTTCTCACATTTGAAACTCTGTGGTGAGTTATATGCTTGATTCTTTTAGAAAGGAAAATTTAGTTGCATTATGTAGCATATTCTGAAACATGCTACATATTTCAGAGTAACTTGTAGGATATCTGTGAGTATATAAAAAATATGTATATCCCTATTTAGATGTTATTTTGAAGTTACAACCACTTGGACTACCAGGAGAAAGTAAGTTCCAAGAGAGTGTTATTGTTCCATTTTTCCCACATCATTTAGTTTAAAATTGCCTTCAACTTGAGCTTTGGAAAAAACTAATTAAATAAATAATGCATAGAAGTTATGATATCTAAATGAGGGAATAGTGTGCTACATGATTGTGAGTAGAGGGTATATTTTGCTTCACAGCAAAGTTACATTAAAATAAACTTAATAAAATCTGCTTTTAAAGATTCTTGGGTAATGTATACATCAGTGCCATGCTGGCATGTTTATCCCATTCTTGAAGTTTAGGGTTGGTAAATACCGGAGAAACAAAAGAAAGAGATGCGCCTTTTTTTTTTTTCCTTTATGAGTTAGATCAGTGCTCTCCAGTAAGTCTAGTACTTTGAACAGTGATGGAAATGTTCTTCACTTGCGCTGTGCAAAATGGTAGCCACTGGTCACATGTGGCTGTTTAAAAATTTGCAATGTGACTAATGTAACTGATAATTGAACTTTTAAGCAATTTTAAAAGTTAACAGCTTTATTGATATGTAATTGACATGTAATAAACTGCATGTATTTAAAGTATAAAATTTGTAAGTTTTGATACTCATATATGCCTGTGGAACCATTACCACAATCAAGATAACCACCCAAATTTCCTTGTAACCCTTTATAATCTCTCCCTCCTGTTCTTCCCTGCCACCATATCCCCAGGCAACCACTGATATACTGTCTGTCACTGTAGATTAGTTTACTTTTTCTAGAGTTTTATATAAATTATTATTCAGAATGTACCTTTTTGAGGGGAGTTTGGGGGGTGTGGTTTCTTTTACCCAGCATAATTAATTTGGGATTCACCCATGTTATAGTGTCTATCAGTAGTTCATTACTTTTTATTACTAAGTAATATTTCATTGTATGGATATACACCAATTTGTTCACTGTTTATCCATCCATTTGCTGATAGACATTTGGGTTGTTTCCATTTTTTAGATATTACAAATAAAGCTGCTTTGACTCTGTGTACAGGTCTGTGTTTGGACATATGCTTTCATTTCTTTTGGATATATAGGAATGGAATGACTGGGCTATCCGGCAGGTATATATTTAACTTTTTAAGAAACTTAGAAATTGTTTTCTCAACTGGTTGTTATTTTAAATACCCACCAGCATTGTATAAAAATTCCAGTTGTTCCATATCCTCATGAACTCGGTATGATCAGTCTTTTTCATATTTGATATTATAGTTTGCATTTTCATTTCCCTAATGACTAAAGATGTTGAGCATCTCATGTGCTTATTTACCATCCATACATCTTTCTTAAGTAAAATATGGTCCAAATCTTTTGCTCATCTTTTTTATTGGGCTAGTTATTTATGTCTATTTTATAGATAATTTTTGTATATTCTGGATACAAGTCCTTTATATACATGATTTGATAATATTTTCCAGTAGTATGTGACTTGTCTTTTCATTCTCTCTAAGGTGTCTTTCAAGGTGTAGGAATTTTTAATTCCAATGAACTCCAGTTTATCAATTTTTTATTTTATGAATAATGTTTATCTTTTTATTTTATTTTATTTTAAAGATTTTATTTGTTTAGTTGACACACACAGAGAGAGAGAAAGAGAGAGAGAGACAGCAACAGAGGGAATGCAAGCAGGGGGAATGGGAGATGGAGAAGCAGGCTTCCTGCTGAGCAGGGAGCCTGATGCGGGCTCAATCCCAGGACACTGGGATCATTACCTGAGCCAAAGGCAGATGCTTAACAACTGAGCAACCCAGACACCCCTATCTTTTTATTTTTTTAAGATTTATTTATGTATGTATTTATTTAAGACTATGCACAGACATATGAGAGCAGGGGAGGGGAGGGGCAGAGAGAGAGGGAGAGAGAATCTTAAGCAGGCTTCATGCCCATGACAGCCCAACATGGGGCTTCATCTCATGACCCTGAGATCATGGCCTGAGCCAAAATCGAGTCACATGCTTAACTGACTGAGCCACTCAGGCGCCCCATGAATAGTCCTTTTAGTGTCATGTCTAAGAATATCTGCCTAACCTAAAGTTGCAAAGACTTACATTTTCTTAGATTTGGGACTGTGAGTTTGGAGTAAATTTTTGTGTATGTTATAAGATAAAGATTAAATTAGTTTCTGTTTGTGGTGGTGGTGGTAGGGTTTTTTTGTCTATGAATATCCAATTGTTCCCACACTGTTTGTTGAAATGTTCCTGCAACTTTGTTGAAAAATAATTGACTATATATGTGTGGATCTGTTTCTGGAATTTTTATCCCATTCATAATTTTGTATATATTTATGCCAATATAACATAGTTGATAACTATAGCTGTATAGCAAATCTTGAAATCAAGTAGTGTTATCTATTTAACTTTGTTCTTTTTTAGACTTGTTTTGTCTCTCCTAGGTTCTTTGCATTTCCAAATGATTTTTAGAATCAATTTGTCAATTTCTACCAAAAACAAAAACAAAAACAACAACAACAAAAACACCTGCTGGTGCTTTGATGACATTGCATTGAATTATATAGATCAACTTAGGGAGAATTGATCTAACAGTATTGGGTCTTCCAACCCATTAACACAGTATTTTTCTCCATTTACTTAGGTCTTCTGTAATTTCCCTCAGCGATGTTTTGTAGTTTCCCATTTGTATGTCGTGCACATCTTTTGTCAGATATATCCCTACATAATTTTATAATTTCATGCTATTATGAATAGTATTGCTTCTTAAATTTTAATATCCAATTGTTTTTTTGATAGTATATAGAAATACTATTGATTTTTGCATATTGACTTTATACTCTACAATCTTGATAAACTCATTTATTATCTAGTAACTCTTTGGTAGATTCCATTAGATATTTAACATAGATAATTATGGGGGCACCTGGGTGCCTCAGTTGGTTAAGCGTCTGCCTTCAGCTCTGGTCATGATCTGAGGATCCTGGGATCAAGCCCCGCATCAAGATTCCTGCTCAGTGGAGAACCTACTTCTTCCTCTCCCTCTGGTGATCCCCCTGCTTGTGCTTTCTCCCATTCTCTCTCTGTCAAATAAATCTTTAAAAAAATAGATAATTATATCTTGTAAGTAAAGAGAATCTGATGTTTTCCTTCCCAATGTGAATGTATTTTATTTTTTTACCAGCTTTATTGCACAGAATAGGATCTCCGCTAACAAATTGCATAGAAGTGATGAGATTAGACAAACGAGTTTTGTTTCCTGAGGGAAAACA
Source organism: Lutra lutra (assembly GCF_902655055.1). NCBI lineage: Eukaryota > Metazoa > Chordata > Mammalia > Carnivora > Mustelidae > Lutra > Lutra lutra. The sequence continues at coordinate 126,414,268 of NC_062281.1, read as the reverse complement.
TTTAGTCTTTTTCCTATCTTTCATTTTCTATATGTGTCTCTTTTTTGTCTGCCTTTGAGATGTTTTTATCATTGATTTTAAAGCAATTGGATTATGAGACGTGGTATAGTTTTCTTCATCTTTCTTGTGGTTGGAATTTTGTTTCGTTTTGTTTTTTGGCTCTATTGGCTGTTTTCATCAAGTTTAGAAGTTTTCCAGGCATCATTTTTTTGTTTCCCTCATTCTTCCTTTGGTGATTCCAATTATAGTGTATTTGATCACTTGATATAGTGCCACAATTCACTAATGCCCTAGGTTTTTTTTTCGTTCATTTTTCTCTGTGTTTCCTTTTGGATGGTTTCTATTGTTTTGCCTTCAAGGTCACTAATCTTTCCTTCTGAAATGTATAATCTATTGTTAATCCCACTCACTGTGTTTTCCATTTCAGACAATGTAGGTTTCATCTCTAGAAGTTCAAATTTCGTCTTATTTTTATATGTTGATATCTCTGTTTAACATTTTTAGTCTTTCCTCTTGCTTCTGAACATATGAAGTATAGTCATTGTAACTGTTTCAGTGTCCCTGTCTACTAATTCTGTCATTTTTCAGTCCATTTCAGTTGACTGATTTCTCAGTGAATGGGTTATATTTTTCTACTCCTTTTCATACCTGATAACATTTTTTTTTAATTTATTTGTCAGAAAGAGCGCGCGTGCAAGCGCACAAGCAGGCAGAGGTGGAGAGAGAAGCAGGCTCCCTGCCGAGCAAGGAGCCCAATGCGGGACTCGATCCCAGGACCCTGGAATCATGACCTGAGCTGAAGGCAGCGGCTTAACCAACTGAGCCACCCAGGCATCCCGATACCTGATAACTTTTGATTTGAGTGTCAGATACTGTGAATTTTTATGTTTTTGGGTACTGGGTATTTTTATAGGAATTATAAATATCCCTGATCTCTGTCCTGGGTGCAGATAGGTTACTGGGAAACAATTTTTAATCCTATTAAGTTTTGTTAGCAGGACCAGAGCTTCATTTAGTCTAAGGGTATTTTTCCCCACTTACTGAGGCAAGACCCATCTTTGTACTCTAGCCAGTGCTCATGAATTATGAAGTTTTCCTCTCTGGTAGATGGAGACATGCACTTTTCCCATCCCTGCATAATCCCTGAGGATTGTGCTCTCTAATTCTTTGGGGTGGTTCTTTCCCCAGACTCAGTTAGTTTCCTCACATGTACGTGATAATCATTGCTCTGCTGAGTACTTGAGAAAGCCTCTGTGCATCTCCAAAGTTTTCCTGCTGAGAACTTTCTCCTCTGTCTTTAGGACTCTCCTCTGTGAACTCTTTCTTCAGGGAGTAGTGAATAGAGCTTACCTTGCTTGTTTTCCATCCCTCGGGAATCACTGTCCTTTATTACCTATGTCCAGTGTCTTGAATGTCATTCTTTTATATATTTTTTTCTACTTTTTTCATTACTTAGGCAGAAAGATAAATCTGGGCCTTTTTACTCCATCTTGACCAGAAACAGAAGTTCCAGTTAATTATTACAACAGTTAATGGTTAACCTAATGGACAGTGTAGAGTTAGATTATAATAGAATCCCAAAAGGCACAAGATGTAGACTCTTACAGCTGTTTCTGAGATCTGCCAAAACTGGGGCTTGTTTTGCTTTCATTTTATTTCCAGACATGGAAATATAGTTGCTTTACTTGGGAAAGTACTGTCACAAAGGGTCATTTCCAAAGAAGTCTAGGATAATAACCCTTATTCACTGGCCACATACTTCTGATCAGAGCTTTAGTTTTGCAAGGATACTGTTTATGAAGTCCCTTCATATGTTTAGTACTTTCGTGTGAGACTTGTCAATCCTCACAACAACATTTTAAGACATACGTTATTATTCTCATCTTACAGATGAGTAAACTAAAGCTCCAGGAGGTTGAAACCATATTATTAAAGTGGTATTTTACATGTTTTATACTAAAATTTCTAAGTCCATTTTGTATTTTATCTCTTATATCTCAATTTGGAAATAAAATTTTCATTGCAAATATTTGATCTGTATTAGATTTCATAAGATTTACAGTTGAAAAAATAGAATCACATATCCAGGTAATTCCAAGCATAGTTAAAAGTTCCAATAAATGAATCAAGTACCAAAAAATTATTTTTGTATTATATGCATATACATTGACACAACTGGTTCTTCTTTTTTGGAAGATTTTATTTGACTTTGAAACAAATGCATATCAATTTCAAAATGTCTTTCCAAGTTAAATAAATTTACTAAAACTTATACCAACTCAATGTAATTAACATTGAATTCAAAGTGGTGTTATATAAATTTGTAAATAACTAAGTTTATCAATGTCAGTATATCAGTTTTCAAATTTTTCTTAAAATTGTTTTATGTTAGAAAAATGTAAAATTATTATTGCATACTATCATTGGATTGTATACTCTGAAAAATTTCAATTTCAAATTTTGTGCCTGTCTGGCTGGGTCACAAATCAGCTTCTTTTTTTTTTTTCCCTCAGGGAGATATAAATTTAGTTCATTCACATGTAGTGTGATATCAATGAGAAAATATAATATACTGTGCCATTTTTTGATCTTCATTGAAAATTTGGCAAGCACTCATTTGCTTTAATAAAATCTTGAATTAGAACAATGGTAGATCTTTGTAAACTTCTAGGACTTACCCAACAAGCATTGGCAAAGAACACACATCATTATATTCCTTGTATTTTATTTTTTTCCCCCACAATTCCATTATATGACATTGCAATGGCATTTCCAAATATATAATGATTATTTAACAATGATATCCATGACATTTCAAGAGTCTGCTTTAGAAAACTGAACATGAATATCATACAGTAGAATAAAGCATTAAGGGAAACATTAGTCAGTTGTTTTAGAATTACATTAAACCCAGATTTTTTTTTAGTTAATGTGGCTGAAGTACCGTTATTAGAATAGAATTTAATTTTTCACATCTAGCTGAAATTCTTCTTTGGCAGATATAAAAGATTTAAAAATATTTATGTCTGAGTTCAATTTTTCAGGCCATAAATTGACAGTATTTCTTCATAAATTTGGAAGTTTTTCAAAACAAAGCATACTTCCAGTATTAATTGGGCAATGTCTTTTATGTTGCACTATTCATTGAAAGCTAAAGAAAAGTAATTGTGTTTTTCAAATTTTGAACCAGTTGATATTGTTAAAAAATTTTGTGTTCAGGCGATTTTTGGGTGGCTTGACTGAAAAATCTTTCACTTTTTGTGAAGTACCTTTTTAGTCTTTTCTCATAATATACAAGAAAACTGAATATAACCAGATGTCTATGGAAAAATTGTTTTCTTTTTTGTGCAAGAATCCAAGCCATTTATAGCTATACAAATTTATAAGCTCAGATTCTGTTTGAAATCACTTCAAAACATTTTGTTGGACATTTAATTTTTAATTCATGTGGCTAATAGCATTAATTCTTTTTTGATCATTGAGAAGAAAGTTACCAAATTTACTATATATCTACTGAAAAGGTCTTAATACTGTCCATTTTATTATCTTTATCATTTTTTTTTGCATAACAAACAAACAGCTTTTTTTCCTTTTGCTCTGCTCCAGCAAATTGCAATTGCTATTCATTGTGAAATTTCCAGTATACTTTCAGCCAGCCTCCTTTTTTCTTTTTTTCTCTCCAACCTCCCTTTTTCTTTACTGTTCTGGTTCTAGTGCTAGTTTCTGCATCAACTCTCAATTCTTCATCAGTAGTATGCTACCTTTTTAAACTTTAAAAATTTATCCATACTTATTTCAACTAAAATTTATTAAAATTAAAGTAGTTAAGAATGTCAACTTAATTACCACTTGTGACATACAAAGAGATTCTCATAACTTGAGCTGTCTGCATCAGACACATTACAGTGTTACATGAGTATGTAAGAAAACATCGTTTGAACTGAATCAGTTGATACCAACTAGACTGGCTATATGTTTATGTATAATACTGGAGAGGACACATGCATCTGATAGGAGAACTTTCAACAAATTAGCTAGGTGATGCAGCAGTTAAAGTGAAATGCTGTCATACCAAAACAATGGAGCTGTGTTTAACAGAAATGTATTTTATATCTGTTAAAGTTTTTACATTTAAATTTAAACTAATAGGGATGCCTGAGTGGCTCAGTTGGTTAAGCCACTGCCTTCGGCTCAGGTCATGATCCCAGGGTCCTGGGATCGAGTCCCACATTGGGCTCCTTGCTCCTTGCTCAGAGCCTGCTTCTCTCTCTGCCTCTGCCTGCTGCTCTGCCTACTTGTGTTCTCCCTCTCTCTCTCTCTCTCTCTGTCTCTCTGACAAATAAATAAATAAAATCTTATAAAAAATAAAAAAATAAATTTAAACTAATAAAAAGTAAATACAATTAATAATTCAGTTCCTCAGTCAAATAGTAAATGCCCAATAGCTACATGGGATTAATGGCTACCATATTGCGTAGGTTAATGCCAAGTGAAGCTCTTGCACACCTGCACCAGGAGAAAGATTACATGAATAGGAAACTGAGGATGATGATTACCTCAGGTCAGGGGAGTGAGGGGAAATGGATGTGGTTATTGTCCAGATCCCAACTTTTATTTTGCCTGGCGGGTTCATGTGTGTTTATTAAGTCTTGAAATAACTAACTAAATAACTAAGAAGGAGCCATTTTGATAGTCTGAACTATATCCTTCTACAGTTTGTATACAAGTACTTTCTGTATCCATATGTGTACACATAGTCATGCAATACAAGAATGTACACAAACAGACACATATATTCAAAGGACACATAAAATAAGCTGTTATTGAACAAATGGGATTATAGTATTCTCTTTTTGTGGATTGTAGATGCACAGATTTTGGATTAATCATAGACCTTGGTACATGACACTCTTATTATCATTGTTCTACGTTTGGACATGTTAGATCAATGTTAGAATTTTTACTAAATTCTAAAAAAAAATTATAGGTATTTTACATGTATGTGCCTATCTCTACAAATCATAAATATTCAATGTCAAATATATATTTAATATGTAACTTAATTTAATACTTATATATATGTGTATATATATGTATATTTTTGCCATTCACTTAGTCTTGCTCCCTTTTTCAACAGTGGGCCTTTTTTCCCCTTCTTTAATTGTCTTCTAGGATAGAGGAGGAACCAATGCTCCCACCCAATAGATGCTTATAATAAGTTAGCAGCTTTTCAGCAGGAAGCAGTTTATTTCTCTTTCACCACCATGCCCCTCACCCCTCAGTGGGGAAACTCTACTGCAATAGAAAACTCACAGTAGCAAGGTTTAGGAGGGCTTTCTTTTAAGATTTTATTTATTTATTTGACACAGAGAGAGAAGGAGGGTCCTAGTGAAGGGAGGGGAAGAGAGAGAAGGAGAACCAGACTCCCCACTCAGTGGGGAGCCTGGTGTGGGGCTCCATCCCAGGACCCTGGGATCATGACCTGAGCCGAAGGCAGAGGCTTAACCCACTGAGCCATCCAGGCACCCAAGGACTTTCAAAAGAAGCTACTTCTTATTAATGTCATGTCTTTTCTTGCATCTGTATCTCACCATATCCTCTGCCTTTGCAGTCAGTATATGGTTTAATTTTGAAGAAGGGCTTTTTTTTTAAATTTTGGAACTAAAATTCCTTTTATAATTAGGAATATGATACTTTTCTTCTTAATGGGTACTATAAAGTTTTAACTTGATTTAATAGTATAATACTAACTTTTGAGAGTCTGTTACCTGTAGTAACTATTAAGCCTTAATTTTTTGCCCATGTGAATTAGAGGGTTAGCAGGTGAATGGTAGATGTAAAATATTAGGGTAGAGTTAGAAATTATTATTAGCATTGCTAGAATTTGAAAACTCTGAACTTATTGTAGAATTATCAAAGAGACTTTTCATATAACAATAATAACAATGGCTATTCTTACTTTACCTCATTAAAAAAAATCTAACAATGCATATGGGTACAACAATCCACCAGTCAGGTCTCCATCTCTAAGAGAAGCAGTCACATCTATGGTTAAATAAAGAACTTCATGGGATATAGGATACTTGGTTATTTGCCTGGAACACTTGCCTGGCTACACAGCAAAGGAAAAAGAGGAAACTTGTAGAAATAATTATGTGTCTGATCATTGGGTTTCAGCTTTTGCTCATTTACTCCTAATTCTGTCCTTTTGTGGTGCTGCATAACTAACTAGCGGTCCTTAGATATGTGTTCTTTGAAAGCAATGAGGAATTGTATCCAGCTGCTAGGTAGTTCCTGGGTACTCTCTCCCCATCAAGCCCCTCTCATCTGTTCTGCCCACCTTTCCCAGACCCACAACCACACTGCTTGACTCTCTACCTGAATGCAGTGAATGATGGTTCCCACCGTGCTGTTCTTTCCAGGGGACAGCAATCTGGAACAGGGAGGCGATCACGATGGTGAGATACCTCTATACTAAATGCAAGGGAAATAGAACTCCCGAAACATTTTAAGGGGCTAAATACCAAATGCCTCTTAATGGTTTGTTAGGGAAGGAAGAAAGAAAGGAAGGAAGGCAGGAGGGAGGGAGGGAGGGAGGGAAGAAGAAAAGATAGCAGGAGAGGGGAGGTAGCCTGAGTCCTGAGCCCATAATTCAAACTTGAAAAATAACCTTTCTTACCAGGATCCAATGTTATAACTCTTCTGCAGATATGTTTGGTGGGATAAGTCAGGGTGCTATATGGTTTCTTGAATACAGATGTTATATAGGAGTTAATGGTGATTCTTGTAGCTGGTACAGTTTTATTTTTCTTAGTGAGGCTAGAATTCATTCCTTAATATTATATAGTGATCTGTTCACTCTGATATATACTGTATGGCTCAGGCAGCCATAACAAAATACCATAGATTGAGTAGTATAAAGAACAGAAATTTATTACTCACACTTTTGGAAATGGGGAAGTCCAAGATCAAGGTACCAGCAGATTCAGCTCCTGATAAGAGCTGTCTTTCTAGCTTGTAGATGGTCACATTCTCCTTAGATCTTTATGTGCACTTCCTGGGGTGTGTGTATGCTGGCTCTTACAAGGCCACCAATCCTGTTGGATTAGGATCCCACACTTATGACCTCATTTAACCTTAATTGTCCTATCTCCTAAAAGCCCTAAGTCTAAATGCTGTCACATCAAGGGATAGGGCTTCACCATACGAATTGACGGGGAGGAGGGCATAATTCACTTTTGCCATATGGCCTTATAATAAATATTTCATTATTCCCTTAAATGATAACTTGAGTTAAGAATTGAGTCTGTTTATTGTTTTGATTTGTACCGTTATGTCCATTGCAAATGACTACCTTAAATAAGTGTACATTTAGAAAGAGTAAAATGCATAAAAACCATAGAGTCAGCCAGGCGTATCATTTAAAGCATGAAAACAACAGGAGTTTCATCAAATCCAGCAAAATTCACAAACGTGCATTATGTATGTTTTATACATGATCAGCCCTGAGGAGTTGCTGTTTTCTACATAGTGGCTGGTATGCTACAGTCATCCCTACAGAAGGAAAACCGAGTTTGTCTAAACAATAAAGCCATACCTAAGTCCTTTGGCAGAGTGAGCTCTGTGCTGTGGCTCAGAACAGGGAGGGAAAGCTCTTCAGGTGGTCCTTGCACAGTTGTCTTTGGTACTGACTGGGATATGAAACACATGCGTATCTGTGCTTTAGCCTGAATTTTGGTGTGACTTATATCTGATGATGAATAAAAAATTAATTCATTGCATGCTCCTGAGAGGAGTGTCCTTATTTACACTTGTTCAGAGGTTTTTTTTTTGTCCTACAAAGTTGAGAACAGGTAAGGAAGGGGGGGCAGTTATAGAAATCCCTTGTTTTCAGAAAGATGGGGTGGAGTGCTGGGGAGGCATTCCCAGCAGAGATATGTCAAAGACAGAGTGCCATGTGCTTCCAGAAGGGAGCCATCAGCCTGAAGTAATTTCTGTTACAGAGGAGAGAAGTGCAGGAAGATGTCCTGTCTGTCCCTGGGACTGCTGCTGCTGTTTCTTCTGATTTAGGGCTCCAAGGTCTCTACATACCTAACACAGCCTGACTCCCCTTGCCATGGTGACTCTTACTTCTCTTCCTTCCTCTATCTCTCAATTCCTCCTGCTCCTTAACCACCCTCTGGAATAAGGCAGGTGACACCCATAACCATAACCTTTTTCATCATTTAGCTGACTCAAGATTTTCCCCTTCGCGAGACAATGGGTTCCCAAGGCTCATCAAGTGCCTGGCAGCTTCAAATTAATTAATGATTGGAATAAAAGATTGGGCATATTAAGAACAGGACTTTTAACCAGTACCTCTTAAAATGACTAAGGTTCTAAACTTTGGAAGCTGAACCACAGAGCTTTGAAGCGTAACCAAGCTGTGGATATGGGAAAATCCAGGATGTTGCCCAGTTGGATTTCAGTACAAACTTAGAATGGGAAATAAGCCTGGGAAGTTATGTTTGAATCAAATTTCTGAATGCCAAGCTAAAGAATTTGAAATATACAGAAGGCTTGAAGAATTATTTGCTTTTTCAGTGTTTCCATTGCTTGAGTATGCTGCAGCTAAATGCAGACAACTTTTATTTATCAGAGTATTAAAAAATGAAAAATGTCCTGTCAAGAACCTTTGAATCATCCTTTCTCTTTTTAGTCCTGCCTTTTAGCCAGATCCCTGCTAATTTGGTTGAAGGGAGAGGAAGAAAGAAGTAGAGATAAAACTAAAGCCTATTTAGTGGCTTCATTGTTAGATATGTCACAAGCCAAAAAAAAAAAAAAAAACAAAACAAAAAAAAATTATTAATTTATTACAGTCAGAATTATATTGCTTTTAGCCATAGGCTGTTCTAAGATATGGGCAAAGAGTAGTTTAATTTAATTTTGAAAATAAGTTGTAAAGATCAAGGCAGTACAGAATTAGAATGCATTTCTGAGTGGTAACATTGAGAGTTACCTTTATAAAAGGAGTAATGTGATAAATATATCACTGTAATATATTAACTAATGCCTAAAATAACTTTTGCTCTGAACTTTAAAGCAGAAATGCAATTAATGAGTATAATGGAGTTTTGAAGTCTCATATGAATTGTATTTATCCATAGTTGCCTTTTGGTCTCATCAGCCTTCAGAATCTAGAATATCGCAAGTACTAAAAACTATACACATGCTAGATTCTAAGAAAGGGTTTCAACTATGTTCCACCTGCCTTCACTAATGTGTAAAGGGGAAATGGAGACCTCAGCTGCCAGCGCTTAAAATTATAATATGTCAACATGAAAAACACTCACAGTAAGGTCTCCATCTGCATGTATCTGCCAAATTTGTTATTTACTGCATTTCTGTCCCAATAATTGTGTCTCTAGCTCTCTTTAAAAGTGAGGCGATTGTTTAATTAAGGGATAATTGTTTCCCAGTGTGAATTATCCATGCATGATATAATTTTTACCAATATATGATGTACTTAACCCATATGCACAGCGACTAAATGGTGATTGGGTTAAATGGAAACATTGGTTTGATTAGGTGATGGGATCATAGATAAATTCTGCCCTACGATTCTTGCTAATTTTCTGTAATAAATTAAAATACATACATATTTTTTAAAGATCTCATGCCTGGAAAAAATATTCATGAATTTATCATCTTTATACATTATATTTTAAGAAACTTTTTTTTTTGCTATGATGATAGTGAAATAATAAATATCAAACAAAATAATGGAACTTTTATATCTGCCATCTCATTTCATCAGTGCAAAATTAACAGCCGCAATGGGAACCACCATCTGGGAGGTGTTTTAGACAGCACCATTTAAATTCCTTTTGCAATTTGACACGCACAAGTTATAAGAAAAGATCTGGAGAGAACAGTCCATTTAAAAGGAAACAGAGTGTCTCGGTTTGCTCACAAATAGCAGTCCTTTAGGAGACCTATGGCTTTCTCAGTTGGGAAGGGTGACACTTAAATCCATCCTGTGAAATGCACTCATAATTGCATGTAGCCTCAGCACTCCATGCGCCCCCCACCCCAACTCCCACTTTCAGGTTGCCCCTGATCATTGCCAGTTTTCTCCTTAAAACTGTTCACTAAAACCACTAGATGCCCAACGAAATTATTCATCATACTTTAAAATAAACAACCTTGAAGTGATAACATGTGCCCACATGTACCTACCTCTGCAAGCCATCCCCTCTAAGGCCTAACTTAGGAAGTGTGTGGAGCAATAGAAGCCTTTCAGAATTGCCCTGGAAGATCCTAAGTTGTCCTAATTAGGCAGAACCTTTTGGGCCCTCCAGCAGGTGCGTCCTCAGTAGCACTTGTTCAGCCCTCAGCTCTAGTATCACTTAGAATTAGCTGTTCACATGTCTGCTTCCCTCCCCAGATCGCTAGCTCTCTGAGGGCAGGGACTATGCATTCCTATCCTTGTAATCTGGCATCCAGCCCTGGACTGAGAAGTCAGTAGGCTTAAATATTTGTTGTATCGAGGAGTTGATTGGAAAAGCATAGATTTGGAAGCAAGCATGTATGAAATCCAATCCTGGCTTTATCTACTATGTGGTTTGGGGTGAGTTTCTTAACCTTTCTGAGCCCTGGTTTCCTAAAAACAGGTTACAGTAGCCAATTGATAAGGAGTTAGGAGGTTGATCATGGGAAATGTAGGAAGAGCATATTGTAGATTCTATGTACTCTGGTTCTTACTCCACAGGTCTAACGGAGTTTCGCTGTGCATCAGCAATGCACCTGAGACCTGAGCTAGGTGCAGAAGAGCTGAAGAGAGGAAGGCTGTCAGGCCTAAACTTAGGGTGGATCAATCACTAAATGGTTTCATGCCCCTCATTTCTTCTGCATGGGTCTCCTTACCCTAAATATGAGAACGTGCCTAATTTTCCATCGCTCCTCTTCTTCATGCCATACTATCAGTAGTACCGTAGTCTTTGTTCTCTACCGCATTGCTAATACTCAAGAATATTTCACAATTATGGAAGTGATGATGTCATATCCCAGTGGAATAAGAATCAGGAAAGCCTCTCATCCTAAAAGTACAACGTAGCATGCTTTGTTATTACAATTAGATAACTATTCTTTATGAGAAAAAGCAGTTAATTGGAGTCAGCCACAGGGAGAGTGGATTCAGATGTTTTCTGGGGCACTTAAAAGTATATCCGACGGGATTCTGCTCACTGCCAGAAGTGAGCTGATTAGGAAACTTAAAAGATTTGTTAGAACAGTGAACTCCTTTCTAAACATTCTTCAAACCTACCTTAAGCAAGAGAGGAAAAGAAAATGGTACCTTAAAAGAACTGCCCAGTGTCAGCTGTTGATGGCCTGTGTTAATAGGATGACGGAAAAGTCCCAGCATGTGGGTAATTTTTCAAAAATCCATTTAGCTTAAAAAAAAAAAATTTAGCTTTGACTTTAAAATACATAGTTAATGTGTGGCAATATTAGGGTGAAAGTAGTTTTTCCCCGTGTATATTACCTGTTAAATGTTAGGTAGGGTTGTGTGTGTGTAGTAAGCACGCATATATATGAATGCATATGTACATGTGCACATGCGTGTTTACAGATTGACAATCTCTAAGCTCAAAAGGGAAAACAACTATTAACTAGTAAGCTTTGCTTTTCAATTAAAACATTGTGTTGATAAGTCATTGTTGAAGTGTGCCATTGATTGAAGGCTCTCTTGAAGACAGAGGTTTGGTTTTTTAATCAAATATTTTAAGTTCCTACTATGAGCAAAACATTATGCTGGGGATGAGGCAGAGGCATAGCTTGTCCCTTGACTTTTAGGTGTTTGAAGGTTTTCAGGAATCCTCAAAGTCTGGGCAATTTCATTTCCTTCAAAAGTAACACGAATCCTTTCCACTTTCACTAGCATGTTGAACCTCCTACCTATGCTTAGTTCTAGGCCCAATTTTCTTCTCACCCTCTCCGAAGACTTCAGTTGCTATCTAAAAATTCTATCTCCTAAATGTGTACCTCCAGCCCACTCATCTGTTTTGAGCACCAGACTCAGTCCCACATTAAATCTCTGCTTGGATGTAGATGGTACCCAAAATTCAGTGTATTCAACTAAACCTGGAAGTGCCATCTAAGTGAAGTTACCACCATCCATCCAGTTCCATGACACTTCCATCTCCTTCATTCTCTATATCTAGTCCACACTAAGTCATGCTGATTTTCTTGGATAAAAATCTTTTAAATCCACGCACTTCCTCTCCTTGTCCATAGCCACCACTCTAGTCTGGATCACCATGATCTCTTGCATGGATGACTGCAGCAGACCACCTCTCACTGGCACCCCTCCATCCCCCTTTGGCTCATCTCTAATTCTCTTTTTCAAAATGCAAATCTGATCAGGTCATCCCCTTTACATAAGGCCATTTAGCAAGTTTTATTGCTCATAGACAAAAATCCAGAATCCTCAATGTGGCCTCCAACACCTGCATGGCTCCCTTGACTGTATGTATACATTCCTGCCGAAGATTCTGGAATAATCTTCACCTGATTTCATTCTGTTAACTTCTGCCTTCTTTCTAGACCTTACCCCAAGTGAAACTTGCATGGGAATGCATCTGCTGGCTCCTTAAACTGCCATAGTACAGTATACCTGTCCATAGCACTTACCACAATGTGCAGTTGTGCATTTAGTTGTATGATTACTGATTATCATCTCTCCCCACAGGACTGTAGGTCCACAAGAGAGCAGACCATGTCTGTTTGCTCTTTAGTGTATTCCTAGCAGGAGAGCTGGCAGGAGCTTTGTTCTGAAGGATTTCCCAAGCCAAGTTAAGCTATTTAGAATTCATCTTTAAGGCAATAGAAGGTTTGGTGGATTTTAAGCAGGGGAGCAATGTGATTAGATGTACACTGTGGAAGAATCACTTTGGATGAGGTATAGATAAATCCAGACAAATACTCCTGAAAGAGAAATGAGGCAAAGTCACAGTAATGGTAGATCCTTGCCATTCTTTCTCTATTCTACTTTTCCTATCCCTCCTTTCTAAATCTAGTGAGATAAATTACCCATAGAACCTCTCAGATGCTTGGTCATCATAAAGTCATGTGACTGCTGGTTGAGTTCCTAAGTATATGCTTGATACTAGGAATAATAAGATGATTCAGGCCCAGTTGTGTATTCCCAGCCCACATCTCCCACTCTGATGGAAGAGACTGCTCAATAAGAAGAGAGTATGATCCAGCGTGGAAAGTGCTGCAATGGGAGTTTGAATGGAGTTCTCGAATGCAGAGAAGGTTATAACTAAAACAGTTCCCTGGTGGGGCCAGAAAATGCCTCACAGAGGAGGTGGCATGGGAACTAGGATGAACTAGATAGGAATGGTGGATTGTATCAAGTAGACACAAATGAGGGAGCATTGTAAGTGTCTGGAATAGCACATGCAAAGGCCCAGAACTATGAAAGGGCACAGCATACTGGAGAATGGCTTTAGCTCTGTGATTTCACAGCTGTAGAGAGGATATGTTGGGATGGGGATGGGGAAGGTGGTAGGAGAAGGGAAAAGACAGGTGCATGGGGGCCGTATTGTACAGGGCCTGGTGTTCTTAATTCAGGAGTATGAGTATCATCCTGTGAGTTGCCAGAAATCATGAAACCACTCCTAATATCTCTGGATTAAAAACCAATTCATGAGGAAGCACTTCATATGAAGGGCCTAATGGTTTATGAGGAAAACAATGACTGAGCCAATAAGAGCGACAATGTCCTGAGCCCAAGAAATACAAGAATGATTATGGTCCTGAGAGGAAAAGTGGAATCTGGGCCTCTGAGGGAAGAGAGGGCCACGGATCTAGCAAGCTGGCCAGGGCCTGCCCCTAGGAGACTGAGTAGTAAGCCGAGCCACACACTCTTGCATGCTCCACTGCTCCAAGATTCTGGGTTTGTGTTTTGCAGTTCCATGGAGAATGGGAGGCCGCCAGATCCTGCAGACTGGGCCGTGATGGATGTTGTCAACTATTTCCGAACAGCAGGATTTGAGGAGCAAGCTAGTGCTTTTCAGGAGCAGGTAAGTCGGTCCAGAGAAACCCACAATGAACACAGTTACCTCTTCCTTGTGGCAGGCAGAGGGAGCAAGGAGGAAGAGGACCAGAGAGCAGTGAGGGATCTATGAGGCTCTGCATGTCCTCTGCATAAACACCCATCATGCTGGACTGCTGAGGAGGGTGGGAAAGGCGAGAAGGAAAGTGACGAGCAAATGATTCCTTCCTGAGAGAGGGGAACCCAATCCCTGGGACACAGTCTCAGCTTCAGGAAGGAGGGCTAACACTCATTTACATCTGCATCTGCTGAAAGATGGGACGGCTCTACCTTCACCACAGACACACTGGAAAGCAGAAAGTGAGAGGAAAGGGAAATGAGGGGCAGATCTGACTAGAGACATACAGCACTGTCCGTTAATGGTCCCGGCACCAACCGAGCTAGGAAACCCCCTCCAATTTGTGTTCCAGGTACTTAACAAGGTAGAGTGGAAAGAGTACAGATTTAGAGTCAAATCCTGTTTCTTCTAACTCTGTGTGACCCTGGGCGAGTTCCTATCTCTCTGAGTCTTGCTTCACATCAATGCCCAACTTGATAGGTGGTAGTGTGAGGATTAAGGGACCTTGTCCACACAGTGCCTAGGGTAGGTCCTGGTACAGTATTGATGTCCCCAAAGTGCTAGTTCCCTTCCCTCGGATCCAGGGTTCATATTGGAAGGAGGGAGTAGGGGGTCCCTCTCCATTATCTGGGTGTTTCCTGACTCCCATTTTTTAGGCTGGGCCAGCTCTCTAAACATAGTGCCCAAAGGGGCTTTGACCATGAGGAAGCAAATTGAGGGGACATGTTGTGGTCCACACCAGACCAGCTCTATAGGGAAACAGAGATCCTATCTCCCTATCAGTGAAGGCTGTAGTTTTCTAAGCATTACGTTTACTTCTCCAGTTTTGTAATATCAATAGAATTATAAACTGAAGAATGTGTCTGGCTGCTTCTTCCATATCCATTTAGCTCTCTTATTCTCTTAAGCCAGGTTTGGCTAGTGAAACTTTATATATATATATATATATATATATATATATATATATATATATATATATATATCTCAATCTCTAAATCTCCTTCAATATTTTCTTCAAACCTGATCTCTCTTTCTCTCATTCTCTCTCTCTCTCTATACACACACACACACACACACACACACATATATAGTTGTTGCTATTGGTAATTTGGAAAATTTGCTGAAATAGCAGCTTAAATCACTTCACACTCACAAGAATAGCTAAAATTAGAAAGATTTATAAATTTAAACATTCAAGAGGAGGTAGAACAAACACATTTTCCTTTATTGTTGGTGGGGATGTAAAATACTCATACATCTACCCCATGATCCAGCAGTTTAAATCCTGAGTATTTACCCAAGGGAAATGAAAACATATGTCCACAGATTTATCCAAAATTATTCTTAGTGGCTTTATTCATAATAGTCCAAAACTGGAAGCCTAAGTGTTCATCACTGGGAGAATGTGGTAGAGTCACACAATGGAATACCACTCGTAATCCAAAGGAACAAACTAGTAATATGTAAAGCAGTTTGGATGAGTCTCAAAGTATCATACTGAGTAAGAGAACCCTAACAGAGGAGTTCATATTGAACAGTTCCTTCCTATCTTAGCCCATTTGGGCTGCTATAATGAAAATACTATAAACTGGGTAGTTTATAAGCAATAAACATTTACTTCTTACAGTTCCAGAGGCTGGGGATTCCAAGACTAAAGAAACTGTAGACTGGGTGTCTGGTGAGGGCCTGCATCCTAGACAGCTGTCTTTTTGCTGTGTCCTCACATGGAGGAAGGGATGCGTGAGCTCTCTGGGACTCCTTTTGGAAGGGTACTAATCCATATAATCACCTCCCAAGGACCCTACCTTCTAACACCATAATCAATTATCTCTAATACTCCCGGGAGATTACATTTCAACATATGAATCTTGGGGAGACATAAACATTCAGACCATAGCAATTTCATCTAGATGAAAGTTGAGAACAGGAAAACACATCATTGGTAGCAAGAATTAAACAGTGGTTGCCTCTGGATAGGTGGGAGTGGAGAATGGCTGGAAAGCGGCATGAAGGAACGTTCTGGGTCCCAGTGAGGGTCTGGGCTACAGGCATCTGCTTCAGTAGAGGCACTGCAGATGCGCAGACATGTACAGATGTTACAGATCTATGGGCTACATAGCCTTTACATTTTACCTCAAAAGAAAAGGAACTATAAAAAACATGAAGCAATTAGTCGTAGGCAAACTAAAGTGTTTAGGGGAATACACTGATTTATACAACTTACTTTGAAAAGCATCAAAATATGGGTTGACAGTTGGATAGAAGAATGAGTAGAGGGGTAGACATATGATAAAGCAAGTATAGAAAATGTTAACTGTAGAGTCTAGGTGGTGGTCATACGGGTGTTCACTGTATGTTCTTACAACTTCATGTTTGAAATTTTTTTTAATAATATTTTATTTATTCACTTAACAGAGAGAGACCAAGGTCACAGGTAGGCAGAGAGGCAGGCAGAGAGGGAGGGGGAAGCACGCTCTCTGCTGAGCAGAGAGCCCGATGCGGGGCTCGATCCCAGGACCCTGAGATCGTGACCCGAGCTGAAGGCAGAGGCTTAACCCACTGAGCCACCCAGGTGCCCCTGAAAATTTTTATAATTAAATCATGGCGGGAAAAAGCTCAGGTGGAAAGGTGAAGGCCTATCAGCTGGAACATATTTTATTGTAGTTTTTAGTGGAGTAATATCCATTTGTGTCATTATAGTTGAATAGCTCTCTTCTGAAATTAAATTTAAATAATATTGTAAAAGGTTAACAAAAAAAAAAAAGGGGGGACTTAGCTAAAAGGTCTCTTGGCCCAATTCCCAGCTGTCCAAAAGCATTTTTAAGATTGGGCTTTTATTCAGACTCCTCTGAGGCAGTTGTCCCAGATTGGGTGGGGAGTGTCCTTTGGGCCTTCCAGATTCTGTGCAGGACCTCAGAATGGAGCTGGCCAGCTCTGAGCTTGGCCCAGAAATGGACCCTTTCTCCCAGGAATGACATCATTCTGGCGTCAGCAATACTGGGAAGCAAAAGAGAACAAACTCTCCCAAAGGTCTTCATTCAGAAGTCTTTCAAGTGGGGAAAGGGCATCATCTTGCTACTGTGCTGAGCCCAACTCAGGAGCCTGAGAAATGAATTCCCAGGGCACTGGAGTTTTGCAAGCATGGTCTAGAAGCTCAAGCTCCTTCATTCTCATGGAAGGGCAATTGAGTAGAGGAAAGAGTCTCCCTTGAATTATTCCCTGGAAGTGATCCAAATCTTCCTCCTGCAGTGTAATTCTCATCCTCTTTCCTCTTCTCTTTAAAGGAGGTAGAGGGAGGGCAAGGAGGGAACCACTAGTCAGGCTCAGCCTGATAAGACAAGTAGCTGCTGTGATTTCCATGAGGACTGAGAATCAGCATCCTTTACTAGGTTACCCTGCCTCTTCCATCATCATGCCTCAGAAAGCTTTATGTTTCACCTTCAAGGATCTTCCTGTTAGTGAACCTCAAGCTCACCCTAGGTGGGAAGGCCACCACCCCCAGCCCAAACATGTGACCCTTCCAGGCACATCTTCTAGGTCATGACAACTGAGAAGCTATAAGAAGGACCACATGCTGAAATCTCAAGAAAAACTTTGCCCTGCCATTGGACAGAAACAGGACCCGGCTGGAAAGTACCCTTACACCACCTCGGAAAAGGGCAGGTCCAGAAAATATAGTACAGTTGCCAGTGATATGGGGAGCTTAGTTTCATGGCTGACTGTCGTACGCTGAAGGTTTTTGCCCCCTCCCCCAATTTCCCAAATTCATTTGTAGAAACCCTAACTCCCAACATGATGATATTATATGGTGGGCTTTTGGAGATAGTCAGATTTAGATGAGGTCGTGAGTGCGGAGCCCTCATGATGGGAATAGTTCCCTGAGGAGAAGAGACCAGAGAGCTGTCTCTGTCTTTCTCTGCCATGTGAGGATGCAGCAAGAGGATAGCCACCCATCAGCCAGGAAGAGGGCCTCACCAAGAACCTGACCATGCCAGCACTGTGAGCTTAGACTTTCAGCCTCCAGAACTGTGATCAGAACTTAGAGCTGACTTAAATAGTGATGTTGATGCTGGACATGTCCACCCTTGGCTGGGCTGAGTTTCAGGAGAATATCTGACTTTATGGTGTGGTCTCATAGTATGATACTGGATGTTCTGTTGCTGTAGCAACCAAACACAGATGTGGCTTTCTAGTAGCATACCTCCTTGGAAGATATCAGGCCACTGAGCGAGGTTAATCCAAAGGGTAAAAATGGCACCCCATGTTTCTATGGTATGAAGCATCTGGTGAAGCTGGTGATCTTTGCATGACCTCCTTTCTTTGAGCAGGGATACTGCCACATGACAATGATTTCCATTAAGTTTCCTTCTGGTGCAATGATCTCTATCAAGTTTTCTTCCGGAAAACCTCTTTTGAGCCTGCAGTGCAAGCCACAACTATAAGCCAAAAGAACTGTCAAAAGGGAAGTTCTAAGTCCCTGCTCACCCCCACCATGACCCAATGACAGCAGTATGTGCATTTCAAGTTGTTTTACTGTTCTGGCCAGTCCCCTTTAAGACCAGTGATATCCCTCTTCCTTCACTCATTGACCTCATTAACATAGTGCTCCAGAGGGTTCACTGGCCAGTAAGAGCAGGAGGCAGTGGGAGTTCTTCCTAGAGGAGGCAATAATGACGACTCTGTCAGTACTCTCTTTCCCATAGACACCGTGGGGTGGTGGCTATTTCCCCAATTGTCCCCTGGCAGGCAGATCTCTCATGCTGTGGTGACTCCTAGTTTCTTTTCTCTTGATTGACATTGGTCACTAGAGGATCCTGAAGAGTTTCCCTTTTCAGGACTCAGATTTCTATAACATGAACATTGATGTAAGTGGGCAGAATATTGGTCAAGCTGCTGCATTAATAGCCAAGTGTTAGCTTAGGACTGGCCTTCATGAAGTATGCTTTCAATGCACAGCACAGAGCCCAAAACTACTTGAGATGTTATATATACACAGTTTGATTTTGGTGACTAGATGATAAAAAATTGTCACTTGCCCATGGATATGGGTTGCCTGGTTTCCAAGAGTCAAAGGTAGTTCAGGAATTTTGCTTTCCTAAGAGCATTAGTTTTTTAGAGAACCTTTTGACTAACTTCCTTACAAAGCATCTCTACCTTCCTCACAGAACATTTAAGACAAGGTTTATGGTGTCAGCCTCTGAAGGCTAGAGCATTAGTTTTTTAGAGAACCTTTTGACTAACTTCCTTACAAAGCATCTCTACCTTCCTCACAGAACATTTAAGACAAGGTTTATGGTGTCAGCCTCTGAAGGCTAAGCGAGCACCATTCTCAGGTGGAAAACCATTTCCATTGACAGTGTTGTTAGTTGCCAGTTAAGGAATGCTGGCAGCTCCGTAAGGCACCATCACCACTCAAGTTGGACCGTAATGCAGGTCCCAGACAACTCTGCCCCTCGTAATGTAGTCACTTCACTTCCATGTCTTCATCTGTCTGACTCGCATACTCAGATTATATATGAAGAAGATGGAAGACAGCGATCTGCCATTCAGTCAGTGTCATATAATTCATATTGTTTGGATCCCTCAAACTTACAAGTGAGCAACATCAGTGATTCTATTTCTTTCTTCCTTTCTTTCTTTTTTTAAAGATTTTATTCATTTATTTGACAGAGAGAGAGAGAGATCACAAGTAGGCAGAGAGGCAGGCAGAGAGAATGGGGGAAGCAGGCTCCCCGCTGAGTAGAGAGCCCGACGTGGGGCTCGATCCCAGGACCCTGATATCATGACCTGAGTTGAAAGCAGAGGCTTAGCCCACTGAGCCACCCAGGTGCCCCAGTGATTCTGTTTCTAGAACAACATGTATCACTGATAATTTTTTTCTCAGAGTATCATGACAATATAGTATGCAATTCATGGTGACAAATTAATTTTACTCTACTATCTCCTTACTTTCCCCAAACCACTTGGATAAGAGCAGTATTTTACTCTGAAATGCCCAACTGGTTGTTTAAGCCATTCATTTGAAATGCAAAGATTGGCATTTTTTTCAGATGACTATTTGCTAACTTTCTGAAGCCACTGACTTAACAAATATGAGTAAAAATTCTCACTGCTACAAATTGCCAAACAACACTACTTCCAAAAGAAGTAAGAAAGTGGGGAGGCCAATCAGAGCAACTCTGAGCCTAGTAGCCTAAGTAATGGCCAGATGGATTTCAACTGTAGTGATTTTCTGGATATTTCTTTTTTTTTTTTAAGATTTTATTTATTTACCTATAAATAAAGAAGAAGCAAGGGAGAGAAAGTGAACACGAGCTGGGAGAGGGGCAGCAGGAGAGGGAGAAGCAGACTCCCTGCTGAGCAGGGAGCCCCATGTGGGGCTTTTAGCCCCAGGACCCCAAGATCATGACCTGAGCCGAAGGCAGACGCTTAACCGACTGAGCCACCCAGGTGCCCCTGTGGTGGATATTTCTCCTTAGACCCAGGACAAATCCGAGTTTTGGGAGGCCTAAAGCTTTTACAATTTTAAGAGCCCTCCTTGGGGAAAGAAGTTCGAAAATATAAATACAAAATTACTGAGGCAAAAGTTAAGCTTCATTAGCTTCATGGTAAACCCAGCTCTGAGTGAGACCAGTTAAAACCTCACAAATTGTAAGTAATTGTTGTTACTTTATCAGCACTTTATAATACCAACTACTGAAGATATTTAAGGTGACTTGACACCAGATACTTCTTAACAGTTGAAGGTTCTGAAATGCTTAAAATATTTTATAACATAATCAATAGGGGAAGTGGCAACTCAAACTCTGCTGATGTGTCCTTCCAGTCTATAAATATTTGGGAAGTACTCAAAAAGCAAACGGATGGTGCTAGCAATAAGATACCAGCCAAGAGTATTGAAAGCAAAACTGATAAGGAAAGGACCTTTTGAGTTTTTGATTGAAATAGAGTAGATTTCTCTGAACCAAAAATCTCCAATGGTTGTTTAAGTCATTTATTTGAAATGAGACCAGTTGTAAGACATTATCACATAACCAGGTACAAGCGTAGTGCTTCTTTGGCTTTTTCACTCATTCAAGTGTTCCAATAGTTGTTGTAGCTTTTTCTAACACTTATTAAAATGAATATAAAACTCTTGAAGTAAATAATGTCCATTACTGCGAGTATTGTTTTATTTTAACAAACCACCTGAAACCATTGTAGGTATGGGGACCATTTGAAGGAAACACAGAATTCCTGGCAGGGGAAGATCAAATACAAAGGCATGACGACATGAGAAAAACATGATTTATCATGAGAATTCCAAGTGCCTTAGAGTAAGACGTGTGGAGCAGGGAATGTCAAGGAATAAGACTGAAAGATAAACAGAGGTCCAGAATACAGATAGTCTGCTTTGCCTGGCAGAAGAGAGACTTCACCTGAAAGGCACTGGGAAACCATGGAAGGATATTAAGTGGGAAGTGAGTGCCAGGATGAGATTTGTGGTTTTGAAAGATCAAAGATCAGTCTATTGGCAATGTGGAGAATGGATTGGAGGTCAAGAAGATGGAAGGTGGGAATGCTGCTGCAATAATTCTACTGGGCAAAGGAAGGGATGGGTTAGAAAATCTGGGGAAAATGGGCAGAAGAATTTAGTGGATCACTGGCAATGGAGGTTGAAGTTTTGTCCCATTTCTCTTCTCTGCCATAACCCAAGACTGAGTTCACTACCCACAGGTGGGAAAGTGAGGGGCTTGGATGACTGCCAAGTTTCCAGGTTGGGTGGTTGTAAAGTTGTGCCATGAACTAGGATGTTTGTGGGAGATAAGTTGTAAAAGGGATATAATGAGTGCAGTTTGGGGCACATTAAATTTGAAGGCCTGTGGTACACCCAGGTGTGTGTATCTAGCAGATAGTTTGGGGGAAGAGTGAGACCTAGAGGCAGAGATATGAGGTCATTAGTAGTCATGGGAGAGATGAGAATGAGAGGCATTTAAAAGTGGAAGAGAAAAAGGTCCATGTCAGCGCCCTGGGGGAATAACAAAGTTTTAATTGTTTGGAGAAGAAAAGCATCTAGCAAAAGCAACTGAGAAAGAACAGTGGGGGAGGTAGGGAAAGAACCAGTAATGAGAACTTGTACAGAAATCAGTGAAGGAGTAAGTTTCAGAAAAATTCAGTGATCAACAAGTTCAGATACCTCAAAAAGGTGAAGCCCCATTGGTGGGGTCTGTGAATGGTGGTGGAGTTTCAGTGGAGTTGGGGAAGGGGGAGGGTGGGTGACAGGGAAGTAGAGGATGCTTTCCTCCTTTGAGCAGTGAGTGGGAGGCAGGCCAAGTGAAGGGAGAACCAGTAGCTGGAGTGTTATGTAGGCATGAGGGTTCTTGGTTTGTTTGTTTGTTTGTTTTTTGTTTTTTAACATATTATTTGTTTCAGGGTACAGGTCTATGATTCATCAGTCTTACACAATTGGCATGAGGGTTCTTTTCTAAGAGAGGAGACACTCAAACTTATTTATATGCAGGAAAGTAGCCAAAAGAATTAGGTTAAAATTGAATGAGATTGAGGACAGTTAAATAAAGCAAACTCCCTTAGGATAAGGAAAAGGATGAGATCAAAGAGTATGGAAGGGCAAGGACATGGAGAAATTGGAACCCTCGTGCATTGCTGGTTGGGAATATAAAATGGTACAGCCACTGTAGGAAAGTTTCGTGGGTCTTCAAAAAGTTAAGCATAGAATTACCATATGGCTCAACAATTCTCCACAAAGAATTGAAAAGAGGGACTCAAATAGATACTACAATAGTACACAATTTGTGTACAATAGTACACAAATGTTCATTGCAGCATTATTCACAATTACCAAAAGGTGGAAACAACCCAAGTGTCTATGAACAGGTGAATGGATAAACAAAATATGGTATATCCATACAACAGAATATTACTCAGCCATGAAAAGGAGTGAAGTTCTGACACATGCTATGTGGATAAACCTTGAAAACACTACACTAAGTGAAGTAAACCACTTAAATACTGTATGATCCCATTTATATGAAATATCTAAAATAGGCAACTTCATAGAGATACAAATATTAGAACTTCCAAGGACTCGGGGAGAGGGGAATTACTGCTTAAGAGAGTTTCTGTTTGGGGTGATGAGTTTAAAAAATAGATGGTAACAATGATTTCACAATGTTGTGACTACAATTAATGCCACTAACTTATACACTTAAAAATGGTTAACTAAGGGCGCCTCAGTGGGTTAAAGCCTCTGCCTTCGGCTGAGGTCATGATCCCAGGGTCCTGGGATCGAGCCCCACATCGGGCTCTCTGCTCAGCAGGGAGTCTGCTTCCCTTCCTCTCTGCCTGCTTGTGATCTCTGCCTGTGAAATAAATAAATAAAATCTTTAAAAAAAAAAAAAGGTTAACTACCAAAATGGCCTGCTTCATGTTATACATATTTTACCATAATAAAATGTAATGTTGGCCATAATATACATGATTCCATTCATTCAGTTTGGTCAATAAAATATTCAATGCTTTCATTTTTTTTGTTTTAAAAAAAATGAAGGGATTAATTCTGAGCAAGACAGGGATGTCTTTCTCTATCCTTCCTGTTTTTCCTCTATCCTTCCTGTGCTCTGGGGGCATAGGTGAGGATGTGTACATATCTAGCTAAGATTTCCCTTGTCCCCAGGGACATTAAGGGAGTTCCCAACAGACTCTTATTTCCTTTGCTAAACAAGAAGCAAGCTCCTGTGCTTGGAGTGGACAGGATGGGGAGAGGTTTAATAAGGAACTGGAGGAGAGCAGTGAGTTTAAGAGTGGCCATCAAGGGGAATGGGAGAGGGAGCTGACCAAGGATACATAGAAGAACTGTCGAGTAATTTTCCTGACCCAGCTGAGACTGGCACACAGCTTCTGTGTAGGATTTCATCTTCAAATCTTGTTTATTTTCCCCAGCTGCACCAGGCATAGGAGTCAGAGAAGTTGGATTGCTATTCTTCTCCCTGATGGGGTGTTTGTGGCATGGGCACCATGGTTGACTAATGGCCAAAGAGGGCAATTTGAGAGGGCATATAAAAGAATGGTTCAGGGGCACCTGGATGGCTCAGTTGGTTAAGTATCTTCCTTTGGCTCAGGTCATGATCCCAGGGTCCTGGGATCAAGCCCCACATCGGGCCCCTGCTCGGTGGGAAACCTGCTTCTCCCTCTCCCACTCCCCTTCCTTGTGGTCCCTCTCTCACTGTGTCTCTCTCTGTCAAATAAATAAAATCTTAAAAAAAAAAAAAAAAGAATAGTTCACAGGGCCAACCAAGGGGTACAGACTTGATACAAATGAGGAGTCTGAAGGAGACTCATGACCCTGGAGAAAGTGGAATTGAAATGTGAAAATCGGTGTAATGAGAGTGAAGAGTGAGAGATAGGATAGGATTTTGGACTTCAAGTGTTGCAGAGGTAGGACTTTGCTGGTTGATGACATTATTGAAGTTTCTAGAAGTGAAAAAGTTGTGGACATGGTATATTAGAGTGGACTAACTGTTGTCACAAGTAGATGAAAAGATGTATAATGGCTTAATTATAGTAGAAGTTTGTTTCTTATTCATGTAAATAGTCCATGGTGGTCGTGGGAGTGTTTTCCTTCTCTATAATTCAAGAACCCAGGGTGATGGAGGCTCTGTCATCTGCAGTCAGATCAAGGTCATCCAGACGTTGACATTCAGTTGGCATAAAGATAAAGAGGAAAGAGGAGTACATGTAAGTAGTTTTATGGGCCGGGTGTTCACAGAAAGAAGTACACATAATCTCTTCATATGTCATTGGCCAGGACCTGGTCACACGGCCACACCAAATTGCAAGGAAATCTGAGAGATGTGTAGTTATGTGTCCTGGAAAAAAGAGCAACCAGCCACCCTTCCTACACTTGAGCCTCAAAGTTATTTTTTAAAGCATCTGCTGTTGTGATGCTGCTACTTAGTTTTATTCTTAAGTCCGGAGATAAGTTTCAAAAAGGCTAACTTTATAAAGATAGCTGAAGTGAAAAAGCCTTATCTGACCATACATGGGAAGCCTTCACTTCTAATTCTGTTCCTTGTGTCTATTCTGGTAGGTTTTTTTTTTTTTTTTTTTTTTTTTTTTTTTTTTTAAATCTAGGCAGACATCTCTGTAACCCAGTTTCCTCATTTGATGAAGTGAGTTTCATTCTTTTTCTTCATCAGAAATGTGTACAAGGTTTTTTTGGTAATAGTGCCCCTTTATCACACACTTTGTGCCAGTAGCAAATATTAAATAACAGGGAGATACGCATTAAGTCACTGAAGGCATTAGCCCTCACAATGAGCCAAAATGGATTTTGTGTCGAATTTAAGGGCAAGACCCATTTTGCTTCTGACTGTTGCCTTAACAAATGAGGTAAAGACTTCTTTTTGAGCCACATAGATGTATTTTTTTCTATAAACAAGCTGCTCAGTGTTGGTTTTTTAAACTAGATGAAATCTTCCTAATATGTATATTATCCACCTCATATTTTCTGCCAGTAGGGATGCAAGGCAGGCACAGCATCAGCTGAGAGTCATTGGCTGATAATGTTGAGCTCATAGTCACTCCCCTCACATTGAGCTGTGGGGGTGGGGGAGGGGGGGAATTGTAAAGGACACCAAAGAGGAATTTCCTCCCCAGAAGAGAGTTTGTTCCAACAACTATGTGAGGAGATTCAAAGGGTCTTGGTATAGACTGGAGTGGTTCACCATCTTACTTTCCAAAATTATATGGAAGTTGTTCTGAAAACAAACTCTGTGTCTTGGTAAGGAAAGGTCCTTTAAGGAAACATGATGAATTACTACAGAGTACTAGGTGTGCCTCAAAATGCGTCCCCCGCTGATATTAAGAAGGCTTACCACCAGTTAGCTCTTCAGGTACATCCAGACAAGAACCCAGAAAACAGGGAGGCAGCTGAGGAGAAATTCAAACAAGTAGCAGAAGCCTATGACGTCTTGTCTGATGCCAAGAAACGCAACAACTATGACAAGTCCAAAGAGAACCACATCAAAATGGAAAATACAGGTGACTGCAGAGACAAAAACTGCTTGAAAGAGAAACCACAGTTTGAGAGGCCACACTCTGGCTTTCAAAATGTCTTTGAAGATGGAGACTTCTTCTCAGGAGATTGTTTTTCCACTGGTCATGTGGGTAAGGCCAGGAGATTTCACTCCTCCTTCTTTGATGTCATCCCCATATCGGACACAGGATTTTCCACATTTGTATCCCTGGGCTCCAGACCAAGTCCCCCTTCCTCTGGGACATTTGTACCCTTTGTAAGCAGTGGAATGGGAAACTTCAGACTGGTCACCACTTGTAGCCAGATAGTGAATGGCAAGAGAGTTGTTACAAAGAAAGTTCTAGAAAATGTGAGAGGGAAGACTGAAGTGGAAAAGGACAGCCCATTTCATCAAATTCTTCCACATCATGGGTAAGGAGTCTGTGCTTTGTTCTTTCATAGGGAGACTTTCCTGTAAGGATGGTGAGTCTGATGCTTATCAAAGACAGAATTGGAATCTAAGAGTGTGTTGAACTAGAATGGACAGAAGTCAGCTTAGTCCAAACCTCTTGTTTCACAGAGGAAAGAAATAATGGGCCAGATGATACACAAGAAACTAAGAAGCAGCAGAGTTTGGCTTTCATCCCATCTTCTGTTTCTAATTGAGCCTTCTTTTCCTCTGCACTATATTTGGGATAGCAGAAACCACCCCACAAGTATGGCCTTCTGGGTTAGTTGCAGGGCCCTCCTATCAGAAAGCCCACTGACTTCTCTTTGACTTTTTCACTGTCCCTCCTTGCTATTAACCAGTTTCCTCTTTCTTGACAGTCACTGTTTTTCTCTTCTGAACCTCTTTGTACCTCATCATTCCAATTGGCCATATAACAATCTCAATTGAAAGAGCTATCAAGGTGTATTAGCATTTGTAGAGAGAAAGAGTGAAAAGTAAAAGGGTTAAGATTTTTTTTAATAGAGACTTTTAAAAATAGCTAGCATTTATGGAGTACTTGGTAGATATCAGGCATTCTACTTCACCTGTGTTATCTCAATAATCCTTTCAGCAGTGAAATACAGTAGCTACTTTTCCTCCATCATATAGACAAGGAAATGAGGCTGAGAGAGATTAATAACTTGCCTAGGCCCCACCTAATAAGCAATAAAATAATGTCTTTCTCTAAAACACATGCTTCTCTACTGAGCTATAATATCTAAGGATCCCACTCATTTATTTTTACATCTTGGGTCTTGCTCTCATTGGAAATTTACACATACCATTTCTAAACCTTACTTCCATGCATGAGTACTTGCTGGAACTTATTAAGTAGGCAAAGATTTTTTGCATAAATATTCTTGTCCAACAGGTACTTGGTTACTCTTACATGAAGATAGAAACTGAAACTGACAAATGATTATCCCTAACACAGGGAGATAAACAGGATCCCAAGATGGTGAACTATCTTTTTGTTTTGACTTTAATCATAAGTACATGCTAAATCATGGGATTTTTAAATATTTATTTAACTGGATCTGGTCACCCTCCAACCCCTTCATTTATGCTAATAAACATACTGGGATACAGAGGAGTGGTTACTTGTGGAAAATTACTGATGGAGTCTGCATCAGAAACTCTGTCTTCCATTTCCCAGTCTCATGCTCATTCTAGTACACCATGCTGACTGGCAAAATTTGGATTTCATTTGCATCTCAATCTTTTATAGAAGTTATGTAACAAATGATTCGCTTCCTTAATCAAGGAACTTTTCTATGTTTGCAGTTTTTATGAGACAAATTTTTGATGTAGTCTTGAGCTTTTTTAATCTCACCGAATTTTCTGAACTTGAACAGGAATACGCCTACATCCCTCTGGCAAAGGGTAGCATTCAGGCAGGGAGCACACTTCCAGAAAGGAAGCAGTAGATGGATTTGGAATTGGAACACATCCTGTTCTTGCTGCTTACTAGTCATTGAGAACCTCCTGTCTGTCAGGCACTGTACTAGGTGCCTTACGTGAATGAATCATTTCTAATCTGTAGAATCCTTCAGGGGTTTATTTTCATTTTGCAAGTGAGGAAACTGAGGCTCAGGAAATTCAGGTCCTTTGTGCAGGCTCACACAATAAGTTGTGGAGAGACAAGGTTCAGACTGCAGTTTGTTTGACCTGGAAGCTCACATTTCCATCATGTTGTGTTCTACTGCCATTCATCTGAGCTGCTGTAGTCATGACCAAAGAGGAATGTTTTGTTGTATGTATGAGTTATATTCATTTCCAGTTTTTAAAATGAGGATTTCCAGATGGAGCTTTCTTTTACCAGCCCTAGTGTGAGGTGAACTGCAGTATGGCTACTGAACAAAGGGAAAATCAAATTGGAGCATGAAACTTGATTTTCCATTTTGTCTTAAATAAAATCCAAATTTCAGCATTTTTCACAGACAACTTGGCTTTTGACAGAAATGCTGAGTTGTAGAAGGACTTTTTTTGCCAGCAAAGATTAAAAAAAAAAAAATCGGTTAGTCAAGGAAGTTTTCTTGTTGTGTAGAAATGAGAGCAGTGTCATCTCTTCCTGATGCCCATTTAAAATATGTAGGAAGTTAAGTATGAGCAAACAACAACAAAGGAAAGAAGGAGAGCAGGAAGTGCTTGGCTGTTTTTTTAAAGCGTTATAAGTGAGTACATCTTCATCTCAGTCAATCTAAGATAGATGGGAGCTTTGAAGGAACCTGTGATTCAGATTCCTGTGACCTCATAGTGCCTTCAGAACTGCTAGAGTGGTTTCCGCATGTCATAAGCTCCTTTGCCAATTCTCATCCTTACAGCTTTTACTGATGGGCAGTCTTTGCGCTTACTAGCTGCGTAAGGAGAAGAAAATATTTTAGATTTGGAAAGTCAAATCCTTTGTCCTAAAATAATTTTCCAGTCTGCCCTGTCAACTAACTGCTTTTTTATGCACCATGTTTTTGAATAGTTGTCTCTCACAAATTAATGTGAGACTTTTTTTTTTCTAGTTGTCAGCAAAATAAAGGTTTCCAGAGTTCAAAAACACCAAAAAGCAGTTAGAAGTAATTCCTTGCCCTTCTGCTCTGGTTCATGGTAGGTGGTTGACAGGTGACATGAGGACCATGGGCCTGTTGAGGAACAGTAAGTGATTATATAACTCATAGCTCAGGAAGCATTTGTGAAAGTAGTATCTCATGGAATCCCATCAGAAACCCCCAAATCCCCACATTACCAACTGAGGAGACAGAGGAGGAAGGGATTTACCCAAAGTCACAAAGTGGGTATTTCTTTCTTTCTCTCTCTCTTTCTCTTTCAAGAGAGAGGGCACGAGCAAGGGGAGCAGCAGGCAGAGGGAGAAGCAGGCTACTGCTGAGCAGGGAGCCTGACATGGAACTTGATCCCAGAACCCTGGAATCATGACCCAAGCCAAAGGCAGACACTCAACTGACTGAGTCACCCAGGCATCCCAAAGTGGGTGTTTCTTCAGCCCGTGAGCCCAGTGACGTTTCTCCATACACGGAGACATACAAAGCACACTTTCTTCATAGCCTAGCAAAACACAAGGGAGTTTGGAAGAATGGCTTTCTTGGGGTCAGTGTAGGAAAGAGTCACAGTTTTGTGTAGTTGCAATTACACCCCTGTCTCCTTATCTGTCCATCATGGGGGAGATGGGTACAGACATATGTCTGTACAGACAAGTCGATGCTTACCAAACATGCAGAGCTGGTCCATCTCTTGAGCCCAGGCCCCCTAAGAGCCAGCTCACTTGTCCCACAATAAAAAATAATAAAAATAAGGTGGTATTCAGCAAGCTTCTCAGTGATCCCTTTCCAGAAGTTCCAAACTACTTTCTGTATTTGGGATCCATATCCCTTTCATGAAAAGCCTGTTTATATTTTACCCCAAAAGTTTTGTGGTCTCCAGGGAACTCTGGTTGGGTACCTGAAGGGAGTGGGAAGTGGATTCTGAGAGAGCAGGGGCAGAGCCCTGCCCGTCACTACCTTCACTACCTGAATCTTGAGGATCCACTAAGAGGAAGTATGGTAGGTTGATTTTCAGGTCGGTTCTTCTTTTAAAGGACAGGAAAGAAGTTCACAGAGAGTGAATCATTTTTCCATTGCCCATTGTTGTAATTGGCAAGATTCTGGAATACCGAGTCATCTATGACCCCACTGGTTCACCTATACTACACATATTTACTTCTAAGTGTCAAGAGAAACACCAAGGCATTACGGAAAGAACATCAGCTTTGGTTTTAGGCAGATGATTTCCAATCCTCTGTTTTCCTTGCCTAACTTCTTGATCTTAGGCACGTTAACTTCTCGCCTTGGTCCTTAGTTTGCCTGTAAAATCTGATAATACCTGCCTGCCCTAATTTATAGAGTTGTTTTAGGAGTTAAGTACACAGAAATTTTGCACAAACTTCAATACATTTTATAAATGGAAAGGGTCATTATTTCTTTCAGAAACAATATCTCTGACCCTTACAGATATATGTGCCAAGCCTGCCATCATTTTTTTAAGATGAGACTTTAGGGATGTGATCTTGAAAACAAGATCAGTTATGGATTATATTTAATCCAAAAATAAAAGTGAAAGATGGAACATAAAAATAGAGGAGTCCATTTTTTCCATTTGACCCAAGTGAAAAAGTAATGTTTTTAGCTTGAGGACAATCAATATGTCTTTTTCCTTTGAACTTTTTTTGTTCTTCATTATCCTTGAGCTTTTGGACTCAGTGTTGGTTTTACCGTCTTCTTCCATTATAGGAAATTGATGGAAAATCCCTGCTATTGATGACAAGAAATGATGTGTTGACGGGACTTCAGTTAAAACTGGGGCCTGCTCTGAAAATCTACGAGTATCATGTAAAACCTCTGCAGACAAAGCATCTAAAGAACAACTCTTCATAGTACAGTCAAATTGGGGTCTTAGACCTCAAAAAATATATAATGATATAATTTAGTTTCATGTGATGAAACTTTGTAAACAGAATACATACATGTGTATATGTAAAGAATTTCAGTCAAATGAAACGTTATCCTATGGGATAGACTAGGCAATCCATCGGCTGACCTGAACTCAGCCAGGAGGAGCAAGGATGACTTGTGGACAGCATGGTTTTCCTGGTGGAGCCTGTCAAACAGAGTTATCTTTGACATGGTTGGACACCCCTCCCCACCAAAGGGGTTTTCTTCAGATTGCTTTCCCAAAATCCTTGAAAAAGTGTTGAATGGAATGATCTTCTGGTTACAGATGTAGAGAGATAAAAGACCAGAAAACTTAGGGGAGGGGAGAAAAGAGAGAGAGATGCTGTCTCCCTTGAATCGCTCTGCTCCTTAGAGTTTGTGTTATTTGGATGGAATTGCCGACACCCTCTTTTATAGAGGGTCCTTCACTTGACCTTATTAAGGTTTCACTGGGATGTACCACGATGTTTGAGAGGAACGTGCATCATGGCCCCTGCAGGAGCAGAACCTCTGAAAAGAGAAACTCTGTTTTGTCTTGGGGATCGCCATCCATATTCAGCTTTTTTCACAGGGGATAATGATATTTTCTGCATAGATTTACTTTCAAATTGGTTCTTTGTTTCCGAAGAAGAAAGGATTTTTTCACTTTATGGTTTGTATTTATACTGATTTGTTTCTGAAGGAATTTGCCGAGAGTTATAGATCAAAAAGCCTTGTTACTAGTACAGAATATTTTTATATATATTCCTTCATGATGGTGTAATATTTTTTTAATTGCTCTGATGCTTTGTTTGATTCTTGGTTTGAGTACTTGTTTTTAAGAACTTGAAAAAAGTGAGCTTGCCACATCTCTGTTCAAAGAGACATTTGTTCAAATCTCTGTGTGTCAATGCCTTGTTGAATTGGTGCTTTGTGGTTGCAATAAAGCATTGCTTCAGTTTATTGCCAGTGTCTGATCTTTTCTGCTTGGTCGCCTCTTCAATTGGGATTAAGGATTAAGGTTATTTTTCAACACCATGGAAGGAAAGTGAAGCCTAAAAAAACAAAAACAACAACAACAACAACAACTTTAGATATATAAAACATTTTGATCTATTTATGGGCTTATCTTCTTTATAAACTGCATTGTCCAAGTAGGCCTTGTTCCTTCTCTTGCCCCATCCAAAAACCAATTTTAGGTATCATTTTAGCCAAAGAATAATAATAATTCGGGCGCCTGGGTGGCTCAGTGGGTTAAGCCGCTGCCTTCGGCTCAGGTCATGATCTCAGGGTCCTGGGATCAAGTCCCGTATCGGGCTCTCTGCTCAGCAGGGAGCCTGCTTCCCTCTCTCTCTCTGCCTGCCTGTCTACTTGTAATCTCTCTCTGTCAAATAAATAAATAAAATCTTTAAAAAAAAAAAAAAGAATAATAATAATTCTTCTTCTTTTTCTTTCTCCTCCTTCTCCCATTCTTCTTCTCCTCCCCCTCTCCCTCCCCACCCCCCTTCTTCTTGTTTTTTACTGTACGCTAGTGGAGGGTCATGAATTTCTGGAAATTTTGGTAAAAGCTATGTATTTTCCCTCCAGGCAAAAGTTCATATTCCCACATATAAAACTTTGCAGAGCTGATGGACTCCACGAAGTTGTTCTGTCTTCCCCTTCCTCAAGTTAAGAGCCACTATTTTAGAGAGTGTTATAATTCAGTCTCCTGTGAAGATAATTTCTCTAAAGAACAGAAAATCTGAAGATGAGAGTGAAAAAAACAAAACAAAACAAAACAAAACAGGAAATGGTGTAATGGGTGGAGTTGAAAAATGCATTCCAAATTAATTCAATTATGGAGTGTATGGAGTGTCTGAAATTTAAGTAATGCTTTGTTTTGCATGATAAGTGGGAGAAGGGGTTACAAAAGAGACATTTTCCATCCCCATGTTCTCACAGTCTACAGATCATGCAAAACTAAAAGGCAGGGGCACCTGGGTGCCTCAGTGGGTTAAGCCTCTGCCTTCAGCTCAGGTCGTGATCTCAGGGGCCTGGGATCCAGCCCCACATTAGGCTCTCTGCTCAGCGGGGAGCCTGCTTCCTCCCCTCTCTCTGCCTGCCTCTCTGCCCACTTGTGATCTCTATCTGTCAAATAAATAAACAAAATCTTTACAAAAAAAAAAAAAAAAACTAAAAGGCAGAATATATTTATGTACTGTGGGGAGCAGTACTGATAAAAAGTGAGACGTATAATTGCTGGTGATGCAGGCCAGAGAGAAGGAACTCGGGATACAACAGAAGGAAGATGGGATGAAGAACTGAATTCACCCCTCTGAAAGACTTTCCCACAGGTGAAATAGTGATGATGTGTGACCCTTCTCTGCCTCTATGGGATAGCATGAGAATGTCTCCGAGTTACTTCTGCTCATGCACCTGATACTTTATATATGAGTCTGGAAAAATATGACTATAATCTAAAACTGGCTCCCTGCCCTCACCCCCACCCTGCCAAGTAAGATAAACAAGACAGAAGGGTGTCTTCATGAAAAACATCCAGGGAGACCAGAGATGGCATGGCCCTCCATGATGTTAGGGATTCCTCCTACCCTTTCGCTCCATCATGCATGCTACTTATTCTCAGAATCCTTTCATGGCCCAAGATGGCTGCTTTAGCTCTCCCCATCACCACTTGACTTCTAATCTTTCCAGCAGGAAAAAGAAAAGAGGAAAGGAACATACCTCCTCCCTCTAAAGACAATTCCAAGAAATTGCACATAGTTCCCCTTATAGCTTGTCCAGAATTCAGTCACATTTGCACACTGAAGCTGCAAGAGGCTGGAAATATTCTTTTCCTTAGAACCCATGGGTCCAACTAACAAAAGTCCCATTATTCTACAAATAAGGGAGAAGAGATATTAGAGGACAATGTCCTGTCACCACCATCAGCTGGCCATTGAATACTTGGAGCAAATGTTGCTGGAAGTATGTTTTTAGTTGTATTTTTCTCTAGATTTGAACTTGGGCTTATACTCCCTTCAGTCCCTGGATGCTTATATCCCGTCACCTCTCACAACTACCAGAAGTCTTGTTCCCTAACCCCAACCTGACTCAACTAAGCTTTAGGCCCAGGCTACTCCATACATGCTTGTCAGGGAAGGGGGGAAAAGGAAAGGAAAAGAAAATATCTTAATTGAAAAGCAAACTGAAAAGAACCAAATCATTTCTTCTTAGCCCTTTGTTGACAGCTTTCAGGCAAAATTAGCAAACTAAAGATAGTGTGCCTTTCATACCTCCAGAATAATGCCTTGGCAATAACTGAAGGTGCTTTCTGCCCCTCCCCACCCCCAATTCAGGGGAAAGGAAGTGTTATCAAAACAAGAGGATAGAAGTACTTGAAATTCAGCAGGTAGGCAGCCTTTGTCTCCAAACAGCCCTAAAACCAGAAATGTCTGAGTCCTTTCTGATCACACCAGGTTTCTATTCCTGTGATCTGGGCCTGCAGCTAGTAGCAAATACCCACAGACATGGGAAGCACCTCATAAGCATAAGTGGGAATGAGCACACCTTCGTGCCAATATATTTCATGTGAGAATTGTTTAATGTTGAATTTGATTATTCTCAACTGGAGGAGCAGACAGGATATCAAAATCGTGAGGGATTTAAAAAAAAAATTGCCCCTCCACCTCTCTTCCCCACCCCATGTTTTAGCCTTGGATTCAGACTCCACAGAGGACCTGTAATGAATTGATTTGAAGGCAAGGTCACACACTGGTCTCTTTTAGTGGAATCTAAGCTGACATTTTCTTCGGCCAGTGCAGTATGTGTGTGTTCTTATGACTACATTTGCATTCTTCTAGGTGAGGCTGAAAGCTCCAATTTATTACAATCTTTTTTAATTCCCTAATACCTTGCAGCCAGCAACTGCACTCTTTTACATTGTCATTATAAGGTATGTGAAATTTAGACTGCTGATGGAGGGCAAGGACCATACAGAGAGCCTCCTTAGAGTAAGTTAATTCAGGAACTAGCACTTATCAGTAGATTTAGTTGAAAAGAAAATAAGGTGGCATAGTGCATCAGAATGTGCAGCAGATTTGAGCATCATTTTTGATACTTAATGGACATGACGAATATGAATGATCTTCATATTCAGAGAGCAGTTGGTGGCCATCTCCTTGTTCTCTACTCAACAAATACCCTATGTGAGCATGGTTTCTGTCCCTAAGCTTAGCATCCACAGTCAGGGGAACATACTGTCCTTCCATTGCATTAGAGAAATAGATCTTAGAAGAATTTAATTTGGAAAAGTATAATGACCCTCAGTTACCCAACCACTCCTATATTTGGAAGCCAAATGCAAAGAGTACTTACTGGTGGTGATCCATCTGCCTTTTGACGGTCATTGCAAATGGGATCTGCAGGGGTCAGGTCTGGGCACAGAGCCATTAAGTGTTTTCTGTAATGATTTGGAAGATGAAGTTAAATGTTCAGAGATCTGACTGCTGTAGGACAGATATGTTTCTTTGGAGAAAAC
The DNA here is from genome assembly GCF_902655055.1 of Lutra lutra. Lineage (NCBI taxonomy): Eukaryota > Metazoa > Chordata > Mammalia > Carnivora > Mustelidae > Lutra > Lutra lutra. The sequence goes on along the minus strand of NC_062281.1, from coordinate 126,378,636 downwards.
TTGATAATTCTGCTTCTAAACCAGGAGCAGAAGCCACAGGAAGGAAAGAGAAAGCATTGGGTACACTAATGAGCAGCTCGTTAGTTTCATGCTGCAGCTCCATAGGCAATTAAATAGTCTGGGTACCGTTTCTGGCCAGTCTTGGCAGTTCTACACCAAAAGAAAGAGATTAAAACGATCATGTCTCAGGTTATTTGGTGACTGTAGCTGTGTTATATCTTTGTGAACCTCAAGAAAGAAGTTATGTCCAGCCTAGCACTGGAGCAGAATAATGTAGGACCCTGTGAGTAAAAGCAAGAGGAGTCTTTGGCTACCCACAAGTAGGAAGCTAGGCTGATGTTTCTTTACCTCAGGTAGGCAGAGTGTTCCTGTCTACTATTATCTTTAGGGAGACATCAGGAATGCTGGGGATGCCAGCCAATCTCCAAATAGAACATGTGCTCCACTTCCACAGAATAAGTGTCTGGGAAGAGCTACCACATTTACCATAGCAGAGGTTAGGAAAGAGGTGTCAGTAACACCGCACGTACTTGTTACCTGTAGGGCAGGCCATGGCCTGGGGAAGCAAGATCTAGAAACAACAAAATAAGGGAGCAAGATAAAATGTGCTCTCATCTAAGCCTTTGAGATCACAGAACTTCGAGACCTTAAGCTTCCAGAAGAGTCAGGTAGAGCAACCAAGGAGATATCTTCCACAAGTTTCTCCAGTTCTGTCATCTGTGGGGCAGAGACATCTATGGCAACATTTGCAAGTTAAATGTCTTCTTTCTAAATTAAAGATAACAGATTCTTTCAGTAAATTGTGTTCCATTTCCTTTTTCAATGGGCTACACTCTATTTTTACATGCTGGGAAATATACAATTTGGAAATAAAACTGTAAAACTCTTCAGATTATAAACATATTTTGAGAGAAACTCAGTAAAACCTTCAAGCAACTAGCAGTTCCTGCCTTTAAGAATTAGTGTTTGGCCCAGGATGTTAACTACAATGGAATTAAAATATAAATAAATACATGCATACATACATATAAATAAATAAGAAGTAGTGTTTGGGACAGTGTTCTCCCTCCTACACCAGAACCCAATGACCCCAGTTGAGATACACTCTGCCATAGTGGGTGGGAGCACTGGGGCTGCTCCACATAGATCTCCACATAAATCCACAGCCCCGTCATTTACTAGATATGGGAACTCTGGTAGGTGTATGGCTTTCTTGGCCTCAGGGTCCTCACCTATTCTCTAGTGCAGAGACAGAGACAGCATAGAGCAACACTTGCCTGGCACTGTCCAATAAATATATAATGTCATATATACATATATATAAAATAAATATATAGTATATAATAAATATAACTTTAAATGTGTCATTTAAAATTTTCTAGTAGTCACATTTTTAAAAGTAAAAAATAAAACAGGAAAATTAAATAATCTAATCTGCTAAATCCAAAATATTACCATTTCCATACATGATCAATATAAAAATTACTGATATACTTTACAATCTTTCTAAGGTATGTCTTCAAAAGCCACTGTGTATTTGACACTTACAGCACATCTCTATCAGGATAGAACAGCTCAAGTATATCATTTAAGATTAGTTTCAGTGGAAAACGTAGGTAACAATGACTTAGGCAAGTAGAATTTCCCTACTGTATAGATGAGGTCTGAAGTAAGCAGATCAGGGTTGGGATAGCCACTCCACAATCATTGGGCCCCAGTGTTTTCCTAGGGTTTTCCTCCACCATCTTCAACACAGAGCTTCCTGTGTGCTCCAAGATGGCTGCTTAAGTGTCCTTTATCACAACTGTATTCTAGCCAAGAAGGAAAGAAGGATACCTATTGTCAGAAGTTGCATACAGCACTTCTACTTGTGTTTCTTGGACAAGAACTTAGTCATTTGGCCATACCTAGCTGCAAGGGGAGATTGGGAGCTGTAGTGTTTGTTTCAGACAGCTGCATATTCAGCTAAACAGATAGGAGGGCGGATACTGTGGGGAAGATAGTAAGCCTTCCATAATACCAGTCTCAAGATTGATGGAGAATTTAATGAGAGTACATAGTATAGTCATTAGTATAACAGGAAAAAGGCATTAAAGTATGATTTTATTACTATGGTCTCACTCCATTTTTCAAGGCCAAACCAGTCACAGAATTAACAAACATATGCTCAACCCAAATACTGTTTATTTGATGCATTCTAAAATTTCTAAAAGAAATAAACAATTACTTTCTCAGGTTCTTGGATTTGGGGTGGTTCTAGATACTTTATCTTCGTGAGGGCACATAAAAGAAAAAAAATTGCATTATTTAAGCTCCATGAAAAAATGTTATGCTGAGTTAAGGGAAATGTGCTGAGCAAAATGCATATAAGTTTTTATTGGTCCCCAAAGGCCTAGAGAAGTTAGTTTGAGGCATTTGGTGAATTCTAAATATATCTCATCCCTAATCCAAAATGAACATTCAATGACATTCAAAATGGTTTTGTGAGACTAATGAAAGGGAGACCTCTGCTACCTTTGTGATTTTAATGAAGACATGTGTGGGTCAATAACAAACATCAAAAAAAATTTTTTTTTAATTTAAAAATCTAAGTAGATCTGCATTCATTAATTTGAGCCAATTAGGTTGACATCAGTCTGTTTAATTATCTATTTGGGCAGATTTTGTAATGAATTTTTAATGCTAAGGTGACTTCTCCCAGCCACCCTAATGTCTGTAGGTTATTCATCAGCCTTCTGTATGATGTGCATGCAGAATGCAGAGTAACACTGGCCTAACCCACACAGAGTTAAAAAGGAAAGCACTGAAGCTGTGAATCCACATTGGAGGGGGAAGGGAACACTGGACTAGGTATCAGCAGACCTGGGTTCTGATCCCAGATCCTCTACTGACTTACCTGTAAGACCCTGTACAAGTCTCTTAACTTCTGTTGGTTCAATTGCCTATGTAAAATAAGCAAGTCTATCTAGAAGTTTATTTCAGCAATTTCGATGGTTTTCTAGGAATCAAATAATTTGAATTAGACGTGTCACTGCTCTCTCCACCATTCAGTGAAAACTCTACAACACTGTCCTGTCCTACAGTTTCTTTTCCCCTTCGTAAATGTTCTAAGTTTTCAGTCTGATTGATTCTTTCTTGCCTGTGTAGTGGACTGAGAATAGCTATTTCTCTTGAGAATTGTCACGTTTGCGTTTTGTACAAACCTATAGCTTTAAGTTAAAATTGTTCTCACTGTGTCCCTGGTGGAAGTATCCTCTGTCTAGGAATAGGACCTCTACACAATCAAAGCCTAGAGCCGAGGGGATGAGAAAGCACACATTTCCCAACTGGGTCACTGGGAGTGATGGTGAGTGGGGCCATTCGTATTTTTACCCTTTGGTTAACAGAGCCACGTGTTCTACCTTCTAAGGACATAGCACCACATAAGAGTAAAGTATTTAGTGTAAATACCACATCCTGGGGGATGGTGCCCCATCATCACATAGTATCATCTCCAAGCTAGCACCTCAGCTGTACCTTCAAAAGACCATTCCATTGCCCTTATCAAGTCAGCAGCTTCCAGATGGTACAGTATATGATAGCACTAGAGGATCATAAGGTCAGTTACAGACTGTCCTATCTCCTTCATTTTAAAGTAGGTCTCATGGTCCCTTGATCTGAATAATCTTGTGCAGGATTGTGTAAGCCCCTGGATAATGCTGCCAAGTGAGTCCCTGCAGGCAGGAAAAGCAAAGCCATACTCAAAATATGTATCAATTCTAGTTAAGATAAATCATTGCCCCTTTCGGAGTGAAAGGGGTCCAATGTATACAACTCATTGCCAAGTAGCTGCTTTGTGTTCTCAAGGATCAGTGCCATATCAAGTTCTCACTTGATTTTGGTCTCTACTGCTGGAAAGTTGGATGTTTGTGAGCAACAGTTATGATCAGTAATAGAAAGTAGAATCTTATGCTTTGGGGCCCATGTATGGCCTCATTCTCTGCTGTCATGGCTACTCTATTCATGAGCTCATTATGTCAGCATTGGGATTGCCAGTGACAAAGGCTAACTGACATGAACTGGTCAAGTCATTCTGTCTACTTGATTGGTCGGTGCCTCTTCCATGATTGGTACTCTTTGATAGACATTATGCAATAGAAAGATCCTCACGTTTAATGTTCAGTGATTTTTGCCCAGGTCTTAATTTATAAAGATCCCTCAGTGACAAAATGGTAAGTCAAAGCATTGAAGGAAGAATTTATTGCTTACATTTCCTGAGAAAGGATGACATACCATACCATGCAGGGCCAGAAGGGAAGCATCTGCTTTTGGTCAGAAAGCAAAAGCAGAGGTGAAGGGAAGGCCTAGAACAGAAACTTTATTGAGGTTTCCATGGAAAGGCAAACCAGGAAAGAGCTTAGGATTGGCTGGTTTGAATAATTCTGTCAGGCTTTGGGGCATAGGGGCTGTCTCTTCTCTAGTTGTCTGGCTTCTAGCCCTGGGTTGACTTATGATAGAAGAAATATTTGCTTGGTGTGTGGATTAGATAAGGGAGGTGGTTGGATCAGACAGGAAAGGAATGCTCCTAAGTAACTTTCCTATCTTTAGGAATTAGCTACCCCTGGGAGGGTCAATATCTCACTAGGTCTGTAAGGACCACCAAGATATCAAAACATCATAAGATACAGGGAATAAAAAGCATGACTAATACATAATAGATCCATTCACAGTCTCTCCCTTCTTCCCAATCTGCCAATCTTTTTCTTCCCAGGAGACTGACCAACCAAGCTATTTATATATTCTTATATAAATATATATTCTTACCTAGGACCCCTTTTCTTTCCACACTTACCTTTCTTAGATGACTCTTTGGTGCATTTCCAAAAACTGTATTCACTGAGAGTATTTACCTTCAATGCTGTCATAACAGCCATAACAGTGTGAGAGGTGTTGGAGAAACACTGGTGGATGACATGAAGGTCGGGACCCACATAACTTTCTTGTGTCCTCTAGCCCTACTTGTGCCTGATTCCAGATCTATCATTTCCATCTTAAGTGGATTGCTGCTGGTCTCACCAAACCGTAATGCCTAATGCATTTGGTAGAAACCAGCTCATGATGAATATCTCTGGCCACAAAGTCCTTCTATGTCCCATAAGAGACATTTGTCTTTACCCAGATTCAATAACACACCAGGAGCTATTTATCAAATAGTGAATAATTCTTGGCTATAGATGGCATGAGCCAGAACCCTAGGAGTCAATGTTGTAATTTTCATACTGGAGCTTTCTATAAACCCCATACAACATCTTCCTCAGTCAGGTGAATTTCTAAATAGCATCATGTCTACTAATTCATATGGCTGAAGCATCAGGAATATTTGCACCCAGACTGGACCTGCTTTGGGACACACACAAAACTGAAAGACTTTGTCACCCAGTAGATGGATTGGACCAATATTCCCCTTGGAATATCCCAGTGAAATGTGATGCCTCCAAAACACAGAAAGACTACCAGGCACTGTGCATTCTTCTTAGTGGTAGAAAGTTTGAGATGTAATAATGTGCCCTTTGGAAGAGATATCCTGGAACACCCTAGATCAGAGGTCATGAAACTTTTCCTATTTAGGCCAGAGATTAAATATTGTATGCTTTGTGGGCCAAATAGTCTCTATTACAACTACTCAACACATAATACATAAGCAAATGGCTGTGTTCCAATAAAATTTATTTACAAAAACAGATGATAAGATAGATTTTTCCAACCCCTGTCCTAGACCTAAAAACTTCACTAACATGGTGGGCTCCACCGTTTGCTAAGGTACAAGCACCACTTCTTGCTTTTCCAGTTCCATTAACATGATATCATGGGTACAACGAACAAATGTGATGTTCTGTGGAGGGTCCAGATGGTCTAGGTCCCAGATACAAAAAGTAGATTAATGTAGTCCTAGGGCAAGACTAAAAATGTATACAGTGGGCCATCCTATGTGAATGGGAAGTGCTTCTATTCTTCCTTCTTGATTTAAAAATCTAATAGGAGGGGGGCACCTGGGTGGCTCAGTCAGTTAAACATCTCTTTGGCTCATGTCATGATCCCAGGGTCCTGGAATCAAGCCCCACATCAGGGTCCCCACTCAGCGGGAAGTCTGCTTCTCCTGCTCCCTCTTCCCCTCCCCCAACTAGGGCTCTCCCTCTCTCAAATAAATAAAATCTTTTAAAAATGAATAAAAATCTAATAGGTTTTGTCCAAAACCCTCAGGATCCAGTCCCATGTATAATCCTTCCACTCTCGTACATAAAATTGTGTGAATCTTTGCCACTCTTAGGGCCTGTAGGCGTCTTCCTCCCTTAGCAGTCAAAGGCATGTCTCTGGCTGGGGTATGATGTAACTTGACCCTATTTATAGGTCTGGTAGCCTGAAGGGAAGGTAAAAAGAGACTCCAAGGAGACGTGCAGAAGGCTTTGCACTGCCTTCAAGCAAGGGTGGCAGTGTTAGATTTTAACAGGAAAGGCTAATCTACTTCTGCAGGACCAAAAAATTCTGGGAAATCTGGGAATTCAGGGTTTCTGGTGCATCAATCAGGAGCCTGACCTTGGTGTGTTGACCTCTCAGAACTGAAAGATCAATCTTCCTTGGACCTCTGTTCTTCTTATAATTAAGTCCTAGGCCTGATCCTAATTTTTTTTTTTTCTGTCATCTGGCTGTAGGTTTTCTTTATATGTTACCAAGGAGGACCTCTTGCTTTCATGATTTGCATTATATTGGTTAATCATCCTCATGTTTTTTCATTGTCTTTTTCTTTTTTTTTTTTTAAGATTTTATTTATTTATTTGACAGACAGAGATCACAAGTAGGCAGAGAGGCAGGCAGACAGAGAGGGGGCGGGAAGCAGGCTCCCCGTTGAGCAGAGAGCCCGATGCGGGGCTCCATCCCAGGACCCTGGGATCATGACCCAAGCTGAAGGCAGAGGCTTTAACCCGCTGAGCCACCCAGGCACCCCCATTGTCTTTCTTAATGTATTAATGGTTCCTAGCAATACCTAAACAAATTCCATCATCCTTATAATAATTATTACCCCCAATCCTTCAAGCATCCAAGATATTGCCACTGCCAGAGTGTTCCTTTCCTCCAGTATCCCATCCCAATTCACCTCAGGTGATAGTTTTAACAATCACAGAATTACAACATTCCAGGAGCTCATCGCCAGCTGGACAGTGGGCGGTTCAGCTCCCACAACCCCATTTTAGAGCCTCCTTCCCAGACACACTCCTAGATCCACAGGTTGGCTTCCTTAAGAGAGGTACAGTGAGACCCCGAGATTTTCATGCAGGTTTATTAAGGATCATTCTCTGGAACAACGCCTGTGAGCAGCGAAGGAAGCAGGACTAGGCAGAGGGAGAAGTTGGATTATGACACAGTTTCAACAACGACCTCAGGCAGTTAGGAGCTCTGGGACTGGAGTGTCCCTGCAGAGTTGTCCCGAATGAGGCAAGAAGGTTGAGACTTTGTATCTCTTACACTGACCAGCAATGGATGTGAGCTGCTCGCAGGGGCTGGGTATAAGTTGGGGTGAGGCAGCTTCTTTTAGCCAAGGGCAATTCCTCCAGAGGGACCCAATGATAAGCCTGCAGAGACCAACACTTCTGACATCTGAGTACTTTGGTCCCAAGGGAGATTCGGGTGATGCACACCATCTGTAACAACAGCTTTACTAGCCATTTTGTGAGCCCAGGGGAAACATTAACACACTATGAGGATAGCAGAGCAGAGGATGGAATGAGCCGGAGACCACGAAGCTATCCCTGAGTGGCCAGATCAATCCCGAGACAACCTATCTCTGAACTATTTAAGTAAACAAGATGTCCTTCCAGTTGAAGACACTCACAACCAAAAATATTTTAACCCCTGCATGCGTTATCTCAGCTAATCCTCAGTTACTCTGTAAGGTAGTTATTTTTATTATACTTATTTCAAAACTATAGAACTAAAGTTTAGGGTTACTTGCCCAAGGTCACACAGCTAGAAACTGGAGAAGCCCAATCTGAAACTTTGCATAATCTAGATCCAAAGTCCATGCTCTTTGCCCTTTTACAGACATCCATGTGACAACTGATCAGGCTGAAAGGGGGATGTGACTGTCCCCCAGATACGAAGGAAACAGTAGCCTATGTGCAGCAGAAGATCCAATAGGCACTAGAAGAGCTGTTCTCAAGAAGCTCACTGTCTGTCCCCTGACTCACTGTCTGGGTTGATTTGTACCCCTCCTTGCCAAATCCTATGTTCCTGCCTTATTTTTTGGAACCTGTAATTGTGACCTTATGTGGGAAAAAGGTTTTTGTAGATACTGTTAAGGATCTTGAGATAAAGAAACTACCTTGGGTTATTTGGGTGGGCCCTAAATCCAAGAGGAGATGACAGAAGAGGCAATGTGACCATGGGAGACCAGAGTAGTACAGCCACAAGCCAAGAAACCGAAGAAAGCTGTAAGACCAAGGACAGAATCCCCTCTATACCTTTAAAGCAGGCACAATCCTACCAACACCATGACTTTGGGCTTCTGGCCTCCAGAACAATGAAGGAATACATTTCTGTTGTTATCTACCCCCAAGCTTGTGTTACTTTTTTAGAGCAGCCTCAAGAAACAAATATACCTGGGGTCCTTCAATTTTATTTATTTATTTACTTACTTATTTGGCAAAATTTGTTTTATTACAGTGGTACAGAACTGAACCTGCAGTTTCTCCAAGGTATACCCACAAAACCCAATTGAAGTTGTTTTTTTAAATTATTTTTTAATTTAAATTAATTAGCCAAGGTATAGTACATCATTAGTGTTTGAAAACACTTATTTCCCTTTCTTATATAAAGAAATCAGCATGCCTTTCTTCCAAGTTTGGTTGAACATATTCCTCATGTGACAGATTTCCAATGGAATTCTTCACACTTTAAGGATTGAGAGTGAACTACTTCCACGATGGATGTTGTAAACCTGTAGAGGCGGGAATGAGCGTTTTTGCTGGGAGGAAGGTCCTTAGACATTCCTTCTCACTAGGATAGCCACAGAATCCAAAAACTTATAGAATTCCTGAGAGATTCCGGGCCAATGGAAGAATAAAAAGTAGCTGAGCTCTGAGAGAAATGAGAACAAAGACTATAGAAAATACAAAGAGAATAAGTTTCTAATATTTAGCAGCAGGAAGAACCCAGTGAGTCAGAAGGCTTGAAATCCATGTCTTTAGAAAGAAGCTTTGGTTTCCTCTTGAAATGCAGGCGAGGAAGCAGAAGTTAAAAGGTTTTGCAAAGGAGACTACAAAAGGCAAAGCCCAGTCTGTCCCAAGTCTGAAGAGAGAGAAAGAGAAAAAAAATGTTCTTTCTGGACAAGAGAGCTGGGAGTTTAGAGAGAAGTTCTGATTTCTGTAGTTAAATCTCGCATGTGATTGAAAAAGGTAAAGTCTGTTTCAATAACAAACAAGAAAAACACTATTTCCAAAGAGTGGTTTCTATTATGCTGAGAACAAAAGGAGAAAAAGCAGGTTACTGAAAGGTGAAGAATGGTATGAACTTAAGTCTGACTCTAAAAAGGAGAAAAAATGGAACACATTTTCTGAGCCTGTTTCTGTGAAAAGTTAGGGGATGAAATTAAGAGGATTTCAGCCAAGTCTTCGAATTTTGCCTCCAAAACCACAAGCCTGTGAATGACAGCTGCTCCCTTGAGGGCCTTGCAAACTGCTTCCCAGGCAGAAAATGGGCTGGGGTCACCTACCTTATGCCCGGACCATACTTGACACAGGGTTGGGGAAGGGATGGGGAAAAGGCAGGGAGGGCGCTATGTAGCAAGTCAGCTTTCCAGAAAAATTGGAACAAAGTCCCCGTAGCCCTTTGTAACGAAATTACCAACTGTTTTGATACAAATGAGCTCACAGGTGTTTACAGTTCACGGCACTTACAAAACCAGGTGAAACTCCCAGCCTGGTTTTCAGCATATAGTTTACAATTTTAACCACAAGAAAACATTCTTCCCAAAATAGGAATCTGGTCCTTGAAAATTTCACAGAGGACAGGCTTTCCAGTCCCGCACCTGGGACATAACATCCAATTGTTCATGTGTAGTCCATTACGATAAATGTTTTAAGAGCTCAGGAGAAACAAAATGCATGTGAGTACACAGTGGACCCCAGTTTCTAAGGATTCTGCTCTAATATGGACTTCTTCTCTGAAGCAACTACAGTGTTTCTAAAACTTACATGACCAATATAATATCTAGTAAGAAGGGCCTGATTGCGTTTTTTGTTTGCTGTTTGTTTTTAGAAAAAAATCATGTTAAACTCTAAATTGCTCTTCGAACTAGATCATCAAATCAGCACAGGAATGAAATGTACCAGCTATTTGGCCATGCAAGTGACAGGCTGTAAGCACATTCTGTAACATGAGTATTCAATGTGGCACGAAACTTTCCTTTATCAAATTATTTCTTCCTTCTTATCTCATGTTCTTTCCCAGCAGGCAGGAGCCTGTGCATGGCCTCCAGCGTCTTCTAGGGCTCGCTGCTCTCAGACTTCCCATCTCTCATCTCCCTCACAAAGTCCAATCACCATTCCTACTTGGATCTAACATCACATGAAAAGAAGTAAAATATTTAACATTAACATCATTTAATAAACACATATAGAAATTTCTGTGTGTCGGGCATAAATATGAATCACAGCACTTTACAGACATTATCCCGTTTTATCCTCAAAAAAACCTTTGAGACTCTATTCTCACCTCTAATTTACAGAGAAGGATGTTCGTCGTAGAACTTGTAAGAGGTGGATCCAGGAGCGAAGTGAGTTTTTTTAAATGAAACACTACGCCGTGCTAGCTTAAGTTACAGTACCAGAACCGGGGGACTGAAGCAGAGTTCTCAAACAATGCTAAGTACTCATATGTAACCATTATAAAAAATGGAGATTTTAAAAACTTGATAAATGGAGACTTTTTTAAATGGAGGAAGGTTATCTAGAATGTTCATGTGGACAGGTTTTCATCAGGGGCTTCTAAAATCACAGTTTATGAAGCTTTATGATACATATCTATATACAATAGTAGTATTAGTCAACTGACACAATCACCAGTCAAATCTGTATACACTTTTAAATCATTAATTACATTTATTTCTCTGATTATTATATTTGGGAGATCCAGAAAAGCACATGGTAAAAAAAAAAAAAATTACTCCTAATCCCACCATCTAGAAATCATCATCATTGATATTTTTTAAAGATGTATTTATTTATTTGACAGTGAGAGAGAGTGAGTGAGTAAGAGAGAGAGAGCAAGCGAACAGGGGGGAGGGGCCGAGGGAGAGAGAGAGAATACGGAAGCACAGTCCCCATCAAGCACGGAACCTGATGCAGGACTCAGTCTCAGACCCCGAGACCATGACCGGAGCTGAAACCACGAGTTGGCCACTCACCCAGCTGAGCCACCCAGGCAACACCATCACTGATATATTTATAGAGAATCTCTCATCTTCTTTCTCTGTGGATATTCATTGTTTGGTATAGTGACTTAGCATTTATTAAATGTGCTCTTTTTCCCAAAGTGATACATTATTCAAAGAAAAACAAGTTGTACTTTTTTTCAGTGTCTACTAAATATTCTCAAAGAGTTGTAAAAGTCCTAAAACCAATACATTAGGATTACAAAAATACTTTAAGAGTAGAAATAAACTCCCAGTGATATATACACTGGAACATTCTTAGAAATTCAAATACTCCAGTCTCATTGAAGCCATGATGGTGATAGTTTCCAAATATGATTTCATCATTACATTTTCTGCATTGCCTAGAGCAAAGTGTTAGCATCAGTAGGTTGAAAACAATGCTTACTCTTAAATTTGTGCACAGATTAATTGATAAGACACATCCATTAATTCATTATTGTTTTCTTAGTACATTGATTCTAAAATTTCTCTAAGATAGGAAGGCACAAGAAAACCAAAAGGAAATATTGATTTATGACTATTCTCATACCGCTTAACATTTGTGAAGTAAACTGTATCCACCAAGTGTGTTGTAATTATTAATCACAAAACACCTTGCTGAGCTAGTTGTAGAAGAATTCTTTCCTACAGGAGGAAAATTAACACTATAAATCAACACTCCAGTTTGAAAATTTGCATGGCTACATGCTATGATTTCTAGCATCACAAGAGGCTGAAGGAATTCCTCAGTTGAGAGGTGGCTACAATGTCACAGCTTCGAAGCCAGCTTCCTCTTGACCGTCCCAGTAATTCTGCCATATGGATTGTCTAAGGGTAGTAAGACCTGTAGAAAAACCACATGGCAACTTCAGAGGCATTACAATAGACCTCTCCTTTTTTTCCGTCAATCAACAATAAAAACCACAACTCGATAAATAGGAAAATGTATATGCCCTTCAGTCATACAGTTATTTCATGTACAGCAATGCCTTATTTTCTAGAAAATTTTGTAGAAAACTTTTCTAGAAAAGTTTTTGAAAAATTTTCATCATTGGGCTATTAATGTTTCTCAAATGCATTATATATCCCTGTTTTTTCAATAGAATGTTCTGAACATAATTTGGCCTTTGCTTGATGATTCACTTTGAACATTAGTCATTGTCCAATGCTAAAATACTGTCATGCCCTCAGGAACATTTGAGGTCCTCAGGGCTGTTAACCCAATACTAAGTGGCTCCAGAAAGCTATGAGTTTAGAGTGGCTCTGTCTTCCCACCCTGTCATTTGTCACTCCTCTGCCATTGTCGGTGTGTCCTAACTCCCCGCTTTTCATGTGTTGCCTTCGCTTTGTAGCCACGTGCTGGGTGGGGGCCCGAGAGCAGCTCTGACCAGCCCCAAAGTGCAGACACGGACCCGGGACAACTTGTCCAGCCTCTCAGATGTCTTCACGCAGAGCCCTGGCCTGAAGGAGCTGGGCTTCCTACCTTGGGGTCCCTTCCTGTTCTTCAGGTGGGAGCTAAGGAAGCTGTCAATCTGACTTCTTGGATAGAGAGACACAACCGGCAAGCCGGCAACAAGTCTTTGAGCTGGGATCGGTGCAGGCCAGAGGTGTCTGGGGGCCCTGAGGAGACCTCCTTTCTCTTCTAGCTTCCTGGGCTGAGCACTGTCCCATTCATGACACTTGACCCTTTTCTGTTTGGGGCCCTTTGTTTTAGCTTTGGCAGACATGGCCAGGATTACTTTCGGGTCCCTCTTGTGCTTTTTAGAAGGTAATTGTTTTAAAAGGCTTTCTACTCTAATTAGTGGGGTTTGGGTAATCACCCTGCTTTCCTTCCATCGCAGTCAACAACGCTGCCTCCCTGCTCAGCTGAGTGAACTGTACCTGGGGGTCAAAGTTGCTCTCCTCTGCCACACAGAGTTCTTGAGCAGCTATGCCAGGCATCTAAGCATGACTTCTCTTCCCAGTGCTGTTCCCCAAACCCCACCTACAGATGTAGTGGTGCAGAGCCCCCATGGAGCCCAGTAATATCATCTGCAGAACAGACACAAGGTGAGTGGTCAGAGGACTGTGGCTAAGAAGAAGACTCCTAGGTCAGCAGGCCCAGAATTCTATGGCCGCGGAGCCATGTTGATAGATGGCCCCTCCCTCCTCACCTACACACTAAAAGAAGCCATCAAGACGATGTTTTTCAAATTCTAGAAGTCCGTGAGAGGATGGATCAAACAGAGAGATCCTACCATTCTGCAAGTGGTTCGAGAGGGGAAGGACAGTTCTAATTTCCAAGGCCCCAACACTTCAGGCTGTCGAGTCAGACACTCCCACTTAGTTTAACCTTCTGTCATGGCTTCAAACAACTCCACGTAAGTGTTTTTCCCAAAACAAGGTTTCCTTTCAAAAAGTGCACTTCCTCATCTCGCTTTCTAGAATTGCCACTGGAAACACACTCTTTCATTTTTCTGTGGACATTTTCTGTTTATATGCTACTTAAGTTGACGACTGAATCCAAAGTTAAAGACGTTGAAGGAAAATGAAAATAGAATCTTTTTCTTCTCCTCCTCATCGCCTCATCATGGAAGAATAATGAAGCCGTGACCTTGGGTGGCACTTTTCAGAGAAGCAGATCTCAGAGCTGTCTCCTCTGGCACACTCTGTGCTTTCCTTTTCTTTGACTCCCCGCAGCCTCCAGCCCTCCTCCACAATCACTCATCCACTTCTAGGGTACTCCAGCCTCAGGTACCGAAAGGCCTGGAGTCTAAGAGGACTTTAATCAGTGGGAACTATAAATACTCCAAAAGCAACAGCTGTGAAGAGTTTTGCTTGGTGATGTTATCATCCCAAATTTATAAAGACAAGTAAGGGTGTGGGGGCAGGAGGGTGGATGTACTTTAAATATTTTTAAAGTTCTCTTACCTCTTCCTTGTTGATCAGTCCCATTTTGGACATGTCTATGTTAAAGTAGTGCATGTTGGGCAGGCTAATTTCCATGTCTTCTATCTGGAAGCCGAAGTAATATGGATCACATTGGGCAATGGTAAAGCTCTCTCCCTCTATCACTTCTCCCCTGCAACCCACCTGCCTTGCGCCCCATTACTCAAGTTCCACCTCTGTCCCTGAGACACCCTCTGGTGGTCCTCCACTGCTCGACACAGCTGTCTCCTGAGAGTCCTATTATTAGATGGTGGACCCCCCCCCCATTTCCCCTCCAAGTACAAAATCTGTTCTCAGAAAAGTAAGAGGTCCTTGGGTCAGAAACCTGTGCGATCTACGGTATCCAACTGGCCTCTTGGTGCTGGCCGGTCAACCTCTTAAACTCTTCCTCAGTCAAGTTCCTCCTCTCAAGGCCTGTCCCAAACATTTTCAGGCCCTGGGGTCAGAATACAATTGGAGGCCCACATACCAGATGTTTAAAAAAAATAAAAAAATAAAGTTATGAATCAAGCAGGAAACTTTTACGTGAACTATTGTCTATCCTTCCGACTTGACAAATATACCTTCATAACAACCTGGAAGACCAGGATGTAATTTAGAAATCTCTGACTGCTTGCAGTACCATCCCAGGATGTGATAGTGTGGGAAAAGCCAGACCCCAGGCCCATCGCACCTTCTCTCTTGGACTCACATGGGTGGACACCCTTCCCTTCACCTACTCTCAGGCCTAATGGTGTATGCACTGATGGCATAATCAGCCTCCAGAGGATGGGTCTGAGAAGGAGGTTCACACAGTTTCTAAAAGTAGTCTCAGGTTATTTGGGCAGTTAATTCTAGGGTGCAAGTATCCAGAGAATGATCTAGAAAGGGATGTGTGGGTCCCTGAAGAGTTTGTTGCCTTGGTCCCACTGACTCTTCTTCCAGTGGAAAGAGGCATAACCAGAGAAAGGCCTAGAAAGTGCTGGACCATGGCAGGCATCTCTCTTGCCCAAGTTGAAGGATGGTACTCGTCCTCTACATCCCATCATGGAACTAAATTCAGGCCCTTCTTGACAGATTTCTGCTTCCCAACAGCCTCCAAAAGGTCTCCTTGTCTGTAATCCATTATCCTTTTAATTTGTCACCCTTTTTTTAAGAGCGATCTTTCTAGAGGGCAAATCCAGTAGTGCCACACCTTGGTTCAACCCCTCCGTGGCTGCTAAGAGCTTTAAAGTTAAAGTGCAGACTATAAACAAGCCCACAGAGATCCTCCTGATCTGGTTCCTGCCTCACCCCTAGCACATGGAAAGATTTTCACTCATGGAGCTTCATATATAGCAGATCCTCAACAGTAAATGACAGTTCTATGATGCCATCTGGTCTCTATACTTACCACGCTCCCTCACCCTTGAGTGTGAACCCAGATAATCCCTATTTGTCCTTTAAGACTAAACCCAAGCCCCTCACCCTCAGAAAGCCTGGCTGGCCCTATGTCCCATTCCTGAGTTAGACGCCTTTCCCTGTATTTCCATTATGTTCTATCCTCTACTGCATCATTAGTTTACTTATTTCTTTTTTTCCTCTTACTCAGTGATGACCTCTTTGAGGGTAGGCACCCTGTCTAATTTATCTTTGTATTCTTCATGTGTTGACAGAGATATAATAACCATCTAATAACATCAGATGGATGGATGGACTCTGTCTGCATCTATCCTTCATTCCCTGTCTACCCTGAAACACAGACCCTTGGCCTAATTATTCCTCCTTCAGGGCATTGAGCGTCCTGATATGAGGCTTAAGTTGTGGCAGGTTGGAAAGACCCACAGAATTTTCAACAAACCTAAAGAACTATAACAGTGGCCCATGTTTTCAGGTTGGACAGATTTTTCCATTTTTTGCTCTCTTCTCACTTGCTATAACAAGCTTTTGAACAACAACAGATGTCATTTTTCATGTGTCTTCCACTGTCTTATTTTAACTCTCAACTCTCTTGTCAGAGCTGACAGGAGACACAACACGTTCTCTTAGTCTTCAAGATGGCAAGTGACAAAACATACCTCAGGAACCTGGCTCAAAGAGTGCACCTGGATGTCATAGAGGGTCTTCTGGACAGAGGGGGAGTACTCGCCTTTGTCATAGGGTCCAGAAAATTTCTCCAGGACAATGTCCCGAACAGTATCCCTAAAACACAGAAGAGAGACCTGAGGACTCATAAGGTGTCTTTTAGGAATGCACTATAAAGTTGAGAAGTGGTGACCTTCTGTTTCCCCAGAAAACAATTTTATTGCTGATTTTAGAAGAGATTAATATCCTGTAATGCCTTACTCCCGAAAACACCTCACTTCCAATTTCCCTATGCACACACACACGTACACACACACCCCATTCAACAAAGGTATTGTCACTAGGCAATCTTCATCATCTGGAACTAGGGCTCACTGGACATTACAGAGTAAATCTTCCTCCCATTTGAAGAACCCATGAAAAGGACTTACAAGTATGCTACACTCTTACTGCTTTGCTTGGCCAGTTCTTTGCGTTATTGTTTTTTCGGGGTTTTATTCTGTGTCAGGCTTGGTGTTAAGGATTTTACCTAATTAATTCATTGAATGCTCTCAATATACCTGAGACAGGTATTATTATTATTCCCAATTTAGACATGAGCAGTCTTAAAATTAAATGATCCACACTAAGTCTCTTTCCTTAATAGGAGACCCAACTAAGACCCTGATTCTGCCATGTTCAATTTTGTGTTCTTTCCAACATAAATACATCAGCCTCCTGCCAGTGGAAAACACTTAAAAAAGGAAAAAGAAGATTGAGATGAGGTTCTCTGTAAGCCTTTTCAAACCCATCCCATAATAAAAAGAGTAGAGCAAAACTATGCCAGTGGGAGGAAGTTACCAGGGGGCAGATTCCAGCCGGTCAGAAAGTAACATTTCTAACAATTAGAAATTCAGCAGAGGAATGCCTGGTCAAAAAGCAAATTCAGAGTCCAGAAGCCTAATTACTGCTTGTCAGGGATATTATAATAATAACCACACCTTTACATTGTTAAGGCATTTATCATTTATAAATTGCTTCTGTGAATATCATCTCATTTTGAGTTAGCCTACAGTGACCAACTGTCCCAGTTTGCCTGTGACCAAGGGGTTACCTGGGACATGGGACTTTTCAGTATCAAAATCAGAAAAGTCCTTGGCAAACTGAGGTTAGTTTGTCATCCTCATGTAGCCCTCTCTGCATCTACTCTGAGGGAGTAAAACCAAATATCATTATCCTAGCTTGATACAGTGATTCTTGAAGTGTGGTTCCTGGGTCAGCAGCAACAGCCTCAGCTGGGAGCTTACTAGAAATGCAAGGTCACAGGCCCCACCCCAGACCTACAGAATCAGAACCTCTGGAGGTGGGTCCAGTAATCTGCAATCTAACAAGCCCTTCAGGTGACTCTGATACACAATAATGTTTGAGAACTACTGATGTAATCAATTAAAAAACATAGAATGGATATTAGCTGGTCCATTTAAGGTCATTTTACCTAATAGCACCTAGGATTTCAGTGCAGATTTACTAATTCAAATCAAGAGCATGGTCTTTCTGTTATCCAACAGAAGGGACCCTAAACAGTGGGAGGGTTGAATTGGATGACCTCTAAGTTTCCCTTTCAGATGAAGAGTCTATGACCTTGGGGCCCCTGGGAAGAGGGAAGAGCCAGCACCAGACCCTAGCATATGCTCATACCAGGTAGCATCAAAATCCATGTCTCTATATTGGTGATAGCGCCATTTACAGTACACTTGGGTGGCAAAACACCGGTCCTTCACCTCAGGGAGGGTGGTGAACTGGTCCTTGATGAATCCTTCAAATCCAGACTGGGTTGTTTTCAAGACCTTGAGGTCTTTGATTCCAGAATGAATGACTGGAGGTCCTGTTTTAAGTAAAAACATAGGGGGATGAGGTCATAAACAAAATAGTGTCTTCTTACTGATACCTAGCTCTAAGGATCCTGGTCATTAAAACATGGTGCATGGTTTGAACAAAGAACTGCCTCACTGCCCATGTTTGCTGTCTCTCTGTCTCCTCTGAAGTCCCAGGGATGAGGATGGTGTGCCTTTCTCTTTGTCTGGATTCCATGACTCCCTGCCTTTCTCCAGCCCTAGGAGAACTGAAGGTGAGAGACTAAACCTTGTTGGGTTGAAACCCACAGAAATGAATACCTTCTTCTCAGCTCCATGTACAGGTGACTTCTAGGCCAAATACTTTGCATTTTTTGAGCTCTCCTTTACTCAACAGATAATCATACCGATTTGTAAGCTCCTCCAGAACAGTTCTGCTGTTTGACTGCCTTTATGGGATGGGGGAGAGTTAATCCTCATGTTGATCATCTACAGGCTGATGGCTCCAATTATCATCAGACCCTCAGTTCTCTTGTGGTCATGAGCGCACTAAAACCAGACAACTTCCTGAATGGGTGGCACTGTGGACCTGGCTCGACCTAAATAGAAACTGGGATGATGAAGCAGGACCACAGGGCACAGAGCTGCCTAAGTAAGTACCCATAACTTTTGGTTTGGGCCGAAGGAGAAGGGACAAAGTTGGTTCATGGGGACCTGGGGGAGAGAGGGCAGAGTTGGCAAAAATAGAGGGGATGATATAGCTCTCCTGCAATTCCTGACAACAGTAGGCAAAGGGGGAAGGTGAAGGAGTGATAGCTATAATCTGAAGAAGATATTTAGTTGTGTACCAGGCATTTCTAGCTCAGGACCCGGGACAGGTGGAGAGCAGAGTAAGTGAAGGGAAGATTCTCTCTTTTTCTATGTGGAACACACTGTAGCTCTGCAGTTCGGTGAAGCTTGAACAGAACACGGCACTGGAAGACACACTTCGAAATGCCAGAATACAGTGTTCTGCATCATTCTTCCCAAAGAATGATGCTTCCCAAACAAGCACAGCCAATGCTGAGCAGGTCCTGTGAAGCAATAGTGGTTCCCAATGGGTGCAAACTTCTCCCTAAACACATGTGAGGCAGACCTCCAGACTGTCAGGAGGTAGGAGAGTTTGACTGGAGAGATTCAACAGTGTTGTAATGAGAGAACTACAAGGGCAGGAATATTCAGGAATTAACATCACTTATATAAAAATAGACTTATATAAAAATAGACTTATTTGTGCAGGCTGGAGAGGCTGGATGTTCGGGGTGCAGTTGGGTACAAACCCCAAGTAACACTGTGCCATGACAGGATGACTAAGGTCATCTCTTTTCAGTCATGAAGTTAGACTTGATTAATACCTTTCTTGGCTTGTTTAGTGTATAACTCAAGGGCCACAGGCGTCAGGCATCACTATATTGTACATGGTTTTAGTTGAAGGACAAGAATATAATTCGATCCTCAATTAAAATATAGGGCAGCTCTTAATAACCCAATAGTTTATATCTTCTATATGGTTTAAGTTGTTGTGGTCAGTTCAGGAGCTGCAGAGTTTAGAAGTAGGTAAATAATGACTATATTTTATTTTTCCAGCCACATGTGTACATCTACCAAAGATAACGATGGCTAGTGGTAGATCAGCTGATTAAATAAGGCCTTCTGGTCGGAGTGTTTCAGGATAATGAGGCAAAACTGAAATGATATTTGTTTAACATTCTGAAGTTCTCTTTGGAAACTACATCTGAAGAAGGATCAAGAGAAAGGCACCAGCAATGTCTTCATGCCCTAAGTTGGCTGATGTAACAGATTTTAGATGTATGAAGACATGGTTCTGCAAAATTCTTATTTCTAAATGCTGTGTAGAGCTAATCCAAGTGAGTCTAAGTTTAAAATCCAAGAGGATTGCAGAAGCAATAAATATCTATTGAATGAATGAGTGAATGCAGGCAACAAGATTGATGCACATCAAAGAATAAGTATTTCACAGCTTAGACTCTTTTTTTCTAGACAGTTCTCCTCCATCAATCTTCACCATTTCCTTTTCTGGTTACACCACCCAACTATAAGAGACAGCATGGCAGGGGACAGGGAGGACATCACCAATAGCTGAGAACATCTGAACTGTCGGCATAAGGTTAGTTGCTGCCTTTTTCAGTCTTTCTTACTTAATTCTAACAATTCTATTAAGCACTTTTATACAGGAAAGTTTCAGTCATTTACCCATAGTCACATGGCTAGAAACTGCCAGGGATGGAATTTGAACTCAACACTTCATTATTTCCTCCTTTTTGGATCCTTCCCCATCCCCATCACATCGAGTCTCTCTCTTCCCATTTCTTTACAATAAGAGACCTTTCTAGGAGACAAAAAGGCTGTCACCTTCCCTTCCACAGTGTTCTTTGAGAGCCTCAGAGTCCCCAACCTGAAAAATACCATCACCATTTATCTGAATTGGAAACTGAAAAATCACCTTTAGAAATGGCCCCTATGTGTCTGGAAAACTTTTTATTCCTTAAAAATTTCCTATTGAAATACAAAGACCCCATAAAGGAGTGAATTCTTAAGCCTTTAAAAACTAATATAACCTACTTCCAACAGTTATCCCTTCTGGGAAAAAAAAATCCTACCGAAATGGAATGTAGATTTGCAATAAGGAATGAGATTAGAACAAGCAGTGGGAATTCTTGAGGGGGGATAAAGAGAAAGTTAATGAGAACCAAAGGCAAATTTTACCTATTTCATCTCTTCCTATACAGATGGTCTTTGTCACCAACATAAGCCAGTAAGACTTTGGCTCCTCCAATGGTCTTAATCCTAAAAGGATTCCCAAATGCAGTGTTGCATAGTGGTTGAGGCCACAGCCTTGGGACTCAGGATTTCCTGAATTCAAATCTAAGTGCTCTCCGTGCCTCTCCTTCCCTATTTATGAGCACTATTCCCCTCATAAAATTACTTAATCTCTCTCTACCTTGAGTTTCTCATCTTGAAATAGAGATGATCATCATACCTATTTCCTGTAATTGATAGATATCTCAGATAGTATCTGCAAAGGACTTAGTAGAATAGCTGCCCCATAGAAAATGCGTTCTAAAAGTTATTACGATGTTGCGATAATTGACTTTTTCTCATCAACTTTAACTACCTGTGAATGTTTCCCATGTTTCACGAAGGCTCATTGGGTTCTGAAAACTACCTCTGACATGCCATCTCTACCACCTCCAGCCCTAGAATGAGATTTATTGATCTCTGGGGAGTGTCAGTTCTGCTACGCAATTTTTAAATGATCTATTTTCTTGCTAGAATCTGAAAATGAAGAAAGAAGTTGAGTTTTCTAATGTGCTCTGGCCTCAGTTTCACATAGAATAAAATGTTTTATGTTCCCAAAGACAATTAACCTTTGCCACAGTTTGGCAGAACATGAGCCATCTACTCTGGTGTGCTCATCATTCTATGAAGAACAACAACAACAAAAAAACCCTATTCTCTTTTAATGTGAATAATTTTTCTTCCTTGGCACACATTAGACACTCTGGATGAAATGAAAGAGTTTATTTTATCTTCTCTGTTGGCAGTTCCCCAGCTTTCTGAACACTGGTACGAACCTGAGACTTTCAAATTCATGGACCCATCAACTAAAAATACGGTGCCTCACACAAGCTAAAAATAATTCCAATTTAGACTAACAGAATTAATTCAACCAAAAGGACTGTCCTTTTCTAGGTTACTTGTCATGAAACCACTTAATCAGCTTTTTTTTTTCTTTTTCTTTTTATTTGCCATGGTTATAGAGTAATGCAAAAGAGTTTTCACATTTTCCTTTGCTAGAACATAATCTTTGCTAGCTTTTAGTGTCCTCCTACACACTTAACAGATTGTGGTTTATCTCTCAGAGAAGCATACATCCTACCCTTTAGCTCTCTAAGGGAAAGAAACTCACTGCAAATTAATAGAAAATAAGCCCAATTCCTTACCTACGCATCAGGTGTCACAAAGCACAAAGCTTTATTGAGCCAAGAAAAAAAATCCTGCCATGAAGAGGATAATTGCTTCCATGTTTAACACCTCCAAAAAGGACACAAATAGCTAAAAGGAGGATATTTTAAAACTATTATAAGTCATTCTAGTAGAAAAACCTCAAACTTGTAAAGTGCTAGAAAAAGTGAAGATTAAATATCATTTGTCTTTGAGAGTCCATTTCACTCATGCAGGGAAAATGCAAGGCACCTCTGTGCAACTCTGTATGGGGAAAGATGGTGCCAGCCAGGTGGAAGGAAGTTAACTGGGTTTGTGTACGAGGAGGCTGTAATCAAGATGATTTTAAAAGACTTGTGCGTACCAAAAGCTCTTTTGGAGAAACTGAAGAGGTTTCTGTCTTGACATCAAAAAAGACATACATAGCTCTTTTGGCAATGGGCCGTCTCTGTCCTGGGTCTCCCACTTCCACCCTCTCACTTCTTCTACCTGCCCAGCCTCTGAAATAACTTTCCCTCCAGGAATTCAGTTTTATCACCCTCCTTCCTTAAGACCACCTTCAAGGCCCCACTGGTCTTCATGTCAATAGATTTTTTTTTTTAAACTACCAGAAGACAATATCTCTTAGTGGACATGTCTTCTCCATCTACCATTCCTCTACTTAGCTATGATTTAGCTGAATTTTTAACTTGGTGTCAGATTGGGAGGAATTTGACTTTTTAAGAATTGTGAGTTATAATTCAAATACTGGAGAGGTCTGGGGGCCAATTTAGTCCAAATTAGTGACTCAACCATCTCAGCGACTTCAAGACCTGGCTACGCTTGTTGTTCAGGGAAACACATGAGAGGAAGAGTTTGGAAGATCCGGGTTCCTTAGAATGCCTAAACCAACAACTTGCATCCCACGTGCAAAGCCTAGCTCTTCTTTCAGAGTTCGGCAAGTCGCAAACCTAACAGTGGTCATCCCTTTGGGTGAACATATTTCCCGATCTCTTCCAGACTCACCCTTGGAACTAACAGACTCTGTGACAGGTAGAAGTACACTTAGCGATGTAGCTTTCAAGGATCCTAAAGGAAAAGAGTGTAATGGGAGTTTTACAACAATTCTGAGGGCCTAAAATGGTGCTCGAGATTCAGTAGGCTTTCTATAAATGTGTGTTCAATTGGCAAGAAAGAATCCAGTCCATTAGTTATATATCCTGCCGGGAGGAGTCCCCGTGGGGAGCTGCATGGCTGGATATGTGATTGAGTGCATGTGTTTGAGGGGGCACAGTTCTCACCAACTAGCTAACCCCTCACCAAAAGTCTTCCTTATACGTTTGGCATGTGAATTGGGTGAGCGGGGTGGGGTACATACGGATTTTTTTCTTCGGTTAGGCCTAATCAAGGGCAATTCTTATGACAATTTTTGTTCATTGACTTACCTCATGATATGTGCAGTTTTAGCTCTTGGATCACAAGCAAATTAAAAATTAAACTTTGCTGCCCTAAGTCATAGATCCTTACTCTCCAAAGAGGGACAGAGTACAAATGTCATTTTTAGGTACACAGCACTGGAAAATAGCCATGCTCATATACGTGTCCACACACATACTGCATGTACTTGAGGCAACAGATGCCTCTCCCCCTACCCTGCTCCCTGCCAGCCCTGCATGATATTCAGAGGGACGCTGCACTCTACATGAGTCAAGCTGCGGTTTCTGGGAACACCACCGTGACTGCAGTACCGCGAAGCTTTGTGGCTTTCTGCAGAAAGAAAAAGCTTTGGCCTTATTATGGTGACTAGTTTTTCCATTCTGAAGCGACCAGGTAACTAGAATTCAGACTGATGATAGCTCCTGGTAATTCCTGGAAAGAACAAGGGTGTGAAGAACAGCTTGTTTTTTTTTTTTTTTTTTTTTCCTTATGATCAGCAGGGCCCTATCCTTGGCCATTCCACTAACACCTCCAGACCCTGATAAAACATTCTTCTGGAAGTCACCAGTGACCCATTTGCCAAACTGCACAATTATTCTTCAGCCTTCTTTCAATCCAAACGTCTGAACTTTCCCATGGCAACTGTTGCTTGCTGTTTCCTAAATCCATTTCCTCTTCCTCCTGGGTACCTGGTGAGACCACATTTCCCAGCCACGAGTGCAGCTGGGTGCGGCTGTGTGATTGGGTTCTCTCCAGCAGAAGTGCCGTGTGCTAGTCTCAGGCACGGTGTTATGCTTGAGGGGTTTTGCCTCCTTTTGCTCCTCCAAGCTCTTTTCTTCACCTGGTTGTCTGGTAAGGGGAGCTACTCTTAAGGTGACCCCAAAAAGTAAGGATAGAAAGAGTAAGGTTGCATCAACCTGGGTTCCTAAATAACTTCCCGGAGCAGAGCAGCACCCCACCACACGCACGCACACATGTGCGCTGAACAGGACTTTTACAAAAAGCAGCCAGCTTCTTGTATGGAGCTACGATATGTGAACATGTGTGTCATGTTCCTGTAATCCTAATACAGTCTCTGATTTCTTGAAATGTGTTTTTCTTTTGCTTCCATGACACCACTCTCTCCAATCTTCCTTCTCTCTCTCTCTGACCTTCCTGCTGTCTGACTTTTCAGACTGCCCAGCCCATAAACTGGGGAATTTCCCCTCGCCCTCTCACTTTCCTCCTCTCATTTCACGTGTTTTCCTGAAATGGCTCCTTCTTGCCCACAGTTTCACCCACCATCAGTCTGTTGATGGTCTCCAAACCCATCTCTATCCCTTGTTCCCCAAATCACCAGCTTCGCCCTGAACATCTCTTAATCATATGTGTTCTCCTCAGTCAGTTCCCGCAAGCCCCTGACTTTAGGGCAACTTTAACTCCTCCTTCTCAGTACCTTCCACCCTGACCCAACCCCTCACACCCACTCGGCACTCTTCAGAAATGCCTCACATAATGCCCTCTCCATCTCTACTTCTTACTGCCCTCCATCTGAGTCCATCATTTCTCCATCTCTACAGCAAGGTCCCAAATTTCTCACTACCGCCTGTTTCTTCAGCCAATGCACAGTAACCTTGGTCAGAATTACTGAATGGGACACACACACACACACACATACACACACACATTTCTTGGGTCTCAATTGCCATCCTAAATAATAATAATAGCAGCTTCCATTTAAAGAGTGCTTCTTATGTGCAAGGTAGTGTGCTAAAATGCTTTATTAATATTTATCTCCTTTAATTCCCCGGGCCATTGAGGTGAACACTGTTATCATCATCTCACAAATGAAAAGCACTGAGGTGGTATAAGTAACTTTCTCAGAGTCACAAAGCTATCAAGTAGCGGACCTCGAATTCAAATATACTGTAGTCTGGGGCTAACATACATGGTTTTATCACCATGCAAAACTAACTCCAAGTTAGACCAATCTTGCTAACTTGGTACATGAGGGGCTTCCAAATCCAACCCAGACCAATCTCTTCATTTTCATCTCAGCTCCTTACATTCTAAGAACTAGACCCTTTAAACTTCCTACTATTCCTCAAATGCTTTGCCCTTTAAAACTAAAATTACTTGTCCAGGATGGTGCTCAGCATAAGGCAGACATCCAAAATATTTTAGTTTCCCTCTTCCACTCTTTCGTAGGTCCTGCCCATGTTCATTCTGTTTCTTCCACCTGTAATTTTCTTTCCCCTTCTATGCCCAGCATGTCCTGAATCATTTTTCCAAAGTCAATTGGAATATTTCCTCCTATCCTGTCAAGCTTTCCAGACTACCCTGGGAAGAGTCAGGATTTTGCACCTCTTTGCCTCCCTTGCATAACTTTGATTCCTTCATTGTGGCTTTTAACCCCTAATAATGCAATAAATCTTTTTTATAAGTCTATCTCCTACTATTCATCTACTGCAGACTCACTAAGGCCAAGGAATGTTTTATTCACCTCTGAATTTACAGCCGTGGTATACATAAAAAGTCCTCAAAATCCAAATGTTGAATAAATACTATTTCAATGAATGACATAAGCATATTTCATTCATATTCTCATTTTTTAATTAGCTCTTCCCAAATCTAATTCTAGCTCCTACTGTTATTTTACATGCTTGAATGTCAAAAGAGGAATATACTAAATATTGCAAAATCTCATGATTTGGTGTAGAGCTGTGCTAATCAATATGTTAGCTCCTAGCCACACGTGGCTCTGAAACACTTGGAATATGGGAAGTGTGAACGGAGATGTCCTGTAAATATAAAAATACCAACAGGAGCGCTGCCTGGGTGGCTCAGTGGGTTAAGCCTCTGCCTTCAGCTCAGGTCCTGATCTCAAGGTTCTGGAATCAAGTCCCACATCAGGCTCTCTGCTAGGCAGGGAGCCTGCCTCCTTCTCTCTCTCTCTCTCTCTCTCTCTACTCGTGATCTCTCTCTCTGTCAAATAAATAAAATCTTTAAAAAAAAAATACCAACAGGATTTCAAAGACTTAACTTTTTAAAAAGAATGTGAAATAATTCGTTAGTAGTTGATATTTTTACATATTTAAGGGACATTGTGCATATATTGGATTAAATAAAATATATTATTGAAATTAATTTCTTTTTGCTTTCCTAATGTGAATACTAGAAAATTTTAAAATTACATGTGTGGCTTGCATCATATTTCTGTTGGACAATGCCAGTTTAGAGTTTATCATTTTATGAGGCTAGTCAATGTGTTTAGGTAGGAAAACACTGGCTTGGAGAATTGGGAAACATTTCTTTCTCTTTCTCTCCCAAAGTTACATATGAAAGGAAAGAAGGAAGGAAGAATGTAGGTTACATTTCAACTAATAACTCAATCAGCAAGTCAATATATCACATGGCTATGCATTTGGGGTATTAAAAAATCATTATCATTTCAACTTAATTTAACTACTAGTTATACAGTCTCCTTTATAGGACAATAATTACATAATTGTTAACTAAACACTGAGAAGGCCCTGGCTGTGCCTGGAGTTTAATACAGATAGCAGAAATTATTAAACAACAGCTAATACACTAGAACTTTCTAAGGGAAGGCATTATCCAATAAAATTCAGAAGGGATTTATATTTTATTAATTTTATAATATTTCTGACATTTATGAGTGCTACCTCCAATTCTTACTGAAGAGAGTTAGAGGAAAAAGAGAAGGAGGTATGGAAAAGGGAAGGAAGAGAAGGAAAGGAGAAAAGAGAAAAGGGAGAGAAGAAAGGGAAGAAGTTCAGAGTCCACACTGTCAATTTATGATGATCATGAAAATGAATTTTTTACTGGGATAGAGACCTATCTACCACGTCTGGCTCCATGGTTCTTAGAGGTCCTCTAATCTAACTCATAACCAGTTATTGAACTCTATCTCAACCAAGAAGACAAGATTTGGAAATTTTGATATTTGCTAAGTTCAATCATCAGTACCAATAAATCCTTATTGTAATTATGTTCCACAGTTAAGTTTTAAATTTCTTAGTAAATAGAAAGAATTATATAATTATCATTGCTATTTAAATGAGGTTCATTCTAATAGTAGTTATAATAACATCAGTGGTTTTATTATTATGAAAATAAAATACCAGGGAAACTCAATTATAATTTACTAGTTATTTCCTATTAAGGTTATTATAATTATAGCATGATATGGTACAAAAACTACTAGTCAGAAAATTCATAGATTTGGGGTTTTGTCAGTTGGGACTTTTTTTTTCCCCTCATCTCAGAATCAGATGATAAAAATGATCTACCTTATTCAATCCCTAGGTTTGTTGCAAAATGTATTATTTCATTTTTATATTAAGATAAAAAGTAGATAGTTTTTCAATGTACTCCAGAGTCACGATGCTCATTCCCATCTCAGATTTAAATGCCTTCAAAATTCTCTACAGTTTTCCTTGATGCTAATAAACAGAATTGTTTAGAAGAAAAAAATACAGAAATTGTTACTGTAAAATCAAAACATCAAAAATATTTTCTCACCACCCCTCATCTGTTCAATCTCACAGAAGTGCGTTCCAGTGGGAGTGTGAATAAATGCATGGACATGCTTAACTCCATTCTGAAAATTAGAAAAAAAATGTTTCTGGTAAAATTTCAGCATATATCATAAAGCCAATATCTTTAATTAAGCTGAGAGCACAAACAACTGAGGTAACCTTTTCAAAACGCTTCCAAGGGACTTCTTCCACATAGACTTGAGCTCGGATAACATGGTTAAAAGAAGAAAGGAAATGCTCACAGATGTTCATTGCAAAAGTTTCTATGCTTTTGATCTGTAAAAGGAAACAAAATGCTAGTGATCAGAAACACTGCCCCATTTAAAAATAATTTTTAAATACGTATGGAGTTCTCTTTCCTGTTCAAATGTTTTTTTTAGAATCAGAGAAATAGAGATTTTGAAAGAATCTGGAGAGGTGAATTGGTCCTTATCCCAATTTCTCACAAGGTCTCCTAAGTGTATTTAATAGATCACCATTACCTGGTGATACTATCCTGTTTTTAAAAGAAACCTGCTTTGCAGAAAGAAATGTGTCAATCAATGGATGAGCAAAATGAAGCTTAACATTTAGATTCTTCTTACAGTGAGTTCAGTCATCAGTCACGCCAACTACAGTACCACAGTATACTCCAAAACGCTCTCGTGTCTCTATGACGTTGGCCAGTGGGCTTCCAAGTTTCCCAAAGAAAACGTTAATGTAGGGCCACTTCTGCTTCTTGCTTTGCAAACAAGGCTCCCATGGACCATCCCTAGCTCTCTGCCCTATAAAGCAGCTGCCTATTTTCGCACAAATTCTTCAGGATAGTCTCTAGACAATGTGTTATGGTCTTAGCATAGTGTACAGATGATTTATGGCTCTGCCTAAGGGGGACTATTTGTATAGGTTTCCCCAGGATAGTTATGTTTTATGCCTCTTGTCCCAGAATAATTATTTAACATCTTATTTCACTCTCAGAAGTGTCCTAGTTTAGAAAACAAAAATACTAACTCAAAAAGATATATGTTCATTACAGCACTATTTACAATAGCCAAAATATAGAAACAATTTACACATCCATCAATGGATAAATGGATAAAAAAATGTGGTATATGTAAATGTGTGTATATATATATATATATATATATACACACACACATATGTATTTATATTTATTATTTATACCATAATTATATGGTATCTATTATATATGATGTATATATATTTTATATATATATAATGGAATATTATTCAGCTCTTAAAGAATGAAATCTTTACATTTGTGATAACATAGATAATAGATAAAACTGATAGCATTATGCTAAATGAAATAAGTCAGGAAACAGGCAAATACCATATGTCCTCATTTATATGTGAAATCTAAACAAAACAAAACAAAAGCAAACAGAAACAAATCAAGCTCATAGATATAGATAACAGATTAATATTTGCCAGGGGAGTGGGGAAGAGCAAAATGGGCAAAGAAAGTCAAAAGGTACAGTCTTCCAGTTATAAATAAGTCATGGGGATGTAATGTATCACACAGCAAATACAGGTAATAATACTGTATTGCCTGGTTGAAAGTAGCTAAGAGAATAAATCTTAAGTTTTCATCTCAAGAAATAAACATTTATTCCATCGTATATACAAATATCAAATGATTATGTGGTACACTTGAAACTAATATGAAGTATGCCAATTATACCTCAATTGAAAAAAATCAAAAGAAAAAAAGTATCTTGGTTTGGATAAGAAATTATATGGTCATTCTACCTATAATGAATAAATTCTAATTGTTTTTAATATCCAGGTCCATTCCTTCACTTTTCTGCATCTCTTACCCAGTACGGGAAATATAAGAATCTGTGTTACCTGACCCTCCTCTATAGCTCAGGATGAAAGCCTATTTTCAATTTATTTTTTCAGAAGAGCAATGCCTTTGTCCATAGCGATGTTTACGCTTGCTGGGCCACTTTGAGTAGCAAGAGAAAGATTCAGCAGGGAGGAAGGCCTTGTGGAAATTATATCTCAATTGGTCTGTTCATTTCATACATGCTGAGTGTGGATTTCATGCAAAAGTATGAGAAAAAGAAGCTTTCCAGTCTACATTTCTTGTCTTTTAGACTGCTTAGCAAATAGAAAAATTATCTTGAGTTCCCCAGAAATCTGCTGGTAGTCCAACACAGCTTCACTCACACTTAAAGAAAGTGGAAGGTGAAGTGCCAAAACAGCTGATTCCACCAGCTCCAAGACCCTTTTGAAGAGTACGCTTACCGTGATATACAGATACCAAGTGGTCATGGAGTTGACAAAATGAGGAAGGCATTAAAAGTTGGGCAAATATATTTCAAAATACATTGTATACTCAAGATTTTCTCCTATAGTAACACCAGAAAGATAAATGGTACTTTCTGCTATAAATGTATACCATTCTAAAAGAAAAAAGTAAGCAAGAGGAATCAAAGAAAAGGACAAAATGTGTAAAATTCTGTTCTGAAATCCTCCCTGGGCCTTGATTTGCCAATGATCCTAATTAAGAGAGAACATGTAAATTTGTCAGATAAGATTCTTTTCCTAAAGGATATAGTAAGTTGAGAACCAAAAAAGAGAAGACGTGAAATTAAGAGAAAAAAAAAAAAAAAGGTTTTCTGTAAGGCTGAGAATTTTAGAATAGAAATTTAAAAAAATAAAAAAAAAAGAGGGGCACCTGGGTGGCTCAGTGGGTTAAGCCTCTGCCTTCGGCTCAGGTCATGATCTCAGGGTTCTGAGATCGAGCCCCGCATCAGGGTCTCTGCTCAGCAGGGGGGCTGCTTCCCCCTCTCTCTCTGCCTGCCTCTCTGCCTACTTGTAATCTCTCTCTGTGTGTCTAATAAATAAATAAAATCTTTAAAAAAAGAAAAAAAATTAGTGGCTTAAATGTAAAAATAGTGTTAAAAATAAGGAGAAACTGCAGTTAGGCAAGTGATACCCTCAAGTTATAGTACGGTGAATTCCATATCAAGATAGGCAGTGTCTACGAAGAATGACACCTACCCCTTTAAACTTTGCCAAAACATGAACTGTGTTCTTGATAGTGTCTGTGGGGATGATGTCTGAATTATCTCCATGCATGTAATCCTTTTTGGAACTCAGAGTAAGTTGCACTGAAGTTGCCACTTCTTTGATGCTGTGGTATTTTCCATCTCGCTGAATACGGAGAACTCTTACCATATCCTTCCCATAACCAGTTCGGACAAACTCCACCTCGTCATTCTGCAACAAAAACACAGTCCTCTTATTGAAGAAACCTAAATGAAAGCAAAAAATCATCTCCGAGCTCTTCGAGCCTTGATTTAATCATATAATTACAAAGGGTGAGAGTTAAGAGTATTCGTGAAAGTAAGACTATACCCGACCTTTGAAGAAAAATGGGAATTTTAATGGGGAAAAGAGAATTGAGAGAAACAGATGAAAATATATCCAGCTAGCCAGAAGACAGACAGGTGGATGGGTTTCTTGATAATAATAACTAATGATAACAATAACATTATCTCCTGGACCGAAATCTTTACTTCGTTTAAATAAATTCCTGCTAACTTAATCCTTGTAACAGCTCTATAAACTCGTATTATTCCCATGTCACAGAGGGAGAAACTGAGGTTCAATGAGTTTAAGGGACTGGCTCTACTCCACATAGCTAGTGAAGGATAGAGCCAAGGATTCCTGCCCAGATCCGTTGACTCCAGACTTTGTCCTCCAAACCACTATATAGACTGTCATTCTTTCATAAAAATTTTTTGACTATGTTCACTGAAGATAATTATATCCTCTTTTTTATACTGAGTCATATTCCGGAGAAAATGTCCTGTGATCAATAAAAACAATTTGAAAATTGCTTCTTCTACTTGCTGCCGGGAAGAAGAGTAATTAGTGACAGGGTCCAGAGTACCTCCAGGAGGGCAGAGCCAGGGCCATCTGGCTGTGGGAACAGCTATGCTTTTAGCGAAGAGACACTTAATAAAAGCCCGGTGATTGATTCATTAGTAGCCTTATCTGGAGCCGGAGCTCTCACTAGCAAATACATCCGTCTCCACAGCTAGGATTCAGAAGATTTGTCACTGGGCTTTACTGGTGTTTGAGAGAAGAGGCAGGAGGGAGCACAGGGGCAGAAAAACCCATTTTATTTAGTATCAAAATTGAACATTAAAATGGTAGTGAAAGGAAGTGACAAAAATAAAAGTAAATCAGAAACAACATGCACTGAGAATCTGGGGTGGGGGTGTCATAAAGAAGGAGCCTCACCGGCTAATGGCACATAGACAATATGCTGAGGGCTGCCCCAGATTCTGTTTACCAGATCCCCTGGGAGGAATTGTAAAGTACTAACCAACATCAGAAATGATTGTTAAGTTCTTAATCAAAGTGAGAGGGATGAGAGGCGGTCCTGAATCTTGGGGATGGAGCCTGCTAGGACATGCTGCTGATTGAAGGGGCGACTCTTGGCGAGGTCCCTCAGAAGCCTCTGACCCAATTTTCAAGGGACTCATCTTCAAGAACAGGATCAATAAGACAACTCAAAGAGCAGACTTAAAGGATCTGAAGAAGAATGATAATAGGGACAGGGAAGGAGTCACGGCTTGTGGTTGCAAGGACTTTGGAGTCAGACCACCTCCAAATTCTGTCTTGCTATTTATATTTTTGTGGCTTGCAACAAATAATTTGTTGGCTCTGAGCCCTCAGTTTCCCCGGCTGCACAAACGGAGATAACCCCCCTACTGGTAGGAGTTGCTGGGGAGTATGAAAGTCCCAGCTCAGTTCCTAGTGCCTGGGGAGCCGTGGGGTCCACCCCCAACAACAGCGGCCACATCGGGCCTGGCTATGGGCACAGCAGCAGTGGAGATGGCAGGAGGGATTTTGAGTAAAGACACCAGGTTTTAGAGTAGAGAGCACTTCTGGTAGCAGTTGGAGGAAGACTCTGACATGTCTTTTGAGCCACAAAGAGATTCCACCTGGACAGGGAGGCAGTTGGCTGGATTGGGGGTCCTGGATGGCATGGACGAGGGGTCAGAACCAAAGGTCTCCAAGATCGTCCATCAGCCCCAGGACACAGCAGGACTCAACAAATGGGACCCCTCAGTCTTACGCCCTGCCACTCGATACCCAAGTACAGTAGCTCAGTCTGCGAAAAGCAAGTGGTTCCTACGTGATACACAGAGTCAATGATAGCCACCCTTCGGGTCCCCAACCCTGCTCACCTCTCCAACTTCATGTCTTGTCACAGCCTATTTCAAACTCTGCTTCAGCTTTCCTGAGCTCATTGTGCTTGCCCAGCCTCTGCACAGGCGCCCTGCCTGCAGGCCTTTGAATTTGCTATGCCTTCTTCCTTGGACACGTTTCCCTTCCTTCCATCCAACTACCAACCCCTTCACCTGACGAACGTCTTCTAGTCACCCTTCAGGTCTCAGAAGCCACTTCCCCCAGTTATCTGCCCAGTCCTTTAGGTCTGGAGTAGGTGTCTCTTCTATATGCTCTGGAAAGAGTTACTGCCTTATCACAGTCTTTATCAAATTATATGGCAATTGCCTCATCATGTGTCTGGTTTGTTAAAAAATGGGAAACTATGAAAGCAGGAGCCAGTCTTTCTCAGTTGTCATGGCAACTCCAGTGCTCAGCACAGTGCCTAGAACATAAATAGGTGCTTAACAAATGCGGCATGACTGAATGAATTGTGCACCATCACCTCCACTTCTTGTGTGGTGATACGGAATAGTTAACGATGATACCCCACAGATTTCAATACAGAATTGCCTCCTCAGCTCAAACCTGGGGCAGGAAGTTCCTCTTCCTGGGAAAGTAGGGAAGGTGCCATCTGCTCTCAGATCACCACAACCTGGAGATTACAGGCACAGCTGACTGGAGAACAAAGGCCCGGGAAGGGCAGAACTGGGTGTAGAGAGAGTCACGGACACAGCACCGAGAGCTCACCCTGCTGACAAGACCGAGCACTCCACACAGCACGGCCATCATGGAGCTCCCACGTGACGCAGGCCAGAAAGGTCAGCCTTCCTCAGCAATCTCCCAACCAGGGCTTGGCATCAGAGCAAAGCTTGAGTAATCACAGGATTGGGTAATAAGTCAGAAGAAAAAGAACATAACCATCTGAGGACGGTGCAGAATGAACAACAGTGGTGTGGGATGCCTGAGAGTCTCTCAGCAGGACCTGACAGAACAGATAACGGGTCCAGACCAGAAATGAGGCTGTTCTTCTCAGTAAGACTTCCCCCAGTCTGTAGTCAGAGAAATCAGAAGTAGGTGCCAGAACCCTATCGTGTAGAAAACACAGTATGGTGCAGAGATCCCTGTCCAAGATAACCGTACAGCAAGATATGAAAGTTGCTCTCATGTGGAGGGTGGGCAGGTGGCTGAGAGGATGGTCTCTGTGCTCTGGAATCAGGCAGCGCAGGGGTGAACCTTTGTTCTGCCACCTATTATCTCTGCAGGTAGAGGCGAATTTCTCCACCTATAAAATGGAATAATAGTAGTGCCCACCTCCCAGGATTGCTGTGAGGAGTATGTGAGAAAAAACACAAAGCACTCAGAAAAGGGCCTGGCAAATAGTAAGTGTTCAATAAATGTTAGTCATAATTATCACTGATAAATAATAACTACATGTCAAGTTTAATGTCAAAGGGTTCCAATTACTGTTAGAGATAAATACCCAGATTGCACACCAATCTATGACAAGGCCTACTTTTCTGCCTTCATACTTTGGATGTCTGTCCTCAAGCTTGTGTGCCCTTGGGAAACAAAGTTACAAGAGGTAACTCAATTTCCTAGAGAAATTACTCTGGATGAAACATCAGACCGAATAAATTTTTACCTGGCTCTACACAAGAAAAATCCCCTTTTCTTAGACATGTCTTGAAAGATAAGGGGATAGAAATCATGACTTACATGCAAGTAATATTGGAGAGAACTCTCTGAGATTGTAAATTAGTCTTATTTTTCACTTCTGTAATGAGGTACTAAGCATTGTCTTTTTTTTTTTAAGATTTTATTTATTTATTTGTCAGAGAGAGAGAGGGAGAGCAAGCGAGCACAGGCAGATAGAATGGCAGGCAGAGGCAGAGGGAGAAGCAGGCTCCCTGACGAGCAAGGAGCCCGATGTGGGACTCTATCCCAGGACGCTGGGATCATGACCTGAGCCGAAGGCAGCTGCTTAACCAACTGAGCCACCCAAGTGTCCCCTAAGCATTGTCTTATTTGCAGGCCACACTGAAAATGATGTAGGTTGTCTAGGGGTTTCTAGCCTGGAGTCTGTTAACCCCTGGAAGGCCCAGCAGATAGATTTGAGGTGGAAAATATTAAGAAATATTAAAAAAAAAAAACTTTTGTAAATTTAAAGATGACTTACATTTTCTCTTCAGTCTTAGAAGAGCTTCTGCAGGCCTCATCTCTCCCCTCCATAACAGAGAGAAATACAAGAAAGCTAGCTATTTAGGACTGAACACAGGTGTAAAAATCAACTCAGTTGCAGTTCGCCATGATGGAAGAACTGTACTTGGAGACAGGCCTCTCTTTCTGTGTTTGGAATGTTCTGGAGAAGTTCTTCCAGTTCTGTGCCCAGGTTTTTCCTTTGCCTGACTATTTCCCTGGGTATTCACGAACAAAAAGTTTTCAGAAAAAGATGCTGAACTAATATGAGAAAAAGGAGTACTCATCTGAACAATCTTAATATCACTTTGGCAGAGCTTAACAATACATAAGGATAAGAACAATAATGGTGAATCATAACCTTAGAAGCAGCTGGTATTTTTTTTGGCTGCCTAGGATCTACTAAATGTCAGATGGGAAAATATTGATATCTAGTAGAAAATGTCATGTTGCTCTAGGCTGTAGAGTGGATTATTTTTGCTATCAAGGAGGGATATGCCCTGAGTTATGTTCAAAGCGTGACTCTAAAGGGATTTGTCAGGCAGATGCTTCAGAAACAGTCTGACAAAGTCATATGCATAATCATGGTAGAAGGAAGGTGACCTGTTAACTAATGAAGACTCTATGTACAGGTGCTCAGTGATTTTCACACTTCTGCCTATTACAAAGG
The DNA here is from genome assembly GCF_902655055.1 of Lutra lutra. Classification (NCBI taxonomy): domain Eukaryota; kingdom Metazoa; phylum Chordata; class Mammalia; order Carnivora; family Mustelidae; genus Lutra; species Lutra lutra. Next base: position 126,342,363 of record NC_062281.1, on the reverse strand, counting down.
AAGAGAAAACTCAGTCACTAAATGTCAGGGGAAATGCTAATGTTCTTGCCCGCCTCTCCCTGGCGCCAGTAGCCTTAAGGCTGGGAACTGGAACAAGGACCTCGGGAGCTTCTAGATTGGGGGCAGGAACCGCCTCAACAAAGAATTGATGGAGACCTCCAGGAACACGGTGGGAAGAAAATTTTACTGAAACACATACATTGAAAGATACCTCTTTCCAAATGTGTAAGTCTTGAGAATAAAAATAACAGTAGCAACCATTTAGCGAGGGTTTCATCAGGGTCAGGAACTTGGCATGTATTATTCCCTCTGATCCTTTACAGGGACCCTGCGACATTGGTATTTTTAATCCATGTTTGACCAAGGGAGATGCAGGGTTAGGTATCCTGCCAAGGTCACACAATTACTAGGTGACAGAAGGCAGGGGGAGCGCCGCCTCCCAATGACATGCTCTTTCCCACTACAGGCAGAGTCTTTAGGGATGAGACTCTGGATGGCCAACACATTCTTTAGGGAGAGAAAGGATACAGAGGGAGGGAAAAGTACATGCTACTGCAGAAACTTAAGTTTCTATGCCATTTTTAAAATTCCATTCATTGGACTCTACATTATCTTATCTATTCCTCCCAAACTCCCTGCCATTTAAGAGGAAGAATCCCTGTTTTAAAAGAAATGGCGTGTAAGTGAGCTGTCCAAAGTCCCGGGGCTACCAGGTAGACTGGGACTGTGGAAAGAGCCCTGCTGAGACTGAAGAGCTTTATTCTGCTTACACTGCACCAGGTGGAACTCACTGATGCCCAGAAATACCCTGGTCCAGCCCATCGCTTTCTCTAGAACTTAAGTCATGGTTTTAAATTGCAGGGGAATTCTTCACTCTGATTGATTCTGTGTGTACGGTTAGGATGTTTAAGTTGTGAAGTAAGGGAACAATGAAAAGTTAATGGACCTTGGAGGCAGGATGAAAATTCAGCTTCGTGTCTTCAGTAACAGGTACTACATTTGAGTCAAAGACTGACTTTCATCTGGGCAAGGGCGACAGCAAACAGGAGTGATGTTGGTTTATTTGTGGTCATTAAACCCATATCATCAAAGGACTGTTTTTAGCCCATCAGCAAAGACGAAGACATAACTGTGGCACAGAAGAAACAGGAAACAAGGAGGGTAGGAACCAGCACCTAATAAGCATTAGTCGTGTGCCAGAGGCTACGTACCCAGCCTCTCCCTGAACCCTGAGAGCACTCTGTGAAAGCACAGATCATGAGCCTCACCTTGAGAAAAGGAAGCTGGCAGTGTTGAGGTTAAATGGTTTGGTCAAAACCACATAGCAGTTGCAGGGGCACCTGGCTGGCTCAGTCAGTGGAATATGTGACTCTTGATCTAGGGTTTGTGAGTTTGAGCCCCACGTTGGGTACGGTGATTACTTACAAATTAAATCTTGGCGGGGTGGGGGAAACCCAAACCAGAAGACTTTGGAGAGGCAGGGTCAGGCAGGGAACTCAGGTCTGCCTGATTGTTTTCACTATACCCATTTGCCTTTTTGAGATAACATTACAAGTTCTTTAAAATTGGATTTTGCCTGCATACTCCTTTTTATTTATCTGTCTAGATTTAATCCATTATAAATTCCACATAACCCCAGAATAGAAACATCTGAAACCGTTTTCATTCAATCCATGCCTCGTCTGTATTTATTTAGCTCCTTCTAGGTAATAAGCACCATGGTAAGTACAAGAGATACAATAACAAACCAGGAAACATTGTTCTGCCCTGATAGATTATACACCAGAAGTTTATACCCTCTACACTAGAACAAAGCCGTTCAGTAAAAAATCAAAAAGTTCGTATTTTAGGCTTTGCAGACCATCTAGTCTCTGTTGCAACTACTCAACTCCGCCATTACAGCATAAATAGTTATACATAATGCATAAATGAATGGATGTTGTTGTGTTCCAATAAAACCTTATTTACACAAACAGGCAGTGGGTCATATTTGGTCAACAACAGTTTGTTGATCCCTGCTCTTGAGAGAAAGACTCAGAAACATAACCAAATAATTAGAACACATTGTGATAATGACTCGCGTTGAAAAAAATACAGTTAACTCTGGGATACCTAAGCCAGATTGAGGGAGATCAAGGATAGCTTCCAGAAGAGATTGGCATCCACAAAGCTATGAATGGTAGATAGTAATTAACAAAATAAAATTGTCCAGTCTTCTTCCATTAATTCTATTTAGGTTTTCCTTTAACATTTTTCATAAACAATTCTTTGTTTCACGAGTACTTGTATCATGTTGCTTTTCTCATCAGTTTTCATCAAAATAATTCCAGTCCTTCCCACTTCCTCCCACAATAAGGATATCAATTTTTCCTTCAATCTGTCATATTTTAGATTTTACTCAGCACATCAACAGTCCTATAAAAGTTTGAACATTAAACTTAAACAGATAAATTTTCTAACATGTAAATCACAACCCAAAAAGCTATTGAAAATGAAAAAGTAAAGCCAGCAGTCTGACTTTCAGAAATCCTCAAAGGATGACCAAATTTCAGTGAAGGCCCTCTAGACCAGGGTTTGGAGAAACCCAACTTTATCTCAACCTCAAGAAATTTTCACAGATAAGAATTCAAAGAATATGGACTCACAGCCAAAAATAAAAAAGCAGACAGGGTAGTGAGGTATCATGAGAGAGAATTGCATAAACAACATACAGCAAAGTATGACCTAAAGAGACATTGGATATTGGAATTATCAAACATAAAATATAAAGTAACATATTTAATATTTTTACAGAAATAAAAGAACTGAATATATCTCCTTCTTGATACAGAGTGTCTCTTCTCTTGAGCAAAAAACAAGAGGCCATAAAAAAGACCTAGCAAATCTGAAGGGAAAAAAAATTGAACCTCTAGAAATGCAATACTAAATGCATTAAGAAACAGATTAAACACAACTGAAGAAATAAAATTAGTTATTTGGAAGAGATAAATTAAGTAACAGAATAATATTGCCTAAGAGAGAATTTGAGAACTGGAAGATAGATCCAAATAAAGAATTAGGGTTAATACAGACACATAGGAGACAGAGTATATGCAAGAGACATAAAATGCACTAGGATGATATGACAGAGAGAATGTGGAAAAGGCACAATTTCAAGGAGATCAGGCAGGACTGAGATTTTCCAGAAATACTGGATGAATGAATGCAAACTTTCAACTATGAACTAAGAAGCCCATGACCAAGTGACGAACTCTACCTCGTTCACTAGACTTGGTTAAGCTATAATGAAGGGATTTTCTACTGTTTTGAGAAGTAATTGTACAGTGAAGGATCTGTGGTATTTTTGTCATCTTCTACTACTTACTTGGTCTTCAAAAGTGGGTAATGTGAAAACCATTCTATCCAGTTTGCATTTTCTCCATCTGCCAAATTCAGTTTCTTTTCACATTAATTTGCTGTTTTTAGCAGAATCCAGGACTCACTAGAATCTAGTCTTTAGGATAGTGTTGAAATCCCTGAAGCCCCTCAATGCCCAGTGTAGGGTTCAATAACAAGTGATTGCGTAAGAAAGGTCACCGACTGAGCCATCGGCCTGCTCAGGTCAGCAACAACTGGAGATAAGAAAGCTTAACTAAAGTTGTCTCTGAAAGAAAGTGACCTAATAGCGTTTTTCCAGAGCTTGAAACAAAAATGGATTTAGCAGATAACATCCTAACACAGATGTGCCCCAGCCCAAACACAGGAAGGGCTCAGGTTGTAATAAAAATGATCTTAGCTAACATTTGTGGATCATTTACTTTTGGCCAGGCCCCATGCTAAGCATGGAATGAGGAGAAAATAGGAATTGTCTTATATACTGTTCAACAAATGTTCATTAACCTACATAACTGAAAACAAGTTGTTTACACTCTCTAAATGCATCAGTGAATCTTAAGCCTGGGGTACTCAGCTATTACCATTATACTACCAAGAGCTATCACAAGATAAAATTAATTTTATTTTAACTTAGAAAAATAAACTTCATGCTATGAACGTTTTTAAAAATTGATTGAAAGTTTGAGGTTGTTGAAATACTTTTTTTCTGAATGCAATAAAAACATATATAGAACAAAATGATACCCACAGAGAAATGATCAGAAAAAAAAATTTTTTTATTTACCAATTTGATAGGTTGCAAACCTATCAGATACAGCACAGCCTTGGCTCAGGGCAGCAAACCTCAAAGTTTAGGGTGTACTAGCATCGCCTTAAACCTTGTAAAAAAAAAAAATGCAGATTCCTACACCCAAGCAGAAGAATTCTGAGTTAGCAGATCCGCAGTGAGGCCCGGAATTCTGCCCCTTCTGCAAGCACAGGAAAATGTGGGCAGGTGGTCCAGACATCCCTCACAAAACTCTGTCTTTAAAGAAATAGAGCCCCAACCCCTCACTTTCCCATGAACCCTGAGTCCTGAAAAACTCCAACTCAACCATAGAATATTTGGAAGATTCCAGTTTGGTCTGGGTCTCTAAGTGACTATCTGGACCCATAACCAGAGGGAGAGATCAGAGCCATAATGATTTCCAGGCATAAGGTAAATCACTACTTTTTATGACAGCATCTTTAATAATTGAGTCAATTAGAGAAATTCTTTTTCTATCCCTCTCTACTCTCTTCCCTCCTCCACAAAGAGAATGGTCTCACCTTTTTATAGTCATGATCGTAATGAGCCATTTTCTCTTAGCCTTCAACTTCAAATTCAGTTTCAAGAGTAAAAAAGAATGGTTTGGGCAAAACAGATGTTTTCTAATATTTTGTATTTGACCTGAAGGGTGAGTGGTCAACATATTTACCTGATTGCATTAAAACCAATTGGACACCAAGACCTCTTGAAACGAAAGCACCGCATAGATTGGCTAAAACCAGAGGTGGAGACAATATGTAAACATCTTTGGTAAAATACAACTAAATTTGCTCTGACTTTGAGACAACCCTTTGAAGTAGACTTTAGGAAATGTTTCTTTAAGACCGAGCGTGTTAGAAGTGATAGATCCCAACTACGACTAAGACAGAAGGTTTAGTCATTTCTGCTTAATGTGTGAACGACAAGCATTTGTTTTCACTTCTAGAGCATCATGAGGGAAAAAAAAACATGACATATATTTAATTCCACATCTACTGATCAAGATGGAGTTTCCCTGCCTACTGAACTTCCTACCACATGGTGTTCACTCCAAAGAGTTAACTATCTATCCCTTTGTTCTCTCCAGAACTTCTGATGACTTTGCAAACCAGGCAACAATTGAGCACAAAAGCCTCCGGAGTGGAGTCACGCTGGCACGTTGTGACAGAACCACACAATGACATGAGGTTCGCTCCGTTCTGGAAATGCCCAAACAGCTAACGGCAGAGGTAAATGCAATCCAACATCAGCACCCGCACAGCCTGGGACAGACCTGAGACTCAGAGCCCTCAGTCTCGGGGGCAAGTTTCCCACGGTGGCAGGGGGTAAAGGTGGCAGATTAAAAAAAAAAAAAAAATGACAGCAAGACTTCTGAGAACAGCCCTTGCTTTGCTCTTCTTTGGCCTGTTTGGGGTTCTGGAAGCAACAACAATATCGTGCAGGAATGAGGAAGGCGAAGCTGTGGATTGGTAGGTAAATGAAACGGGAGGATTCGGGCATGCAGGTAGAAAGCCAGAGGGTCTGAGGCAAAGCGGCTCACTGTAAAGTCCTAAAGGAATCTTCCACCCTGCCTTTCCCTTTTAAAAAGAGGAAATTAAAGTGTGTAAATGACCCACATATCCAAATAGGAGCAGGCTCCTGAGTGGGGGGCTTCCCCCTGAGGAAGAGCTCAGCAGCCCCTCGTGAGCCTGATTCGCTGGCCCCAATGGGACAAGTCTGGAGGCCACAGAGGTGGGAGAGAGCTGACAACCTCTCTCTGTTGGCAATTTCCTCTCATTGCATTGTGCCTTTCCTAACGGAACTTTCCAACATCCTTTTAGAGAGGGAGAAAGGCAAGAAGGCAGATTTCTTTTTGTCCGAGAACTTGCTCTTGTCCTTCTGAGAAGGAGAAAGAGGGCTTGATGGAGCGCAGCACGGCTGGGTTGACGGCATTGATTAGGCAGCACGCGGCAGTTGTTGGAGTGGGTGCTGGATCGCTGGCGTCCTTCATGGTGTCAGAGAGACTAAGCACAGCACCTCATTATAGCCATGGGTTCTTCTTCTTTTTTTTTTTTTAAAGATTTTATTTATTTATTTGACAGATAGAGATCACAAGTAGGCAGAGAGGCAGACAGAGAGAGAGAGAGGAGGGAGCAGGCTCCCCGCTGAACAGAGTGCCCCACGTGGGGCTCGATCCCAGGACCCTGGGACCATGACCTGAGCCGAAGGCAGAGGCTTTAACCCACTGAGCCACCCAGGCGCCCCGCCATGGATTCTTCTAAAGCTTAGATCACCTTTTCACTCTTTCATTAAGGTCTTTGGTTTTGACATTATGGTTGGTGTCAAGCTTTGTGTAAACTTCAAGCTAAAGACCACAGATACACTCATTCAGTCTCTCAGCAAGCAGTTACTGAGCTTATGCCAGGCCCTGTGCTGAGTATTGAAAACACAGGTATGAATGAAATATGGTTCTTGCCCTCCAGGAGCTCAGTTATGCGGTGAGGGCATAGACGGGGTCATTGGGGAGCAGACAGCCCAAAAATCTTCTCTGAGGAAGTAGTTTTGAGCTAAGTTGTTGTTGTTGTTGTTTAAGACTTTATTTATTCATGAGAGAGAGAGAGAAAGGCAGACTCCGCATGAAGCAAGGAGCCCACATGGGACTCAGACCTGGGATCATGACCTGAGCAGAAGGCAGACACATAACGGACTGAGCCACCCAGGCATCCCTGTTTTGAGCTAAGTTTTAAGAACAATGATGAGCTGGTCAGAAAAACCAGGGAGCTGCAAGGGCATCTCAGGCCCATGAGGGAGCGGTGAGGAGGTATAGGGGCAAAAAGGTAGAAACCCATGGAGAGAGTGTGGAAGCAGTTCAGTGTTGCTGGTCCTTCACAACATGAAGAGATGGCAGGAGGGAAGTTCAGCAAGAGGCAACAGACAGTTCAAAAAGGGCTTTGTGTGCTGGGCTGCAGAATCTGCCCTTGACCCTCCAAGGGAGCTACTAAAGACCTTCAAACAGGGATGCGAAGTGGTCAGGTTCATATTTGAGAAAGTCCACTGGCAATACTGGGAAGGCCAGCTTCATGGAGACCAGTCTAGAGTCATGGAGAACTACAGGACTCACATTATGGGTGAGATGATATGCCAACGCACGTTAGAAAAATGGCAGTCAAATTAGAGAGGAAGGCACATTCTGAGAAAACTTGTCCACAAATGGGTTGAGGTTCGTAGGAGAGAGAGCCGAGTTAGGAAAGACTTTCAGACTGTTGGCGTCTCTGACCATACAGATGTGTTCCCCAGCTGCGGAGAAGAGCAGAGTTGGACAAAATATTATAAACTTGGTTTCAAAACTATGGAGCTGGAGGTCTCTGGGACATGTATGCATTTAGGCTTCTCTGGACCTCAGTGTAGAGGTCTGGGTTACAAAGAGATCCAGGAGTCTTCAGAATATAATTGGAAATGGTTACCCAAGAAAAATGTTTAAATGCATGAGTTCTCATCTGGTGTGTCGTGACACAGATCTCCAGCTCTGCAGTGGCAGGCCACTACAGCATGAATGACACATAAAATATATTTTTGCCACAGCTGAATGGACATGTTACTTAGCAATACCCTTCAGAGGGAATTCTGAGCCTGAGCAAACAGGGAGGCAACCTCGAGCTGTTACAACTCACGGTGAGAGTCAATGGGCAGAACAACATCAGGCCAGTACCAAAGAATGATCTTATGATCCTGGCCACGTGTGAGGACCCTGCCCTCAGAGTAAGAACGCATGCACGGGGCGGGAAAATGCACATATGAATACAGCAAGTGTAGAATGTGAAGCTTTTATGTGCAGCGTGAGGTACTGGCATGCGGCAATAGTGAATGCGTTAAGATGTTTGCTTTCTTGTGAGTATTTGACAGTGCATTGTGGGATTTTTGCATTAGAGAGTATTTGGCTAGACCCGGCAGCTTTGCCCTCAGGGGACTTTCAACATTGTCTGCAAACATTTTTGATTGGCACAGCTGCGGAGTACTATGTCATCTGGTAGGTAGAGGCCAGGGGGGCTGCGATACCCAGGACATCCCCCCGCAACAAAGGATGATCTGGCCTGAAATGTGAGCACAGGCCCATTGAGAAGCCCTGGGCTCCATGATCCGGCCACCTCCCCTCCCTATGAGATACCTGAAGAAGATATACAAACAGAAGATAATAGTAAAGAAGGCAAAATGCTTACTTGATCGGCTGGTCTTGGCCCCGAACCCTCAATGCAGGGCAGTCTGATAAACAGCTGAAGAATGTGGCTGAGGCCAGAGGGTCAAGGGAGACGCCATCTACTCTGCAGGCCAGACTCAAATCTCAGACCCAGCCAGCCAACTACAAAGACGTGAGCATGCCAAGCACTTGGGGCAGAAGAGAAAAACACATCCAAGGCCTTTGCTGTCTAGCCCTGGGCTTTGGCCTCTCCCTAGGGCAGCCATATGGACTGTGGAAACAGAAGACAGCCACAGTCAACGTGTAGAATGAGTACATGGGCTTCACCTACAGGGACCCTTCCTGCCAGGCCGGCTACTGTCTCGGGACATGTCCAGTGAGATTCACATTCCTTCTCTGGGAAGGACCAAAGCCAAGGGTAAAAATAGAGGTGGAAAGCTGGAGCAAATCCTTTTCCTCGGACTTAGGAAACACAAGTAAAATGGTATGTTTCGGTGCTTCACACCAGGGGAGCAGTCAATAGATGTTAGTAATTCGTGATTATTTCCTTTGTTAGGTTTACCTTTTATAAGTTACCTAAAAGGCAAGACAAGGAAAGCAGACAGACTGGGTTAGAGTACCTATACCTAGACTCCACCACCAGAAGCTGGAAGAGGAGTAAGCAGCTCATGAATACCACCAACAGTGTGTTGGGAAGGACATTACAACAGCTATACGAAGCCTATGCCTCCAAGGTAACCTGTTGTTAATCGTTCATTTGATTCATACAAAAATGCATAACATAGAATCTAAAGCTTCCAAAGGACTTAACGCTAACCTACCAAACCCCCAGTCTTAGCAACTTGAAGTCAGCTGGCACAGAATCTGAATCAATGTAAGACCTTAAGGATTATGTCATCAGACTCTATGGCGATGCCAAATTATTGGCACATTCAGCACTATATCCAGTAGTATCACTGGGTAAGGTGTGAACTGATTACATATGGAAGCCTTCTGGCTGCCAAACTCTGCCAATTCATTCGGGACTTGCTATCTTATCCCTCTGACAGAAATACAAAGGAGCCCCCTCCTGTTATAATGCAATATAGACCCGCAGTCAATACGCCTTGAGGAACGGATTGCTTATGCTATGGTGGGGATGAGTGGCAGTGGCCCTCATGAAGGTTTCCAGGTGGTCTTCCTTTTAATTTATCATTTTCCAAATAGTAGGTTGAGAGCTAGGGTTCTAGCGCAAGGCCCAGAACTAACTTGCCCAAATGCAGATTAAACCTGCTATCCGGACTTGATCCGGCAATGAGCTAACCAGCCAAAGAGACAGAGGTAAGCAGGCTGCTGGCTCACTGTGGGCAGTCTCCCAATGTTCCAGGCACCATCTGCTGTTCGGTGACAAGACACTGCATTCCAACCAGGGGTGACAAGTAAAACCAAACAATAATATTTGGTTGCACGCATGTATGCATTCCCAACACTCACTTATAGAGAAGTCAATGTGTAAAATGACTCAGCACTTACAGCGTGCTGGGCCTTTGCATAGGTCAATAAATTTAATCCCCATAATACTGTGTTAGACGCTAGCACTACAATACATATATATGTGTGAGTATTCACTCAAAACGTGCAGAGAGCTGTCCCTATGTGTGCTGATAGTCACTTTATTCACCGGCCATTAAGACCAGCCTTCAGAGCCAAGTTACAAGGTAAGAATTTATTTATTTATAAGGTGCACCAGGCACTGTTCTGGGTGCTTTTTAAAATTATTTAATCCCAGCAGCAACTCTGTTTTAAATTATAGGTTGTTATGTAAAATCAAAACTGCCTGCAGCTTCTTCTGCTTTCCAAGGTTGGGGATGGAGGCCGGGACCATAACCCATCAGTGAGGAAATTAGCATTTCCCCTGTTCCCTTCCCCACTGGGAAGAGAAATGAAAGAGCAACATGGTGGAGCCTCTGTAATTCACCTTAGTTGGGACAGATGGTTCTTACTTTGGCTGAGTATAATATTGAGCTTTGGAGGCCCAACACTAGCCTCAGAGCCAGGAGGGCAAAAGAGCTAAACTGCTCTGCCAAATAAAATAGAGTAGATGAGAGCTAGGAATTAGAAAGCATAAGAAACACAGAGGGAGACCGGGAGCAAGTCCTTGTGGTAATGTAAAACCATTCAACGTTTTGTACCCTCAGTAAAACCTGCTCACACGCAGGCCTCAAGTGGTAGATTATGGAAAGAAAATGACAGTAAACGGGCTGATTTCCATGTCTGATTGGCATAGAGCCAAAAGAGGAGCAACAATAGTGGGTGACATTCAAGGGAGATGAGGTGTTCTTTGGAAGCTGGAATTCTGTGCCAGAGGTGATGGTGAGACAGAACTCCCCCACCTGCCAACCTGGAGTTCTAATAGAAAGCAGAATTCAAGATCAGACCGACTGGTTTTTAATCTCAATTGCCAAGATGATCTGGGCCAACATCTTGGTTGCACTGGGCATTGTTGCCCTTCTCTTGCCTTTGTCAATAAGAACCTTCCATTCACCTTTATAATAACATTTATCAAATTATACTGAAGTTGCTTGTACTTGCCTGTCTATAGTCCCTGCTAACTAGAGGCAGAGATTGTATTAGTCTTGTCCAACATTCGATAGTCAAAATAATACCCAACCTATGTGTTATATAAAGCTGTCCAGAGGCACATGCATAGGCCTACCTACTCTCTGGTCCATGGTCTTCCCCTTTGTCAGAAAGCCTCTCTTCACAGGGCTATAACTCATTTAACCTTAGCTAGCCGTTACCCTCCTAGTTAGAATAACACATTTCATCAATTGTAAGGATAAAGTTCCTCACAGAATCTTCCCAGAGCTCCTTCACATTGTACACCAAAGGCACACAATGGCTTCATGACCACATTCAACACCAGCTCATTGAATCACTGTCAGAGTCCTCCAGCTGAGGATATGAAGGCCAACAGTAGCTCAGTAGGTCAGTTGTGGAAAATGAGTGTAAAAAGACAGCTTCTTTTCCTGGATATTCCTAAATATAGTAGCCAGGAATGCTTCACAGGCTATAGGGTGCATTTAAAAAAAGGTTTTAGATTACATCAAATCATGAAGCAATTGTAAGCAACTCAGTTATTGACTTATTTTCTGAGAGAAAACGAAGAGGCTTTTTTTTTTAATTGAGGAACTGGGTTGTCCTTTATTGCTTTTAATTATGTCCCCAAGACTTTTTTAAAATATCAACATTATTGGCTTCAGTAAGAATCACTACATCATGACACCAATGAAATGGAATCACACAGAATATAAGCATATTTCCAAAACATGACATAAGAGACACCACCAAAATAATAGCTTCATTTTTACTCAGAGATTTGGACCACTGTTTAGAAAATTTCTCTTATTTTGCCTTACCGGAGGAAATCCAATATCCCCACACATTCAATTTCACCACTTTTTCTAAGCAGGAAAATATCAGGCGAGAAGGTGAAGTGACACTGAGAAATAGATTGAAGGAAGATCCTCCCCTCCAGGGAAGTAGTGGGAGCAGAGAATGAGGAATCCTGATTAAACACAAAATTCTGACCAAGAGGTGAAGTACAATGCAGGCAGAGGAACCCAGACCCTGACAGCCAGTTCCGTATTGTGCCTCTAATATCAGTGGAAAAAAACCCAGGTGTAAACCTTGGCTGGTTGTTCCTACTTCATTTCCTGAACAAATATTTAAGTACTTCTTTATTAGAAACCGGTTGCCAAATGAGAAATGCGCGTCCAAAACAACCAAGAGAAATAGGAATACTGCCCTCACATACACAGCAGGAAGCGTAGGGTTCCTGGAACATAAGACAAAGCCGTGCGTGGTTGAGAATGGGCTTCCTGTTCCCCTGTCTTTCGTGGCACAAAATTCGTATTGATGGGGAAGCTTCCTGTTAGGCGAATGGATGACTTTTCATGTGTACTAATGAAAGCTCTGTATCGCAGTCTGGGTGGCTGGTAGAAATGTTGTGAGCATTTACGAGCATAAGAGTGACACCGTTATAACCCTAGTGTGTTTCTGCAGAATAACAACACAGCCTATCTACTCTACAATGATGGGGTCCCTACCTCTGTGAATTACAGCAGGAAGTATGGACACACTAAAGGTATGACAAAAGCTGTTAGTTTCTCTTTCCTATTGGCAATCAACATTCTCTTCAACATTCTCTCTTGAATATTCTTATGTTGCACACCAAAAAGATAGCTTTTCTTCTTAATGGTTTATTTTGAGTTATCAAAATGCGTTATTTCTATATCACAGGTTATAATCATATCATATGACTTGGAAATCTCCTTTTCACAAATTCCATTTTATTTCTTTTTTTTAAAGATTTTATTTATTTATTTGGCAGACAGAGATCACAAGTAGACAGAGAGGCAGGCAGAGAGAGAGAGGAAGGGAAGCAGACTTCCCGCTGAGCAGAGAGCCCGATGTGGGGCTCCATTCCAGGACCCTGGGATCATGGCCCAAGCCCAAGGCAGAGGCTTTAACCCACGGAGCCACCCAGGTGTCCCCAAAGTGTGTATTTTTAAATGTTAAGAACTAAAATGGGGGTGCCTGGGTGGCTCTGTGGGTTAAAGCCTCTGCCTTGGGCTTGGGCCATGATCCCAGGGTCCTGGAATGGAGCCCCACATCGGGCTCTCTGCTCAGCGGGAAGTCTGCTTCCCTTCCTCTCTCTCTCTGCCTGCCTCTCTGTCTACTTGTGATCTCTGTCTGCCAAATAAATAAATAAAATCTTTAAAAAAATAAAATAAAATAAATTAAAATAAAAATACACACTCTGTAGCAGAAATCCAAGTATTGAATACTGGGAATACCACCCAGTGTGTGTGTGTGTGTGTGTGTGTGTGTGTGTGTACACACATGTTTCAGTCAGGTTCATTGGGGTATAATTGATATAGAATAAAATTCATTCTTCTTAGTGTATGGTTCCTTTTGAAATAAACATTTTTGAAAAGTATTTTTTTTTTAAAGATTTTATTTATTTGTCGGAGAGAGAGGAGAGCGAGCGAGCACAGGCAGACAGAATGGCAGGCAGAGGCAGAGGGAGAAGCAGGCTCCCCGCCAAGCAAGGAGCCCGATGTGGGACTCGATCCCAGGACGCTGGGATCATGACCTGAGCCGAAGGCAGCTGCTTAACCAACGGAGCCACCCAGGTGTCCCGAAAAGTATTTTTTTTAAGATTTTTATTTATTTATTTATTTGACAGACAGATCACAAGTAGGCAGAGAGGCAGGCAGAGAAAGAGGAGGAAGCAGGCTTCCTGCTGAGCAGAGAACCCGATATGGGACTTGATCCCAGGACCCTGAGATCATGACCTGAGCCAAAAGACAGAGGCTTTAACCCACTGAGCCACCCAGGCACCCTGAAAAGATTTTTAAATAAATTTTTCATATTAGATAATTTTGTTATATATATTATAATTTTTTATCATAGGAAATGTTCTTTTTCTATTTATAAACTATATATATAGTTTTTCTATTTATAAACTAAATATATACATAAAAATTCAAAATGCCAGCCAAAAAAAATCTGTAATCCTAAAACCCATTAGATAATCACATTAATCCTTTCTACTTACATTTTCTAAAGTATGTATTTTAAAACATTTTTCTAAAACTATTGTAATGACTATTTTCAACTGCTTTTCAACTTAATGCATCATGAATAATTTCCCATGGCAACAAGCATTTTTCAGAAGGTCCCAAACTCATGCCTTCAGGGGCAGGCAAATGGATGTCAGCAAGCCAGGTGGGCTGAACTAGCAGGTCCCTGAAGAACTGGAAGGTGCATACTTTGTCAAAAGGGCAGATAGTACTCAGCTTGCCTTTAGGGGATGCAATTTTTCAGGAGATGTTGAAAATTAAGTATTTGTGGAAATTTCCCCCAGTGTTTAAATGTTGGCAATGAGCTCAAAGTCTTAAAAATACTCTGTGAGCATAATAATATGTATCTGCAGGCTAGATTTGGCCACTGGGTTGCTACTTTGCAACCTCTGATTAAGAATATAATTTGTAATGGCTGTCAAATGTTATGAGTGTTGAAAGCTTTTGATTTAGCCAAGATGCCCTCCTGATGGTCCTATTAGCATGGAATGCAGCAATTTTTATAATACACCACATTCTCCAACCTCTCCTCCAACAACCCTCAACCACCATTCTCACTCCACCTAGCAACTAAAAGGATTTGGGAGAAAGACTGGAAAAGGAATAGGACGCCATGTCCGGAGGGGGTGTTCTCTTTGCCAACAGATGCCTGACATCCTGTGGCATGGGTCCCGGGGGCTTAGGATTTCAGGCAAACAGCTCACTCATCTGGGCAGAAGGAAGCTTCTGAAGGTCATCCAGGTCTGTTAGGCAAAAGGACTTTGGACATACATTTTCCACCTGGACACAGGGAATGATTCTATATCCACTGAAAGACCAATAGTGTTCTTTCTTAAAGTGTGTTCTTTGCAAAAGAAATAACAGACAGGCACTTGATTTCCATTCTAACAATAAGACAAACATGAATAGCTTTATATTTGCATGGTCATATGCAAACTGGAAAGTCTAGTCAGCATACCAAAACTATCCCAATTTATTTATAAACACAGAAATCGTCACAGATGCCTGTTGGATAGGATTCATTTTGCCATGTCACAAGATGATGAAAATCTTTCTGTTTCCTTTCTTTCCGGTTTTCATGTTATTTTGCTCCACAAATCTTCACTAAACACAATTACCTGGGATGTTTTGTCATGGCTTCTCTTTTAATTCTCTTTGTCTCTTGTTTCTGGGCTTGTGGAATTGACTAGTCTTCTACAGTTAAAGGTGCATTGGTTTCTTACAACAAATTACTACAGGTACATTTCTCTGTTTGATATTTTTCTCCTCCAACTCTTTTTTAGCCAGCTTTTGAAAATAGTTTAGCTGCTTAGCAGTACAGAGACTCATTATCTGAAGCTTGCCAGGTGACTATATAGTTTAACAAGGTCAAATTCCAATTAAGCACATTTGCATTCTGCCAAAACAAATTCTCCTTATGGTTACAACATGAAATTCCTCTTAGCTCTTCATAGGGTGGCTGCCCTGGCTGCCTCTTTGGTGGCTTCTTATCAGTAATGGGGCTGGGTGATGTGTGCCCGAATTGGTTTTGAAATCTTTGAAAAACAAGCAGAAATCTTTGTGCTTATTAATGGAATAAAACATTGGCCTGAAATATAAATGGGCTTAAACGTTGCAGCTTTGAACCCTATTGTTCAATGGATATTTTGTTTTTCTAATGTATCTGTATTAACTGTATTTTTGGTAGGCTTACTGCTGTGGAACAGAGTCCAGGGACTCTGGCTGATTCATTCTATTCCCCGGTTTCCTCCAACTCCTGAAGAAGGCTATGATTATCCACCCACAGGAAGAAGACACGGGCAAACTGGCATCTGCGTAACTTTTAAGTACAACCAGTATGAAGCAATAGGTAACACTAGAGTATGTTTAAAAAAGAGATAGCAATGTTAAAGAAAGGATTTGGAAATGTATTAATAAATGTATTACTTCATCTATTTCTCTATTTATTAACACTCTGACACCTGGATTCTACTAGATTCTAATATTGACATTGCCATGGTGACACCTTGAGCTGTTTCACTTACTAGACCTTTGTTTTCTGATCTGCCAGTGATGTCCTTGAAATTGATCGGGGTAGTATTTTCAAATATCTGCAGTGGCCAGGCTGGTAACAAAAATGGGTGAAATAGATGAGCAACACTTCATGGGCAGTGGGATCAGTGATAAACTGGAGTGTTGAGTCTCCCCTCCAAAGCCTCATCTCTGCCATGTGGCTCTGCAGGAAAGCAGACCTAATGATACCAGATCTCCATATTTTTCAAGACGAACTAGACACCTAGGGATGGAGGATGGGAGAGAGTGGGAAAGACAGCATGGTCTCAATCTTATTTAAAAAAATAATTGTGCAGATTACATGTTACCTGCCGGCCACCAACCTGAGAGCTCCAAGTCATGGGATCTTCCTTTGAGATCCCAAGGTCAAGTGGCCAAAAATACTTGGATTTGGAAGTGAAAACTACGGATATGGATTTGGAAAACTAAGCTGAGGGAGGAGGAGAAGGAGGAACACTGTTTTACCAATCTCTTTTTACTGAGGAGGCTGCTAAATTGTAGTAAAGAGTGATTTACCTCTAAGTATAGGAGGTTTAGGGGCGCCTGGGTGGCTCAGTGGGTTAAGCCGCTGCCTTCGGCTCAGGTCATGATCTCAGGGTCCTGGGATCGAGTCCCACATCGGGCTCTCTGCTCAGCAAGAAGCCTGCTTCCCTCTCTCTCTCTCTCTCTCTGCCTTCCTCTCCGTCTACTTGTGATCTCTCTCTGTCAAATAAATAAATAAAATCTTTAAAAAAAAAAAAAAGGTTTAGAACATGTTTTTCATCAAATTTCCACCTTATGCCAAGGATTACTGAGGCTCTCACTCAAAGCCCTAGTTTAACTACTTGAGTCCCAGTAATGATTAGAGAAGAATAGCACAGAGATTAGGTGTACATGCTGATGAGCTAACCATTCTTTTTTTTTTTTTTAAGATTTTATTTATTTATTAGACACAGAGAGAGAGATCACAAGTAGTCAGAGAGGCAGACAGAGAGAGAGGGGGAAGCAGGCCCCCCGCTGAGCAGAGAGCCGGATGCGGGGCTCAATCCCAGGACCCTGAGATCATAACCTGAGCCAAAGGCAGAGGCTTAACCCACTGAGCCACCCAGGCGCCCCTAGCTAACCATTCTTTAAGCTGGATGATCAGTTCACGGGAGGTCTCTACTTTTGCATATGTACATATATAAGAAAGGACCATATCGCCTCCGATGTCAGACTGCCTGGATTTGAATATCAACTCCATCAGTTATGAGCTTTATAACCCTGTGCATGCAACATAAATTCTCCATTAATTCATCTGTAAAATGAAGATAATGATAAAATTACTTACTTAATAATATGGTTATTGTTAGGATTGAATTAAAAACATGTAAAACCCATAGGACAATGCCTGGGAAGTAGGAAGTACTCAATAGGTGTCAACTACTTTAACCAAGAGTAATTTGAAAGCTATTGGTTTCAAGAAGGGAATACTCTTGTTTTTGTTTTTTGTTTTGCTTTGTTTTTTTTAACTCAAAGCAAGATCTATAATATCAACAAGCATTTCCATCTGTGTCCTAATTCTCAACTTTTCTTTCTGTTTCTTGATTCAGATTCTCAGCTCTTGATCTATAACCCAAACATTTATAGCTGTTCCATCCCTGCCATCTTTCACCAGGAGCTCATTCACATGCCCCAGCTGTGCTCTGGTTCCAGCTCGTCAGAGATCCCTGGCCGGCACCTCACCGCACTTCAGTCAGCCCGGGGCCAAAAATTCCTCCATTTTGCAAAGTCGGATTCTTTCCTTGATGGTATGAAAGATCATGATCCAATCATATGTAACTTTGCTGTTGGACTCACTCTGGTTTATACAGAGGAAATACTCTGATTATTCAGGGGTAGGGAAGTAGAAGAGAAGGGAGGGAAAAGGAAGGAAAGGGAAAAGGGAGATTGGATCAATTCAAACATTTGCTTACTCTGCTTGAATAGCAAAATTCCTGATCCAACCGCCAAAATATCTTATAATATCTCACAACCATCCAACCAGGGGCCAGTGAAAACTCACAGTCTGCAGCCTCTGGGCTGCAGGCCCAGCTGTCTCCTTCTTTTTCTATTCTCTAAGCAGCTATTTAAAACCTTCTTTACCCTCAAGTCCTTTACATGACTCTGCCACCTCATTTCTGGCTTCGATTTCTCCTTCATAGAGAGAACAGAGATCACCAAGGAGAAACCCCTTCAAGAACAAACCCCACCAAAAACAGTATGGAGGTTCCTCAAAAAATTAAAAACAGAAATATCACATGATTCTATAATTCCACTACTGGGTATTTACTCAAAGAAAACAAAAACACTAATTCAGAAAGATATGTGCAGCCCTTTGTTTATTGCAGCATTATTTACAGTAGCTAAGATACAGAAGAAACCCAAGTGTTCATCAACAGATGAATGAATAAAGAAGATGTGGTATATATATACAATGGAATATTACTCAGGCATTAAAAAGAATGAAATCTTACCATCTGTGACAAAATGGATGGACCTAGAGGGTACTATGCTAAGTGAAATAAGTCAGACAGAGGAAGATAATGGTTTCGCTTATATGTGGAATTTTAAAAGCATATGATTTCACTTATTTGTGGAATTTAAAAACAAAACAAATGAACAAACCCCTCCCCTCCTGAATAAAGGCAGAAATGGACCCATAAATACATAGGACAAACTGATGATTCCCAGAGGGGAGTGGGTGGAGGGATGGGCAAATGGGTGTAAGTGAGTGGGAGGTACAGGTTTCCAGTTATGGAATGAATAAGTCACAGGGATGAATGAATAAGTCACTACATTCCTGGGGAATGTAGTCGATGATACAATAGCATAGTACAGTAACAGATGGTAGCTCCACTGTGGTCCGCATAAAATGAAGAACGGAGTTGTCAGATCACTGTGTTTTATACCTGAAACTAATGTAACACTTTGTGTCAGCTATACTTCCATTTTTAAAAATAGCTAACAACAACAACAACAAAAAGAACACACCTACTCTCAATAATCTTATCTGTTTCCATCCCTTTTCACGAGTTTTCTTCTACCCCAACAGAAGAAGTGCACCCCTTGTGCCTTGGAACCCATCCCAGCCTCAGAATACCTTGATTCATCCACTTGATCTGTTCTCCCTCTTCTACGTCAACAGGCCCACTCTATAAGCTCTGTCCCCTTAGCCCACAAACATCCCCAAAACCCTTCCCTCAGTTCTAGATCCCCTATATCTGTTTCTTCTTTTCTTCCAGATTTCTTTTTAAAGGACTCTTCAGAGCCTTCAGTGGATCAATGCTCCTTCACTGCAGCCTTGAGCCTCGGTCTGTAGACACCAGTTTCTCCGCAGTCACCAATGACTCTCTTAGTTGACCTCACTGTCTTCCCTTTTTGCTTCCTTCCTTCCTTCCTTTTATATTAGATAAAATTCACTGAATGCCTGCCACTTGCCAAGCTCTGTGTTAGGCACCAGATAGAGATCCAAAAATTAACAGGACAGAAATAGTCTCTGCAGAATCTGGCACTGTTAAAACCCTTTCCTTCCTGAAACACTCCCCCTCCCTGATTTTTGGGAGTGTATAGTCTCTTGGTCTTCTTCCCACTTCTCTTAAGTCTCTTCTGCCAGGTCCTCCTCCTCTGCCTACTACTTAGGTGGCTGAGTTGCCACGTGGTTCTCTACTCATCCTTATCTCATTCTACATACTCACTCTAGGTGATTTCCAGCAAGCCTTCAGGTGATTCCCAAGACTAGATCTGCACCCCAGATCTCTGGACTGACAGATGTATTCAAAAGTGGGTGGGACATTTCTACTTGGAGGTGGTACACCCACATCAAATTCAACATGCCAAACTCATCATTATCCCCCACAAATCCACTCTTTTTCTTGCATTCTGCATAGTCAACTGGGGACTCTAGATCCCTCCTTTTTCCTCACCCCTCTATCAAGTCATCAAATTCAATCAGCTCCAGGTCCTTAGTAACACTCACATTCATCTTTTCCTCTCCAAACTTTCGGCCACTGCTACAGTCCCACCTGTGTTTATTGTCACAGTTATTGTGACAACCTGATGTTTTCCCTATCTCCAATCTAACGCACCTGTCATGGTTCATCCTCTGCATTGCCTCTTGATTGATATTTATGATCATAAACCAGTTTCTATTAATTCTCCATTAACACTTCTTTAAAAACTTCCCCATTGAGGGGTGCCTGGGTCGCTCAATTGGTTAAGTGTCTGACTCTTGATTTCAGCTCAGGTCATGATCTCAGGGTCATGGGATTGAGCCCTGCACTGGGCTCAGAATAGAGTCTGCTTAAGATTCTCTGTCTCCACCTCCCCCTCCCCTCTGCTCACTCTAAATAAATAAATAGCCCCAGTGATTTCAGGAAAACCCAAACATTTTGGCATGATTTGCAAAGATCCCTTGAAGCTGGCCCCTGGTTACTTCTCTAGCCTTATTCTTTCTGAAGATCTTTTCAGAACAAAAACATATATTACTCTCTTATTTGTGTGGAACAGAGGACATTTTTAAACACCAATGTCATCTTAGTAATAAGGATAGTAACTTTTATTTACATATCACTTTAGCACTTATAAAATGTTCTCCCGTCCACTATCTCAATTATGTTGTTATTATTGTGCTTATGACATTCACATATCAGGGGTGAATGATGAGTTCCATTGCTGAGGATATTTTCAGGGACTTATCTAAGTACAAATACTAGCCTTGCTATCTTTCTCCCTATAAACTCTAGACATCTTTGCAGCCTGGATGGCTCAACATTTGAAGACACACTTGCTAACAGAAACCTGGCAGCGAAAGAGACAAGAGCTTCCTTCAAACTGCTCCCTTCCTTACCACGTCTACAATGTCAAAGCAATTAAGATATCTGGACAGTCTTATTTCAGTTCTTACCAGGATCATGCCAAATGGTGTGTTTCCCAAAAGAGGACCAAAAATCGCTGGACCTGTATTGGAGACCTAAATCGGAGCCCATACCAAGCCTTCAGAAGTGGAGGGTTCATTTGTACCCAGAATCAGCTTATTTACCATGCATTTCAAGGACTGGTTTTGTATTATGAGCACTGTAACTAAACTTGGTGAAAGGACAGAAGTACTATCATTTTCACTGTTGACAATGAGTCTTCTTCCATAAGATCCATTATATATCAAAAGCCTGTCAATGTAGCTGTACTCCACATACCATCAAATAAAATGCTTTTCTACCATGTTTACCATTTTATCTTCCACTTAGTGACAATTTATCTACTTTCTATTTATATGTCATAAACATAAATGATTATACATTACTAAAGTGAGAATGGATGGAGTGGAAGAAAAAATATTCTCTGTTGTTCATAGATCGACAGGCTATCTCCTAGATTAATTGCACCTCCTTCACAAAGATTTCCTGACTCTTCTCATTCTTTGTTGAAGGAAAAAAAAATTTCTCTGTGTATCTCATACTATTTAGTCACATTCTTCTTAAAGTTCTTTTCACTGGTTTATGGTTGAGTCTTATTTGTTGTTCTTGCTGCTGCTCCTTACTGATCTTATGATCTTAGGCCATTTACTTGAACTCTCGGAGCTTTGCTTTTCTCATCTGCGACATGGAAATAATAAACATTTTCAAAAAAAAATGTTTTTAAGTCAGATTAGGAGGAAGAAGTGAAACAACCTACCAACTTGGGAGTAAATAAAGAAGAGTAACATAAATAAATCATAATCAAACCTAACAATCTTCATTCCAGTGTGCTTCATTTTGGGAGTTCTGGTCACTAAATACAACTGTGCTATGAATAAACAGTAATAAATTTGTATTAAGAACTAGTTGCTTAACAAAACTTGAAATGCGGTTCCCAATTTCAAGAAAATTATAATCTAACAAGAGTAATCATAACAGTAACTAAGGCCAGCATTTATTGAGCATTTACTATGTAGTGAACAGTCAACCCATATTTTCTTACTTGATCTTCATCATGATGCTATGCAATAGAAATTATTATATCCCCATTTTACTGACAAGGAAACTGAAGCCTACAAAGCTTCAGTAAATTGCCCAATATTATAGAGGTCTATCTGTTCTCTAAGGCTATGCTCTTTACTTCTATTCCAAGACACAATAAAATAAAATGATGCAAAATAGGATAATATATATATATGATGTCTTTTTTTTTTTTAAAGATTTTATTTATTTGCCAGAGAGACAAAGAGATCACAAGTAGGCAGAGAGCAGGCAGAAGCAGGCCTCCTGCTGAGCAGAGAGCCCAATGCGGGGCTCGATCCCAGGACCTTGGGATCATGACCTGAGCCTAAGGTAGAGGTTTAATCTACTGAGCCACCCAGGTGCCCCAATATATGATGTCTTAACACCAACCAAAACTCATGGAACATAATGACACCCGTCCAATGAAAAGCAGAGAAAAAATTGAGTTTATCTCACTGTCAGAAGCAAAGATAAGCTAACGGGATGTTGAATATTAGCTAGCTAGCTTATATGTTTGAATGTATGAAAAGGTTTGTTTGTTTTTTTGTTTATTTTTTTAAAGATTTTATTTATTTATTTGACAGAGAGAGATCACAAGTAGACAGAGAGGTAGGCAGAGAGAGAGAGAGAGAGGGAAGCAGGCTCCCTGCTGAGCAGAGAGCCCGACGCGGGACTCGATCCCAGGACCCTGAGATCATGACCTGAGCCGAAGGCAGCGGCTTAACCCACTGAGCCACCCAGGCGCCCCAAATGTATGAAGAGGTTTGAAAAATATGTTTTATCCTCACAGAAAGCATCTGACTATAAATAATTCCAATAAAATAGGATTAACAGAAAAACTAAAAAGTACAAGATCTTGACTTTAAAGGTGAAGCGGGTCAGAACTTGATTCAATAACACAGATAGGAATAAATGAAAAGGAAAATGAGAAAACAAAGGTCAATTGAAGAAGAAATTTTATTGGACTAAAAATATACACACAATAGGTATGAGCTTCCCCAAAGGTAAATCCAGACGTTCTAGAAAAATGATTTTATCTCAAGCACCACAGAAGAATCTGAAAGAGAGCAGAATCAAAACCAGAATCCATAGAATAAAGAGGATAAGAATGTGACAGAGAGAAGTAAAAGACAATGCTGGCCTACTGGCAACGCACATTAAGGATGTGCTTCCCAGTGAAGGGAGGAAGAGCAGTGCCTAGACCCTCCTTGAGGAAGGAAAAAAATGCTGGAAAGGAATTGAACAGCCCCAGTAGTTCAAGGATATCAAATACTGACCTTGGTAGGAAGGAATATACCTTGGTGTTGTAGTTCCCTGGGATGGAGCTTAGTTAGAGGAGTAGCCACAGCAGAACAAAGAAACTAGTATTGCTATCTTCCTCAAGCATATGCCCAAGCCCATTACCCAATCATGGTGATTCCTATAGGGACACTGGGGAGTATCTTTAAGATAATAACATCACTGGAAGGAAACTGAAACTTTTGAGATTGTAGGGGATGTTTTCATTGATGCCCTTTGGGAGGAAGAGAAGGATATGGGAGATATCAATGAATAAAATTTAAGTTCTAAACCATGGTTTGAAATACTGGAATTAAAGACTTATGTCTAAGATGGAAGTATACTTTGGAAAGAAGTATTAAGATTGTATTTAGCTGGAAAGTACTTAATGTAATTGCAGAGGAAATTAAAAACAGAAATAAACCTATGGCAATAATCAGGGTTGGAGATGGCAATTCTAACATGGCAGTTCCAAATCATTTCTACTCTGCCCTCACACCCTTCTTAGATGTGAGCTTCTTAGAAAAGCTATTTTCCCCAGTCTGTATCACGTGACCTCTTCCTCTCCAGCTCCAAATGCTTGAGACACAAAAGAAAATAAGCCATATGGCATTGAAGGCAATACGATTCAGAAAAGAGTTTGAGGTAGGAGTATTACAACGGAGTCTCGGTGCTTGAGCACTTGATCTGGAGGGTTATGTCCCCTGGAGATAAGATCACCATAGATTGCCTTATGCTTGCTGACGCAGAGAACGGTGGGCTGCAAAAGCTAGAGGATGGTGCAAATGCACCCCGAGTTCAAAAGAGCACAGAGTAATATCAATTCCAAATGTACAGTTGTCAGATGAGTTCCTGTGGAGCCCAGCCATTCTCCCTAGTCACATATCCTATGACCTACCACACTGTATCTTTCCTTAAGTATCCCAGTTTTGGTTTCAGTTGGTTTGGGTAGTTAGCTATTTCTTACAGGCAAACAATTCTCACTTAAGTCATGTAGAAACGAGAATGACAGTGCAAGGGCAGTGCCAAATCATTTCAATTAAAGTAATAACTGAGGGGGAGCCTGGCTGCCTCAGTAGGTCAACATGCAACTCTTGATCTCAGAGTTGTAAGTTTGAGCCCTACATCAAGTATAGAAATTCCTTACAAAAGAAAATCTTTAAAAAAATAAATAAGGGGCACCTGGGTGGCTCAATGTTTAAAGCCTCTGCCTTCGGCTCAGGTCGTGATCCCAGGGTCCTGGGATTGAGCCATGCATCGGGCTCTCTGCTCGGCAGGGAGCCTGCGTCCCCCTCTCTCTCTCTGCCTGCCTCTCTGCCTACTTGTGATCTCTGTCTATCAAATAAATAAATAAAATCTTAAAATAAATAAAATTTCCCACAATCTCAGATGTTTTACGTACTAACACGGAATATGGGTTATAAAGGAAGTATGCTAGAGATTGTAGCACAACATGATTAATGTATTCCTAAGGTAATAAATAGGGAGGATTTGGTGGGAGAGAATAAGAAAAAGTAATGAGATAGCTTCAAATATTTGGACATTTCCTAAGTGTCTCATTTAGCTAAAAAAAATTTTATTAATTTGTGGCTAAATACATTATTTCATTTCCCAAAGAGTTGAAATGACCAGAGATATTTCAACTCTGAACCTGAGGCTTGCAAGCAAGGACATGGTACCCCAGGAGAAAGGTGTTCCTGGATGGTCATCAGGAAAAAAAAAAAGTTGAACGTAGTTCAAGTTTAGAAAGTCTGAGATTGAGGTGCAGGAAAAATATGATTCCATGGCAGAAAATTCTTTTTTTTTAAATATTTTTTTTATTTTTTATAAACATATAATATATTTTTATCCCCAGGGGTACAGGTCTGCGAATCGCCAGGCTTACACACTTCACAGCACTCACCATAGCATATACCCTCCCCAATGTCCATAACGCACCCCCCTTCTCCCAACACCCCTCCCCCCAGCAACCGTCAGTTTGTTTTGTGAGATTAAGAGTCACTTATGGTTTGTCTCCCTCCCAATCCCATCTTGTTTCATTTATTCTTTTCCTACCCCCTTAACCCCCCATGTTGCATCTCCACTTCCTCATATCAGGGAGATCATATGATAGTTGTCTTTCTCTGATTAACTTATTTCGCTAAGCATGATACCCTCTAGTTCTATCCACATCGTTGCAAATGACAAGATTTCATTTCTTTTGATGGCTGCATAGTATTCCATTGTGTATATATACCACATCTTCTTAATCATTCACCTGTTGATGGATATCTAGGTTCTTTCCATAGTTTGGCTATTGTAGACATTACTGCTATAAACTTTCGGGTGCACATGCCCCTTCGGATCACTACGTTTGTATCTTTAGGGTAAATACCCAGTAGTGCAATTGCTGGGTCATAGGGTAGTTCTATTTTCAACATTTTGAGGAACCTCCATGCTGTTTTCCAGAGTGGTTGCACCAGCTTGCATTCCCACCAACAGTGTAGGAGGGTTCCCCTTTCTCCGCATCCTCGCCAGCATCTGTCATTTCCTGACTTGTTAATGTTAGCCATTCTGACTGGTGTGAGGTGATATCTCATTGTGGTTTTGATTTGTATTTCCCTGATGCCATGGCAGAAAATTCTTAAAGGGAATGCAGCTCAGGAGTTTAAGACCAAAAATAAATTCTGACTCTGTGATTTCTCCATGAGGAAGAAAGGGAGAAAGCAATGTAAATACACAGCCTGCTTTCTCACACTCTTCTATAACTTTAGTGCATGCAAAGCATGGGAGTAAAAGCCCATTGAACAAAGAAGAATAGAAGAATGGCACCAACCTGTGTATAGAATTATGTGAAACTGTAATATGAAACTTGTTGCAAAAAATGCTAAGTTTGGGGCACCTGGGTGGCTCAGTGGGTTAAGCCTCTGCCTTAGGCTCAGGTCATGGTCTCAGGATTCTGGGATTGAGCCCCACATCCAGCTCTCTGCTCGGCGGGGAGTCTGCTTCTCCCTCTCTCTCTGCCTGCCTTTCTGCCTACTTGTGATCTCTCTGTCAAATAAATAAAATCTTTTAAAAATGCTAAAATATAATATAAATATAAAAATATTAAAAATAAATAAAATAAGATAAGATTAAATGAAAAATATAACAATATAAAATATAAAAAATATTTTATACTTACATTCAATCAAGATTACATTGGAATTAATAGGAGTCGGTGTGTGTCAAAAAAATACGAAAAACAAAGCAACTTTTGTTTCTTTTACTTCCATCTTTTCAGTAAAGATGTTATTTAGAGTAAAAAGGTAGGAATAAAATTGGTCAAAGAGAACTAAATCAAGTCCTCTCAAAGCAATCTTCAAAGAACTCGCTGCTCCCCACAGT
Organism: Lutra lutra; assembly: GCF_902655055.1. Classification (NCBI taxonomy): domain Eukaryota; kingdom Metazoa; phylum Chordata; class Mammalia; order Carnivora; family Mustelidae; genus Lutra; species Lutra lutra. Next base: position 126,315,729 of record NC_062281.1, on the reverse strand, counting down.
GAATTCATGTTTCCAGGCTCAATAAATGACAGTGAAAACTACTGAAAGACCAGAGATCACTAAGTAAACACAGAAGACAGGCAAATGTCACTTTCATTTACAAAATCGAATGGTAGGTGTGTTCTTAAATGTAATTCCCAGGGCGATTCTGCCTGGATCTTAAAAGGGCCAGATTTTTAAGCACTTAACCAAGCAATCAATGAGATGATCTGCAGGTCTGAGCATGAGCTAGGTTCTCTGCAAGTCAGGCATCTCTGACTACCTCGTTTCCTTTTTTGACAAGAGTTACACGACCAGTGGATCATGAGGTTGTAAGAGGTAATGGTATCCTTGGGCAGCAACAAACAAATGTTCCTCTTGATATCCTTATGGTCAAGACAGTAACACTGGGTGATGTGAGTACAGTCCAGTGAACTTATGCATTAGTCAAAGAGTCGATTTGTGTCAGTTTGAAAGGAGGCTCTTGGGGTCACACCCAAGCACTCTTTCCAACTTAATCCATCAAACATACTCTGTACTGGACTCTATAATGAGCAAAAGGAACAACAACGAACAAAACAGGCAGTCTCTGCCTTTATAAATCTTATACTTAAGTCTGGCTTTAGCCCTGTTTCATAAACATTTTAGATGATTTCAGTGAATATGCAGAAAACACCTTTATCAAATTGGTATATGACAAGCAGGTAAGAGAAGAGCAGATCCAGCAGACGGTGAAATTGCATCACAAGGGAATTTGGAAAGCTGGTGTAATGGATTAAATCAAGTGATACTAAATATATTAATTATAAATGTAAGACTCTGACCTTGAATTAAAAAAAAAAAAAACCTGCACAATGGCCATCACAGAAGTGTAGGTTGAGGAGAAGTACAGTTTAGCAGCAAATGCTACAGAAAATGATCCAGCGGTTTAGGCAAAAAGTCAACATGACTGGACAGTGCAAATGGCTGAAAAACGAAAAAGAAAAAGCTAATACAATCTTGAGATGTATGAGTAATACGTATTAGAAAGACTAAGGAAATAGACATACTCTATACTGTGTTGGTTACCTAGATAATCACTGTTATGAGGAATACAAATTGGAGGACGAGTAAAAGAAATTGGCCAGAATAGTATGGCTCCTGAGACAGTGGAGAGAACAGTGGAAAGAAATGGAAATGTCTATCCCTAAAAGGGCTCACTGGGGACAGGATAGATATTTTCAAATATATAAAAGACTATTCTGTGGAGATTGGTCTACATTTGTTCTACATAACATCTAGAGGCAAAGCCAGAATAAAGGAATAGAATAGAGTGAGCCACATTCAGCTCAATTTAAATACAAGCTGGGTTGTCCAAACCTCTTGCTATCACCTATGAGCTCTACAGGCTATAACCCGGGCTAACTCTCTAGCCACTCTCCAATCTTCCTCCCACCCACTCACTACACTTCACCCACTGCCATTCTTCCTCCTCCTCAAACTCTCCAAACTCACCCCCACTTCCCAAGGCATGCACTTGGTGTTCCTGCTGTCTGAAAACCTTTTCTTACAGTTGTATACATGGCTAGTCTCTTCTCATCAGTAAGACCATTGGCATTAAAGTAATTTCTTCTAAAAGGTTTCTTCTGGTCACCCTAAGTTAGCATCTTCAGGCACTCTCTAATGCCATACCCTTTGATTTATTTTATTTTAGTATTTCTCACTGTAGGACATTATCTTCATGATAGAAAGTAGATTTTTGCATTCTGTTCACCATCAGATTCCCAGTACCTTGTGCCCTGCCTGGAAAACTGGGTGTTCAGGAACTATGAGTTGAATGAACGAATGTATAGATGGCAAGATCTGCCAGATATGTGTTTGAGTGAAGGGCAAAAGCTTGTTGGGAAGGCTGTGGTAGAGGGGAGTCACACATAGATTGGAAGGTAGAACTGGGTGATCTTAAAGTCCTCTTCAATCTTAAATTCTATAATTAAGCACTAAATTGTGGGATGCATGAAAATTTCACTATTGGTTCAGAGAGGGGTAACTAATGAAAACTGGATCAGTCAAGAAGATTTCATTGAAGAAATAGACATCAAGGGCTCTTCAAGGACAGGTGAAATTTAAACAGTTGGAATAGAAAGAAAGATATTCTAGGAGAAAGGAATAGCATGAGCAAAGTCTCAGAGGCAGAGCTGAGGAGAGAACCACAAGGAGTTAGGCTTACCCAAAGGAGAGGATGTACTTTAGGAACTGGACACGTACAGTAGGGCCACAATGCAAGCTGGGACCTCACAGCCAAGCTCTGAGTTGAACTCAAGGGACAAAACCTGGGAATTTTTGAGAAGATGGATAAACATCATGATAAAGGCAATGATTTAAGGGGAGTTAGTTTCTGGTAAGGTCTGATCCTTGAAACTGATTTAGACTAAATGATGTCCCTTCTATCCTAAAACAATTTTTTTCTATTCTATTCCATTGAGGGGGCTCTGACAATAATCCTGATGGGAGATAAAAGGTCCTGACCTAAGACAGAAACAAATAAAACCAGGAAAAGATGAATGTGAGAGGCATTTCAAAAAGGAAAAAAAAAAAAAAAGCTGCCAGAATTTCACTTCTAAATTAATAATAACTATAGTTATTTCCATAATGGGAACCTAACATATACTAGGTACTCAATAAATATTTGCTTACGTACCATAAAAGATCCCATCTTTGAACACTGGCAAGATAAATACAAGCCTTTGTGTAAGGATGGTCATGGATTTGCACACACTCTTTCGCTCAATTCCTTTGTCACCAGTATCCTGCAGGTGGCTAACTGATCACGGCCAAGTAGAAAAGATGTCCTCTATCACCAACAGGCAGCCTCTATGACTATATGGCTATGACCTTATTAGAGTCATACTCCTTCCAGACCAGCTATAACCTTATGTGACCAGGCCTATATGAGACAGCACCACAAAGGGATTAAAATGATTTCTTCTCTATCTTGCCAGCACTTAGACATTCAAACGAATGTATTTTTTTTCCAATTAATCACTTTAAAAGCCCATCCCTTAGTATCATTCTTCCCACCCTTTGGGACACTTCTCTTTACAAAAGACTTTCAGAAGCCACACAGTAGCCATAGCACGGTGTAACAGCTCTGGAATCACACAGCCTGGGTTTGAAACCTGAATGGGCCGATCTTGAGCAATTACCAGCAGTGTGACCTTGAACAAATTATTTAACCTCTCCAAGCCACTTTCTAAACTGAAGAACAAGAACGTTAATAAGAGGAATAAGAAAATCTATGTAAAACACTTAGTACCCAGCACATACAGAATTTCCCTGTTTTCCATTTTAAACTGTCAGAACAACAAATACTAACTATATTAATTAATCGTATTAATTGAAATGTTGAGGGAAAAGCAAAGCCTCCATCTGTAGTGCATTCTACCAACTACTCGATTCCATGAGGAAATCAGTCTCACTGGTTAGCATAAATAGAATAAAGGATCACAGAATGCCCTTTATTTGAATTGTTCCCTTTTTCCACGGTAATAGTGTTTTCTCAATAATAAACAGACAAATAAAAACCAGTCCTTTTTTTTTTTACTTTATCTCACGCTTGAGGAATGGGGAGGAAATGAATGGAAGAAAGAAATGCTCTCAGAGAAGAGGAAGTACAGCCATCAACCTTCCCAACATCCAGCAAAATTCTTTGCAAATGTTTTTAGTGCAATATTAACAGGATGACAACAGGGTTCTGTGGCCATTATTTGCAGAGCAAACAGGTAGGAGGCCCTTCAGGAGTGAGGGCTTTGGAGATTTAAATTCCAGTTCTGCCACTTTCCATGCAGCCTCAGGTGATTTACTTAAACCCTCCAATCCTCCATTTCCCTCATCTGTGAGCTGGAGGAAATTAGAAAAGTAAACTATGTGACATTCTTAGGCAAGGGAAGCAGGCAATGTACGTTGCATCCCTACTCCCTTAGGGCCATGTTAGCTAAATAAAACTGTGTGTTCTCATCAGGGTTTCTAGGCTACATCATCTGAAGGGTACATGGTACTTTGGTACAAAGGAAGGCTTTGTTATCTGGATATTTGGCAGGCAGGTGTTCATTCAATATTTGATCATTTGTTTTGGCTTCCATGGAAGCACTCTGTGTACCTGATAACTAGTCTTGGATCTCCTTCATCATATTTGTAGGCAGGGAAGCCACCGACTTCCTCGGTCAGTACCATACTCACCTAATCCCAAGATCCTGTCTAGTTCATTCACCACTGTTTTTCTTCATTTCCAGTAGCCTCAGAATGTTTTCTGTTGTTTGGCAGGAGAAACATTCAAGGAAGGCAATCTTTTTTTGGATGTTTGGGCTGTGTGAAGCTTCCACTATGTTTAATTATCACTCTACGACTGGAAGGTATTTAAACAGAATTGAAGGGAAAGGAGTAATTTAAATGATGGATAAACAATAAATTGCTCTGAATGTCACATAGGTAAAAACCTTCTGAAAAGAAAAGGGGCTCTCTCATTGTTTTCCATTTTGAGTGAGAAGATTGTTATAACCCCTAGAGGATATGGATTCATGAGGGGGTGGTGAGCTGCTGATTTGGGGGAGTGTTGATAGGTGGGTGGATAGGGGAGGTCCCTTAGAGTCAGGGAGCAATGGAGGAAATGGAAATTCACTCAGGGAGAAATACATCAATTAATTTTGAAATGATTTCACCTTATAGATATATTTTTGCATTGCTTTTCTACTTTTTCTCATAGTTTTCAATTGTTTTAGGTTTTTTAAAAAAAGATTTTACTTATTTATGTATTTGCCAGAGAGAGAGTGAGCACAAGTAGGCAGAGTGGCAGGCAGAGGCAGAGAGAGAAGCAGGCTCCCTGCTGAGCAAGGAGCCCAATGTGGGACTTGATCCCAGGATGCTGGAATCATGACTCGAGCCAAAGGCAGAGGCTTAACCAACTGAGCCACCCAGGTGTCCCTCATTTGTTTTAGTTTTAAAATAATTTTTTTCTTGTTAAAAAAAGATACATGTTCATCGAAGAATATTACAATATTACAATATTACAAGAATATTACAATAATATTACAATAAAGGAAGAAAGTACAAAGTACTGCAAATGAGCAGATCACAGATTGCCTGGCTCTGGAGGTTGGGGGAGGTGGAATTGATTAGAAAGAGCATGAAAAATCTTCTAGAGAGAGATGCACATGTTTGTCTTGATTGTGATGGTGATTACAAATGTGTATACATTTCAAAATTCAAGCTGTATGCTTAAAATAAGTGTATTTTGAATGTATCATATATGCGTACATGTAAATTATACCTTATAGAGCCAGTGAATACTTTTCAAAGTACTTCTGTCATCATCCACACAAAACTGCTACTAATACTCTCAAGTACATTTTTTCAAATGATTTGCTATGTATCTATATATACTCATATATTTTTGTTTACACGAAAAAATGGTATCTCTTTTTTTATCAAGTCTAACAGGTTCTTACTGATTTTAATTTTTTACTCTCCTACTTGGAAGTAAGTTTTACCACCATAACCAACCACTCCCACAGAGCTTATTACATAACACCCAAGGGAAAAAATTGCTTTGGTGAGAGAGAAACAGAAAACTATTTTCACCTGTTCAGCTCCTAGGATCTTCTTATTGGAGACTCAACGATCATTGCACACTTAATAGGCAGGGTCTTACCATATAAACATTGGATAGCGACATTCACCATTGATAATTTAATGGCAACCAACTGCTGAGAAGCCTGCTAGCGGCTGATGCCAATGGTCTTGACTATATATCATGGGCCTCTGAAAATGTGATCCTACCTATATGTGTGTGCCTGATGGACAACTATACAAGCCTCTGCATCTAGAATTTTCCTAGACTTTTTAAAGGAGAGGACAATAAGAAAAATCTGGCCCCTTCCTCCAGAGGCAAAGCTATCATTTTCTCGAGGTAATTTGAAGACAGGGAAAACTCTGCCTCTTCCCTCCTCGAGTCTCCAGCTGGGTCCAAGAATTAAACTGACATAAAACTAATAAACAGGAGAAAATCATACAGATTTTATTGAACATAAGTTTTACGCAACATAGAGGCCTTTGTAAGGAAATGAAGACCCAAAAAAGTGGCAAAACCTAAATGCTTTTATACTAGGTTGGTCATTAGAGACAACTGTGGAAAAGGTACTAAAAATATGGGGAAGCTGAAGGAAGAAAAGAGTCATTTTAACAAGGTCTGTTTGTACAGAATTCTCTCAGCTGCAATTACCCAATTCTGGTGACAAAAATGTTTCTTTCCTGCAGGTGCAGAGAAGACATCTTTCACATAGGAGTTTCATCTCCTGCTCTTAGGAAGAATAGGGAAGTTCAGAGCCCCCCTTCATGAGGTGGGTGTTTTTCAAGTGCCCTTAGCTCGAAATAATCCTCTCGCCAAAATGGCATATTTTGGAGTGACATTATGGTTTCCTTCATAATTCTGAACCAACCCTTCAGTGCCGGGTCCTTCTTGTCCGTGGGAGACCTCGGCAACGAGGAAGGAGCCAGAGAAAGTAGAGTGAAACCATTAACCACAGTTAATATGGGTGTCAGAGTACAGACCTAGTTATTGCCTGTCCCTGCCTCTGTGTGCTCGTGTGTGCAGGAACGCCAAAGAAAGAGGTATACCTCCCACGGGGGATGTTAGACAAAGCTTCTACCTGTGGGGTAATCCATCTGGGGTTAACCAGTTCCTAGGGAGTGGAAAAGGAAGCTGTAAAACTCTAGCCACTTTTACCAGGGACAAAATAATTTGGCATTATTGACAGGAAAACAAAAACAGAAACAAGACACCAGTCAAGTTCTACTGCTCATGTACAGCAGTACCCAGTAGCTCAGGACCATATGCAGATGAGGATTTAATGAGAGCCTCCTGATGACTCAAGTCTATACATCTCCAGGAGAAAAAAGAGTGTCTGGTGACCAAGGGGAGGCTCAACCGAGCTGTAGGGCTTGCCAGTTGTGTCTCTCTATCCAAGAAGTCAGACTGGCAGCTTCCTCAGCTCCCATCTGAAGAACGGGCAGGGACCCCAAGGCAGGAAGCCCAGCTCCTTCAGGCCAGAGCTCTGCGTGAAGGCATCTGAGAGGCTGGACAAGTTGTCCCAGGTCCGTGTCTGCACTTTGGGGCTGGTCAGAGCTGCTCTCGGGCCCCCACCCAGCACGTGGCTACAAAGCGAAGGCAATACATGAAAAGCAGGGAGTTAGGACACACTGACAATGGCAGAGGAGTGACAAATGACAGGGTGGGAAGACAGAACCACTCTAAACTCTCAGCTTTCTGGAGTCATTTATTATTGGGTTAATAGCCCTGAGGACCTCAAACGTTTTTGAGGGCATGGTGGTATTATAGCATTGGACAATGACTGATGTTCAAAGTGAATCATCAAGCAAAGGCCAAATTTTGTTCAGAACACTTGCTTTTAAGAAAGCGAAGTAAAGCATTTTGGAAAAATCACTTTTCAAAATAAAATGTTAAAGTCACTATTTAAGTCTGGGTTACACTATGTGACTATTAATAGTATCTCCACTTAAAATATTAGATATATCCTGTGTTATTATATTAAATAAATCCCATCCAGAGAGAACTGATTTTTCTCTTACATGGTCTTACTGATATATAAATATATGTACACTTATATACCTATTTTTAAATCAAATTCTATATATTCCTTCCTTTTCCAGAACCTGATGCCATTATTTATCTACCCGCACGTTTCCAGCCACATGCTCTCTACTACATCTTTCTCTTCAGCATACAAGCATGTTCAAGTCTCTCCTGCCTTGAAAACAAAACAAACAAAAGAACCTGCCTACAGCCCCTACAACTACAGCACCCCCCCCTCCCAGAATTGACCCATGCCTTTCCTTTCTTTTACAATAACTTTTAAAAATGGTCTGAATCTCATGGCCACTTGTCCAAGGAATCTTCTCTTGCTAATGTCCAGTGCTCTCTATTTAGAGTTTTAATCTTGGGGCACATGGCTGGCTCAGTCAGTTAAGCATCTGCCTTCAGCTCAGGTCGTGATCCAGGATGGGAACGAGTCCCGCATTGGGCTCCCTGCTCAGTGAGGAGTCTGGTTCTTCCTCTCCCTCTGACCCTCCTCCCCGTTTGTGCTTTCTCTCTCTCTCTCTCTCTCATATAAATAAAATAAAATAAAATAAAATAAAAATAAAGTTTTAATCTTATCTTTTATGTCTTTTCATTTTTACATTTCACTGTGCCTCCTTAAGTCATGCTTTCCTCCAGGTCCCTGTGATATGGCTCTGCTTTATTTTCTTCCTACCTCTGTCCAGCCAGGGTCTCCTTTCAAGTTTCCTTTTCCCCTCAATGTCCATATTTCTCAGGGTCCTATCTCTGGATCTCTTTTCACTTGAAACATTCTCCCTAGGCAGTCCTATCCACTATTGCTTTGATGACACCCACATCTATGTTTTGACAAAGTTCTCACGTATGTGTGTGTTTACATGCATCATACATGCATGTGTAAAATAGTGCAATAAACATCTCTATTGGAATGGCATTTAAAATGTCCCATATTCAAGACTCCCTTCTGCTCATCAGACCTGCTTCTCCTCCATTTTTCCCTGCTTGGGAACCACTTATCCAGTCACTCAACTTTGGAGACATCATAGATTTTTCTGTTTCGTCCTCCATTGACCCAAATAATCATCAGTTCCTCTTGATTCTGCTTCCTCAATAGCTCTCCTATCTATCCCCTCCAGTCTGCCTCCTGTGTGCTCTTTTACTTACACATTGGGTTGGGATAGGGCCTCAGTCCTCATCTTCACATTTCAGGTCTTGATTCCTAAACTTCTGTATTATTGTGCTTGCCTTCTCTTTGGAATTTTGCATTTGGTAATCTGGATTTATTCTCACTCACTATCCAGCACATGAGGTCCTGGTTCTGTTGTGTAAGCCAAAGACAATTCTCCTACTCTTACCACGACCTTCCATAAGGATGAGAGAGAAACAGGATAATTTCTCTTGACTGAGGACACTCCCTCACAAATCATAGCCCAATCATAAGTAATTTATTATTCTATACTGGAATGGTTGGTTCCTTCGTTGCCTTCCACTTTGTGCTCTGAGTTATTTTACAGTTCTTTTAACATTTAGATCATCAGTGGGCCTAATTCTATTATCTGCCTTGATCCTTGGTCATTAGCCATGTTTCATTGGCTCATCATATGTCTATTAATTTTATATCATATGCCAAACATTAGACATAAAAATATCACAGGGAGTCTGAATGTTACCCTCTACCAGGGAAGGTTCCCCCTTTTTCTTTGTTAGAGAGAGTAAGGGCTTGGATCCTTCCATTACATGAGAAACTGGGGTGTACTGGGCCTGAACTGCAATTTACCTGAGACTTGCTCTACCTCTGACCTGCCCCTTGTTTCTAGGGCATGGCTGTCTTGGGTTTGAATTTCTGAGCCTAAGGGTCTTCAGCTTCTTGGCCCTGACAGATTGCAGGAGATCCAGCCCTGCCTTTCAGAAATCCAGCCCACTCTTCAGCCCACCTACTTGTCACAACTTCAATATCTGGCAAATGTCTTAAGGAGAGATGAGAAGCATTTTGAAACAAGGTTGTCTCCAGAGGGTCTTTATTTCCTAAGCACCGTGAGTGAAGTCTGCCTTTTAGAATTTCATCCTAGGTCTGTAGCCTCCCGTGTAGTACCGAAATTCAGCAAATATGTTAGGGGGGAAATCAGTCATGCATTTGAGTCTCCTTCTTCTCATTTGTCACATATCCCTATTTGTCACATCATCCTTTTATAGCTGCTAAAAACCTGACTGGTTTTTCTTTGCCCCTGCAGAGGTTCTCTGCGTAAGCAGGCCCCTCACCCAACACGCTACACAGCAAATGCCCTCGGGAAAAAAAATATCAGGTGGTGTCATCTCACTACAGAAATGATTCTTACTCTCTCTGGAATTTTAGTGTATGTAATCTTCAGTGATTCCATAGCAACCTGATGCCTTTAAAGTATCATTTTTGTCATTTGTAACAGGTTATCCTAATTATTGTACAAAGGGGAGTGTTGGTGGGCCATGGTCTACTACATCAGACCCTGAAGATAAAGTCCCATATAAGACTTTTTGATGCCTATCTCAATATTTTGTGCATAATACACAATAACATGCCAAAGCAAATTCTAAATTAATGAAAAAAGAAATCATTTCATTTTTCTTAGCATCACTTCCTCCCAGTGAGATAGTAGTATCTTCCATTAATGTAATGTTTAATGCTATACAAAATATATTCCATATATATTTTATTCCATATCCCATATTCATTTAATTCTTACAACACCTCTTCAGTAGGGTTCATAATAATGACAAAAAGGATAAAGGTAGCTGCTAGCTACTGAGTACTACTTTGGGCCAGGCCCTATGCTAAGTAGTCTACATATATTATCTTATTTAATCCTTATAATAAACTGCGAGATAGGTATTTCTCCCCCCAGTTCCATAAAGAAATGGAGGCTGGAAAATGTTAAGTGACATGTCTAAGTGCTGAAAGGTGATAAATGGGAAGAATTGGATTCAAAAACAACTGAATATTGAGTTCCCCTCCCTGGGTATTTTTCATTGCACTTCAGCTTTCGGTTTGGTATGATATCAGGTTTCCTACAGGGTTCAACTAAATACCTAAAATTCTTCAACTTACCATCTTTCCTAAGTACTACATAAATAAAAAATATAATTATGAATGAGCAGTCCCAAGATGATACTGAAAACACTTAGAGATAGGGTAAGGAATGGGAGTTGATTTCCTCTTACTGATGCAGATGGTTTTGCCTTCTTCAGATGACATTTCATTGGTCTCAGATCTGACAGTGATAATAATTGGTAGGATGAATGAATACTTAGTACTAGAGATGGGTCTGTGGCCACAGTAGTTGAAGTAAACATAAACCTCACAGGTTAGGTTAACCTCTGAGTTAACCAGCCATAGATCAAAGAGATAAAATTGCATTCTGTGATGGAAAACTATATTGGTAAAAACGAAAACTATCATAATGATGTACTATATGTTGGCTAATTGAACTTTTTTTAAAAAAGTGAAAGCTATCCCATTTGTTTCTTTAAAATTCAGTACTTAAAAAAATAACAGTCTTGGGGCACCTGGCTCAGTGGGTTAAAGCCTCTGCCTTTGGCTCAGGTCATGATCTCAGGGTCCTGGGATCAAGTCCCGCCTAGGGCTCTCTGCTCAGCGGGGAGCCTGCTTCCCTTCCTCTCTGCCTGCCTCTCTGCCTACTTGTGATCTCTCTCTCTCTGTCAAATAAATAAAAGTAAAATCTTTAAAAAAACAGTCTTAATGTCATATGTTAAATTATTTGTTGTCATTTGGAAAAGGAGAAAAATTTACTACTGAAATAAACCCAGCCATTTTTGAAGCTAAGTGAGTAAAATGCAAACTTTTTATCATAATTAACTAGATTTCTCCTTATTCGGCATCATGTATATTTTTGTCATCTAGTTCTCTCAAAATGCTTACAAAAAATTTTGATGCCATGCTTCTATTCAGGGTACAAATAAGATGAAGGAAAAGCGAACTGGCAATGTGTTTAATCAGGTATATTATTAGATAAGAATGGGTGTATATTATAAGCTTTAGTTAAAGCATCATCTCTAATTCTTTCCTTATAAAATGCACATGGGAAATAGGAGATACAAACTTTTCCTCACCAGATAAGAATTTTAAGAAGTAACTGATTATCAAGAGTCCTGCATTCTTTATTATTTCTGCCTGTAAGCTATTATTATTCTCAGTGGGTGGGTGGAATAATTATTATAAAGAGCATAATACTTTCAGAAAGAATTTCCCTTACCTGTTTACCTCCTCTGTGTATAGATTGCATATGTATAAAGAGATAGATATAGATTTTATGTATATCTCACAGAGATATAATGAGATCTATTAAGCGATACATATACATATACATACACATACGTGTATATATATGTGTGTATGTACTTACACACACAAGGGGTACACAGGCACTATATATATATATGCATTTAAGCCTATATACACACAGACGTGTCAAACTAGATCTTCTGTGTAAATTATTATATAGCTATTTCCTGATCTTTAGAGGTGTTTTCAAATCTTTTATAACATTCCCTCATCACAAAAGTATGTGATGTTATTAAAAGCAGAAATCACGGTACAAAGAGTTAGGTGAACTATTTTCTCCGTGGTCACCAGCAGAATCCAGATGAGAGCTTGGTCTCCTGACTCTTCCTTCTCATGATTCTGCCACACTGGCTTGATAGGCTTCCCTCCAGCCGAGTGTGAGAAGGACACCATGTCCTCTTTGCCATCTCCTTGAATCAATTCACTCAAACAAACGGTCGTTTTAAACAGAAACCCGGTTTGACAGATTTCTTTCACTGAATTGACCAGTTTAAATAAAATGAGCAAATCAGTGTCTTTGTTTCTGTGTCACAGAGACACTGCCTAAATACTGACCAGGTGCTGTGCTACTAGCCTCTGTAACCCATTTTAAACCTTGGCTCCTGGATTAAACAAACCCCTCTCTCTCTAATTGGAATGTGACCAAAAGGCAAGACAGAGAGGATGAAAAGACAGCAGATGACTTTTCCTTAAGCAAACACTATTGAATTACAAAGGCGGGGAAAAAAAAAGCTATTTTTAACAATTGCAACCACGAAGGAGCAAATGTATTGATCGTCTCGTTGTTTTTTTTTTTCCCCTCCTTGTTGCTAGGATGTGGTCTATATTAAAGATAGTTGTTGCCTTGGTGAAAATCTTCCCAGAGCAAAGTAGTACTGCTCCCCCTGCTGGCCGAGAAGCCAGGTTGTTTTTTGGGTTTTGTTTTTTGTTTTTTGTTTTGTTTTGTTTTGTTTTCGTGGTGGTTGTTTTCAATTTAAAACAAAACCACAAAAGCAGAACAAAACAAAGGTGAGTAGACATGTTTAGTAAATAGCTTAGGACTTTACCTGCAAAATTGTTATTTCAAGAATATTACAAACTTGCTGGAACAATACGGGATAGTTTCTTTCCTGCTATATCTGAGGACAGGAAAGGCAAATTCTGACCAGGTGTCAGATTTCTCTCTGCTTGGGGCTATTTCTTTGTTTTATCTCTTTAATCCAGGGTGAGCCTGGGAAGTAATACTTTTCTTACCTTGATAATTTAAGCAGTTTGGGGGCCATCCAAATTTCTGAAAAGGCCCGGGACAAGAAATTGCTTATGATATTAACTAGTCATTTTTGCTTGTCACTAGTTACTCGTAATAGAGGAGAGGGAGAAAGAAAGTGAAATCCACAAAGCTTTAGTTTCTTTCACCATGGAAATTACTGAAAGCTCCGACATTGAAGCTGAAAAGTGTCAGAGATAGGGTGGGCAGATTATGGAGGGGAGGGCGCACCCTGTTGAATTTGAAGGACCTGCAGCCTATCCAGTCAGCTATGACCAGTGGGAATAGTCCAGAGAGGAATTGGGAAATGAAGTTATAGACTTAAAAATCATCAGCCTGTATGTCAGAGTTGAAGGTATAGATGTGGGTGAGGTCATCCAAAGAGAAAATATAGAGAATGAAGAGAAGAGGGCTGAGCATGGAAACTTGGGGAACATCACCAATCATTAGAGAATGGGCAGAAGGGGAAGCATTAGTGGAAACTGAGACAGAATCCTCAAAGTTTTGGGGGGAAAACTAAGAGAGATTATTATCAGATTGACCAAAAGGAGCAGAAAATATCAAGAAGGGAGAAGTTAACAGTGTCCAAAGCTAAAGGGAAACCACCAAGTCTAAGAACTTAGAGAAACCACTGGCTTTGTTATTTAGCAGATCCCTGGTGACCCCCAATGAGTAGTTGATAGGGAAGTAGAAGAGAGAAAGGGTGGTTCCCACAGAAGAGAGTGGGGCAGAAGAAACTGCCCTAAGACCAGCTGACTTGAATACATTTGGAGGATAATAAGGAAGAGCCCTCGAAGAGGGAAAGGCAGAAGAATGAGTGGTTCAGACAGATTCAAGAGAAGTTGGGAAGGGAAAGGATCAAGAGCATAGGCTGAGTTTTCTTTTTCTTTTTTTAATGTTTTTTTTTTAAGATTATATTTATTGATTTGTCAGAGAGAGAGCACAAGTAGGGGGAGAGGCAGAGGGAGAAGCAGGCTCCCCCCTGAGCAAGGAACCTGAAGCAGGACTCGATCCCAACACCCTGGGATCATGACCTGAGCCAACGGCAGATGCTTAACCAAATAAGCCGCCCAGGTGTCCCACAGGTTGGGTCTTAACAGAGTAGAACACATGTACTCCTGGGACAACCGGACAGCAGGAGAGGATATGATGTGAATGATGGTCCGGGGTGGTTATTTCTGGAGGACCACATTGAGATGAGGGTTTAAGGAGACAGGTAAAGGTTTTTACTGCTAGAACAGTTGCTTTAAGAGAAAAGGGAAAATCAAACCTGCTAAATCTTCTAATAAAGATTTGTAAAAGACTCCCTGGGCAGTACTGAGGGGACAGACAGTGAGACTACAAATATAAACTGAAGGAGATGAGCATCAACACGTGTTGTTAAGAAAGGAAGGAGAAAAGGCGGGAAGAGAGAACATATATTAATGACAAAAAAAGCAATGAATAAAGGACGTGAAAGCTTACGTGTTTCTCTCTACCCCGCAGCCTCCCCAGAAAGGTGTGGTCTAACAGGACAGCAAAATCTAATTACCAGCAAGGGAAAAAAAAAGAAGCCTTCATTGCACCCTTCCTCTTCCCTCACCGTTAAACATTGGGTTTTATTTTAAAAATCAGAACCTAGGGGCGCCTGGGTGGCTCAGTGGGTTAAGCCTCTGCCTTTGGCTCAGGTCATGATCCCAGGGTCCTGGGATCGAGCCCCGCATCGGGCTCTCTGCTCAGTGGGGAGCCTGCTTCCTCCTCTCTCTCTGCCTGCCTCTCTGCCTACTTGTGATCTCTGTCAAATAAATAAATAAAATATTTAGAAAAAAAATAAAATAAAAATCAGAACCTAGGGGCGCCTGGGTGGCTCAGTTCTTAAGCCACTGCCTATGGCTCAGGTCATGATTCCGGAGTCCTGGGATCGAGCCCCACATTGGTCTCCCTGATGGCGGGGAGCTTGCTTCTCCCTCTCCCTCTCCCATTCCCCCTGCTTATGTTCCCTCTCTCGCTGTCTCTCTGTCAAATAATAAATAAAAACCTTGAAAAAAAAATAAAATAAAATCAGAACCTAAATTAAATGAAGTTGCCAACATCAAGCCTTCCTGATTATCTTCTATGTCCTAAATTGTCATGTGGGCCACGTAAATAAAACAATTTGTTCTTCTCTAACACAGACCTCTCCAAACACGATCACCGCTGTAGCTTCGTGCCAATCCTCCCTCCACTTCCATTAAAGTAATGAAAATGAGCTCAGATTCCTCTGAGGACAGAGGTAATTAATACAAAAGGAAATGCAGCTGGATTTTGCTGGTCTGAAGCTGAAGTGAGAATGAGAAAGGTTTTGTGTCTTTGTGAGTACAGGGAAGTGCTTCCCCACCAAAGTCACTGGAAAGGAGGACATTTTCACAAGTTTCTATTTTTTGCTAAATATTTTTAAGAGTGCAATGTTGTAATGAGAGAAAACTTAGCACTTGAGTGCAGGCTCTTGGAATAGTTTCAAGGACCCTTATCCGTCAAACCTAGCCTCATGACACTCTGGTGAAGGGTTGTTAAGCCTCTGGCTGTCAGGGGGCTGGTGTCTTGCCCTCCAGGTAAGTTGGCGGCAGGTAAGCAACAGCCTCAATTTCATCAGGACACAGATCAGACCTCCAAAGGCAGGAAGAAATACAAAATAAAGCTCTTGGACAAGTTGCTTATAGCAAATCGGGCCGTCTTCAGAGGTTTTTGTGGGAGAGTGTTTGTGTGGTGTCTCTGGGCAGCTCTGGGGGTGTACAGGAGGGTGAGAAGGAGAAGTTGGAGGAGGCTGGGGACCCGTTGCCCTTCTGTCTAGCACAGCTCTACTTTTACTTGTTTCATATGCTAGATTTCTAAATAAGGTTTCTTTTAAGCAAAGATCATGCTAATTTAAAAAAGCAAACAAAAATAGAAAAGCTGCAAGGTTCTTTCTAGTTTTAAAAATACGCTATGATTACAAATCTATAGAGTGGCCATGCCCCAAAGTGGAATATTGTGATTCTGCTGTGGTTTAAGGAGATCCACAAGGGTTTGTTTGTTAAAAAATCTCTCCTGTAAGATTCTAGATGGAGGACTGAAGGAGGAATGGCAGCTGGGAGAGGTTTTGATTGCTCTAGGAGGAAGGGGACCTCTCAAGTGATCCTGAGGGAGAACATAAACTTCGTAGGGACATCACAGGGGCTCAGAGAGCCTGCAGAGGATAAGGGCCTTGAACAAGGCTATGAGCACCTGGGAAAATTCCATGCTTTAGCTAAGACCGGCCCTAAACACAGTTTAGGCAAAAAGCTTGAATTTTTTTCTTGTATCCAAGGAAACATAATTAAAGGGACACAGGTGCTAATCCCTCCTAGAATTGACAAAAATTCCTCAACGCTTTGAATACTAGATTTGTGTCAAACAAACAGGCTTGGCTAATCAGAGGAAATCAGCAACTCTGATTAGATAAGATGAGATAAATGTTCAAGAACTTTGGTCATGGATGGGAAGGGGAAGGAAAAGGAGCATTATTTGATCCTTGTCTATTCTAAGCCTGAGGAAGGGAGAAGACTGTGATTCTCAAATTGACGGTCAATATAGAGAAGGGAACATTCTATCTTTGTAATATTTTATGTGACCAGGATTCATTTTCAGCTTGTGAATAAGGCCTCAGGACAGATGTAAAGTTATTATTAGTAGAAAAGTATAGCTTGAAGATAATTCACACATTTATTAGGCTATATATTTTTTTTGATTCTTGAATATCTGTATTCTCTCAACAGCTGCTTGCCCTTAATAGGTGTTGAATAAATAGGTGTTGAATGAACAAATAATGAAAAATATTTTTTTTAAGATTTTATTTATTTGACAGAGAGAGAGAGATTGATCACAAGCAGAGGGAGTGGGAGAGGGAGTAGCAGTCTCCCCGATGAGCAGGTAACCCTTATACAGGACTCGATCCCAGGAGCCTGGGATCATGACCTGAGCCAAAGGCAGATGCTTAACTGATGGAGCCACCCAGGTGGCCCGATAGTGAAAAGTTCTTATGGGTAATAAGCCATGGGATCATTAAATGCTTTCCTTACCTGAGACCACCAATAAAGTTTTCTAGGGGACAGGAGGGGACTCCTTGAGCATTCTCATGTTGGTGTTAGCTGAACATCATCACTATTATCATGTGCTTTAATATCCAGAATCAAGGATTCCTGTGTGGAAGGGTTGTGTAGGGATCTCTGTAAATCTAAAAATATACTATCCTCCTTGCTAGCAGTGCATATAGAAACCACAGTTTGCTTCCAGGGACAAGCTTATGGAGTAGCAATGTTAAAGCTTTCCAATAATTAATTACAAAAAAAATAAACTGAATTTAGTGGCAATGCAGTGCATTTAAATAACACACTGAATAAATAATAAATAATAAACTGAATTTAGTACAGTGACAATGCAGTGCATTTAAATAATGCACTGAATAAAAAATAATAAATATACTGAACTTAGTACAGTGGCAATGCAATGCCTTTAGAGTAATTTTAGGAAAACATAAACAATTGCAATGTAAATAAAGACTTTTCTGCAAAGGAGAACTGGTGTGAAGGCTGAGTTTCTATACATAAAAGAAAGGAACGAAAGTTTTTAATTCCATTTCTTGTCAAAAGTTCTTCCTGGTTGGGATTTTGGGGCTCCATTAACACAGTCAAGAAGGGCCTGCTCTTTCAGAGGATGAACTACTCCTAAATGTTCTACATTTCTTTCTGCGTAAGTCCCAATTCTGAGAAATGGGATCCGTTTCTACAAATACAGGATGTTAATTAAAATCATATTTACATGTCTATTCCCAAATCTCATCATTCATTTGTTTAGATAACAATCTCCTTGATGATTACTGCTGAGCCAACTGTTGAATATTTTGAAAGATCATTCCCTGCTTTCCTGTTCAACTTTTTTATTATGCAGTAACTTGTTCTTAATGACAAACCTGGATCACGAGAGGCACCCTGTACATTACTAACAAATTCTTGCTTCCTGAGGGCGTGCATATTTCAGAGAAGATGGCTGATTATAAACCCCAAATCCAGCCTTCTAGCCACCCTTTCTATTTTTACCTTTATCTGCTTTTATTCTATTCTATTTTAAAAGGTGTCAGAATATCTCACTCCTCTGCTCAAAACCCTACAGCAGCCTAAACCCCAAATCCTTACATAGTCTGTAAGATCCTGCCTGGCTTTATCTTCTACGACCCTGCACCTTGTTCACTCTGCTCCAGCCACACTGCTGTTAAATAAGCCAGGAACACACACGCACACACGCACACCCTGCTCAGGACATTTGCACTTGCTGTTACCTGTGCATGGAACATTCTTCTCCCAAATATCCTTGGGGTTTTGCTCTGCTTTTCCACAATTTCTCTCAAATGTCACCTGCTCAGTATCTACCATCTCCCCTATTTAACACCATAATATTATTCTCACTCTGGAATTCCAGGCCCCTTTCCTCTGTTTTATTTTTTTGTCCTTAGCACTAATCACCATCTAAAATAATATATATTTTACCTTAGTATCTTTCTTATCTGTCTCCTCACTAGAGGATAAGCTCTATGAGAGGAAGGATAGTCCTCTGTTTTGTTCTCTGCAGTATCCCCAGCATCTAAAATAATGCCTGGTATCTAACAAATACACATAGATATTTGTTGAATGACGTGCATGAATTCAAATAGTACCAATCTCCTGAAGCAAGAATAAATAGAAAAAAGTGAGAAAATATGTAAATAGGATTTATTATTTTGGATCGACTGCTTTTGATACAGTTAGAACACCTGAATCATTTTGAAGCTTCTGATTAGCAAATATTTTTCATTTACCCAGAGGTTTCTTTTTTTTTTTTAATTAACATATAATGTATTATTTGTTTCGGGGGATAGGTCTGTGAATCATCAATCTTACATAATTCACAGCATTCACCATAGCACATACCCTCCCCAATGTCCATAACCCAGCCATCCCATCCCTCCCACCCCCCAGGTTTCTATTTTCCCACAAAAACTTCCCAAGATGATGTAATGAGCAGAAAAATATTGCTTTGTATTTCTTCCACTTTCTCTGTTCCTTTCTATCACTTTAAAGGCATAATGAGAGAGAGTAAAAGTAAAAGCAAAAAAATATAGATAATGTCAAATTGGGCAAACAGCCCCCCCCCTCAAAAAAAAGAAGAAGAAGAAGACAGTTGGTCTTATCAGTGGAAATTATCAAGCACGGCCACAAAGAAGTTTTCTTCAATGAGGCACCCTACCTGGTTTGAGTTGTTTAAGCCACTTAATTCAAATGAAAATATTTTCCCCCCAACTTTTATTGACTAATTGGGCTGGAAGGTAATTCTCTTACACAAGGAGGCAGTGTTGCTCAGAAAAAAAAAAAAAGAAAGAAAGAAAGAAAGAAAAAAAAAAAACAACTAAAGATTACACTTCCTTAGCTAAGTCATGGTTATGAATCATCATCATACACCCAAAACCACTACAGAAAGAACCAGCATAATTTCCATATGACTATTTTTTCAGCTTCTCCAAAACTCCTTACCTTCTGAACGAAAGTTGTTGCAAGAAACCCAACACAAATGTCTTTATAAAACTCCACTGGAAGGTGCTCTGTTTGAATGTTCACTCAATACAACCTTGTTTCAGATCCAGGTTTTGCCTTCCACAGGATCTCCAATAAGATTTTCTTTCAAGAACACTTTTAAAAGGTAACTTTAAATGGGGTGGGGGAAGCAGGCCTTTATAGTGTACAGATTTTCAAGTGTTAAACTTGTTTCAGCAGGAAGTAGTCTTCCTTCATTTAAGTTAAGTCCACAGCGATCCCGGGCTTTGTTGGCAGAGCTAGTGTGGGCACTGAGGATTTCCCTTCTCATGCTTTACCAGTCTCTTATTAACTCCCTCTTAGAGATAAAGATATTGACAAGGCATGCCATGGAAATTAGAATTACAGCTGAACAAAGTCACGGATCAACCAGCGAAACGGGCTTTGCTTGTGAAATCAACTCTCAATTATTCCCTGTGTGGATTACTATTTCGTACATTTTCTATGTAGAATACTAATACCAGCCTGACTTTCTGCTGCTATCAGGAATCTCCCAAACCCACTCTGGCTGCTCCCAGCTGATGGGTCCTTCTCAAACTGAAGTCATTATAAATACCACCTGTGTAAAGCCAATCATAATTAGGAAGGAAAATCCACTACAGGGTAATAATGCAACACATTCCAAGACCAAACAAACTACAAAGTTTTAAATAATTAGCACCACAATTGCTCCTGTTTCCTATGATACTGGTTCTTAATGGCATTGTACCCTTTTCCGAAGATACGATATTTTTTAGGCATTCTCCTTTTATTTTTTGTAGTTTCATGCTTTTGTTTCATTATTTTATTTAAATTCCAGTTAGTTAACATAGAGTGTAATATTAGTTTTAGGAATAGAATTCAGTGATTCATCATTTACAGATAATACTTGACACTCATCACAACAAGTGCCCTCCTTTATCCCCATCACCCATTTAGACCATTTACCCCCCCATTTAGCCCAACGTTTCATTTGTTCTCTATAGCCAAGAGTCTGTTTTACAGTTTTACTCTTTTTTCCCCCTATGTTTTTCTGTTTTGTTTCATAAAATCCACGTATGAGTGAAATCATACAGTATTTTTCTTTCTTTGACTGACTTATTTCACGTAGCTTAATACACTCTAGCTCCGTCCATGTTATTGCAAAGGCAAGATTTCATTCTTTTTTTTTTTCCTATTACATTTATTTATTTTTTTGCAAACAATTTTAGACGCAGGGTGTTAAACTGATTGAACTTTCACAAGATTGACGTTATTGCTTAAAGTGCTTGAATTGGTTACATTAAAAGAAAATTAAGGTACAGATTATTTTAAATAAAAACTAAACTTTCTTTTCTTTAGCAACAAAATCAAACGAAGGCCACACAAATACAGTAACTACTTTGGTTACCAAAAAATGAAAGCCAAAAATAAATTAATGTAATACTGGAAAACAGATATTTAATTAGGCAGAAAAGTGGGAAATAATTTTCTCTGACCCGTGCCATTTACATGAGTTATTCACAACAGTGCTCATAAATGCCTTGACCATATAAGAGCAAACGAGGGCAAAACATTTAGTGCACGATATTTTAATACATGTGAATATACGAAGTTGATCAAAATGCAGTTTAAAGATAAAATCCATCTGTAATAAAGCTACACTCCAATAGCTAAAATAAGTCCTAAGCCCCAGTTAGAACATAGTTCATGGTTAGGCATGCCCATGAAATTAAGCACATTCATGAAAATAAATGTATAGGGACCATTCCTATCATTTTTTTCCCTATTTCATCTGAAATCCAAAATATGCCAGGCCGTAATGCCACATACGACTGGCTTCCGATTCAAGCCAACACCTTCTTGCATTGTTCCTTGGCTCTCTGCACAGCAGCCCACTGCTGCCTTGGAATGGAAAATGCACCCGTGTAGCAGGACTGGGGGTCAACATTTTGCCAAAATTGGTTTTTATACAAATGCCTTTTTAGCAAACTGTACCGTAACCTGGGTACTCAGCTAGTAAGTAACCAATAAAGCAAACATGTCTTCTCTCGTTCAAGTGGGAAACACTGTAACTTATTCTGAAACCGCAGCAGTTAAAAGAAATACAGGCCCACTCACTCCCTCACTCCCCGCTAGAAAATGACACACAAAACCCCTGCGATTTGAGGGAATATTGCTGAGCCTTTGTGCTATCGTTGACCTCAGAATGGTTGCACACATCTCACACCGTTCTCTGCTTTCCACGATGAATGAGGGATGAAAAATGCAAAATGTTTGCATGCTACTGTCTTTACATGAAGTGAAATGATACAGGGGAAATGTAGCTGCCTAGTGTTTGTCTCATTTGCTGAAGAGGAAAGAAATGATCAGATAGCTCTAAAGTTTAAAAATCTGATGGAGTGACTGCAAATAAGTGTGATTTGGTCTTTCTCCAATCTTCTTTTCTTGCCTCATACAACCATTTTAATGCTTTTGCATTACTTTCCATACTTGTTCTCTATTCCTAACCTCTACCCAGGAATACTGAATTTTAACTGACCCTTTCAATTTCTTCTGTTAAGTCACTGGGAACAACTCTTTACACGTACAAAAGAAATAATATTAGTAATAAAGAAAATGCTCTGAATCTAGGACTTAGCATTTAGATATTACTACTGTAGGCTTCCAACTGAAATTTTTTTTCTAATAAATTAGCTTCAAGAGTCATTTCAAAGATAATTTTAATAGTTTTTCTTATGAATCAGTTCCAAATATATTAGATATGAACCATCATTTTTTTCTTAAAACTCTGCAACCTGCAGTCAAATATATGGGTTATATATAGTACAAACAATTCCTTGTATCAGTCACCTTCAATTGCGAAGTGTCTCTCCTTAAAAACAGAATAAATACTCACCTTCCAGGTAAGCGATTATTGCATATGTTTCATGGAGGAAAAAAAAGACAAAATATTTATAAATACGAATTTGCCTCTAAACAAGGCAAGGTATATTTTCGTCACTTGTATAAAACAATAACATGAAGATCACCCTGTTTTTGTCTTTTCCAGTGAAAAGCAAAACGTTTCACTACAAGCATGAACAAATGAAGTGTTGGCATGCTTAGTTAGGTTCTGAGCAATAAACAGTTCAAGGTATCTCAAAGACAAGAAATCCAGTTTTCATCTAGATAAAGTGCTATGCTCTTCATTGTTACAAGATGGCCGCTAACATGTTCGATTTCAGTTTTAGTTCACATTATGCCAAACATCTGCGTGTTCACTCGCCGATTTATTAGGTAACAAAATAATACGTTCACAGTTATGTTAGAGTGTATGGAAGTCACTGGCTTCCCAAAGGAAGCCAAGATCTAGGACCCATAGTTACTTGTAAAAATCCAAACACCAGCTCGACAGCAAAACACCAAACTGACCCTTTCAGTAAAAGGTACCAACACGCATATGATCTAATAAATACATATATAACAAAAGTGAAAAAGGTAAAAGTAACTCTAGTGAGATGAGGTTCTTCCAGAAAGCAGTCCTGTCAAGCATTCTAGGAGTCTGAGCCAAAGAGAGGCCACCATTTTGTTCATTCCTCCGCCCACCCACTCGCACTTCCTCTGACCCACCTTCACACCCAGCTAACTCCAGTAACCCCTCTTGGGAAGGTTCCATGTCAGCCCCGGGGCTCGTCAGTGCCTGGACAAACGGCCGGAAACGTGACAAAGCCGACAGCTGGGCAACGAGGCCGATGGCCGCGAGGGCGCAGGGCCGCCGTCCTCACTGAGTGAGAAGGATGTGGGCCCTGCCCGGCCACAGAGGGCTGGGCCGGAAGCAGTGACCATGGTGTCCCAGCCCTGCTACCACAGACCACACAACACCGGCAGGCCTGCAGTGACACCCGTGACAACGCTCAGCAGTGCCAGACAGAGGACAGACAGAACTCACGGGACCTCACGGAAGTAGAGGGTCCCTAAAGACAAACAGTGCAGGGTTATTTTCCTGCCACGTGGTTTTGGTAGAAAGAGAAGAAAAATAACTTCTCCCTGTTCACGGATGCTTCCTCCTCTGGGCTTCGCCTGCCCTGAGCTCCCTCCCTTCCTAGCCTCGGGGGCTCTCCGGGCTGGGACAGCACAGCCCTGGGCAGGCGCCAACCACCAGCCACCAGCCACCAGGAACAGCTTCTGTTCACCCTGTTCCGCCTGGAGGAGGCTTTGCGTACTGAGGTTACTCACTTTGAAACGTTTTCATTTGCACAAACTTAAAGCTATGATTGCAGCCCCTAAATGGTGAACATCTACCCAATTTTTCTGTCCTTCTGGTGGGAAAGAGGCAGAGCAGCAAACACTGGGTAGCAGTGCGTCTGGGGACAAGGGAAAGGAATGCACTGAGACGTGATCCCGGGAGGCATATAGGCCGTGCAGCAGAGACCCAAACAGACTGCAGACATTTGCTGGAAATGTCACTCGGATTCAGCCAGACACGGCCAGTGGTGAGGCGTTTACCCGATCCTAAAATTAGCAACTGTTACTCATATAAATCTTACTACAATCTGATTGCAGTTAACTCTACCTTAGACTAAAATAAAACCACGAGTAGTGCTGCATGTAAAACAAACAAACAAACAAAAAAACCAAAGGGAGAGAAAATCTAACACAGCCAGACCATCAGACGTGGCGTCCTACCCCTGGTGGGCCGCTGGGGAGCAAAGGGTGCAGGGAAACCACGTAGGAGTGCTTGGAACATTTCCCCCCATTTGAATGAGTCCTGCAGTTCTTTAAGTTATTCTCTTGACTGATAGAATAAAATATATCCAGATTCTGAATTTTTTGATATATCTGATGTCAGGCCATAGAATTCTTCAATAGCTTGGGCATCTATTTTCTCTACAATGTCATCATCAAACAGCAGCCAGAAGCCATGACTCTTGACGATAGTAATATAATGCCCACGGTTGGGACCGCTGCCGCAGTGAACCACCACAGCCACCAGGTCGTACATACGGTCCAGGTTCACGGCATCGCTGGACGTGTTGAAGAGCCGGAGCTCCAGCGGGAAGACCACCTGGTAAGACAGCTTGGTGTACCTGCGCAGCTGCTCCATGTACTTGAACCGCTTCAGGTGCAGGGCCAAAATCATGGGCAGCTTCTTCACTCTCATCCTTTTCTGGGCCTCCTGTTTGCTGCAGCATGTCTCACAATAATATTTCTGTTCACTACACAGTGTTTCTGTGTTGCTGAAGTCTCTCAGACAGTGGGTAATAGATGTATTCTGCTCCACATCGACAGAAAGGTCAAGAAAATCTTCATCTTTGCTACTAACAGTTTCACAGTTCAAGCATCGAATTTCATTGGTCAGCGTTCCCTGAAAAATCTCATGGACTCAGGTGAGTTCCGGTTTATTACTCTCTGCAGGTTCATTCATGTTGCCATTTTTTAACTTTCCGTTTTGTTTTTCCTGTTTCTTCTCCTCCTGCAGGATGTCCGCAATGGTGTTTAGCAAATAATTTAAAAACTCATGAGCATCCTGCTGCATGTAGTTATCAAAGAGATCGTTCTCTTTTCTCAGCCGCGAGATGAACTTCTTTGGTGGGATCACGCCAACCTTCTTCTTCTGCGTGGCGATGCTGTGGAAGAGGTCTGCCAGGCACGTCAGTAAGTTTTCCTTCTTTTTTTGCTGGGCCTTGTATGCCAGTACATTCTCCCGGAACGGCCGGCAGAAGTACAAGGCCTGCAGCACGGAGTTACAGTAGCACGTGTTTCCAAAGTTGACCAATCCAAAGTAGTGTTCATTGATTGGGAACTGCTCTGGACCAATGTCTTTTTCCAGAGCAGAGGCATTGGTGCCCATATTACAGATGGAGGTGATGTTTCGGACAGTCATTAGTCTAAAGGTTGCAGCGATCCTGCACCGCCATCTTTATAAGGTGAAAACAGGACTGTCCATGGTGGAGCGCTCGCGGGGAGGCCGGGCGGCGGCGGGGAGGCGGCCTGGGGTCCGGCTGGCAGTTTGGCTGGGAGAGGGAGCTCATTCTTTTTGATGACTAAGTAATATTCCATTATGTGGTGTGTGTGTGTGTGTGTGTGTGTGTGTGTGTTCACACTGTCTTTATCCATTTATCAGTCGATGGACATTTGGTCTCTTTCCATAATCTATTGTTGATAATGCTACTATAAACATCTGGGTGTGTGCATCCATTTGAATTAGTATCTATGTATCCTTTTGGTAAATTCCTGGTGGTATCATTGCTGGATCACAGGGTAGCTCTATTTTTAACTTTCTGAAGAACCACCATACTGTTTTCCAGAGTGGCTGCACAAGTTTGCATTTCCACCAACAGTGTAAGACTGTTCCCCTTTCTCTGCATCCTGGCCAACATCTGTTGTTTCTTGTATTGTTAATTTTAGCCATTCTGACAGGTGTGAGGGGATATCACATTGTAGTTTTGATTTGTATTTCCCTGATGATCGGTGATGTGAGCATATTTTTGTGTCTGTTAGCCATCTGGATGTCTTCTTTAGAAAAAATATTCATGTCTTCTGCCCACTTTTTAACTGAATTATTTGTTTTTCAGGTGTTGAGTTTTTTAAGTTCTTCAGAGATTTTGGATGCTAACCATTCATTAGATCGGTCACTTACAAATATCTTCTCCCATTTTGAAGGTTGCCTTTTAGTTTTGTTGGTTATTTCCTTTGCTGAGCAGAAGCTTTTTGTTTTGATGTAGTCCCGAGAGTTCATGTTTGCTTTTGTTTCCCTTGTTAAGCATACACCTAGAAGTTTACTCAAGACTGTGGGTGACCTATTGACTTGTATTTTGACAAGTTGGTCTGGAGAAGAACAGCTGTGTTTAGAGTGCTCCCTGGATCCTTCGAAGTAAATCCAAGGAGCACTCTTCCAGTCCTTGATTATTTCCTCTTCAGTTCTCTCCTCTACTCCAAATCAAGGTTGACATGTGTTTTAATTTGATAAAAAGCTAATGACAGGAAACTTTTCCATCTCAGGATAATCTGGGCATGCCTTAGTATTAAAAAGCAGGATTTTTCCAAAAAATTGAACAGTCAAGATAGTACAAAATCCGTTGGGGCCAGATATAATTTGTTTTCTATTACACATGAATAAGAGAGCTTAAATATGTGCTCCTGAGTAACAATAAAGACAAGGAAACATGGTGTTTACAAGGACACCCAGTACTTAGTTTCACCATATAGATCACTAGAACTTACGGAATGAGCCAATGAGTACAAGAACATCTTAGTGACTATTCTGTGAGTCCAAGTTGGGTACTTGAGGTTTTGTTAGAGAATATTATCATTGCCCAGACCATCAGTAAATGTATATCTGAAAAAAATGTGTTGGGGCACCTGGGTGACTCAGTGGGTTAATGCCTCTGCCTTCGGCTCAGGTCGTGATCCCAGGGTCCTGGGATCGAGCCCTGCATCGGGCTCTCTGCTCAACGGGGAGCCTGCTTTTCCCTCTATCTCTATGCCTGCCTCTCTGCCTACTTGTGATCTCTGTCTGTCAAATAAATAAATAAAATCTTTTTAAAAAAAAATGTGTTGCTGACCATAACTGCAATGTTACTTGCACTCCAGTTTCTTTCTAAAAATATAATTTTACACACACTACTGCAAACTCACATTGGCAGTTCACTGACCAGAAATATTTAATAAGAGCTGCCTCCCAAATATGTTATACATTTATTTCTCTAGATCAGTGATTTTTCACTTCTTTTTTTTTTTAAGATTTTATTTAGTTATCTGACAGACAGAGATCACAAGCAGGCAGAGAGGCAGGCAGAGAGAGAGAGAGGAAGGGAAGCAGGCTCTCTGCTGAGCAGAGAGCCCGATGTGGGGCTCGATCCCAGGACCCTGAGACCATGACCTGAGCCGAAGGCAGAGGCTTAACCCACTGAGCCACCCAGGTGCCCGATTTTTCACTTCTTAAAGGCAAAGATTGCTTTCTTCAAAATAAATCGTATTCAGAACCCCAATTTTTAAATGAATAAAGTAAGGCTACCCTGGTTGAAATGAGGGTGGCGGCTCAGAGCCCCTTTAACACCACTGACAGACCCCCAGTAAAACCTCTGTGCCACCCTAAAGCTCTGAGTGGTTTGACTCCGTCGCTCAAGACAGTCTCAATCTTCTTGTTGTATCAAACCAAACCATCAGAGAGATATACATCTGAACAGTGATTTGGGTCTTTATAAAATTAATTCTCCAAAACTGCATGAAATTAACTCAATACACTGAGTTACCTTATTTTTAAATTAATTTGGATATACTTGAATAGTAACCCCTAAAACAAGAGTAGTGTTTAGTATAATGGTCAAGGGTGTAGATATCAGAGCTAGACTGCCCAGGTTTTAAATCACAGACCTACCATTTATGAACTACATAATCTCATGCAAATTACTTGACCTCCTTGTGCCGTTGCTTCCTCATCTGTGAAAGAGTTGAGGACAATAATAGTGCCTACCTCAGAGAACACTGTGAGGACTACATAAAACAATTAGAAAAACACGATTTATGAAGTGTCATGGAGAATTCTTTTCTTTAGCCATCAACATTAAGAAAGTGTATCTTCCACCCTAAGCTGTGTGTTTTTTTATGAAAGCATCGTGATTCTTATCCATGACTATGAATTCTTTGTTGTGGCCAAGTATAAGGACGTGTCTCCATTTGTCCCTTCAGGACTCATGGGAGGCACAACTAGCCATTCTCACGCTGAAATCATGCAAAGCCTTGAAATATTTTGTGAATAATCCAGTAACTACTCCTACTCCTACTCCTACTGCTACTACTACTAACTCAAAGCTAGTATGTAAGTGAAATATGCTACTCTCCCCACATTGCAAGTACTCTTTCCATTAAACCACTTTCCATTCCAGGTCAAAGAAAGAGCAACACCAGAGAAATGAATATGGAACATGCTTCTGAAATAAATACAATAAATAAAAGAAGCCAGCCTAAGTTTTTATTTATCAAAAATTAATATTAACATATTATGTACCAGGTGCTTTGAAATATGAACTGTTAATACTAAACCTCATGATAGCCCTTTTGAGGTAAATACCATTATCCCTATTATATATATAAGAGAAGGAAGGCGGGGAGAAGTTGAGAAACTTCCCATGATCACACAGTTTGTAAATGATAATGCAGGCAGTCCAACTACAAAGGACAGCATTTAATCACCTTGTGATGAGGGCTCTCTTTGGAGTAAGGAAGAGAGAATGTCAGAGCTGGACTTTAAGAGAACTCACTGGATGGCAGAAAGTAGAATGAATTTGGAGAGCTGAGCAGTGACATTTATTATTATGTGCTGTGCAGTGATCATGTGACAGGCATTCGACTGAGTACTTTACATACATCCTGTCAGCTAATTCTCACAACAAGTCTTTGAGACCATTACAGTTGTGTTCCCCATTTTACAGAGAAGTTAACTCAGGGTCGGGGAGGTTCGGGAATGACACATAGGCAGAAAATAGCAGAACCAAGACTCAAATCCAGTTCTGTTTGACTCCAAACCTATGTTCTTAACTGCTCAGAATATCTGACTTTATGGGGCACCTGGGTGGTGCAGTCAGTTGAACATCTAACTCTTGGTTTCGGCTCACGTCATGATCTCGGGGTAGTAAGATGGAGCCCCTCGTTAGGCTCCGCTATCTCTTTCCCTCTGCCCCTCCTCCTCATATGCACTCTTTAAAGCAAATAAATAAATCTTTTAAAAAATATGACTTTAGGGGCATCTGGGTGGCTCAGTTGGTTAAGTGGCTGCCTTCTGCTTGGGTCATGATCCCAGAGTCCTGGGATTGAGCACCGCATTGGGCTATCTGCTCAGTGGAGAACCTGCTTCTTCCTCTCCCTCTGCCTGCTGCTCTGCCTACTTGTGCTCTCTCTCTATCTCTCTGTCAAAAAATAAATAGATAAATAAATCTTTATAAAAATACGACTTCATCTGACATATGTGAAAAATATAGGAACAAAGAAGGAAAACTGATGTAAGACATACTGCAAAGAAGGAATCCATAGAGTTTAGACTGTTGTAATATTATTGAAGAAAGAGGAAGGGTTAGAAATGACTAAAGTTTGACATGTAAGTAACTTGGGTAAGAGTGACACTGAACAAAGAAATAGAGAAGTCAGGAAGAGCCAGCCTCTGAGAGCTGGGTGAGTTCTTACTCAGACAACACTCATTCCAGAGCAGGAAAACCATGTGTGGGACAGAGTTGTCATTTTCACACTAGCTCATGCTACTCATCCATCAGATTTTCTAAAACCCATGCATTGACCGGAACTCCTGGTTTTGCTTTTCCAAATAGGTTTTTCTGATCTCTTTTACCATGTGAACAATGAACATGATTTTAAAAGTCAAGTAAGAAAGGAAAAAATGTTAAGATGTTGGTTTCTTAAAGAGCAGGGTAGTCTATTTCTTCAGGAGTTACTGGTCTGTGTTTAACTTTTAAGCAACCAACAAAACCTCTGCACAACAGTCACTACTATATTTTTTTAAAGATTTATTTATTTATTTTAGAGAGAGAGAGAGAGAGAGAGATTGAGAGTGAGCATGCACATGAACAGGGGGAGGGACTGAGGAAAAGGGAGAGAGAATCCCAAACAGACTCCATGCTGGATGTGGAGTCTGACACCGGGCTGGATCTCAGGACCCTGAGATCATGACCTGAGCTGACCCAAGAGTCGGATCCTTAAGCAGCTAAGAGACCCAGGCAAGGCAATGCTATCCTAGCCAAAATAGGAGTTCCACCTTTTTGTGAAAAATTCTGTTTCTTCTACACACATTATTACCATCACCACCACAAAAAGATAAGAATTTTTCTGAGAAAAAAATTCTTGGTTGATAAAAATGTCAGGCTTCGGCTATTGGTTAGTTGTGTGACTTAGACAAGCAACGTGACTTTTCTGTTTTCACCTTCTTCCTCTATAAACTAAGGAGGTTGTTTAGATTCAGTGTAGCTCAGACTGTACTAACATTAAGGGAACCGATGATAGGATTCTTTCCCATGTTTTATGTTCCATTATTCAAGAATGTAGAAAGGAGGGACTAAAGGTCTGGAGCCTAAACAGAACATTAGAGCTGAATGTGCTGCTACAGCCCATTTCATGCACTTCCCTTACTTTATAAACCAAGGAAATGAGGCACAGAATCTGGATCCAGCTGGGGAGCAATGAAGTCCAATCCAGAACCAAGATCCTGATTCCTAGTCTTAGGCTTTTCCCACTACACCGCAGTGTCTCTTCTAATCAACTGGCTGATTTAGAAATATTTGCCTTGGATGAACTCTGATGAGTTGGAAAAAAAAAAAAAAAAGCCAAAATACAAAGTCTTCCTGACCAGAGAGAGATTTATGTGTTGGACTTAAGGTTCTTATAAAATGAAATCCCATAGCACTTCAACTGCAACATAAAAGTATTAGACTCTGTTGTCTGCTTTTTATAGAGCAGTATAATGGCTCAAGCCTCAGACAGAATTTCTGGTCTTCCCACTGCCAACACAGTGTAACCTGGAAAAGTCACTCTGAAGTCTCGACTCCTGAGACCACAAAACGGAGATGATAGTATCCTCCTACATAGGGAATGCCCTTGGCCAAGTGTGCATTCGCTCCCCACATTGACTTTGCTGCTGGAGGAGCAAAGAGAAAAAAGATGTCCTGAATAAGACAGACAGGAAAGAAAGTGAGTGACAGAGAGAGTGCCAGCCAAGTCCTCCACTCACATCCCGGATCCCCATCTTCAAATCCCCCTTTCTTTACCACTGGCCCTAAAAGGATACAGAAAGAGAGGAACAGCAAATACAAAATCCAAACACAGAAACTGAAGTGAAAGTCAGCTTGTCCCTGCCTGAGCAGCTATAGGCAGATGTACACTGTCCACCCCAGGGCTGCCTCGGCTCACACTTCTGTGCTGAGTTGCCAGGCATAATACAACCATCTGGGGATTATCTTGGAATTCCTTAGAGATAAGCACTCAATGAACACAGGAAAAAAAAAAAAACAACAAATAAAACAAGTTCATTGTTTTTATAGATCAGAGTCTTTGTAGCTTCCAAACAAGAGTGAAAATGAAAAGATGAAATTCACCACATGCCTCCTTTGAGGCAAAATCAATCTGGAACACAAAATAGCCACCCCCATCTGAGCATAAAGTAGCATACCTCCTCTGACACTTGGATGCCTCAATCTTTCTTTGGAGTCCTTTTCTGGATGATGGGCCTTCCGCTATTCACAATTCCAGGCTAAGTGTACTTAGGACAACTCTTACTCCAAAATGAATCTCTTTCTTTCTTTTCTTTTTTTTTTTTTAAATAGCACACTGATATTCATTCAACAAGAAGTATTTATTAAATGCCTCTTATGTGCCAGGCACTGTTCTGAGTGCTAAGGAGCTCAGTGAAGAAAGGAGACAAAATCCTGTGCTCCTGGAGCTTACGTTCTCGTTGAAATCTCTCCCTCTTTGTTTGCAAAGGGCCTACTTTCATAGATGTTTGTTGAATGAATAAATGATAAAGAATATTTGGGGTAACCTGTGAGAATCAAATGGATTATAGTATAAAGATGAGCAGTGAGCCACATAAAACCTAAAATGTATACTTTTTTACATCAATCCTTAAATTTCATCTCCATTCCCCTTCAACTATCTTTTTTCTTACTGGCTGGACTGTAACAAAATAAATGGAGGTAATTCCTAGGAAATGTTTCTCCCAAGGTCCTGAGTTAAAATATCAACAAAGGGAAAAGAAGCTCTTAGAGAAAAGAAGGGAGAGCCTCCTAATGATCACCCTCATTCCATGAAGTCCTACGTTTAAACACCTCATGCATCTATGCTAAGCATCAATTTTTTACTTGAAGAATAGTTGACATACCATATTATATTAGTTTCAGGTGTACAATGTACAACATAGTGATCTGATACTCACATACATTATGAAATCACCACCATAACAAGTATAGTTACCATCTGTCCCAAACAAAGCTGTTGCCTATTAGTGACTTTATTCTCTGCTGTACATGAAATCTTCATGTCTGAATTATCTTTTACTAGAACACTGTACCTTTTAATCCCCCTCACCTATTTATCTATCTTTCTATCCCCAAGCATCAAATTTTTAGAAATTCAATGAAGCAGGTTCTCAAAACCAACACTGAAATAAGTAATAATCTGGCTGAAAACTTACTTCGAGGAGGTTCAGAGATGACCCTCTACAAGCTGGCTTTTGGGGTTCCATGTTGGTTTAGGCTCATCTGAACCCAGAAGACTACTACTGACCTCCAGTTAGTGGCAACTTCATTTTCATAGAGTCCTGGGTGGTGCAGCCTATGGAGGGATGGGTCAGACAAACCCAGGTATTTCATAATATAGGCAGGCACAAAGCGTGTCCTTTGCCTCTGGGGAGTAAAGTTATGAGGATAAAGGTTATGAGGGAAATCACCTCCAGCATCAAGGAATGGCAATGAATATGGAAACATAGACATCAAAGCTGAGGTGATTATTAAAACGAACCTCCAAAGAAAGAAATGCCATCATTGGATGAAATTGCCTCTCACCCTCCCCTTCTAAGGTGACTAGATGAAAGAAGAAAGATATTTATTTTTCTATCAGAAAGTTCAAAAATAACAAAATACCAGAACACCACAATCACATAACATTTGGTAGCATAAACAATGCTACCTTCATCTCAGTGTAGCTTCTCCTTAGAAGGAAAGCCTATAATAAAAGGAATGAACTAGGCTTTCTTTGCCATCCTTCTTGACCAAAATGCCATTTATAATACTATCAGTTACATCCATATCCAAAGAAAACAGTAGAAATCAAACAAAAATTTTCAAATAATTCTAAGGACATACAGGTTAAAAGAAATCATAAATATGTATATTTACCTATACATAATATATAATTTGCATATATGTGATGTATAATCATATATATAATGTATCATATATATCAACATGAGCAAGAATAGAAAATGACATTACAAGGTCAAAAGTACAAGCTAGCTCCATCTGATGATGGTAGCAATAGGTGGATTCAAATTTTGATTCCCCTCTTGGGTCATCCTTTAAGAAAGGCAACTTTACTACCGGTAATGAGAAAGCAGTCAGAAGTAGTTCTCTGTTTAGAAGAACCAAAGTAATGATGAGCAATAGCTCTATTATGTATATTGAAAGAACATGTTCAAAACCACTGGACTTTTATCAGCAGATGAATGGATAAAGAAGATATGGTATATATATACAATGGAATACTATGCAGCCACCCAAACCCCAAAATCTTGCCATTTGCAATGACATGAATGGAACTAGAGGGTATTATGGCAAATGCACCCAAATATGGATGGATCTAGAGGGTATTATTGCAAATGCACCCGAATGTTTATAGCAGCAATGTCCACAATAGCCAAACTATGGAAAGAACCTAAATGTTCATCAACGGATGAATGGATAATGAAGATGTGGTATACACACACACACACACAATGGAATACTATGCAGCAGCCCTCAAAAGAAATGAAATCCTGCCATTTGCAGCGATGTGGATGGAACTAGAGGGTATTATGCTAATCAAAATAAGTCAATCAGAGAAAGACAATTATCATATGATCTTGCTGATATGAGGAATTTGACAGGCAGGACAGGGGGTCGTGGGGGAAGGGAGGGAAAAAGTGAAACAAGATGGGACTGGGGAGGGAGACAAACCATAAGAGACTCTTAATCTCAGGAAACAAACTAAGGGTTGCTGAAGGGTGGGGCCCAGGGAGGGATAGGGTGGCCGGGTGATGGACATTGAGGAGAGTATGTGCTATGGTGAGAAAAAAACAAAACAAAACAGAACATTGTGACTTTTGTGAAATGTCCCTCATCAGCTAAAACATCCTGAGTAAGAAAGGCATGGGCAGGAGAAGGATGATGGTGGAGATGCAGATGTAAAAGGAGGAGAGAAGGCATAAGTGATACTTTATGTGTTTTTGTTAACTCCTCCTCTTCACCTCCATCCTCTATGTATGGCAAGGCTCCAAATTTCTGTGTCAGAGAAAGGAAAAACATTAATTGTCTCTAAATGAGAATATGATCAGGATTAGAGAAAAAACTGTTTTTCTCCCTTGAGGACTGGGTCTATGAAAAGATCTGTATAAGCTGGTGAGAAATATTGCGGGATGCAGCAAAGATGGATCCTTAGAAAAGGAAGTCCACCATTCTAAATTCCAGTCCTGACACATGATCAAATACAGTCATTTATTGCATCTCATACATTTCCCCATCTGGATTTTATTTACATAAATGCATACAGGAAGCTTGGAATGGCAGACATAAGGTGTTCATGAGAAAGATGACTAAGACAACACCTTGCTAGTGACCCGAAAGCCAAAGTTTAAGAGGGACATACTGTGCCCCAAACACTCTGACAGGAAGGAAGAGTGGCTTCCAAGAGCTCTTTCAGATGATTTGGAAAATACATAAAGATTGTTCATCTTGGGACACAGGCATAATCAT
Source organism: Lutra lutra (assembly GCF_902655055.1). NCBI lineage: Eukaryota > Metazoa > Chordata > Mammalia > Carnivora > Mustelidae > Lutra > Lutra lutra. The sequence continues at coordinate 126,280,517 of NC_062281.1, read as the reverse complement.
TGCTGGCATTATACTGACAAAAAAGAGCCACTATAGACCCAAGAAAACAATCTAATACATCTAACAATAAATGTACACTCATGAGTAAAATATTAAATAAAACAAAATACACCAAAAATTACAACAAAGTGATAACAAAGATGTCTTGAAAGGTACCATTATTTTTATTATTAAACCACTGAGGTGTTTGGAAATGTGAACTTCTTTTCTTTTCTTCTTTTGTGTCTTTTCATTTTTCTTCTACGTCCAACCTTTTCCCAGTTCAAGGATATAGAAAATGATGTGCTTATTGACTCTGAGTAGCTTTGGGGCAAAGTGGAAAGTAGAAGAGGCCTACAAATCTTTGACTACTCTTCCAGGACCTTGGGAGAACACAGTAGTTCTTTGAAGGAGATGAAAGTCTCTATGCTAAATATTGAAAAAGTGTCTTGGCCAGAAATAAACAGGGAAGAGGGTTTTTACAAGTAGAGATCCCCCTTGTTCTACACAGGTAGTTGAGGGGAGAAGAAAAGGTGAACGGAGGAGGTCTGCAGGTTCTGAGAGCAAAGCAAACCTAATCCTACTTCTTGCCAGCATACTAGGCCAGCAGCAAGACCCACAGAGGAAAGGGCTACCTGCTGGGTCTAAGCTTGTGGGAATAAAACCACCTTAGTACAAAGATTCAAGCTATTTTCAGTAAGTAAAGTTGAGCAGAGTTTCACCACTGGGGAGGTATTAAATCAAGGTTCTTGGCTTAGAAACAAACTACACCTGGTTTGAGCAGAAAAAGAATGTATCGCCATCAAGCAAAAATGGAATTTACTGGAAGGTTATGGGGAAGTTCAAAGAATCAAAGGCAATCCGGGAGCACCTAGTTTCAGAAGGGGAAAACTAAGGTAAATTTGGAGGCCAGGACAACAGGAAGTATGGGCTTCCTCCAAGGTGCTGACATCAAGTGAATCAGCTATAATCTTTTTTCTCATCCTCGAGTCACTTCTCACAAAACTGAAGCTCCTGGAGAAAATGAAGGAGGCTTGCTCAGAGCCTTTGTTCAGCTTTCAGGTAAGGATGGTCTGATAGCTTGTTTGATCATTGTAGGAGATTGTAGGCATTGGGGAAGTGTTAATACCCAAAGAAAAAACGAGGTAAATTACAAAAAGTGAAAGTATGGAGGCTAGGCAGACATAAGCAGAATATGCCCACAACAAATGGCCACTTAAGATATACAAAAATCTCATATGTTTGATTACTGCTTAAAACATTATTCATGTGTGGTAATCAACTGGAAGAAGGTGGAGCTCAATTTGACTGAGCATTTGATACATGCTGTCACTTCCCTGCTTACAACCATTTATTGACTCTTTGTTCTTTCCTATAAAAGTCCAAATTCCTTCCTGTTCTTCTAGTCCTTCCCACTTCCTCCAGTTTCGTCTTTAATTCCCTTCCTTCCCTGAAACTTATGTCCCCATAATACAATGGGAGTTACAGTTCTTTGAACACATCATCCTATTTCATATCTATGAATCTTTACATGTGCCACACCCTCTGCTCAGAATGGCTTTCCCTATTCCTGGTCTGACTGGAGAGCTCCCCTACCCTATTCAAACACTTCCATTTTAGTTAGGGATGCCTCTCTGATGTCTTATTCCTATCACCCTTTTCTCCCACTACTTCTCTTCTTCATTTTGGTACTCCTACTATACATCTTCCATATGCCTCGATTTTTAAATTTATTCTCCTGGGTTGTAGTTATTTGTGTATGTGTTTATCTCCGCTACAGATCCATAAGCTTTTGGGGGAGTAGGTTCTGAGTGGATGGTTGTTGAATGAACTAATGTACTTTCCAATCAGACACCAGTATTCACCAAGGGCCCACTCTGCCACAGAAGGCATTAGTATGAGAGTCATGCAGCATTATCAGCTAAAGAAGTAAGTCTCTACTAGCGATATGCAGATCATCGGTAGGGAGAGTAAAGTGGTCTAGGTGGGATGAAAGGTTTTCATTAGAATCTCCAAGTATTCATTCTTCCTTAATCCCCATGTCCACTTGCAAGCATAGTGCACCACTTACTGCCTACTTTATTTGCCTTATTTACTTTTGCAAATTTTTATTTATCTTCATTTCAGGTATGTAGTGGTAAAGTGTATACTCCAAAATATTATAATCTTTTTAATTATTAGTGAAACATGTAGTTTCATATAGTGGATCATTTTATACTGTAGCCCCTAAGAATATGCAGGAGCCAGGTTGCCTGTGTGTGGTCTGGTCCAGATGGGGTTCTAATGACTCCGGGCAAAATATTTAATTTAATTTAATTTCTCTGTGATTCAAATAAATAATCTATAAAAATGAGACTCACAGTAGTACCCAACGCATGGAACTGTTGAGAGAATTAAATGAATCAGATGTAAAGCACTCAGAACATTGCTTGGCATGTGAACAGTGCTATAAATAAATGTTAGCTGCCATTATTCTTGCAATAAAATGTACTCCCTACCATATTATCACAATTTTTTGGCCAGTAAAATAACATAGTAAATGAGAAATATAATAACAATGCACATAACCATGAGTTTGTTTTCATCATAGTAGGATTCAGGTTCTTGGTGAAGTAATTATCGGGACATAAGAAACAATTCAAAACCATTGTAATTGAGAATAGCCCTGAGGAACTGATAAATAAGTGGGGACAAAGAGAATAAACACAAAACCAAATCCACTCAGGGAGAGTTGAATATACTTTCTTGCATAAGAGTTTAGTAACTGGAAAATAATCAAATATGAGTCCAAAAGGGTTACTTAATTTGAGTGGCCCCCCAAAAGGTTGCCTTTTAGTTTGCAAGGAAGGCAGGGAAAAAATCTCAAGCTTTCTGAAAAACAATTTTTTTGCCGCACTTAACATGGGGAACTAAAACTAATTAATGAATCCAGTTGGTTCATGAGTCAGTATTTACATTTTTAGTCAGTCTCGTTTCCTAGGATCAGAGCTACAAGGTTCACTAACCAGTCATGTATCAGAAAGTCTCTACTGATTTACTCCAAAACTGACCTTCATTAAAGGGAATTTAAGTAATTTGCCTCTCACCTAAGTATGTAAGTCCAGCTAAAGCTAGTGCTAGATAAAACTGGTTTTCCAGTTTTCTAAGCATGCTGGTCACTCAGTAAAAATGATATAATGAGATATATTATAAGTTTCTTCAGAAGTTTCCAAATGGCCACTTTGTTTATATGGGAAAATGCTTGAAAATCCGAACGTATTTCTATAGTTTTTATCACAAATTGGTATTTTTGTGGTCATGAAAATAATCACTAGCTTTAAGGTTCAGGGTCAAAGCTGAGTGATCTTAATGATAATCAAGCCTTAAGACTCCTGAAATCTCTGAAATGTATTTTCCTCCTTCCCAGTGTCTTAGGGTTTAGCTTTGTTGGGATGTATAATAATGAATGAAATGAGATTACTGGCTATGGAAAAGTAGCTGCACTATTTCAGTATGTTTGGAACAATATGTGAGGTTATCTTGGAGGGTGAGAGAGACATTTTACCTTGGCAAATGCCTTAAGTCAAATGGAATTTGGAATCTAAAGGCTTCCAGTGATGATGGTAAAGCAATAATAATGAACAGTCTTTGTTTTCAGTTAGCTAAAATCTCACCCTATGACTTCCCCTCTACTACCTCAACAGGGCAGAAACTCTCTCAGTTTCCCAAACTGAAACCTACACATCTATGTAAAATTACACCAATACATTCTCACTTTCCCTTTTCCTATCTAAGGTTGGTCCCCTTCCTGTGCTCTGGATCTCACCCCAAGTGCCTTCTCTGTGTTTAATTCCTAATGTCTTCTGTACTGGATCCTTTGCATCAGCTTTCAAACATACTCAGTCTCTTCATCTCTGAAACATTCTACTTCAACCTTCCCCCACTCCCCCTACTACCACCCTGTCACTGTCCTCCCCTCCACAAACAAACTGAGAAAGGATTTGTCTACTCTGTCTTCCTTTTCTCACTACACACTGCTTTTTAGACCCACTTCAATCTAACTTCCATTTCCACTCCCTTGAAATGACTGTCTCTAGGTTGAACCAATAGTCTCTAGGTTGTTAAATCCAATGGATGTTTTAGTCCTCACCTTACTTCATCTCTCAGAAGCATTCAACATGTTGATGATTCTTATCATCTCTTGGGTTCTATTCTGTCACACCCTCCTTGTTTATCTTCTACTAGCCTTTCTCAATCTCTTTTACCAAGTTATGCTCCTCTATTCAACAGAATAACTGTTGGAGTTCTTCAAAGAGCAGTCCAGAACCTGCTACAGTTCTTCTCATGCTATACCCTCATAGTTGGTTACATAATGTTGATGACTTCAATTATTATCTATATATCAACGACTCCTAAATTTCTACTTCTTGCTCAGACTTCTTGGAGCACCAGGCCATTTGATAACAGTTGATAACTCCAGCTAGATGTTTAAGAAGTACCTCATATTTAAAATATGCAAAATCAAAGTCAGGGCCTCTCCGCTACCCTGACTACCTGGTCCTTTCTTGACTTTTCCCTGTCTCACCATCCCTTCATTTTCAGAATGAAGGAAATAAATGGGAAATCACCACTGACTTTCTTCTCCCTCATCTTTCATAGTCAGTGTTTCAGGATGGTAAACTGTTCTCCCTCTGTGTTCTCAGAATTGCTACCAAAGCTCCAAAGCTGAAGACAACAGGCATCAACAAACCTTCATCATCTTAAGATAATCAGTGGGTTACTGAGATGCAGCAGAACTGGTGTTGCTATTCCAAGCATCAGTCTCCCTTCCTTCTCTCTTCTTCCCTGCATTGTGTGTGTGTGTGTGTGTGCGCACGCGCGTGCACGTGTGCACATGAGCACATGCACACACATATACTAGAGGAACATGAAGGGACTCCTGGGGCAAGTGATGTGCCTCTTCCCCTCCCACAAGGCAAGGTGGAAAATCCAAATTAATTTTAAAGAGAGAAAAGCCTTCAAGAAAAAGATACAAGCATCTCATTGCTGATCTACTAAGACAATAGACTGGCTAATTTGCCTCAGCAGAAAAACAAGAATTGGAGAACAGAGAGAAGTAGCACCAGTTGGGGTGGCAAGATGTTCAGATTTCCCAGAAGACACCAGAGAAGAAAGCCACACTTGAAGAAGTTGCTGGCACCTTCCCAAGAGGGCCACACACAAGTACGCAGACCCCAATACCAAGAGGCTGTGGGGTACATTGTTAAGGTGTCAAAAGAGGTGACTCCTCCCACATCAGAGAACCATACAGAGACCTTGCAGGTTCTGTCTTTTATCAGCTATGTCAAGTTCGTTAGGCGTGTCCTCATTTTACAGAAAGCTAGAAGGCCCATGTAAAATCTTATTCCTGAGAAAAAATTTTTATTCCAGAGAAAGAAACCTGGAAGATAAATCAATCATTCTCCTGGTCTCTAGACCAAAAATTTTGTAATTGTGTCAATCAAATAAATTTCAGTTTATTACCTCACCTCCGGGAATCATAAAGATAATTTTTTCCCACTTTCTGTAATTGGGAACCCCTGAGAAAAGTCTCCCTAGTTTAATTACATATAATGGAAATAATACAACAAATGTGTGTATATATGTATGTGTGTGTGTATATATATATATATATATATATATATATATATATTTAGCTTAAATTCGTTTTGCCAGGGCTCTGAGTAGCTCAGTGTGCCTTTGGCTCAGGTCATGATCCCAGGGTCCTGGGATCAAGCCAGCAGGGAGCCTGCTTCTCCCTTTCCCCCGTGCATGTGCTCTCTCTTGCTATCTCTTTCTTCCTCCCAAATAAATAATAAAATCTTTAAAAAGTAATTCATTTTGCCAAAACTGTATCAAGCTCTACCATACAGGCAAGAGAAACAGGTTGAAGGAGTTCAGTGTAAAACAAATATTGCTCTTACATTCACTACTTCAAACTTTATGTGTCTGACTCTTTTAAAGGATCCACACTGCGCTTCAAGTTCTTTGTTCCTGATCATTCACTGCAGAGTCACGAAAAGAAAATGAGTTATATGCACATGTAGGGGGTTGTGTTCATTTAATAATTTACTCTAAGTAATACGGATCTAAAGGCATGACTCATGATTAGTTGAAAGAGCGATGGCCTAAGAATTATAATTTGTAGTTTAATCAGTGCTGTTTTTTTGTCTCTTTGAATTGTCATTTTCCCATTGGAAAAATGGTGATAATTCCTACCTTGCATCGACTTATAAGAATTTTAGAAGGTCTGAGATGATATATTAGAATATATAATATATTGGAAATATTTTGAGTATCTCTAATGTTAGATGTATCATAATTCTTGATTATTTATTTATTTATTTAACAGAAGGAGAGACGCAAGAGAGGGAACACAAGCAGGAGGAGTGGGAGAGGGGGAAGGAGCATCAGGGATCCTGATGCAGGGCTCCATCCTAGGACCCTGGGATCATGACCTGAACCAAAGGCAGACTCTGAACGACAGAGCCACCCAGAAGCCCCAATTCTTGATATTTTTAAGTAGCTTTGGTTTTTATTTACAGAAATACTACCAAGGAACACATAGAGAAAGGGTTCCTTCTCTTACACACATTTTTCAGATTTTCTCAACACACATCAAGAGCCAAGGCAAGATAGTATTTTTGATCCTTAATTATCTTAAAAAGCAAAGTATAATAAAAGAAAAAGCATGGAAGAAACAAGACTGGTAACTTTCTGTTCAGCCCAAAATTTATTTTAGAAATGTTAACTTCACCACGAACTATTCACCTTCAGTCTTGAGTGTATTTCATATGGATGATTTAAATTTTTGATATTCTGGTTTCCACTGACAAATTCTGCATTTTGACAAGTTTTGATGAGGTCTATTCATTCTAGACAATTTATGCAAACCTAACTTGAGTAGTTGATTTTGACTTTATCCCCTTGAGTTCCTAGAACTGCCCTGATTAAATTTTAAAATATAATTACAGGTAGCACATTGAGTCAGTCAGTTAGTCAGAGAAATCTGAGCTCTGAATGCCTACTTCCTGCAGTGGCTGCATTAAGTGCTCTGGAGGAGGGCGGGGGTGGATGGGAACAGTCATCCATGAAATGATTTGAGGATTATTATTAAAACAACATATCACCAAGTACAAAGTACTCAAGTAGGAACAATACATAAAAGTTCAAGGAAAGAAGAGTAGAGCAAGCACCTTTTCTGCTTTTATTGCCTGTCCTATATACTTAGCAAATGTGTTTGGTGACCATTAGCTGCCATCCCTCGCTGGCACCCCAAGGAAACAAATTACACAATGTGCTCCACCTGACAAATGGGCAGCCTGGGTTGGTGGAGAGCAGTTCTCTAATTCCTTTTATCTGGTAATACTTCAACAGCTGTGTTAAGTGAAGGATCAGGCAGAGTTGATGAGTTCTTTTTTTAAATCATTTTTAAATTTTGGAGTAATTTTAGATTTGTGAAAATATTGCAAAAATAATACAGAGAGCTCCTATACACCCTCATCCAGTTTTCCCTAATCTTAACATTTTACTTTGCCATACCACATTCCTCAAAACTAGGAACCAATAGTGGCACGTTACTGGTACTAAACTTTGGACTTCATTCAGCGCTCATTAATTTTCTGCTATTGCCTTTTTCCAGTACCATGATTCAATCTATATACCACGTTGCAAAGAGATTTTAATGTCTTTCAGCTGAGATTTGAAAATCAGCCATTTTGGGGCAATGAAGCTAATCATTGTCAAAATATTAATGTGAGTAAAAATAAATCGGGAGTCGAAGAGCCTCCTGAGCATATCACATGGTCAGGTTCTTTACTAACTTAAGCAAAAAGTAAGCATGATCTTATAGTCAATCATTATCTCTATTTACCTAAAGACTATGATTGCACCAATATGGGCTTTATCATCATTGCTAGGGTATTTTTTTTATATCCGGGAGAATAACTATTTTGGTATCACATAGGGTGGGCACCTACATTTTCCTACAGGAAGACACAGATACAGGCTGATTGGATTTCCAGTTAGGGAAGCTTAAGTACCACAATCACTAAAGAAACAAAACCTTAAATAGTCTGCTTATTTGAATCAGAAGATAACAGATCAAGATCAGTGGGTCTGCAACTTGGGTATGCAAAAAAGATCTCCTGGAGAGCTTACTAAAACACAGATTTCTGAGACCTTTCCCCAGAGCCTCTGATTCAAAGAGCCTGAGTTTGCCCAGGCATCCGCATTTCCAAGACTTCCAAGATGTGGATGCTCCTGGTCCTGGTACTACACTTTGAAAATTCCTTTTGTTGATAGTTGCTTAAGAGAAAGTAAAATCATTTTGTTCTGACAAGGTACAATTACAGGTCCTTAGATTGGTATGTTGCCTATCAGTCAGATAGGGAACCTGTTAAATCTCATTCCAAATGTGTGCAAGGACTAAGTTGGCAAATAAAACAAATATGTTAATTTTCCATAATGATTTTCACTATTCTATCTTCCTTTCAAGTAATGCAATCATTTGTAAAATAATAAAATATTGTTTTTAACAATAGTAAAATATCATTTGTAAATGAGCCTTTAATTTGTGGCCTGAAACAAGGCCTCTGGCTGATCAGTAGATATCAATAGGGGTGAGGGATGTAATACACATCTTCTCAGCAGTGTTTCTTTAACATCTTTATGAATCATCTAGGGGTCTTTTAGTTGGCCTAAAGATGGACCCTGTGATTCTGCATTTTTATCCAGCTTCTAAGATGCTGCACATATTCTCTTGCTGCTGGCCCACTTTTGCAAAGTTTTAGCAAGTACAAGGTATTCCAGCATCTAGTGATCCCTGGAGAACACCGGAACTTCTTAGCATGTCTCTGTCATAGAAAGACTGCCTTTAACTAAGGCAAATTTTGGAATATATCAATCTGTATCCTGAACTCTTTTATTCCTTTAGAATAAAGAAGGGATAATTATAGGGAAACTGAATTAATAATATCTCCCTGGAGTATAATTGGAACATAGTGGAACTTTAGGAATCTGATCACTTACCAAGGAATGGCACTTATGTGTTTTCATTCCTGATCTCCTTTCATTCCTGATCTCCGTTTTTTCACCCTAGTATCAATCTAGTAAGAATGACATCAGAAAAAAAATATATGGGATAAAAGTATAATCCAATTTTGCCATTTCTGCCCGTATCACTACTGTTAATGCTGATCTCATAAACACATCTTCTGTTCCTCAGACTGATCTTCCATCTTCTCACCTCTGTCTGTCACAGCGGGTCCTCCTGGCTCTTGTGATGGAAATTTCAAGAAAGCTACTATTTGTTTCAGGAAAGCTACTATTTGTTATTTCCCCTAAATGAAGCTTATAATTTTCAATTTTTGTGAAGGCAGACTAACTAATTATAGAAGCTCTTACCATCCCTATTAGAGTGTAAAGGGATAAATAAGGTGTCTATTCTTTCTTTCTTTTGAGATTTGTTTATTTATCTTAGAGGGAGAGTGCGCATGTGAGCAGGGGAGGGACAGAGGAAGAGAGAGGGGGAGAGAGAATCTCAAGCACACTCCCTGCTGAGTGCAGAGCCCAAGTTGGGGCTTGATCTCACAACCCTGAGATCATGACCTGAGCTGAAACCATGGATCAGACAGACGCTTAACCAACTGAGCCACCCAGGCACCCCAAGGTGTCTTTTATTTCTATTTGCTCTACAGGAAAAAAAAAAAAAAGGAAACTTCAGAAAAATTGAAAAGAGAAGCTATGAGAACACATTCTCTTTCACAGTTGATCAGAAGGAAAAAACCTCAGTCAACAGCAACAAATAGCGTAAACATTGGATCCCTCTAGATGCTGCCTTGGTGGATTGCTAGCTTATAGCCTGCACAAGTTAAAGGATGGAAGAACCCGACGAAGCAGTTCCTGCATCGCATCTGTAAGCAGACTCCAAGTATATTCAAGTCTTCCGATAATGTTGCTCGTTGCTAACTAATGGTGGCAATGGAAAAGTAAGCCAACCTTCAGGGGCCCACAGATAAAGAAAAGGGTCTTATCACCCACAACTCCCCTAAATCCCTGTGTCCAACCCCTGCATTGTCATCAGTGATGGGGGTTGGGGTAGGGGTAGTGGGAGAAAGTCCCCACCCAGTGAAAATCAGAATTGTGGTAAGCCTGACAGCTTACCACTACGAGTATTTGAAGACTATTGATGAGATTAGCACTGATTTTAACAAACATGATTTTTTGATGTCGTATAATGAAATGTGTCAACTTTTGGAAGATATACATAACTCAGTGAACCAATTGTTTCCAAATGACTACCAAATGCATGATGTTACAAAGTCTTGCGTGGGTAAAAAGATCCATTCAAAATGCAAGACAGACATATAGATTTTACTGTGATATAGTACATATAGACTATTGATACGATTTCAGATTACACGGTGCAACTGACCTTTAGGAAACTTAAAACTTCTCAATTTTTCGTGCAATATCAAAGATGAATACCCATAGTTATCTGAAAAAGTTCTTAAACACTCTCTTTTCCAGACATGTTTGAGGTCACATTTTCTTTATATACCTCATCCAAAACAATATGTCACAACTGGTTAAATGCAGAAGGAGGTATAAATCCAGCTATTTCCTATTAAGCCAGACATAAAAGAAATTTGCAAAGCATGTAAAAAATGCCACTCTTCTCACTAATTTTTTTAAAATACAGTCATTTCCATAGTGTGTGCATATTATCATGAAATGACTTTCTTTATTGTTCTTAGATAAATAAATACATATTTAATTCTTTCTCAGTTTTAATTTCTATATGGTGTATATTGATATAATCTAAATAAACAAAAATTCTTTGGGGTCCTCAATAATTTTTAAGAGTGTACAGGGGTGGGGTGCCTGGGTGGGTTAAAGCCTCTGCCTTCGGCTCAGGTCGTGATCCCGGGGTCCTGGGATTGAGCCCTGCATAGGGCTCTCTGCACAGCGGGGAGCCTGCTTCCCCCTCTCCCTCTGCCTGCCTCTCTGCCTACTTGTGATCTCTGTCTGTCAAATAGATGGATAAAATCTTTAAAAAAAAAAAAGAGTGTACAGGGGTTCTGAGGCAAAAAGTTTGAGAACTGCTATCTAAACTAAGGATTATGCTGCATTACTTTTCATTTTTTTAAATTTTTATTTAAATTCTAGTTAGTTAACATACAGTGTATCTTTCTTTTATTCATTTGAAAAAGAGAGAGAGACAGAGCAGTGGGAGGAAGAAGGAAAGAGAGAGAATTTTAAGCATACTCCACCCTGAGCATAGAGCCCAACAGGGGGCTCCACCTCACAACCCTAAGATCACAATCTGAGCTGAAACCAAAAATTGGACATTTAATCAACTGCACCACCCAGGTACCCCCTTTTATTTTAAATATTGTGTCTCTGATAATTGCCCAAAATGTGTGTCATATTTTATGTTTGTGAAGTGTATAGTAGAGAATATTTTATTTCATATAGAAATTCTTTCTAAGGTTCTGGAAAATTAAAATACAAATATGGAGAAAAATTAAACAGTATTGGCTGAAAACAAAAGAAACAAATATTTGTGTCTCTAGTCTGGGTGGATCTAATCACTATACATAGGTTAAATTTTATGGAAAATATGTCCTCAGCTACCAAAAAGGGACTTAGAAATATACTTAATCTGGCTCTTAGAAGACATGAGAAGGTGTAATTCTAAATTTTGTCTTGATTATACAACAAGGTAGCAGTCATAGAACCTTTTACACTTTTTGGATTTGCTTGTGTGTCTGTCTTTCCCCACTGGTGTTCTTTGATGACAGGGGGTAGTTTATTTTTGATTGCTATAGCCAGAGGACTGATATAAATTACTACTTAAGAAATATGTGTTGAATGAATGAATCAACAGAAAAAATTCTTAAAACACATAAATGCCATTCCAGGTTGTTATTTAAGTTATGCTTATGGTTACTCCATTATCAGAAACATAAGCTAGAGACACCATATACATTCGAATCAAAGATAGAAATAAAAGCTCCTTTGATGAACTCAACCAATCAGAAATCATTTTAGGAGATAATATTTTAGTGAAACTGAAGTTTGTGGTGCTACTTTCCCTGGTCAGGTGAGAGTCAAGAATATGTATCACCAGGGGTGCCTGACTGGCTCAGTTGATAGGACATGTGACTCTTGATCTCAGGGTCCTGAGTTCAAGCTCCACATTGGGTGGGGAGCCTACTAATTTAAAAAATAAAATAAAAGTGTATCAGCAGACAAGACATATGTGGAACTGTATACACTACAAAAATATTAACAGGCAGAAAAAAATTCTGTTTATCCAAACAGCTCACCTTGCCGTTAAGGACCAAGCTACTCGGAAAATACAACAAAAACTGCCGTTGTATCCTATAGCATCATGGCCAAGCTTAGAATATGTTCAAAAAAGTTAAAAATGCCTCAAGGGAATGGTTAGAAATTATTCCAAAGTCACAATCTGAAGACTTATTTCTGGAATAAAACTTCTGGTTTCCCAATATATTTCTGGTTTCTGGAAAGGCCAGCACATGCATTATGTCTCTTTCATAGTGTGGAGTACACAGAGATGACAGTATTTACCATATGATTACTCTTCAGTTTTTTAATATTTGGAAAATCTTCATGATTGAGTCACCAATTCATTTTCCGGGAGGAGCGGGTATGACTCTAACATCTCCCAAAATTGTACTGATTCTATTCTTCTTGACTTTAACTTCTTTCAAAGGAGAGCGGCTATTGTGAGAGTCGTATTGACACTATAAATCCCTGTAATAACTTTTCAACCTACTTCCTGGGTTAGTAAAGCCCTAGGACCCGAGGAACAAACCTCATTAATCACTTAGATAGCTTTAAGTATAGAACAAATAAAAAGGAGAACTCTCAAAATTCCTTGAGATAAGTAGTTTAAGTGCCGGAAACAGCACTTGGGTACCTCTGAAACATCCGCAGATGAGAGGCTAGTTCTGTAATAGGTCTACTGTTCTTGTCAAAAGAAAATTCCAAGAGCTTTGTTTGATATGAATATTCTATTGAGCAAGAAACAAAACTGTTCACAGACCGAAGGGAGACTTAAGCTAAAAGGGGCTAGGAGCTCAGCTTTTAGCAGCTACAGCTCAGTTTGTAAAGCCTGAATGAGAAAGTACATTGGGAGTTTTTAAAAAACGTGACTGGTCACTAAAAACTTTGTCTTTTTAGCATAGTAGCACTGTGTAACCTTACTTGTGTGTAGCTGATTGGCTAGGAAGCTATAAGGTACGCACTGACCTGAGAAAAGCTTAGATTTTGTCTTAGGTCAGTCAGTATTTTGGGGAAATCAGGATAGTTTAAGTTTTGGTTACATGACTATGAGTGGTGGTCTGGGTGTGTTTTTGAACTGTGGCCTTCATGTTGGTTTTTTCTTTAACAGTTCTTACAAACAAATTATATGGCATAATTCAAGTCCAGGAAGCATTAATTTACTTTGTGTTTGCTTACCATATTGTAAATATAACATCTTCCAACCTCAAACTGGTGCCCCTTGTTCTTAAACAATGGATTTATATTTTGTGCCTTTGTAATAATTTCTGTGATATAAAGAGCTTAAGTCACACTGTAAAATGATAGATCCAATATTCTGAACAGAACCATGGTCATTTATTAGTTTGGATCATTGAATTCATCTGGTGTCTAGGAGTTGTATTTCAGGGTATCTCATATACCAGAACTAAAATAAGCAAAAAAAAAAAAATAATTATTAAATATTTAAAATAAGCATTTTACTTTAAAATAACAAATACTATTGGGAATGTGTTCTGAAAATAGACAATGAAGCAATTAGTGAGAAAAAACAAATGGCTGAAATGGACATCAAGTTAAGAAGCACTCTACACTGACATTATTCAATACATACGCTAGAATTGTGCTTCAACTTCTTCTTCTAAACTATAAGCTACTTGAGGGAAATTATGATGTATTTTTTTCTCCACAATGTTTGGCATAGTCTCTTACACCTAGAATTATAAAAACAGCTAGTTAGCATTTACTGGATGTGTTTCTACATGGCAGTATAATTAGCCCCATTTACAGATCAAGAAATTGAGGCTCACAGAGATTATGTGACTTAGTTCAGATTTTATAGCATTCAGATGCTTGGGTAAAGGTCTGAACACAGAACATAGAGCCCACAGTTTCCATCATAGTTATTCACACTGTCCATTTATTGAGTAGCTTAAATATATATTTGCTGAATTGACCAATGCTTTTGTGACTTTTTCAGATTTTATTCTGATCACAGAAATCCTTTCATTCAACTCACACAATGTTATTACAAATGAGCCATGAAGGAAAAATAGGAAGTTTCTATGCTAAGCAGCTATGGTCTCATTTGTATGGTAACTCTGAATAAATTTAAGACAGTTATCTAATTCCATTTCAGGATTATTTTGTGTTCTTATGGGGAAAGGGTATATTAAATATAGGGAGACAAAATATTAAGACTAGAAGATACTTCCACAATATTTTTTCAGTCTATATTTTTTAGATATAAACTGGTTTGTCTCCTCTTGCTTCCCCCTCCTCTTCCTCCTCCTCGTTTTTGAGCTGGTTATTCCTCTTTAAATAAGTGGTATAATATTTTATGACTTATTGCAGCCCAACCCATATGTCAGTGATTTTAAAGCTCAATATTTTTTCCTTCCTATTGTATTGTATAAGTCAGATTCAGTTTTGTATCTAAGGATTATGGTTTTAGTTTTCTAATCACAGTTTTGGACTTTTGGCTTCATAGCAGGTTTTGATGGAGTTTGTATTCCAGAAAATGCAGTTTTGATGTTTTCAATATTCTATTTAAAAGAACTTAAATGGGGGCGCCTGGGTGGCTCAGCGGGTTAAAGCCTCTGCCTTCGGCTCAGGTCATGATCCCAGGGTCCTGGGATGGAGCCCCACATCGGGCTCTCTCCTCAGCAGGGAGCCTGCTTCCCTTCCTCTCTCTGCCTGCCTCTCTGCCTGCCTCTCTGCCTACCTGTGATCTCTGTCTGTCAAATAATAAATAAATAAAATCTTTAAAAAAAAAAAAAGAACTTAAATGGTTAAAAAAATGCAGTATGGACACCAAACTACTGAATTATCAAAACACTCAATGTCAATACTGAAATGTATTATTTCAAATTAAGGCAGTTTCTAACAATAAACCAAAAGGAATTCTTTTGTCTCTGGAGGACATTTTCATAAAATTAAAATGCAGAATACAGAAAAACTTAATAATTGTGTAAACACTTTGTTGGTTTCTATGACACTATTCGTTTTCCCTTCTCATTCTCCTTTACTGGGTCCCCCTTTCTCTCCAGCTCTTTATGTATGACTGTTCCAGTGATCAGTACTTGGTCCTCTTCTCTTTTTTGGTTCTTTATCCACACTTGCTATAATTATTTGAAATACTATCTATATGACAATAACTCCTACATTTTTATCTCTAGTCCATACCTTTCTCTCCTGCTACATAATCATATAGCCCAACTAACAACAACAATCAGTTGACTACTAAGTGTCTCAAACTCAATTATTTCCAGAACTGAAATCTTGATCTTACCTTCAAATTTGCTCTACCTAAAGTCTCTCTCATCTCAAATGATGGGAACCCCATCTTTCCAGTCACTAAGTTCTAAAGTTTTGGGGGTCATCCTTAACTTCTCTCTCTCGTGCACTTCATTCAATCATCAGGAACCCCACCTTGCAAAAGAAGTCGGATCACTTCTCACCACCTCCATTAGAACCACTCTGGTTCAAGCCATTGTCATTTCTCCCCTTCTTTCACTTTCCTTCCCCTAAATAAAATCTATTCTCTGAAGAAGAGCCTGAATGATGCTTTCAAAATGTTAAGTCAAATCATGTTGTTGCTTTTCTCAAAATCCTCCAGGAGATGTGCATCTCACAGAAAAGCCCAAGTTCTTACAAAATTCTACATAATCTGTTACTTCTAAACCCTTCCTGCACCTACTCTCCTCCTTTCTCATATTAATCCTAGCTTCCATGGCATTACCCAAACATTTCATGCTTACTATTGACTGGGAATCTTGGAATTGTATGTTTCCATTGCTTGCACAGCTTTTCTCCTAGATAACCAGCTTTACTCATATGAACAGTTCTTCCCTCGAATAACTGCAAAGTTTACCCACTACCTCTTTCAAATCTTTGCTTAATGTAACTTTTTCAATGACGGCAACTCTAACAATCTTATTTTAAAGGTGCAACCTCTGATCTTCCTTTATCCTATTCTATTTTCTCCCTACCGTGTGTTACTTTTTAGCTCGCCACACTATTTGTGTGCTCATTTCAGGTCTTCTTCCAGTAAGACATAAACTTTATACAGCAAAGGCTGCTTTGTTTCAATATTTTGAGGGCTTGACACATAGTAGACGCTCAATAAAGGATTCTACAAACTCATCATTTCAGTATTCAGACAGCAGGGCAAACCCCCCTAAACTTTTCTCAAAGCTAAATTTCGCCACTTTTTTTTTTTTTTTAAGATTTTTATATATTAAGAGACAGAACGAGAGAGAATGATCAGGGGGAGGAACAGAGGTGGAATGCGACTCCCCGTTAAGCGGGGACTTAATGAGGGGCTCAATTCCAGAATTCAGGGATCATGACCTGAGCTGAAGGCGGACGATTAACCACTTAACCAAAGGAGCCACTCAGGCGCCCCTAAATTTTGCCACCTTCTTAAATGGCTGAAAATCACAAAGTACTCCACCTTTCTCTTTAAGAACTTTTTGACCCCGGAAGTAAAAGTTTAAGTGAGGGAGTCACGGGGTACAGCTGTTTCCGTTTCCGTACAGACGCCTGGAAGCAAACACCATGGCGAAGACCGGGGATAACAGCGGCAGCCGAGGAAAGAAAGGCCTGAAACGGAAGGTGGCTGCCGAAGAACCCCAGGAGGCTGCAGTCGCTGAGGATGGAGCGACCGAAAGCGGGGTCCAACCCCCGAAAGCGGCCGCCTTCCCCCCAGGCTTCAGCATTTCGGAAATTAAGAACAAACAACGGCGACATTTAATGTTCACGCGGTGGAAACAGCAGCAACGTAAGGTAGGACGGGGCGGAGGCAGCCGGGCGCATGCGCCGCATCATTCACGCGCGCGCGTGATGGTGGGGCTGGGAATAGCACTTGCGTGGTCGCGCTTTCCTGGCGTGCGGGAGGAGATAATTTGGAGGAGTGAGGCTGAAGTTCTTGTGTCCTGGTCCCCTCGCACTGTTTTGGGGATATTCTCTAGATTTCAACTTTTTGTCTGAGCGTCAAGGATTCTTTTCCTTTTCAGCCCGTCTAGGTTCTCCCTCTGAGAATGAAACCAGGATGTCCCGCTCTCGTAGAAGTGAAAATACCCCTCCAGACCTGGAACGCGAAATTCTCCCATCTCTGTTTAGCCCAGTCCGCCTAAATTTGGCTGATTCCTAGAATCCGTAGAACGGGCACTACGTAAACCCAAAATGATGCTTCTCTGATTCCTGGACTCTTACCGAAATTATTTATGCAAAATCTCTAGTAGTGGTATTTATAGCGTTGTCTTCATACTGTTATAGGGATAAATATGAAGAGATAAATAAAACTCAAGGTCACAGTACTTATCTGTGGTTAAATTGCGATCGGAAGCAAGCATCTGTTTATCTTTGTACGTCGTAAAAGTTCACACACATAATATTCTTTTCACTTGCCTGGCTCCTCTTACTAGATACTGGATTTTTTGAGGCCGTGGATTGTGCCTTACTCATTATAAGCGCCAGAGTGCTATTGGAATATATACTCTAACTCACTCTAGGAGAGCGGGTTTGCCAGAAGGGTCTCCTAGAAGTCTTCTTGACACTGTAATCTGAAACTTGAGGGGTGGAGGGTAAATAGGCACTGGGGGATGGGAGGGGTGAGTACTTTCTGTTGTGTATTAAGCATTCTATTCAGAAATCTCGGGAAGGTACAGATTTACAGTAATTACAGGTGTAATTCACCCTGCAAGTTCTTAATAATTTTGAAAGCATATTTTGGTTGTAAGATTTATGGATAACAAATGGTGGTTTATTGGAAGCAATCTGAAAATGCATCTCCCATTCTCATTTATTTTTAGTACTCTCCAAAAGAAGTAAGCAGCATACCCATGGTTTTCTTTAGAACACAGCTTACTAGGAATGCAAAATGAAATAAGAAAAACTTGTTAACTTTTTTAAGCATACATTTTACATTTTTACTTAAGTCGAGACTTTATAGTTAAAGATAAAGCTAGTAAAACTTTAAATATTTGAGCTTGCCAATTTAGATCTTTTTGAAAGAGCAAGATATTTATGTTTTATTGATTGGCCAGCTTATTTGGTTTACAATAATTTAGGTATGAAAATATGTGTTAGGATGTTTAATATATTACAAAGATTTCTCAGTTTAAGTATTCATAGCATTAGTAATGTATAGTTCAGTATGTGTTTGTGATGTAACTGGTGGTTTCTCAATATTGTTCTTGTCTTTAAACTTTTTAGGAAAAGTTGGCAATTAAGAAAAAACTTAAGAAAGAGAGAGAAGCTCTTGGTGATAAGGTAAATAAAATCTTTAGCCAGCTGCTTTCTGTCTTATGTTGAGGAATGCTCTCTGATATTTATGTTGTATCACTTTCTTTTACATTTATTATAAAATATTACCAGTGTATAAAATATGTGAAAATAAAATAACAAACCCCTTTCTGCTCTCTACCCAGCTTAGAAACAGTGCATTGGCAAATAATATTCAAAGTCTTTTGTATGCTTTTTCCTGATTGCTTTCCCCTCTAAAGATAACCACTTATGAAATTGCCGTGTTTTGTTCCCGTGCACTTCTTTTTTTGTGTTCCTAAATGACTAAAACAATGGTGGTGTTTTGCATTTTTTTCAAAATTTCACGTAAATGGTATGTCTGCTTCAGTGTGCTTATTTTACTTAATTTTATGTGTTTGAGAGACAGAGACTCATCCTCCTGACTCTGGGAATGGGGAAGCTTCCCAGTCTAGTACTTGCCAGACTTGCCAGTATTAGACTGTTTTGATGTGCAGAATCCTATCAGGCAACATTAGTCTCAACTCTTAGTACTCAGTCAATAACAGCAAATATGCTGATCACCATTTGGAAATTTCACCATTCTTGTTTCTTTGACTGAAAGATGACTTCCTAGAACTGCCTCCTTTAAAAAAAAATTTTTAAACTCAATATTTGTTTCATAGAATAATAAATAAAATCCCAAATAGTTTATCAGTTCATACTTCTTAATATCTCTGCTAGCATACATATGTTTCAAATTTATTTTAGTCAGTGTGTGCTTACAGTTCTCTGTTCCTGCTCCTTAGCTTTTCATTTACAAATTTTTTGGTCTAAGCTGAGTGTGCATGTTGCCATTTCTAAAAGTATTCCATTATGTTGAAGTGTCGTAGTCATTAACTTTTTGTATGATATTTGCCCTATTTGCTGTTCATTTCCACTAATAATAGTGCTGCTGCATATTTTTTATATAAATTGCTCCTCCCTTTCATTCCTTACTGTAAATGCCTCAAAATGCCTCAGAATGCCTCAAAAATGCCTCAGTAGATAGACTTGTAGCTTTGTTACTAATATCTGCGTAGCTTTCTGGAAGTACTGGAATAAAGCTGCATATAGATATACCTTTGTACAGCCGACTCCCGAACAACATGGTGGTTGGGTTCCAGACAGACCACCTCTACTCCTGCACAGTTAAAAGTCCTAAAAACCTAACTGCTAGTACCCTGCTATTGATCTGAAGTCTTACTGAGTAAATAATCAGTTAACACATATTTTATATGTTATATGCATTATATACTGTATGCTTACTGTAAAATAAGCTAGAGAAAATGTTACTCAGAAAATGCTAAGAGAAAATACATTTATAGTCTTGTACTGTAAAAAATTCACGTGTAAGTGGGCCTGCACAGTTCAAATCCATGTTGGTTAAGGTTGAACTGTAATTTTTCTTATTCTGTTTAATACTCTTCTTAGTGGATAATTCTTTTAATTCCAGTTTCTTCTTTCAGGTACTTTTGCATGGTATTAAGTAATTTCATTCAGTTAGCATTTCTTCTAGGATGTTTATATCTCTGCTCAGAGTTACCTCTTACTCAGTATTATTGGGATGAATGAGGAACAGATTTGGTTTTTGGATTATTTGGAAATTTCTGTTATTCTTCCCCAATCAGACTGCAAAATTAGTAATGTAAATTGCTTCTAAAAACTTAATCTTTTTTCTTTTATTTAGGCTCCACCAAAGCCTGTACCAAAGACCATTGACAACCAGAGAGTATATGATGAAACTGTAGTAGACCCTAATGATGAAGAGGTAATGTTATAAGTCTTAAATAAATTTAGATGGCCACAGTTGATAAATCATTTGTTCACATATTGACACTTAAAAGTACTGGCTGGTGAAATTGTATAATGGACTGATTCAGCTATAGTGTTGGCATATTATTTGCTATAGATTATGTCATAATTGAATTTCTCAAATGTTCTAAAAAAGGCAGAAAATAGAAATATATTTCTATTCTCTAGAAATGTATGGTATTTAATGCCTAGGTAAACTTTTGTCATTTAGTATCTTGTATAGTACTTCTGTTTTTAATATCATTCGAAAAGCATTACTCATACTATAGATTTTTGTAGTATTAGACATTTTGATATAAGGATAACATTTGGTGATATTTTCTGTGTCCTCGTAAAACTCTTGAGTTTCAAGATTATCATCCACTTGTCACTTTTCACATTTTCCCTTTGTTTGGTGACAGTACAGCGAGAGAATCAAGGTTTTTAAACTTTTTTTTTTTTTTTTTGGTATAGTAGATTTGATTTTGGTTATATTTGCTCTCAAATAGTACTGTTTTTGACATTCCTTAACATTTCTAGATATAGTCATTCTTTCAGTCAGTCTGTCAGTCTTTTAGCAAATGTTTATTGATCGTCTGCTGTGTATTGGGATCTGTTTTAGGGACTTGGATTCCACCAGTGGACCAAACACTCTGCCATATATACACACAAAATATCAGCCCACCCAGAACTTGTATTCTAGGGAGAGAGATAAACAGTGAACATAATAAAATAAATTATGTGTTAGCAGGTGATAGATTACTACAGTTAAAAACTAGGGTGAAAGGGGCGCCTGGGTGGCTCAGTGGGTCAGGGCCTCTGCTTTTGGCTCGGGTTGTGGTCCCAGGGTCCTGGGACTGAGCCCCGCATCGGGCTCTCTGCTCAGCGGAGAGCCTGCTTCCCTCTCTCTCTCTCTGCCTGTTTCTCTGCCTACTTGTGATCTCTGTTGTCAAGTAAATAAATAAAATCTTAAAAAATATATAAAAACTAGGGTGAAAGAGGGGTGCCTGGGTGGCTCAGTTAGCTAAGCATCCAACTTGATTTCAGCTCAGGTCATCATGTCAAGGTTGTGAGATTGCACCCCAGGTCAGACTCTGTGGTTAGCAGGGAGTTTGCTTGAGATTTTCTCTCTACCTCTCTTTCCACATGTGCGTGCTCTCTCTCTTCCTCTAAAATAAATAAATCCTAAAAAGAATCTGGATAAAGTAGATTGAGGACTATCTGAAGTAGAGAGACTTTGCAATTTTGTATGTATAGGAGTATGTGTGAATGTGTGTGTGTACGATTTATTTAGTTTGACATAATTTCAGACTTAATAGAAAAGTGGGAATTCATGTATGCCCGTCACCTAGATTTCCTAAATCTTAAATTGTACCACACATGCTTTTCTTCTGTATTCTCTGAAATGTTTGAGAATAAATGGTAGACATAAAGCCTATTTACTCCTACATAATCTAGTGGATTTTACTTGTAAACAAGTGTGTTTTTCTTAATAAGCACAGGGTAGAGTTATCAAAATCACAGAATTAACATCGATTATTATCTAGTCTAGACAGCTTATTCAGATGTCTACAGTTGTCCAAATGGCATCATTTTTAGCAAAAGATAAATTCCAGCTCATGGATTCAATTCTATTACGACTTTAACCTCCCTTGATTTGGAACAGGTCCTCGGACTTTCTTTGTTTTTAATGACATTGACATTTTTGAAGAGTACAATCCAGGTATTTTTTATGGAATGTCACTTAATATGAGTTTCATATTTGCTCATGATTACGTTCAGTTTATATATTTTTGACAGATATATGTCAGATATGATCTTATATTCTTTTTGATGCTCTTATTAAGAGTCATATATTGTTGATTTTCCCATTATAGCTTCTGTTTTTCCCTTTGTAATAAGTATTTGGGAGGGGGTATGCTTTGAGATTATGTAAATGTGTACTATTCAAATTTTCACTCAAGATTTTGCAATTACAAATAATTTTTTCCAGTCTTATGGGTGATTGTATCTCAGTGTAGTTTTAATTTTTTGTTGACTTGTTGTGAATGAGGTTGAACATCTTTTTATGCTTTTTTTCTTTTTAATCAATTGTTCATATCTAGTGGCCATCTTTTTGTTGATTAGGGTTGCAGTTCCATATAATGATTGTCAGGGTAGGCTTCATTGAGAAGATGACCTTTTAGCAAAGACTTGAAGGATATAGAGGAAATCAGCTATTTTTGGATGTAAAGAAATTGGCCTCCTTGCAGTTCTTCCCCACTTGGTTTCCAAGGAATGACCAGTGTAAAAACTAGTGCATAAACAGTGCAAAAGTTCTAAGGCAGGAGGAGCATGCTTAGTATATATTTGAAGAACAGCAAGGAAACCAGTATGCTGAAATTAAGTGAGCAAGAGAGAGGGTTATAGAAGAAGGGCCAGTATCGGGAAGAGCAGAGACCAGAGCAGTGGTTTGGTTGACCATTGTGAGGACATAGGCATTTTATACTTAGTGCAATGAACCATTGGATGTTTTGAACAGAGGGATGATATCACACTTAATTTTTTTTTTCTTTTCAGTGTAACAGTATTCATTGTTTTTGCCCCACACCCAGTGCTCCATGCAATCCATGCCCTCTCTAATAACCCACCACCTGGTTCCCCCAACCTCCCACCTCCTGACCCTTCAAAACCCTCAGATCGTTTTTCAGAGTCCATAGTCTCTCATGGTTCACCTCCCCTTCCAATTTCCCTCGATCATACTTAATTTTTAATAGTAATTGGTTGCTATACTGAGAATGTAATTTAGAGAGGTGAAATAGATACTTAGGAACCTACTGAAGTAATCCAAGATTATGATGATGATTTGGGCTATAGTGGTTACAATGGGTGTTGAGAATCAATCTGATTCTAAGGTTTGGGTTTTTTCCCCCAGGTATATTTTGAAATTAGAGCCAGTAGAATTTCTTGATAGATAGGAAGTGGGATGTGAGAAAAAGAGGATTCAAAGGCGGTATTGAGGTTTTTAGCCTGGGTAATTAATTAGAAGGATTGAAGGATGGGATTGTCATTGACACGGTATGAAGGGATCTTGACTGGAGATAAATTGGAATTCACAGGTGTTTAGAGGCTACATATATATTTATATTTATATTTTGGATACTAATGTTTTATATATAAGTATCTTCCAATTTGTGGATGCTCTTTTTACTTTTTCTGTGCTTTTTTCGCATTTATGTGCTTAATCATCAGGAATAGATTTCTTTGTTTTGCATGAGAAATTAAACCAATTTTTCTTTCTTCCCCTGCCCCCACCATATGTAACCGGTTTCCCCAGCACCATTTTTCCAGTAGTACAACCTTTCCCACAATGGATTATAATGCTATGTCATAAATCAAGTATCCATATATACTTGGCTTTTTTCTGAGCAATTGGTCAGCTTGTTGCTTTATCACTTTCTTATTTTCTAATTTATTTATTTTCATGCTAAGTTTTGATATCTGTTAGAGCAGAATGCCCCTCTCTAACCCCATCCTCTAATCTCTCTCTTCAGGAATATTCACTTTGTGAACCTTTGGTCTGCCATATAAAATTATAAATCGTGTTAAAGTAGATAACTTAGGGCTTCTATTTATATGTTGTTTTTTTTAGGTATGTCTTCTGTACAAAAAATGCATTTCAGTGATTTTCTTCATGCAAGTTTTATACATAAATCTTGTTAGAGCTATTGCTGGATATTTTGTGTTTTTTATTAGTGTAAATCACATTTCTGAAAATTATTTTATTTGCTGATTTATAAAAATCCATTGATTTTTGGATTGTGATCTTCTAAACAGTATGCCTAAATTTGTTTCTGATAATTTGTTTAAATATTGCTTTCATTTCATGCTTAGCTAATCATTTCTGCAAATAACTTTCAGTCCATTGATAATTTCTTTTGTGCTGACTAGAACCTCCAGCATGTCAAATACATAGAAATGGCAATAGTGTTACCTGTGCCATGTTCCTAATTTTAAAGAGAATGCTTCTAACATGTATCATTAATGTTTGTGTCTTTAATGGTAGATTCTTCTTATAAGTTAAGGAAAATCCATTTTCTTGCTGGCAGGGTTGTTTGTTTTATCATGAACGAATGTAAAATGTTACAGGTGCTTTTTCTGCAAATGTTGAGATAATTATGTACTTTTTCCTCTGCAAATATTGAGATGAATGCATGTTTTCTCCTTTATTGTGTGAATGTAGGAAATGAAATAGATTTTCTAATGTTAAATCTCTTTTGCATTCTTGGAATAAATTCAACTTAATTAAGATGTTTTATCTTTTTCACATTGTTTTGGTTTGTCAGTACTCTGTTTAGAATATGTATATCTTTTTGTATAAGGGAGACTACAGTAATGCTCCTTTCCATTCCTAATATTATTTATTTGGGCTTTTTACCAGAGATAATATCTATTTTGTTAACTCTTTCAAAGTACTTCTCTGATCATCTTTATTTTGAAACTTTGTTTTCTAA
Organism: Lutra lutra; assembly: GCF_902655055.1. Taxonomy (NCBI): domain Eukaryota; kingdom Metazoa; phylum Chordata; class Mammalia; order Carnivora; family Mustelidae; genus Lutra; species Lutra lutra. The sequence continues at coordinate 126,255,657 of NC_062281.1, read as the reverse complement.
TTTATTTTTATCTCACCTCATCATTTATTTCTTGTTACTCTCTTGAATTTATTCTTTTTATTTGATTAACTTGTTTTTCATCTTCCTTTCTATAATGAGCAGTTAAGTCCACAAAATTTCCTCTAAGTACCACTTTTGGTACATCCCTCAAGTTTTAAGATGTGTTTCCTTTCTTATTGTTGAAATCTAAGTATCTCTTATAATGAAAGATTTATTGATTCCTTCTTGCAATTTCATCAGGGTTTGGTTTGGTTTGGTTTTTGCTTGATGCGTTTTATTTCATTAGTTTTGTCCCCTGATCCTTATTCTTTCTTTTCTTCTACTTACATAAGGTTTCATTTATTCTTTTTCTAGTTTCTTTTTTTTTTTTTTTAAGATTTTATTTATTTATTTGACAGACAGATCACAAGTAGGCAGAGAGGCAAGCAGAGAGAGAGGGGGAGGCAGGCTCCCCACTGAGCAGAGAGCCCCATTTGGGGCTCCATCCCAGGACCTCGGGATCATGACCTGAGCCGAAGACAGAGGCTTTAATTCACTGAGCCACCCAGGTGCCCTCTTTTTCTAGATTCTTAAAATGGAAGCTTACGTTACTAATTTTATACTTTTCTTTCTTTTTAATATAATCACATAAAGCTGTAGTTTTCCTCCTAAGCACTGGGTTAGCCATAGCCCATACATTTTGATATGTTTGTTGTGTTTTCATTTTCATTCTGTTCAAGATATTTTCTGATTTCTCTTGTGATTTCTTCTTTGGTTCATCAATTTCAAGAAGTTTGTTCAGTTTCTAAATACTTGAGGATTTCGCAAGTATATTTCTGCTGTTGATTTCTAACTTAATTTTACTGTGGTTCTGGAACATACTCTGTTTAATTTTAGTCCTTTTCAAGTAAAGAAACTATTCTGTGTTCTAGCGCAAGATCTATTTTGAAGAATGTTGTGTGTTCCTTTGGAAAACATGTATATTTTGCTGTTTCGAAGTGGATTGTTAAGAGAGTTGTTTTAAGTTTGTTGATTGTGTTGTTCCTATTTTCTGTGTACTTGCTGAATTTCTAATTCTATCAGTTACTGAGAGGATATTGAAATCTCTAATTATAATTTTTGAGTTATTCATTTCTTCCATTCCTTTCAGTTTACTTCATGTCTTTGGGGGTTCTTTTGTTAGGTACATACCTATTTTTAAATTTTTTTTTTTTTTTTTACTTTCCTTCAGGTATGAGTCCATTTGTAATTATTATATCTTCATAGTGTATTGATTTATAATCCAGCATATCCCTTGTTGTCCCTTCCCTTAAATTGTTCATTGCAACATTTCTTTACTTAGTGTCTATTTTATCTCATTTCACATAGCCACCTAAACTCTCTTATGGTTACTGTTCCTTTTTCGTGCTTTTGCTTTTAATGAGTTTATATCTTTGAATTTAAAATGTCACAGACAGTGTATGGTTGGATATTGCTCTTTTATTCAGTCTAACAATTAGTATTTAATGTTCATTATTGATGTGTTATATTTACATCTGCCATTTTGTCTTTTTTAATATATTTTATGTATTTTTATTGTTTCTCCTTGACTGCTTTCTTTTATGTTAAAAAATATTTTTAGTATGCTATTTTAATTCCTTTTAAACTTTTGAGTTATACGTTTAGGATTCTTTTAGCAGTTTCTCTAGGAATTACAGCATAACGTCTTCAATTTATCACAATCTACTTCAAGTAAATACAGACATGATGCTGATAAAGTATAACAGGTTACACCAGTATAGCTTGAAAGTTTACACACACACACACAAAAGGTCTTTTATGGTTACCTTTGTATTTACCATTTATAGTGCTCTTCTTTGCCTTGGATCTGAGTTACGATCTGGTGTCATTTTCTTGGAGCTTGTAGAATCTCCTTATGTTTTTGTTTTTATAATAGATCTAATAGCTAACTATCTCATTTTTGTTTATTTGAAAATATGCTTATTTTGCCTTCAGTTTTGAAAGAATTTTGCAAATTAAGGAATTCTTGGTTGACTTTTTTCTCTTTTAGTATTTGGAACATACACTATTACATTTTGACCTTCATAATTTCTGATGAGAAATCAGCCATTTAATAGTTGCTCCCTTGCATATGATTTTTCTTTTTTCTTTCAAAATGTTCTGTTTTTGGCTCCTAGTTGTTTGACATTGATGTGTTTATGTTACTGTTCTTTTTGTCCTGTTGGGGTTTGTTGAACTTAAAGCCGTATGTTGGAATTTTTCACCAATTATTTCTTTAAATGCTTTTTTCTACCTTCTCTTTCCTTCAAAGGCTTCCATTTCTTTTCTTTCTTTCTTTTTTTTTTTTAAGATCTTGTATTTATTTATTTGAAAGAGAGAGAAGGAGCAGGGAGAGAGAGAGAAGCAGACTCCCCGCTGAGCAGGGAGCCTGGCATGGGCTTGGTCATGACCTGAGCCAAAAGTAGACAACTTAATGGACTGAGCCACCCATGCACCCCAAAGACTTCCTTTTCACACTATTAAAATGGTTAACATAGTCCTATAGTTTTCTGTAGTTTTGTTCCTTTTTTAATGATTTCTCTGTTTTTCAGATTGGGTATTTATTAATCTAATTTCAAATTCATTGATTCTTTGGCCATCTTAGATCTACATTAAGCCCCTCTTTTCTTTTAATTTCTTGAATATATTTATTATGGCTGCTTTGAAATTTTCACTAAATTCAACATCTAGACCTGCTCAGATACAGTTTTTATTGGTTGCTTTTTTCCTGATTATTAGTCATACTAAGTACCTAATTTTTTGGCTGAAAGCTGGACACTTTGGACTGTTTTATTTTTTGAGTTATTGATTTTTTTTTTTGTTCTAGTAACTTGCCTGGATTTAAACTGTATAATGACTCTATCCTCCCCATCTCTCTACCTGTGTAATGACTCAATGCAAAATGAACAAATCTTTTAGAATTTCTATTAAAAAAAAGAAAAAGAAAAAGAGAGTCCAGTTGAGGAAGGCTTTACGGGATATACATTTTTGACAAAGAAGAGTACTCTGGAGAAGGAAACCCTAATACAGGGTTATGTATATTTTTTGTTACATCGAGAGTTATAAATCATCATGACAGAAGACATTCAGAAAATTACAAATTTGATCTTATGGTTTCAGTGTGTGCAAGGTTGAAGGCTTTGGAGGTATGGAAATGGAACTTAGGGAGAATTTTACTCATCTTTAGTTTAAAATGTTCCTTTAGAAAGGTATTTGTTAACAAAGCAAATATAGGGCGCCTGGGTGGCTCAGTGGGTTAAAGCCTCTGCCTTCGGCTCAGGTCATCTCAGGGTCCTGGGATCAAGTACCACATCGGGCTCTGCTCAGCAGGGAGCCTGCTTCCCCATCTTTCTCTGCCTGCCTCTCTACCTACTTGTGATCTCTTTCTCTGTCAGATAAATAAATAAAATCCTAAAAAAAAAAAAAACAAAAACAAATATGTAGTGTGTGTTGGGAGCATAGAGCCCGTGCTTTGAAGTTGAGTGAAGTCATTCTGACCTTGGTAAAAGTTTGGCTTCCTTGGGAGCCTAGGAGCAGGGCCCATAAACATTAAAAGTTGAATTTCCTTTATCAGCACTGTATGTCTCTACTTGTCTTTTTTTGTTTTTGGTTTTTTATATTGTTTTTAACCTGCCTCCCTAGAGATTGTCCCTGTGTTTGTGTGGCTTAATGGTAAGCCTGTGCTTTGGGTGGATACTGTGTTGAGATACCTTGAGCTTCCAAACTTCTGTCAACTGAGCTGAGTGTGGATTGAGGATTGCATTCAAAGTTGGGGCCCGTTCTCAAGTCTCCCTGGCCTTTCATGTGAATTGATTTCTTAGAACTCTCCCATGTGTATGTAGTTTAGCTGTCAGACAGGGATTTTGTGGAGATTATTTCAGCCCCTCTGTGGCTCTTTCATTTCCTTAGTTCTGCATTTCTGACTGGTCCACATCTCCCCTGAACTGGCCCAGTAACCTTGGACTAGCAAAGCAAGGGTTTTCAGACCCATCTATCCCCAATCTAGTCCACCACCCTTAGATTCAAGATTGCTGGTTCTTGCCTACCATCAAACCTAAAGTTAATAAAGTTAGTATTTTCTCAGCCATGTTGATGGAAGAAATGGAATAGTTCTTAGCAAGATTCCTGATGTCCTTGCCCATAGCCCTAGCCATTTTTCAAGAATGAATATGGCTCAGGGCACCTGAGTGGTTCATTTGGTTAAACACCTCACTCTTGATTTCAGCTCAGGTCATGATCTCAGGGTCATGATATCAAGTCCTGCATTGGGGTCTGCTTTCAGCAGGGAGTTTGTTTGAGATTGTCTCCCTCTTCTTCTGCCCCTCCCCCTGCTTACACACTCTCTCAAGTACATAAATAAATTTTAAAAGAATAAACACAGCTCAGTTTGTGTCTTGAAATTGTTTTTTGACAATTTTTTCCAGTTTTATACTTGTATTCTGCAGATAGAAAATCATTCAGCCTGTTCATGTTGCCATTAATATAAATCCCTCTTGGCTTTCTTTAAATCCCCTATCAATCAGGAAGATAGTCTGTGCCATAGAATCCTGCTAGAGCTACTTTTAAAATTTTGGCCTAGTAGTAGAGTATGTTTGATATAAAATTATATTTTTTTCAGGGGTGCCTGGGTGGTTCAGTTGTTAAGCATCTGCCTTTGGCTCAGATCATGATCCCAGGGTCCTAGGATCGAGCCCCGCATTGGACTCTTTGCTCAGCAAGAAGCCTGCTTCTCCCTCTGCCATTCCCCCTGCTTGTGTTCTCTCTCTCGCTAGGTCTCTTTCTGTCAAATAAATAAAATCTTTTTAAAAATTATATTTTTTTCTGTTCACAGGTTGCTTATGACGAAGCTACAGATGAATTTGCTTCTTACTTCAACAGACAAACTTCTCCCAAGATTCTCATCACAACATCAGATAGACCTCATGGGGTAAGCATATCAATCAGTATAGTTATTGAATTCTTAACTTTCCCACATAGACTATTTAAAAGAACTCCTTTCAGAAGATATGAGTTAAATTATTAGTAATTTCAATAGATAATACCTATGAATAAGCTAAATAAAATTATCCATTTCTCCCATCCAAGTACTAACCAGGCCCGACCCTGCTTAGCTTCCGAGATCAGACGAGATCGGGCGCGTTCAGGGTGGTATGGCCGTAGACAAATTATCCATTTCTAAGCATGATTCTTCAGGGTAGAGTTTACCGGCCTTAGCACTATTAGCATTCTGGGCTGCATAATTTGTTATTATGGGGGTTCATTCATTATAGAATGTTTAGCAGCATGCCTGGCCTCTGTGCACTAGATACCACTACCAGCCATCCCCACCACTACCACCAGTTATAACCTCTTTTGCCAAATGTTCTCCAATGGGGCATAATCACCCCCAGTTGAGAACCAGTGCTTTAGGATGATCAGCCCTTAATAAAGGGTTAAATACTGTTCAGATTTCATTCTTTCCCTACCCTTGCCCTTTATTAATAACACATATTAATCATTACTTCTTTCCTTATAAATGTGTATCACTTAAGACTTTTATTCCTTCTCACCATCAAAGATTTCTGTTATTTTGTTTTGCAGAGAACAGTACGACTCTGTGAACAGCTCTCCACAGTTATACCAAACTCACATGTTTATTACAGAAGAGGACTGGCTCTGAAAAAAATTATTCCACAGTGCATTTCAAGAGATTTCACAGATCTGATTGTTATTAATGAAGATCGTAAAACACCAAGTATCCTTTTTTGTTTTATTAAAGAAGTTTTCTTGTCTCACCTTCATCCCCTTTTAAAATACATTTGAAAGAATAAGGAAATGTTTTCTATAACTTTAAGAACATAAAATTTTTTAAGCTAGAAAATTATGTATCTATCCAAGATTCTATGAACTATTTTTTTTCTTTTCATTTAGCAAGTAATCATCAAGTAAATGCTACAGGCTGACATTATTTTAATCCTTAGTAAAAGATGGAGAAATAAATAGGAGCTTCAGGGAGTTTATAATCTAGTAAGAGAAAATAGATAAGTAAACTAACAAAACTATAGCGTGTATAGTTCAGTTAAAGAGAGAAATATAGGATATAGTGCACAGTCTGGTAAAATCTGCCCTGGGGATGTCAGGGAGGAGGGACTTGACAGAAAAAGATGCCTAAGCTCAGTTAAGGTGAATATGGGTGAATAAAGTTGAAGAAGAGTGCCCAGTGCAGATATACTATTTGTAAAGGCAGAGGCCTGATGGGGCTGACCCAGTTGGGGATCTGCAGGTAGTCTGATATGGCTAGATTTTATGTTACCAGAGGTGGTGTCACAGGGTTACATTTTTGAGGTAGGTATTTGAGCCCATATTATGTATTTGCTGCTGTTTCAGATGCCAAGAGTACTCTATCCTTATTCTGTGAGTCTCAGATCTGAGACAACTATGTGACATGAACCCAAGGTATTTTTCCTGTTTGGAAATGAGAGAGCACATAAAGATGCCTAGGTTTGTTTTCGTTATTGCTGCTGTTTTCCTTATTTATCAACTAGTGCCTCTGAGCTCATTAATGTAATTTAATTCTTTAAGGTTTATTTATTTATTTTTAGAGAGCATGTGCATAAAGCAAGCAGGGAGAGGAACAGAGGGAGAGAGTGAATCCTTAAGGAACTGCCTGCCTCCACCCCGCACCCTGAGTGTGGAGCCTGGCACTGGACTCAATCCCAGGATCCTGAAATCAGGACCTGAGCCAAAATTAAGAGTTGGCAGCTTAACTAACTGAGCCACCCAGGCTCCCCTGTGAGCTTATTAATTTTGAAGATGATCATTTGCATGGGTCAAGTTATTAAAATTATTAAGGATTCATAAAAGATAGGGACAGGATTTTCCTGTTGCCAGAATAACATTTTTTTTCAATCAATGAACACTGCTTTTTTTTTTTTTTTTAATAGTTTAAAAGCTATGTTTTAAAAACCTAATAAATAGCTTTTAGGGCCTTAGTATTTTCAATATAAGTTAAAGACATTATCCACTTACGTGAGTTGCTTTCCAGAGACTAAAATAGACTAAAACTAGCTTTCTAATGTGATGTTTTTTGTTGGCCATATTATAGAAATTAGATTATGGGTTAATGTACCCAAAATAACTAAAATCTCTTGAATATTTAACTATTCCAGAAGAGATGTTTTTAATGTAGTTGCTGCCTTCTTAAAACTGTCTCCCAAAATAAAGTGGCAAGGTGTGTTTTTGGCAGTTAAAAAACTATTATTTTAAGGCTGTTAGCAGGCATTCATCAGTTCAATAGACATTGTATCCTTGTTTTAGTTTAGGTATTTTATATAGGTACTAAGTTTCACTTAACACCATCTGTTGCCTTTAGGAAGCTTATGTTCTCTTTTCCTTATATATGTATTTTTTCCCAAAATGTATTAATACCTTCTAGGATAAATTCATATCATTAAGATACCATCAGTAAAAAGGCCAAATTTATATTAAGGAATAACTAGACTAATTAATTCAAGTGTAAGATTATATTTCCTATACACATAAGTATATATATGCACACACACATAAGCATGTAATGGGTATCCCTTGATTATAAGTTTTAAGTATGGAATTATGAAGTTTTTAAAAGTCCTAATGAATAGAATTTTTATAAGTATAATCTTGCCTGGATTTTTCTTTTTTTTTTTTGAGGTTTTATTATTTGAGAGAGACAGTATCAGATATAGTGAGAGAAAGCACAAGCTGGGACGAGAGGGAGAAACAGCCCTCTGCTGAGCAGGAAGCCTGACATAGGGTTCGATCCCAGGACCCTGGGACCGTGACCTGAGCCAAAGGCAGACACTTAACTGACTGAGCCACCCAGGCGCCCCTGGATGTTGATTTTAATAATTTCAAAGATACTTCATTTTCTTTCCTATTTGATATGTAGTAATGCAGTCGATGGCAAAGTGTTGGAAGAAGCTAGGAAAGCAGACCTCCTAAATTGCTTTTGTGTTCTCTTAGAAGAGAATGGTCTTTAAGACTAATAAGGACATTGGTAAGGGGCATTGGAAGTCCATCTTGGTTAAAAAGATTTAAGGTCTAGAAACTTTGAATAAGGTCACATATCCTGCTTTCAAAGAATATCTGCACAAACTTGTAAATGAGACTTTGCTACTCTGAGCAAGATAGTAAGACAGGCAAATGGAAGGAGAGGGAAAGAGGACTGCTAGTTAGTATTTGCCATGATCCAGGAAAAAAAACGTAGAATAATTTAAAGGAGAATAATTTGTAGGCACATAATAGAAATGTTAGTGTGATTCCTAGAGGCTTAACATGGGCTTACAAATAGTCATGATTCCTAATGATGACGCTTGGAGAAAAGTTGAAAGAATTGAGGATATTTGGCCTATAGTAAATTAGAATATGGGGGCATGATAAGATACTGGAAGGGCTGCTGTAAAAGAATAGTGCCACATGGTGAAAATTTATGGAGATACAAACTTTTGATTTCCTCTACAAAAGAACTTTGTCAACTGTCTAAACTGTAGTCTAGTGGCTTTGGGTCAGACCGGTGTGATGTTAGATACAGACTTCATTACTTGCTGCTTTTGTAATTTTGTCAAGTTTCTTGGGTACTTGGTTTTCTCATATTTTAAAATAAGAGATAGTACTTATCTTTAGGATTCCCGCAAAGATCACATTAAATGTATGTTTCCAAGGCTTAATGCCTGGTTTGTTGTAGGCATTTTAGTAAATGTTAGGGTATGGGGTAAAGCATGGAAGTTTTTTCTGGAGAGACCTACATCCTCTATTTGGTATTTCTAAATAGAAATTTGAGCTAGGTAAGTCTTCATGCTGTACTTTTGGCAACTTGTAAACTGTTTTGCATTCTTGACCTTTGGGAAGGTATTAAAAGTTTCACCTCAGTCTTTAAAACAGAATGCCTCCTATGCATTAGGGTTTGTGCACAGGTGTGATCCCACCCTTAAGGTCTGCCACCTAGCTCTGAAATTTGGGCTAATCTGCCTAACCCATCTCAACCCCTTTTCTTTGTTACTGAAATAGGGATAATGACTCCTGTTCTTCATGGTTTATGTTAGGAATTAGCAGTAACATAAGGAAAGCTTTTTGTACAGTGCAGGTACTTAGGAATTGATTATTTTGGATTTTGTAGTTTTCTTTTGACAGAAACAATTCAGTGGGAATGTTTTAGGAAGGATTCAAGTCTTGATTTAGGTTAGAAGAAATTACCGTTACTTTTCTTAGCCCCCTGAGATTTCATGACTTTTTTCAGTGTGCAAATGATCCGGAAATTCTTTTTGGCTATATCTTATGAAATTTGAGAGGTCAGGAAGAATTCAAATATTACTGATAATCTGCTGTATAGTATGCACTAGTATTTATCAGTAAGAAGTCTGTCTTCTAAGAGTTAACAGATTAGTTGGGAAGAAGGTCATTTACATGATTATAACTCAAATAAGTGACAGGTGCTAAAGTTAAGTAACAGTGACAGGTGAGATTTAAAGCTTAATTTTAACTGTATAAAAAGAGGTGGCATTTGAAGTGGGCCTCAACGGTACTGCACTTCTTGATTAAGTTGCTTCAGTCCCAGCATGGCAAGCTCCTTCCCTAGAAGACCAGCACCATGTCTCCTGACCAGAGTTCTGCAGGGCTTCGGTTCTAGTGGAAGTACTGTCAGGTCTCACTTCACAAACAGATCAGAGCACACCTAGTTAAAACTCACCACATTCTGGCCAAGGATCAAATACTGCCCACAGCAGGCAAGGAGAGCCTCTGCAGATAATTGGCCTAAAGGACAGAGCAGCCAAAACACAACAGTAGAGAACACACCAGAGACATTCCTCTAAAGTGCCAGGCCCTGGACCTTATAGGACCTCTACTTCTAAAGCCATTACTATTTGGAACAGGAAACGTAACAGGTTTTCTAACACAAAAGAAGGCAGAGACTTTGACAAAATGCCAGATGGAGAAATTTATCCCAAATGAAAGAAGATGATAATGTCACGGCCAGAGATCTAAGTGAAACAGATAAGTAACACGTCTGCTAGAGAATTTAAAACAACAGTCAAGGATATTTGTTGGGCTTGAGAAAAAAATGGAAGATTTCAGGAAGGTCCTTACCACAGAGCTTAAAGAGTCAGAAATGAAAAATGTAATAACCGAGATTGGAAACAGGCTGGATACAATGAACACAAGGCTGGAAGAGGCAGAAGGATGGATAAATGATACAGAAGACACAAAATAATGGGAAATAAGCTGTTATGGAATGGGAAATTAATAAGCTGTTATGGAATGGGGAATAAGAGTTATGGAACATGAGAACAGGTTTAGGGAATTGAGTGACTCCATCAAACATAATAATACCTATAGAGTGCCAGAAGAAGAGAGAGGAAAAAGGGCAGAAAATTAATTTGAAGAAATAATAGTTGAAAACCTCCCTAATCTGGGGAAGAAAATAGGCATCCACATCCAGGGGGCATAGACAACTCCCATCAAAATCAACAAAAGCAGACCAACACCAAGATACATTGTAATTAAATTTTCAAAATATAGTGATTAAAAAAGTCTTAAAAACCAGTAAGACCAAAAAAAGCCCTAACTTAAAAGGGAAGTCTCAGTGCAGATTTCTCAACAAACTTGGCAAGGCAGAAGGTAGTGGCAATGGTATATTTAAAGTGCTGAATGGGAAAAATATTCAACCAATAATGTTCATTCTCTCCAGCAAGGCTATCATTCAGAATAGAAGGAGAGAGAAAGAGTTTCCCAAACAAAAACTTAAAAAAAGTAGTTTGTGACCATTAGACCAGTCCTGCAAGAAATATTAAAGGGGACTCTGAGTAGAAAATCTCCAGAAACAGTGACAAAACAAGTAGTAAAATGGCACTAAATATATATCTATCTATAAATATAGATATCTATATATCTATATATATCTATATGTATATTAATATATACATACTCTGAATGTAAATGGACTAAATGCTCTAATCAAAAGATACACAGTTTCAGAATGGATAGAGAAGTAAGACCCATCTTTATGCTGGCTACAAGAGACCCATTTTAGACCTAAAGACACCTGCAGATTTAAAGTGAGAGGATGGAGAAACATTTATCAAGCGAATGGATGTCAAAAAAAAAAAAAAAGCTGAAGTAGCAATGCTTATATCAGACTTAAAACTAGACTTTAAACCAAAATATACATGAGATGTAGAAGAGCACTGTATCATAATGAAAGGGGACAGTTGAACAAGATCTAACAATTGTAAATATGCATCCAACATGGGTGCACCTGCATATATAAAACAGTAACATACATAAAGGAACTCATTGGTGAAGTGGGCCTTAGTAGATGAGTTAAATATTGCAGGTATCTGAAATAGCATGAACAAAAAATACATAGTAGGATTAATATGTGTGGTGTACAAGAGATTGTCAGTGCCTACCAGTTAGGAAAAATAGGGAGGCATAAAGGGAGATTAGAAAGGTGGTTTGGGGCCACATGAGAGCTGTACTGATGTCTTTGTTCTCTCGATGAGCAGTAGTGAGAGTAGTATGAAATTAGCTATAGCTGTCAAGACTCAAGGTATATCTAATTTGTTTTTCACTTAGCATGAGAAACCATGGTACAGATAAAATGAGAGTTGCATTCCATATCTTATTACGTATAAAATTGATTTACAGTCTTGGAAAATGTACTTGGAATGGTGAGAGAGGTCAGACCAATGTTTTAATGTAGGTGGAAATTCTCAAGGACCTCAACTAAGAATAGCAGTAAGGGTAAAGAGGAGGCTATGGAAGTGAGAAATTTATGAGGGTAAAAGCAGTAAATAGGATTTGGTAAGGGAAAGGAGGAAGTTGAAGATAACCCATGGGCTAATGGGAGAATGTTTTTGCTTTTTTTTGTTTTTTTTAATGGTTGAATGTTGATGCCTTTATAAAAAGATGGCAACATCTGTTTTGTAAAACTGTGTGCAGATAATTTGGCATAGTTTGATTCTGACCTCTTTAAAGGTTCAGTATTTGGAAGAATCAAATTGTGTTACGAAGACTTGAGGGATGTTGTATATAGGTAGCTGCATTTCATTTAGAGCCCTTGGGGTGCTAACCCTACCAATTGAAGTATACTTAATTTATAGTTTAGTGTGTCTGGCAGAGATCTCTGTAGTAGATCATCAGTAAATGGTTATTAATTAGTTGATTTTAATTTGTGGCACAGTAATCCCAAGAATAAGAACTTGTCTTTTGAGAAACACTAATAACTTTGATTTCAAGAAGAGGGCTGAGTCTCTAGTCTTATGGGACAGTATTCAAAGCTGACAGCATATGTTAACCCTGCAAATCTATAAAAAAACCTATAAATGTGTGTACTTGCTTATGTATAAAAGTGCGTTTTTAGGGCTATAAGGCCTCTGAACATGGACGTAAACTTTTTTGTTTGCTGTGTTAAAATTATGCTAGAATCCCATCTTGTCTTACCATTCATGTTAGGGTAGTGGGCATAAGCTCTTTTCACCTAGTTTAGTTGAATACCCAACATACCCTGTTGAGGGTGATGACTCATTTGTTACATTGTGAAGAGAAAAAGTGGGACTACTATAGCTTGTTTTTTTTTGTTTTTTGTTTTTTGTTTTATTTGGGTTGACTTATGAGTCAACCTTTTGAGCTTTACTTTTGAGTATGGTAAGGAAATTTGTTAACCCAGAGGCATACACGCATCTACCTCTTCACCTAGCTACAAATTTTAGGAGCCTTTGGACATACAGAGGACCATTTATTTATACAATTTAAGATTTAAATTAGAGGGGCGCCTGGGTAGCTCAGTGGGTTAAGCCGCTGCCTTTGGCTCAGGTCATGATCCCAGGTCCTGGGTTCGAGCCCCACGTCGGGCTTTCTGCTCAGCAGGGAGCCTGCTTCCTCCTCTCTCTCTCTGCCTGCCTCTCTGCCTACTTGTGATTTCTCTCTGTCAAATAAATAAATAAAATCTTTAAAAAAAAAAAAGATTTAAATTAGAGTTCAATGTGTTCTTAACTTTCTGAACAGATGGATTAATTCTAAGTCACTTGCCAAACGGCCCAACTGCTCATTTTAAAATGAGCAGTGTTCGTTTGCGTAAAGAAATTAAGGTAAGTTTTATTCATTCCTTAATTGGCTTTGATCTGCTTGCTATATATGCTTAGTCAACTCTAACTTACAGATCGAATTGGCATTTTATAATGGCATTTGTCCTTCTGCTTAAATCAAGTTTTATCTACTGGCAGTTTTCTTACGAGATTGTAATTGAGTTATGGCATACAGGCAGTAGCCTTCATTACTATGAAACAGGTTACTTTCTAGTAGGACTTTTTGGTACAGTCACTGCAAATAATTTTAGATCTGTTTTATTATTTCATGAGATTGATAAGTCATACATGATAGTTTGTCATCAAGAAAGACACCTTTAAAATTTTTCAGTTTGTCACGTAAATTCTGAAACTTGAACTTGCAGTATCAGGATATAGATTAGTTCCTTGTTGTGATTTTTTTTTTTTTCATTTTTCCAGAGAAGAGGGAAGGACCCTACAGAACACATACCTGAAATAATTTTGAATAACTTTACAACGAGGCTGGGTCATTCAGTTGGACGTATGTTTGCATCTCTCTTTCCCCACAATCCGCAGTTTATTGGAAGGCAGGTTGCCACATTCCACAATCAGCGGGACTATATCTTCTTCAGATTTCATAGGTGAGGAAGGTACTTTAACTCCTTGGACTTTGACTTAAATCATGAAATACATTTCAGTGTAAACATGTTTTCTAACATTGTGACAAATATCATAGATGAGAAATAAATTTTCTTTTAAACTCTTTATCACATTGAAGAAATTACATTTGATTCATTCAGACTGTTTTCCCTTAATTCTTTCATTTATCTTTGAAGGTACATATTCAAGAGTGAAAAGAAAGTGGGAATTCAAGAACTTGGACCACGTTTTACCTTAAAATTAAGATCTCTTCAGAAAGGAACCTTTGATTCTAAATATGGAGAATATGAATGGGTCCATAAGGTAATGTGCCTTATTTCAAAAGCCACTTAGATCATTTTGAACGGAATGAGAAGGAAACCACGTACATTATGCTTTGAGTACTTACATCTCAAGTTATGCTTCTGACAGCCATAAGTTCAAAAGAGCGAATCTCTGATAGGGCATTTTGGTCTGGTGATGAACCCTGGTTCATTTGAATTATCCTAAAGATCAGTGGTCCTCGAAAGTGGACCAGAAGCATCACCTAGAATTAGGAAGGCAGATTGTTGGGCCACAGACCTACCAAATCAGCAGCTTAGGGAATGGGGCCCAGCACTCTTTTATAAGCCAGTGTTAGGATTCTTCTCTATGTTTGAAAACTATTGCTATAGACATTTTTTAGAAGTTTGGAGATCATTTAAATCAGAAATGAAAACTTCAATATTTTAAAACCCATCTCTTTCCTGGTAAGCAACAGTTCACTTAGGTTGATTTTTACTTCAAAATTTTATATATATTATACACACACATTAGAACAGCAATTTCTAATACTTTTATTAGACCTAGACAGTTCAGTCTCTGAAATGGACCCAGAAGGTTTTTTTGTGTTGTGTTTGTTTTGTTTTTAGGATTGTTAACCTATAAATTATTTACATTTTTTTTCCCCTTCTAATTTCAGCCCCGGGAAATGGATACAAGTAGAAGAAAATTCCATTTGTGAAATACTGAAGGAATAGTATTGAATTGTGCTAAACAGACCTATCTTGAATTTATGACAGAAGACCCTTTTCAGAATGTCATTTACTGGTTTCATAAACCTTTTCACGTGTGGACAAAATACCAAGTGCCATGAATTACCATTCACTGGAGCAAATACAAATAAAAGTCATTTTGGTGAATTTAGAAGTTGCAGCTTAAGTTTCCTAAAAATTCTTATTTGTAGGTAATTTTAAGTTGGAATCAAGATTCAAACTAACTTTCCCATGTGTACTTTCATGGAACATGTGGTCTAGAGAGAAAACAGAATAGTTCTTGGTAGACACTAACCCAGTGGTTTTCTATCAGACTAATCTTGGACCTGGCACATAACTTTGTTTCTTGCATGACTACATACTAGGAGGCCAGGTTTGTGGGATGTTTTAATATTTCCTTAAGCCTTTCAGAATGGTAAAAATTTTAAAGCAAAATGGTTTACCAAGGACTTAACAGTTGCAAATTACTGAAGCTAAAGTTTGGTTCTTTTCTTGGTCCTTTGTACCTCATTACATTGTACTATAGTATTCCACTCAAGAAATGTTTGAAACTCTGATGTTTTTCTTAATATCTTCTAATGGCATTCCTATGTCCAGTTTTTACTGTCCTAATTAGGGGAGTAATCTATTAAGAAGTAATTAACTTTTAGGTGTAATGGTAGTACACCCTAGAGTTTAGGAATTATTAAAACAAAGTTTATCCTGCAAATAACTCATGAGTAGGAACTAGTATCAACAGCTTCCTCCTGACCTTGAAAGAATAAAAAAAAGTCTTCAACTTCCCTACAGTCTTTCAAATAAATGTATGGCATAAAATTATGTGAGATGAGTTGGTAGGAAAATGCACTAAAACTTAACCCCTTCTTAATAACAATGGGAAATTGTCATTTATCTTAGGTATTCAAAATAAATTAATACATAGCCTATTTAATACCAGCAATTAACCAAAAAACTTTTATCTAAGTATTTTATTGTATGCTGCTGCCAGTGTATATAAAACAATTACCCTTATGAAATAGAAATTTATGAGAATTCAGAGAGGTAGATGTTAAGGACTGACAAAAGTAAAAGTTTATATAGTATGGCACGTGTTACAGGGATAAGCTTTTGTACAGGCTTCAAATTTAGTTCTCCTTTGAATAGTCACTGGTTCATGAAAAGTGGTCTAGAAAACCTGAAATGGAAAAGAAAAGAGTGAATTAGGGTAAAGTACCAAAGCACATAGTTTCTTCTGAAAAGTAATACATTTTCTATTACTTTAAGGACATTTGTTTACATGTCAGCTTATAAAGTGCTTTCAATTAAACTAAGCCTATCTTATTTTTTAAAAAGATTTATTAGAGAGTGAGCACTGGCGTGTGTGTGGCCATGGGAGAGAATATCCAAGCGACTCTGACTTCGGGCTTGATCTCAGGACCCGTGTGATCAGAATGACTGAGCCACCCAGGTGCCCCAAACTAAGCCTGGTTTTTTTTGTTTGTTTTGTTAAAGGCAGATCCATCTCAAGGTTTCCAGGGGGAAAATGATAAAACAGGAGATCTCTGTGGTATATAAAATGTAACTTCCTCTTAATTTTCATAACCACTCTGCAGTACAAATCACTTCTGGTTTACAAATAACGGACTTTTAAAGATTAACTTGCCAAGATCACTCCCAAAGATACTCCATGTCCTAATTTTTAGAAAGTTAATATAAAACTCTCAAATTCAGAAAAATCTGAACATCCCTAGAAAATGAGCAGTTGGCACTGATGAGAGGAGTCTGGCTATATCTATTAAGGAAAGATGCAGTCTCACTTCTGTTTACCTAGATAAACCTATACATAAAAGAGAAACACATACACGGATATTGACTGTAGTGGTGTTTTTTTTGTTTTTTTTTTGTTTTTTAAAGATTTTATTTATTTATTTGACAGAGAGAAATCACAAGTAGGCAGAGAGGCAGGCAGAGAGAGAGGAGGAAGCAGGCTCCCTGCTGAGCAGAAAGCCCGATGCGGGGCTCGAACCCAGGACCTGGGATCATGACCTGAGCCGAAGGCAGCGGCTTAACCCACTGAGCCACCCAGGTGCCCCTGTAGTGGTGTTTTAATAGCAAAGAACTAGAAATAGCCTAAATGTAACTCAATAAGGGAATAGATAAATAAACCAGGGTTGATACATATTGTTGAATACTCTACAGCAGGTAAAATAATTTACATGGATCAACACAAATCTCAATATAGTAGTTATTCCTTAAAAAAGAGTAACATCTATATGGAAGGGGAGAAAGTTTATCTTTTATAAAATTTCTTTTTGATACATGGTTCTACTTACTTGAAAATTTCTGATATTTTACAACAAAAATGTTTAAGAAGCTTAAACAGAATCAGTGGTGAAAAAATGTTTAGCTTCAATTAACATCTGAATTAGTGCAAATTTTAAAAACTAGATAGGCAGAAAATAAGGAACAGCCTGAGAACTGTTTAGCAAGAGCTCAACAAAAGAGCATTCTCAAGGTTCAGGTGGAAAGCCTGTTCCTAGTTATGAAGTGTTACTAAATTTTAAATGTCATTCTTTATTGAATAATTTTACTTTTTTTTTTCTTTTTTTAAAGATTTATTTACTTGAGAGAGAGCGAGCAAGAGAGAGCATAAGCCAGGAGAGAAGAGCAGAGGGAAAAGGATAGGCCAACTACACCCAAGGGGGGCTCCTTCCCACAAAGCTGAGTTCATGACCTGGGCCGAGATCAAGAGTCAGAAGCTTCCAATTGAGCCACCCAGGCATCCCTAAATACTTTTACTTTTAGAAATTTATCTGAAAGAGGTAAACTACACATAGGAGGACCAAGATATTTGCCTCAATGTAGCTTCAAGCTTGGAAACCTCAACATTTAATGATGTTTAAGTTATAATACAACTGAAAATCTCATTTACAAAGAATTTTTTTTAAGTTTAAGATTTATTTATTTGAAGAGAGAAATCACAAGTAGGCAGAGAGAGAGGAGGAATCAGGCTCCCCGTCAAGCAGAGAGCCAGATGCGGGACTCGATCCCAGGACCCTGAGATCATGACCTGAGCCGAAGGCATAAGCTTAACCCACTGAGCCACCCAGGCACTCCTACAAAGAATTTTTAATGCAAATAATAAGAAAATTCAAGTGGTTTTTAAAGGCAGAATAAAAACTGTACATACTATGATCCTCAGTGTTTGTAAACCAGCCCATAAATATTTCTTCCTCTTAAAAGAAAATCTAATCTATAATATATTCTATTATCTATTATAATATTAACAGTGATTGCGTGATTATGGTAATTTCTATATTTCTTGTACTCTATTGCTAAATTAGCTACACTATCTTAATTTAAATTATAAAAGCTATATATTTTTAAAAGATGTGAAAATAAAGACTGAATGTAGATTCTTTGCATCCAGGCCATTTCACTAAGGGCCACCCAGGACCAGCACCATCGATATAACCTGGGAGTCTGTAAGAAATACTTCACCCCTAGAATTCAGACCTATTGAGAATCTGCATCTGAACAAGGGAATTTCAGATATTGAGGTTTAAGCAGAAATACTTTTACATCCAAATGTCCTTTTCCTGGACCAAGGTGTTTCAAATAGTATCTACAAACTTATTTTATTATACTGCCAGGATTAGTAGCAATTATTTTACTTTGAAACTTGGGTTCCTATCCTAGCTATATTTAAAACTTTGAGCAAGTCATTTAAACACCCATCTGTAGACTTTTGTAAAATGAAACTATTAAGACCCAGATAAGAAGCCAGGCTTAACAGTATTTTATATCAAATGAAAACAAACCACTTTGTAAAGTAAATACAAAGGGAAAAGAGGTTAAAAATATTTAATAAGCCATAAAAATATGAAATTTCCAAAATCTGCCATGAAGATTTAATATTGTTAGAGGCAACGAACTATTAGTTATTCAAAATGAATGTGTTAAGCTGTTAATAAGAATTACTTCCTCATAGAAAACCTGTTACTCAAAGGTGGTTTCTGGTGTTTCAAAATCTTAACCAATTTAACCATTTTATTCACTGGAAACATGCTGCCTTCCTGGATACCACCAAATCTACAAAGCCTAATGAGGGAGGACGCAACTCTGTAACATGGTATTTTAAGCAGCAGCTTCCTGAACTTTGAGGAGATACAATGTTTGTAAAGGGTGTGTGCCACACAGTCTTTTTTTTTTTTTTTTTTTTAAAGCACTACTACGTGAGACAGGAATCCATCAGAATCCTAGAGAACATAGGCAGTAACCTCTTCGATATCAGCCACAGCAACTTCTTTCAAGATATGTCTCCAAAGGCAAAGGAAACAAAAGCCAAAATAAACTTTTGGGACTTCATCAAAATCAAAAGCTTCTGCACAGCAAAGGAAACAGTCAACAAAACAAAGAGGCAACCATGGAATGGGAGAAGATATTTGCAAATGACAGTACAGACAAAAGATTGATATCCAGGATCTATAAAGAACTCCTCGGGGCGCCTGGGTGGCTCAATGGTTAAAGCCTCTGCCTTCGGCTCAGGTCATGATCTCAGGGTCCTGGGATCGAGCCCCACATCGGGCTCTCTGCTCAGCAGGAAGCCTGCCTCCTTCTCCTGTCTCTCTCTGCCTGCCTCTCTGCCTACTTGTGATCTGTCAAATAAATTAATTAATTAATTAAAAAAAAAAGAACTCCTCAAACTCAACACACACAAAACAGACAATCATATCAAAAAATGGGCAGAAGATATGAACAGACACTTCTCCAACGAAGACATACAAATGGCTATCAGACACATGAAAAAATGTTCATCATCACTAGCCATCAGGGAGATTCAAATTAAAACCACATTGAGATATCACCTTACACCAGTTAGAATGGCCAAAATTAGCAAGACAGGAAACAACATGTGTTGTAGGGGATGTGGAGAAAGGGGAACCCTCTTACATTGTTGGTGGGAATGCAAGCTGGTGCAGCCACTTTGGAGAACAGTGTGGAGATTCCTCAAGAAATTAAAAATAGAACTTCCGTATGACCCTGCAATTGCACTACTGGGTATTTACCCCAAAGATACAGATGTAGTGAAAAGAAGGGCCATCTGTACCCCAATATTTATAGCAGCAATGGCCACGGTTGCCAAACTGTGGAAAGAACCAAGATGCCCTTCAACGGACGAATGGATAAGGAAGATGTGGTCCATATACACTATGGAGTATTATGCCTCCATCAGAAAGGATGAATACCCAACTTTTGTAACAACATGGACGGGACTGGAAGAGATTATGCTGAGTGAAATAAGTCAAGCAGAGAGAGTCAATTATCATATGGTTTCACTTATTTGTGGAGCATAACAAATAGCATGGAGGACATGGGGAGTTAGGAGAAGGCAGCTGGGGGAAATTGGAAGGGGAGGTGAACAATGAGAGACTATGGACTCTGAAAAACAATCTGAAGGGCTTGAAGAGGTGGGGGGGTGGGAGGTTGGGGGAACCAGGTGGTGGGTATTAGAGAGGGCACGGACTGCATGGAGCACTGGGTGTGGTACAAAAACAATGAATACTGTTATGCTGAAAATAAATTTTAAAAAAATGAAAAAAAAAAAGAAAAAAATATATATAAAAAAAAGCACTACTAATTTAAGGTTGCTTCTCATAGGTCAGTACTAGTGAGTAAACCTCTGACTAAAGTACCATGTATTTATTAAAGGCAGCACCCTTGCATTACATTTTAAATTCTCCACAGCATGTTTTTTGGTCACATCTCTCTTGGTTAACATACATTTTTGCACACACTGACATTTGATCTGGAAAGTAAAGATTGATACATAGACACATGCCTTAAACCGGCAAATTCTTTAGTTTCTTAATCTTATGAAATCATATCCACTGCCTGCCACCATGAACTCATACACTTCATTTCCCTCCTTCTATCTTTACTTAACAAGAATAAAGAGTAAAACCTGTTATTCCCCACTACAAATGTTGACACCATGTCAGTTTATTCAACCATCTCTTGATTTTCTCTTGCATTCCCAACTCCTAATTCTTTGCTATGCTGCACTATAGCTGGGTTCTATTAGAGGAATGACATCAGAATTAATCCAAATCAGTTGGTAGTATTTAAAAATCCCCATAAACACTGCAGATTTTTTAAAAAACTGTCTAAATATTTAGGGAAACTTACCATCCAAAGAGTCATTTTACTACAAAAAGGAACAGACTTTCTGGGGTCTGAATGGATTCGTACTTGAAGATACACCAGTTAGCAGGGGGTCGTGTTGGGCATTCTGCAGACAGAATTGTTTCAGATCTGCAGCTGCCTGGGAAACCTGTAAAAGACAAAAGGAGAGAGGGTAGTGGGAAGAGGTGAGAAGGTTTTAATGGAGGTTTTTTCAAATCTCTGAAATACCTGCAATAAACACTTTTCTTTTTTATTTTAAAAAAGATTTTGATCCACCCAGGCACCCCTGTAAACATTTTCCTAGGTCAAAAGAAGATATATACTAATGGAAGGTCAACGGTCATATATATACTGAGCTCATACTCAAAACACTACAAGTACAGACATCAGTTTATAGTAGGTTTTCTTTTGCTTGCTTATTAAAAGCATCAAATGATCTAAGTATATCTGCAAAATAAAACCTATCTTTCTAGTTTATTAATAAACTTCAGAGGTATTCTGCCCTCAGGCTACTCAACATGTTGCTTTTTATTAAAAACGGTACATTCAATAAAAAATGTGTTAAAATTCTAGCCAATGGTTACTTTGTCTTGAAAGCAGTATTATTGGAAAAATGCTACCATGAACATTATGTTCTACATCTGAACCATTCCGTTCGTTGTTTTGGCATTATGTACCATCTGCTGTTTAAGGTTACAAAACTGTGACAGCTTTCTGCTTAGTGTCATGCGACTGAAAGGCTGATAGCAAACTTCAAATTATTTTAATAACTTCACTGAGCAGCGCCTGCCTTTAAAAAGCAGTGTATTTGCTTAAATGTGATTTTAACTCTTTTCATACACATATGCAATGCCACTCAAATGGGACTTAAGTATCACTTAAACGTCTACTATTTGTATATATCCTGATAAGGTGATGTAGGATACCAAAACAAAGAACTGAATGGTTCAGACGTAGAACAAGAATAACTAAAAGATGCCCCAAATGAATATAATATCCTCAGTCTTGAGGTTTCAGGAAGATGGGAAAAATAATCATTTTAGTTTCAACTGTTCCCAAGGAGGGTGAGAGCAGGTGTCCAGTCCAGCTGAGCATTTGCCTTTGAAAGGGAGGTAAGAGCATCACAAATACTCTCTATAAGAAGAAATCCTGCAGGGGCACCTGGGTGGCTCAGTGGGTTAAGCCTCTGACTTCGGCTCAGGTCGTGGTCTCGGGGTCCTGGGATCGAGCCCCGCATCGGGCTCTCTGCTCAGCGGGGAGCCTGCTTCCCTTCCTCTCTCTCTGCCTACTTGTGATCTCTGTCAAATAAATAAAATCTTTAAAAAAAAAAAAAAAAAAAGAAGAAATCCTGCAGATTACTGCTGTAGCCCAGATATCTACCTAGTAAAAAGATACACAATCCTGAGATGAATCTCAAATCTGAAACCTAGCTGTATGTTTGGCTTATACAATAGTCCAGAGTAATAATGAGTTCCATAGGTTTATTTAGCAACTGTGTAAAGTAGTATGTAAATACCTGGTACCAAGTGCTACAAAAAATGGCCACCCTGTTTACCCACCAAAAGAAGGTAGAGCTAAAGTGGGGGGTATGCATGGTATCTTCTGCACAATCTTAAAACTTGGTTTCATTCACATTAACTAGCAGTAAGGATAAAGTATCTATTAACTTTCTGCCTAAAGGGAAGGCAGGCTCCAACTTACCTAATTTCCTTTCACAAACTTCTCAAGTGCTAGTATGAACCAAATATACTCTAGGCACTGAGAATACCAAGAACAGCCAGGTCCTTGTTATGGAGGTGACAGTTCAGGGGAAAATACAGACAAGGAACTCTTTGGTAAAGAGTGGTTAGATCGTGCCTTAAGGGAAGGTGTCTCTGGGGAGGTGACATTTAAACTGAGATCTCACTGACAAGACAAACAGCCAGGTAAATACCAGTGAGAAACCAATCAGAATTCCAAGCAGTGAGGAGAACTAAGACAAAGGCTCTAAAAGTCAAACAAGCTGCCAGCCCCTAAAGCATTATAATATTCACCAACCAGGATGTTGAAACCCTATAATCCTGGCAGAATTATTAGTGCCCTCTTTCACTCTCAGAAGTGTCCTGGGTTGGCTATACCATTAATGTATGGTCACACTACATATGGTAGGATTTGTCAAGCATTTGTGAAAATTTCTATCAAGTGTACTCAAACAAAGGTTTAACAATAAACTGTGCTAGTTAAAGTAAAAAATCACCCCAAAAAAGCATCTAGCACAGAGTCATGGATAAAATAGGTACAGAAAATAAAATCAAACTAGCTACACTTTACAAGAGATTTAAAGAAAAGCTCACTGAAAGTTCCACAGCAGGATTCCCTCCCTTCTTTGCTACAGCCCCTAGCAGATGAAATAGAACTCTAAAACCAAATCACCTATGGTGGCTTTAAGGCTCCTGAGTGGAAGCCTCCTGAAGAACTGAAGTATAGGGAGCAGGCATCACTCTGTGGAGAGTTACTGGAGTAGCTGGGTTTTTCATAGCGAAACCCTCATAGTACTCTGAGGGCTTCCATTTCACTTTGAGACAAGGACTAAGTACCTCTACTGAACACTTAACTGCCTTCAACCAGTCCCCCTTTTTATGTCCCCACCCCGCAATTTTTCTTTCCCGAGCCACTCCAACTATGATAAAGGCACACCTGAATGATAATGTAAAGGTTAAACATCTGATTTCGATTTCAGAGTTAAATCCAGCCAAGACTGACCATAAACCACAGGGATGAGTTAAGTAATCTGGATATGAGAGAAATGGATTCCAAACAGCAATGGAGTCTACAGCAATTAAGCCCAGGATGGGAGGGGAATCCCACACCAAAACTGATGGGAATTTCCCTTCCGTCCTGAGGTGACCACAACTGAGTAAGCTAGGTCCCTGACATTTCTATTTAAGGAAATAGGTAAATGGGAGGCAGCTTACTCCACAGAACATTTCAGGGAGAAGTAAACACTAGCCTCTAGTACATAATCAAGTCATCTTGGAAACTGGCTGTTTCTTTCAACGGAGTGCATGATTTATATTCTTCTGTTTCTTAATTACAAGAAGTGTTTCACTTGTAAGCTGACCTCCTCCAGAAAGAAGCCAATCTACTTGGGTTTTAAAAATCAGGAGAAACTTGGAATAGCATTTCAATGTCAGGTTATCCTACCAACACACACAAAAGGGTTTTTTCCCTAAAGTAAATCCCTAAGGTCAGTGTTAACCAGACGGCAAAACAAGTAAGACTTGTCCACCCTCATCAGTAAGATATGCAAACTAGCAGATACTCCCAAGGTCAGATCACAGCAAACTGTGCCAAATAGGTATGAAATGCACGCTTTGTACGAGGCTGTACAGGGCACTAGTGGTAACCTTAGGCACTGGGGACGTTTTGAGAACAAAACGTGCTTCTTTAACCTGAAGTTTGCGTTTGCAAAAATTCGTTTTCAAGTATGTGTTCGATGGGTAAGAAGAGCGGGAGGTAAGAATCTAGTATTAAAAGTAGAGGGTTTGGGAGCGTTCTAACTTGAAAACAGATTCTGTTCTAAATTGGAAGTCAGATAAAACTGTCCAGTGAAAAGAAAGGGTGGAGTCTGGTAAGCTAAAGACTGGAAGGGTGCGGACGGCGCTCCGAGGAGCAGCTGTTGCCCAAGCCAGCCACCGAGTCACTGCAGAGGGAGGGAGAGAGAAGGGCGACCGGAATGCGGAAAGCCGCCTTGGGAAGCCCTAGCCGCGGAAGGGCACACTAACCAACCCCCGAAGCCACGGCGCCGACCCGCGCCGCCACTTCTCTAAAGTTGGCCGCTCCCGGATCCTCGCCGCGGAACGCGCGCCCTCCCCAAGCAAAGCGGGAGCAAGACTCCAGCGCCGCGGATCCCAACCACCTCGGCCGCCCGATCCCACCCTCCGCCTCCGCCCTCCCCTCCCCCTCGGCCGCCCGCCCCCGCTCACCTTCACGCGGTTGAGCCCGGCTTCCAGCCGGAGCTGTTGAACCACTTTCTTCATAGCGGCAACACTGGAGGAACCAGACATGGCGCTCTCAGGAGCGGGGCCGATTTTCGTGCGTGCGTGGATCTGTCGGTTCGTGGGTCCGCGGGGCCAGACGGTGGGGCAGCGCGGCGGGGGGCGGGGCTCGGAACTTTGTCTCTTAAGTTTCCGGTTCTTTGCCCAGCGGCTCCACCCGCGGCGCGCATGCGCGCTCCTCCTCCGCGCTCGGTTCCAGCGCCTCACCCCCGGGTGGAGCCGAGCCTGAGCGAGGGTGGAAGGGAGTGAGAAGGGGCGGAGCGGACTGTGGGCAGAGTAGCTAAGGGACCCGAGCGCTAGCGGACGCCGGTCTTCTCCTTCCTCTTCGAGAGGCCGACTTAGGAGAGGTAAAAAGAAAAGTTTGTTATTAGCCGCCAAGACCCGAGGGGGGACCCTGAAGAGGACTGGTGAGGGAAGTCAGGTGCTTGAGGGAGTTTATAAAAGTGTGGTGGCGGGGTGACAAGGAGGTTCTAGCTTTCCTGACGGCGTTGGTGGCAGAGGTTGAGGGAAGAGAAGGTCCCAGTCAGGGTGTGTGGGAGCCAAAGTATCGGGTGCGAGTCACTGACACCCTGTCTCCTTGGAGACGTGTCTCTAAGTGACTCGAGTTTGTTCAACGGGCGGCGCGTCTTACAGCCTCCTCTCTGCGGTCAGACCACTGAGGCGGAGAGAGGGCACGGAGGTTTCTGTAACTGACCTGTGGGAGCCGGGAGCAGGGGTGCTGGTTTGCTAGGGAAAAACGCTTTTTGAGATTTAGCTTCTTTCGCCTCTTACCTCTTGGTTTTCTCGAAGAGGTGAACAAGCCAAGGTACTTGATGAAGATTACAACCATCTCCTCTTGTTATCCGTTTCATTTGGGGGATTAACGCTTATTATACCTTGACAAAACATTTTTGTGTTTCGGGAAGGTTTGTTCTACGTTTCAGTTGTATCTCATTACCTGTTGCCTGAAATTGACCTTCAGAGGAGTTTCTGGAGAGAGAAACAGTGGGATCTAATCAAGCAAAATAGGCTCAGCCAAAGTGTGTTTTACCCATGGAAACAGATTTATTATGGCACAGCACTTAGGACAAGTGTTTCCTATTCAGCGACTCAAGTACAAATACCCTGATGTTTTCAATAAATGTGAATAATTTCATCACTAAGACATTACCGATTTTTTGTATGGTGAGAAAATCCACATATAATTTACCCCAATTGAAAAATAAAACCTAACTTCTTTACTAAACAGTTTAAACCGATTTACAAAAATGTACAATGTGCTTTAGTATATGAATTCATACGATAGATGTAATGACTAGGTTTATAAACCAAGGTGTAAATTCTGGCACTACCACTTACCTTGGTAATCCCAGGCGAGCCACTTTAATTTCGCTGAGCCTCTGTTTCCTCATTTTTTTTTTCCTGAAGATTTTATGTATTTATTTGACAGAAAAAGCACAAGCAGGGGGGGGTGTGGTAGGGAGAGGGAGAATCAGGATCCCCAATGAGCAAGGAGCTGGATGTGGGGCGCTATCCCCAGATCCCTAGGGATCTGCCATCTGAGCTAAACGCAGATGCTTAAATGACTAAGCCATCCAGGTACCCGTGCCTCATTTCATAATGAAATAATAAAGCTTTCCAGAATTTTTTTAAATTGACAATTCTATTCATTATGCTGTGCTCACAAGTATAGCTACCATCTCTCACCATACAGTACCATTGACTGTATTCCATGCTGTACCTTTCAGCTCAGAGAATTATTCATTCCCTAACTGGAAACTTGCCTCCCACTCCTCTTCACCCATTGTGCCTGTCCTCCCAACCTGCCTCCCTCTGGCCACCATAAGTTTGTTCTCTAAAATTATGGGTCTATTTCTGGTTTTGTTTATTCCTTTGTTTTTTTAGATTTCACATATAAGTGAAATCATATTGTATTTGCCATTCTTGGATTTATTTCACCTAGCATAATATTCTCTAAGTCCATCCATGTTGAAAAGGGCAAGATCTCATTTTTCATGGCTGAGTAATATTCCATTACTCTACATATTCTTTATATGTAATATTCTATATATTCTACATATTCTTTTATAGTCGTCTCTTGGTGGACACTTGGTTCCTTCCATACCTTGGCTATTGTAAATAATGCTGCAGTAAACAGCTCAGTTGGTTAAAAGTCTACCTTTGGCGCAAGTCATGATCTCAGGGCCCTGGGATGGAGCCCCACATCAGGCTTCCTGCTCAGGGAGAGCCTGCTTCTCCTCCTCCCTCTGCCCCTCGCCCTTCACATGGGTGTGCTTGCTCGCTCGCTCTCTCTCTCTCAAATAAGTAAATAAAATCTTTAAAAAAAAAACACAAGGGTCCATATCTTTTCAAATTAGTTTTTTGTGTTTGTTTTCTTTGGGTAATATGAAGTAGCAGAATTACTAGATGGTAGGTATTTCTATTTTTTTATATTCTATTTCTAATTTTTGAAGAAACTTCATGCTGTTTTTGACAATGGCTGCACCAGTTTTTATTCCCACCAGTAGTGCATGAGAATTCCTTTTCTCTGTATCCTTGCCAACACTTGTTATTTCATGTCTTTCTGAAACTAGCCATTCTGAGAGTTATGAAGTGATATCTCCTTGCTGTTTTGATTTCCCTAATGATTAGTGATGTTGAGCATCTTTTCATATGTCTGTTGGCCATTTGTGCATCTTTGGAAAAATTCCTGTTCAGGTTCTCTGCCCATTTTTTTTTTAAA
Source organism: Lutra lutra (assembly GCF_902655055.1). Lineage (NCBI taxonomy): Eukaryota > Metazoa > Chordata > Mammalia > Carnivora > Mustelidae > Lutra > Lutra lutra. The sequence continues at coordinate 126,227,981 of NC_062281.1, read as the reverse complement.
GATTTTATTTATTTGAGAAAGAATGTGAGCAGAGGGAGAGAGAATTTTTTTTAAGGTTTTATTTATTCATGTCAGAGAAAGGGAGAAGCAGGCTCCCCTTTGAGCCAGCCAGGAGCCCCAGGAGCTGAAGGAGATGTCCAGCCATCTGAGCCATCCAGGCACCCAGGGTGAGAGAATCTTAAGCAGACCTAATGTCCAGTGGGGCTCAATCAGAGGACCCTGAAATCATGACCTGAGCTGAAATCAAGTGTCGGACACTTAACTGACTGAGCCACCCAGGCACCACTCTTGCTCATTTTTTATATCAGATTGTTTTTTATTACTGAAGTGTAATTAGCATAAAAATTATATTTGTTTCAGGTGTATAAACATGATTCAGCAGTTGCATATATTACTCAGTGCTAACCACAGTAAGTATACTCACCATCTATCAGCAATGTTCTCACAATATTATTATTTTTTTAATTTACTTATTTAACAGAGAGATCACAAGTAGGCAGAGAGGCAAGGAGAGAGAGAGGGGGAAACAGGCTCCCTGCTGAGCAGAGAGCCCGATGTGGGGCTCGATCCCAGGACCCTGGGATTATGACCTGAGCGGAAGGCAGAGGCTTTAACCCACTAAGCCACCCGGGTGCCCTCTCACAATATTATTGACTGTATTTTTCATGCTGTACTTTTTATTTCCATGATTTATTACTGGAAGTTTGTACTTTTTAATTCCCTTTATTTCACTCACCTCCCTGTGGTCCTCTGGCAATCATCAGTTTGTTCTTTGTATTTAAGCATCTGTTTTTTTGTTCATTCATTTGTTTTTTAGATTCCACCTCTAAGTGAAATCATTTGGTATTTGTCTTTCTGTGTCTGACTTATTTCACTTAGCTTAATACCCTCTAGCTCCGTCCATATTGTTGCAAAGGGCAAGATCTCATTCTTTATCACTGAGTAATATTCCATTGTATGTATATATACCACATCTTCAGTCATCTATCAGTGGACTCAGGTTGCTTCCATATTTTGGTTATTATAAAGCTGCAATAAACATAGTGGTGCATACATCTTTTTGAATCAGTGTTTTCGTTTTCTTTGCATAAATACCTAATAGTGGAATTACTGGATCATGTGGTGTTTCTATTTCTAATTTTTGAGGAACCTGCTTAGTGTTTTCCACAGTTGCTGCACCCACTTGCCTTACCACCAGCAGTGCATGGGGGATTCTTTTTCTTCACATCCTCACCAACACTTGTTTCTTGTCTCTTTGATTCCAATCATTCTGACACGTGTAAAGTGGTATCTTATTGTGGTTTCAATTTGCATTTCCTTGGTGATTAGTGATGTTGAGCGTTTTTTTCATGTGTCTTTGGAAAAACCTGTCTATTCAGCTCCTCTGCCCATTGTTTAGTTGGATTACTTGTGATTTTGGTGTAGATTGTGTAAATTCTTTATGTATTTCGCATATTAACCTCTTATCAGATATATCATTTGCAAAAATCTCACATTCAGTAGATAGCCTTTTTATTTTGTTGATGGTTTCCTTCACTGTGCAAAAGCTTTTTATTTTGATGTAGGCCTAATAGTTTCTTTTTTCTTTTTCTTTTTTTTTTAAGATTTTATTTATTTATTTGACAGAGATCACAAGTAGGCAGAGAGGCAAGCAGAGAGAGAGGAGGAAGCAGGTTCCCCGCTGAGCAAAGAGACCGATGCAGGGCTGGATCCCAGGACCCTGAGATCATGACCTGAGCCGAAGGCAGAGACTTTAACCCACTGTGCCACCCAGGCGCCCTTATTTTTTCTTTTATTTCCCTTACTTGAGGAGACATAGCTAGAAGAGCGTTGCTAAGGATGATGTCAGAGAGATTACTGCCTATGTTTTCTTCAGGTCTCATATTTTGATATTTTAAGTTTATTTTTGTGTATGGGTTGAGACAGTGGTCTGGTTTCTTTTTCTTTCTTTCTTTCGTTGGTAACTGTCCCATTTTCCCAGCACCGTTTGTTGAAGAGACTATCTTTTCTCCCATTTTATATGCTTGCCTCCTTTGTTGTAGATTAATTGACCATATAAGCCTGGTTTTATTTCTGGACTCTCTGTTCTGTTTCATTGATCTTTGTGTCTCTTTTTGTGCCAATACCATACTATTTTGATTACTACAGCTTTGCAGTATATCTGGAAATCTGGGGTTCTGATCCCTCCAGCTTTGTTCTTTTCTCTCAGGATTGCTTTGGCTATTTCAGATCTCTTATGGTTCCATACAAATTTCAGTATTATTTCTTCTAGTTTTGTGAAAAATGCTGTTGGTGTTTTGATAGGGAATGCACTGAATTTGTAGATTGTTTTGGGTAGGTAGTATGGACATTTTAATAATATTTTATCTTCCATGAGCATGCAATGTCTTTCTCTTTGTGTTGTTATCAATGTCTTTCATCAGTGTTTTAGTTACAGAGTATGGGTCTTTCATCTCCTGGTTAAGTTTATTTCTAGGTATTTTATTCTTTTTGGTGCAATTGTAAATGGAACTGTTCTCTTAATCTCTTCTTCTGTTACTTCATTATTAGTGTATATAAACACAATGGATTTTTGTTTATTAATATTGTATCCTGCACCTTTACTGAATTCATTTATCAGTTCTAGAAGTTTTTTAATGGAGCCTTTAAGGTTTTTTTTTAATGTATATTACCATGTCAGCAATATATAGTGACAGTTTAAGTTCTTCCTTACCAGTTTGGATGCATTTTATTTCTTTTTCTTGTCTGATTACTGCAGCCTGGACTTCCAGTGCTGTGTTGAATAAAAGCAAATGAAAGTGGGCATTCTTGTCTTGTAATTGAGCATAGAGGAAAAGCTCTAAGTTTTTCACCATTGAGTATGATGTTAGCTGTGGCTTTTTCATATGTGGCTTTATTATGTTGAGGTTATCTCTCTAAACATATAATATTGGGAGTTTTATCATGGATGGATGTTACACTTTCTCAAATGCTTTTTCTGCATCTATCAAAATGATCATATGGTTTTTATACTTTCTCAGTGTGACTTCTTATGTTGATTGCTTTGTGCATATTGGAGCACCCTTGTATCCCTAGAATAAATCCTGCTTAATCATGGTAAATAATTTTTTATTGTTGAAATTTGTTTGCTAACATCTTGTAAAAGATTTTTGCATCTATTTGTATCAGAGAGAGAGGACTGTGGTTTTTTCTTTTTTTGTGTTGTCTTTGATTTTGGTATCAGGTTAATGCTGGCCTGGTTGAATGCTTTTGGAAGTTTTCCTTCATCTTTTTTGGAAAAGTTTGAGAAGAGTGGGTATGTTTGGAAATGTTTGGAAAATTCACCTGTGAATCCACCTGGTGTCCTAACTTGTTAGGACCTTTTTGATTACCGATTGAATTTTGTTACTAGTAATCAGTCCAGAATTTTTCTTTTTTATCCAATCTTGGCATACTGTATGTTTCTATGAATTTATTTCTTCTAGGTTGTCCAATTTGATGGCATATAATTTCTCATAGTAGTCTTTTATAATCCTTTGTATTTCTCTGATGAAGAAATATATCTCATTTCTGATATTATTAAGTCCTCTTCCCTTTTTTCTTGATGAATCTGGCTAACAGTTCATTAATTTTGTTTATCTTTTCAAGGATCCACTCTTACTTTCATTGATTTTCTTTTTAGCCTCTATTTCACTTATTTCCACTCTGATTTGATTTCCTTTCTTCCTTACTTCCTTTAGATATAAGATTAGATTGTTTGAGATTTTTCTTATTTCTTGTGTAAGACCTGTATCTCTGTAAACTTTCTTCTTAGAACTGCATTTGTTGCATCCCAAAGATTTTGATCCATTGTGTTTCCATTTTCATTTGTTCCTGGTTTTTTGATTTCTTATTTGATTTCTTTATTGGTTACTGGTTGTTTAGTAACATGTTTTCAAATCTCCACATGATTGTATTTTTCCCAGTATTTTTATTTTTTATGTATTTTGTAATTTATAGTTTCATACTGTTGTGATCAGAAAAGATGCTTGATTTTATGTCAGTCTTCTTAAATTTATTGAAGCTTGTTTTGTGGCCTAACGTGATCAATCCTAGAGAATGTTCCATGGGCACTTGAAAAGAATGTATATTCTGCTGTTTTTGAATGGAGTGTTCTGTATATCTGTTAAGTTCATCTGGTATAATGTCATTCAAAGCCAGTTTCTTTCTTGATTTTCTGTTTGGATGGTCTATCCATTGATGTAAGTGTGATGTTAAAGTCCCCTACTATTAATTGTATTACTGTCAATTTCTCCCTTCATGTCTGTTCCTATTTCTCTTACGTATTTAGGTGTTCCTATATTAGGTACACAAATATTTACAATTCTTACATCCTTTCCTTGGATTGATCACTTTATCATTACATAATGTTCTTTGTTTCTTGTTATAGTCTTTGTTTAAAGTCTATTTTGTCTGATATAAGTATTGCTACCCCAGCTTTTTTTTCTTTTTTTAACTTCCATTTACATAAATATCTTTTTCTATTCCTATACTTTTAGTCTGTTTATGTCCTTAGGTCTGAAGTATGAAACTAACTTGATTTAAAAGATGTTATGGTGTGCATGAGTGGCTCAGTCAGTTAAGTGTCTAGTCGTTGCTTTCGGCTCAGGTTATGATTCCAGTGTTGTGAGATTGAGCTTGATGTGCGCATCAGGCTGTGTGCTGAGTGGTGGAGCCTACTTAAGATTCTCTATCTCCTTTTCTCCCCACCCTTCCCCATTTGTTCACACTCTTGCTCTCAAAAAAGAATTAAAATAATAAAAATAAAAGATGTTTTGTCCCAGGATATAATTTTTAAATTTTGATACCATTAGAACAATTAGTGATCTTTGGTATGATTTCATAAAGCTTTAATCAGTACCAAATCACAGAAATTTTAAATTTTGTCTGATTTACTTACTAAATTAATATAAATCAAGGTGGATCAATGCTTTGAAATCTTGGAAAGACTTCTGTTCTGGTATTGGTATCTTTTTATATCCTTAAGGCTTACCCAACTTTGATTATTCTTTTTTATAGTAATTCAGTTACCTTTTTTTTAAATTCTTATTATATATTTATATAATTTAAATTAAAAAAATATTTAAATTGTTAAAATGTCTATACTGCCTAGAGCAATCTATACTAAATTGTTAAAATGTCTATACCGCCTAGAGCAGTCTATACTTTTAATGCCATTCTGATAAAAATTCCACCAGTATTTTTCAAAGAGCTGGAACAAATAATCCTAAAATTTGTATGGAATCAGAAGAGACCCCGAATCGCTAAGGAAATGTTGAAAAACAAAAATAAAACTGGCGGCATCATGTTACCTGATTGCAAGCTTTACTACAAAGCTGTGATCACCAAGACAGCATGGTACTGGCATAAAAACAGACACATAGACCAGTGGAACAGAGTAGAGAGCCCAGATATGGGCCCTCAACTCTATGGTCAAATAATCTTCGACAAAACCGGAAAAAATATACAGTGGAAAAAAGTCTCTTCAATAAATGGTGCTGGGAAAACTGGACAGCTATATGTAGAAGAATGAAACTCAACCATTCTCTTACACTGTACACAGTGTAAGAGATAAACTCGAAATGGGTAAAAGACCTCAACGTGAGACAGGAATCCATCAGAATCCTAGAGGAGAACATAGGCAGTAACCTCTTCAATATCAGCTATAGCAACTTCTTTCAAGATATGTCTCCAAAGGCAAAGGAAACAAAAGCCAAAATAAACTTTTGGGACTTCATCAAGATCAAAAGCTTCTGCACAGCAAAGGAAACAGTCAACAAAACAAAGAGACAACCCACGGAGTGGGAGAAGATATTTGCAAATGACAGTACAGACAAAAGATTGATATCCAGGATCTATAAAGAACTCCTCAAACTCAACACACACAAAACAGATAATCATATTTAAAAATAGGCAGAAGATATGAACAGACACTTCTCCAATGAAGACATACAAATGGCTATCAGACACATGAAAAAATGTTCATCATCATTAGCCATCAGGGAGATTCAAATTAAAACCACATTGAGATACCACCTTACACCAGTTAGAATGGCCAAAATTAGCAAGACAGGAAACAACATGTGTTGGAGAGGATGTGGAGAAAGGGGAACCCTCTTCCACTGTTGGTGGGAATGCAAGTTGGTGCAGCCACTTTGGAGAACAGTGTAGAGATTCCTCAAGAAATTAAAAATAGAGCTTCCCTCTAACCCTACAATTGCACTACTGGGTATTTACCCCAAAGATACAGATGTAGTGAAAAGAAGGGCCATCTGTACACCAATGTTTACAGCAGCAATGGCCATGGTCGCCAAACTGTGGAAAGAACCAAGATGCCCTTCAACGGACGAATGGATAAGGAAGATGTGGTCCATATACACTATGGAGTATTATGCCTCCATCAGAAAGGACGGATACCCAACTTTTGTAGCAACATGGACAGGACCAGAAGAGATTATGCTGAGTGAAATAAGTCAAGCAGAGAGAGTCAATTATCATATGGTTTCACTTATTTGTTGAGCATAACAAATAACATGGAGGACAGGGGGAGTTAGGAGAAGGGAGTTGAGGGAAATTGGAAGGGGATGTGAACCATGAGAGACTATGACTCTGAAAAATAACCTGAGGGTTTTGAAGGGGCAGGGGGGGGGGGGTGGGGGGAACCAGGTGGTGGGTATTAGGGAGGGCACAGATTGCATGGAGCAAAGTATACCAACATGACGACTATTCTCACTTTAAATTCAAGACTTGAATCTAAACTTGTGTGGTGCAAAAACAATGAATACTGTTACGCTGAAAAGAAATAAAAAATTTTAAAAATATTTATTTGACAGACAGAGATCACAAGTAGCCAGAGAGGCAGGCAGAGAGAGAGAGGAGGAAGCAGGCTCCCCACTGAGCAGAGAGCCCGATGCGGGGCTCCATCCCAGGACCCTGGGATCAGGACCTGAGCCGAAGGCAGAGGCTTTAACCCACTATATCACCCAGGCACCCCTATAATTTAAATTTTACTGGGTAGCCTTGTAAACTGCTCTAAATCCTCTGAGAAAAATACAGGAAACAACACAGAAACATAGCTTAAAGTAATTCAAGACTGGCATTTTCATCTGGAATAATCACATTTACTATTGAGGCATCTAAGCCTAGGAAGAAATAGATGGGGTAAAATGGTTTCACATCATTCTGTAGTCATTTGTACAAATTTAGTCTTCTCACTTCCAGAAACATAGTTCTACTTCATATAAAATACTGTATATATTTAACTTTAATTTTTAAACTTAAAAATTAATTGCTTAGAATAGTATTCTAAATTCATATATTCTAAATAGTATTCTAATTTGTTTCTATTCTAAAATGAATTGTTTAGAATGGTAATATATGCTCTGATCATAAGTCTATCATAATTCAGCTCTCTATTTAGTTATATAGGATATATGTTCATTTTATTGCATTACCAGTCCTACTTACTAATAATATGTCTTTTTAAATTACTATAATAAGAGTGTATACATTCCTAAGTTTTCACTTTTGGTCTATTTTAAAGCCTTTTGTGTTTTTCTTTTCACTTTTCACATGAATCAGAGACCAGAAATGAGTGGAATGCTATCTTAAAGAAGTCAAAAATCTGTTAAAATCTTTATAAATACTACTTAAATGAAGAAAGATAAAAAAACCCACAGAATTCCAACTGATAATTACCCCATTCAGACACTGGTGAATATGTCCCTCAGTCCAAGCCGACCTTCCTCCTCAGAGGTAAGAAAATCTTTTAAATGAAAATATAAGAAAGACTTGCTTAACATTGCTTTTGATGAGTTCCGAGAAAGAAAAAATATGGATTATATGAAGTCTTAGATATTAAGTCCAGTATGTATCTCAGTGTCTGAGTATAGTTATTTTATTACAGTTCATTTATCTCTAGCTTATTGTGCTGGAACCCCCAGTGCATTGATCCTATCACTTTTTTTTTTTTTTAATTCTTCACCTTGTCATGCCCTCCATAGCTTAAATACCATAGACAATAGAGCAGTCTTGATTACTCTCTTGCTCATACTTTTGACCTTTGCATCTCTCTCATTTTATCATACTACTTGCCAAAACAAAAACCCTGGTTTATTGAACTCTTCACCTATGTTGTACTTATGCCTACAATGGAACATGGCTGGAAAAAAAGTATACCAACATGACGACTATTCTCACTTTAAATTCAAGACTTGAATCTAAACTAGAACATTTTACTGGTAGGCAATCAGACTTTCTTCCACTCAACTCAATTTTCTACTGTTCTAGACAACTATTTCATACCTTTTCATACCCTGAGTACCTTCTCCATTTTATTTTTATAAACCATCTGTAATCACTTTCATTCCACTACTACACCAAAATTGCTCTTGTTAAATTCACTTCTACATTACTAAATATGTTGTTTAATTCTTATCTCGTATATTCCAATCTATCTGTGCAAAACAGTTGACACTATTGATCACTCTTCTTTGACATAATTCCTTCACTTGACTTTTAGCATACACATATCTTGGTTTTCCTTCTACTTCCCTTGTTCATTTTCAGTCTTCTTTGCTAGGTTTTCTTCTTCTTCTTGATCTCTAATATTGGAGAATTTCAGGGACCAGCTCTTTGTTCTCTTCTGTATCTGTACTCATTCTTTCATGATCTCATTCAGTATGATAGCTTTAAATACCAGCTTGATGCTAAGGATCCTCAAATTAATATCCCCAATCTAGTCTTCTTTCCCAAACTGCAGATGTGTATTTTCAGCTGCCTACTTGACATCTCCACTCAGATGGTCAGTAGACATCTTAAAATTAGCATGTCTCAAACTGAATTATGCATCTTTTCCCCCTCCCCTAAACATGTTCTATTTGACTTTCTCCCTCTCAGGTGATGGCAAATCCATCCTTTGAGTATCTAAGGCCAAATGCCTTGGAGATGTAATTCTTTTTCAAACTTCACTTCCAAAGTACTACTTTAGCTTCAAATTATATAAAAAAAACTGACCACTTCTCATCATCTCTACTGCTAGTACATTGGAGTGACCCACTATCATCTCACACTTTAATTATTCAGATAGCTTCATAAGAGGTTCCATTTTCTCGTCCCTTACAACCTAATCTGTTATCCCTTTAATCATTATTACATATAGCAAAATTTGCAATTAGGACATTATATATGTCCTAATGTGAAGCAGTATGAAAGGCAGGGTACCATTTATAAAGTATTCTTGCTCCCAGGTGATTAATTTGCATCAGTTGAAGGCTATACAGTTAACTGTTTACAAGACATAGAGGACTTCATTTCAAAAATGCTTGTGAAATAAGGTTGGCTGGGAAGATGGCAGAATAGGAGGACCCGAAGCTTGCCTCATTCCATGGATACAACTAGATAATATTCATGTCAGTGTAAATAACCCAGAAAATGACATGAAAAAGACTGGCAGAACAAACTCTGCAACTAAAGGTAGGGAAGAAGCCACACCAAAGAAGTTATGAAGGCCAAAGACATAATCTGAGAGCAAAATGGACCATGGCCATCTTAAATGGGCAGAGAACCAATGGCATGCAGAGGGACGAAAATAGATTTCACACCATGGAGGCCACAAATAGGGAAGACAAAGCCCTGTAGTATTTGCCTTTGTAAATGAGAGGAGCTGAATTTCTTGAGTTCTAACAACCAGTGCAGCTTAAAGCCTGGAATTTTAAAAATCAGTAGGCTCTACTCTGAGAGAGGAGGGAGGGCAGTAGGAAGTGGACTCCCTGCCCATAAAGAGCTCACAAAACAGCGCATGCAGACACAAGGTAGAACCAGCAATTTGAAAAATGCTGGGAGGAGAGTGATCTGCTTATCTCAGAGCATAGCCCAGAGACCTAGGGATCACCAGAGACCCCTCTAGGAACAAAGGATCTGGCAGGAGCCATTTACCTCCCCCATCCCCAGAATAAACAGTGGCCACTTGTAGGAACAGTGTGGTGCCAAAACTTTTTACCTGATTGCACCAAGCCCTTACCCTCATGCTTTGGAATATCAGCCCTTCCCAGTCCCACTTGGTTCAGTCCTAGTGCTGCAGGTTCCTCCCCCAGAAGACTGGTGCAAACCCTGCCAATACCAAATCTGCTGATCCATGCATTTTGCAGGACTTCACTTCTGACAGTAGCAGGAGCAGGTCTTGTTTCATAAGCAGATGACCATACGCCTTGTTAAAATGCACCCCATTCCTGGTGGGGACAAAATGATACAGTAGGCAAGGAAAGCCTCTGCAGATGACTGACACAACAGCTAAGCACATGCAACACACATAGGACACACTCCCTGAAGCTCCAGGCACTGGGGAATGAGACACTACACTACAGGGCACTATAGGATCTCTTCTTCATAAGGCTATTACTGTTAAAAGCAAGAGAAAAGTAGCTGACTTTCCTAACACAGAGAAACAGACACACTAAATGAGACAGAGAAATCTCTCCCAAATGAAAGAACAGGACCAAACCATTAGAAGAGACCACAATGTAACCTATAAGTAATATGCCTGATAGAGAATTTAAAGTAATGATCATAAACATATTCCTGGACTGAGAAAAGAGTTGAGGACTTCAGTGAGTCCCTTAACAAAGAGATTAAAAAAAAAAAAAACTAATCAGAGATGAAGTAAATGAAATTAAAATACATTTAATGGAATAAATAGCAGGCTAGATGAAGCAGAGAAACAAATTAATGACTTGGAAGACAAGTAATGGAAAGTAACCAAGCTGAAAAAAGTAGAGGAAGGAAAAATATCCAGATTGCGAATAGTCTTAGGGAATTCAGTGACTCCCTCAAGCATAATAACATTTGCATTATAGGGATCTCAGAATGAAAGAAGAAATAAAAAATTACCTGGAAACAAATGAAAATGAAAACACAATGGTCGGAAGTCTTTGGCTGCAGCAAAAGTAGTCCTAAGAGGGAAATTCATAGTTTATAGCAATGCAGGCCTACATGAAGAAGCAAGAAAAGTCTCAAACAACCTAACCTTACACCTAAAGGAGCTAGAAAAAGAAAAACAAAACCCAGCAAAAGGAAGGGAGTAATAAAGTTTAGAATAGAAATAAAGGATAACGTTAGAAAAAAATAGACCAATGAAACCAGATCAACCAAATTGATAAACCTCTAGAAAGATTCATTTTAAAAAAAGGACCCAAATAAACGAATGCTGCAAAAGGAAAGATAACACCACAGAAATACAATTGTAATAGAATATTATGAAAACATATATGCCTACAAATTGGACAACTGAAAAGATATAGATAAATTCCTAGAAACATATGACCTACCAAAACTAAAGCAAGCAGAAATAGGAAATTTGATCAGACCAATTACAAGCAATGATATTGCATCAGTAATCCAAAAACTCTCAAAAAACAAAAGTCCAGGACTAGATGGCTTCACAAGCAAATTCCACCAAACATTTAAAGAGTTAATACCTATTCTTTTCAAACTACTCCAAAAAATACAAGAGGAAGGAAAACTTCTAATCCAATTTATGAAGCCAGTATCAACCTGATACCAAAGCAGATAAAGACACTGTTAAAGGGGCGCCTGGGTGGCTCAGTGGGTTGAGCCGCTGCCTTCGGCTCGGGTTGTGATCTCAGAGTCCTGGGATCGAGTCCCGCATTGGGCTCTCTGCTCGGCGGGGAGCCTGCTCCCTCCTCTCTCTCCGCCTGCCTCTCTCTCTGCTTGTGATCTCTCTCTGTCAAATAAATAAATAAAATCTTAAAAAAAAAAAAAAGACACTGTTAAAAAAAAGAGGAACTACAGGCCAATATCTCTCATGAATATAGATGCAAAATTCCTTAACAAAGTATTAGCAAACCAAATCCAATAATACATTAAAAAAATCATACACCACAATCAACTGGGATTTATTCCTGGGATGTAAGGATAATTTAATATTCACAAAACCATAAATGTGATATGTAATATCAATAAGATAAAGGCTAAAAAACCTATGATCATTTCAATAGATGCAGAAAAAGCTTTCAACAAAGTACAATATCCATTCATGATAAAAACTCTGCAAAGTAAACCTAGAGGAACCGTACCTCAACATTATAAAAGACTTGTATGAAACTCACAGCCAACATCATACTCAATGGTGACAGCTTTTCCCCCAGGGTCAGGAATACAATAAGGATGTCCATTCTTACCACTTTTATTCAACATAGTACTGGAAGTCCTAGCCATAGCAATTAGACAACATAAAGAAAAGACACCCAAATTGGCAGAAGTAAGGAAGAAGTAAAATTTTCACTAATTGCAGATGACATACTATATATAGAAAACCCTAAAGACTCTGCCAAAAAGCTACTAGAACTCATAAATGATTTCAGTAGTCACGGAATACAAAATGAATGTGTAGAAATTTGTTGCATTCCTATAAAATAATAATGAAGCAGCAGAAAGTGAAATTAAGAAAATAATCCCATTTACAGTTGCACCAAAAAACAATGAAATATCTAGGAATAAACTTAAGGAGGTGAAAGACCTATACTCTGAAAACCGTTAAACTCTGATGAAAGAAATTCAAGACAACACAAAGCCATTCCATGCTCATGGGTTAGAAGAGCAAATATTAAAATGTTTATACCACCCAAAGCAATCTACAGATTTAGTGCAATCCCTATCAAAATACTAATAGCATTTTTCACAGAACTAGAACAAACAATCCTAAAATTTGTATGAAACCACAAAAGACCTCGACTAGCAAAACAAAACTAGAGGAATCACAATTCCAGATTTCAAGTCATTTGTCAAGGCAGTAGCAATTAGAACAGTATGGTACTGACATAAAAATAGACACATAGATCAATGGAATAGAACAGAAACCCAGAAATAAACCCATAATTATATGGTCAATTAATCTTCAACAAAGAAGGAATGAATATACAATGGGAAAAACACAGCTTCTTCAACAAATGGTGTTAGGAAAACTGGACAGCCACATGCAAAAGAATGAAACTGGGCCACTTTCTTTCAGTATACACAGAAATAAACTCAAAATGGATTAAAGACCTAAATTCAAGACCTGAAACCATAAAAATCCTAGAAGAGAGTAATTTCTCTGACATCAGTCATAGCAACATTTTCCTAGATCTGTCTCCTGAGGCAAGGGAAATACAAAAATAAACTGAGCAATTGAGAGTACATCAAAATAAAAGGCTTCTGCACTGTAAAAGAAATAATCGACAAAACTAAAAGGCAACCTATGGAATGGGAGAAGATATTTGCAGATGATGTCCGGTAAAGGATTAGTGTCCAAAGTATATAACAAACTAATACAACTCAATACCCAAAAAACAATCTAATGAGAAATGGGCAGAAGACCTGAACAGACATTTCTCCAAAGACATCCAAATGGCCAACAGACACATGAAAAGATGCTCAACATCACTCATCATCAAGGAAATGCAAATCAAAACCACAATATCACCTCGTATCTGTCAGTATGGCTAAAGTAAAAAATAACAAACAAGCATTGGAGAGAATATGGAGAAGAAGGAGTCTTCTTGCACTGTTGGTGTGACTGCAAACTGGTACTATGGAAAGCAGTATGGGGATTCCTTAAAAAATTAAAAATAGAATTACCCTTCAATCCAACACACTGCTGAGTATTTATCCAAAGAATACACCAAAGAATCAAAGGAGTACATGCATCACCTCTGTTTATTACAGCATTATTTATAGTAGCCAATCTATGTAAGCAGCTCAGGTGTCCATTGGTAGGTGACTAGATAAAGAAGTTTTTATATATCTTTATATACAACAATATTATTCAACCATAAAAAAGAATGAAATCTTGCCATTTACAACAACATGGTTAGAGCTAGAGTATAATGCTCAGCAAAGTCAGTCAGAGAAAGACAAATAGTATATGATCCTACTCATGTGGAATTTAGGAAACAAATGAGAAAATAAGAAAAGGGGAGAGAGACAAACCAAGAAGCAGACTCTTAACTGTAGAAAACAAACTGATGGTTATCAGAGTGGAGGGGTCTTGGGGGAATGAGGAAAATAGGGGATGGGGCTTAAAGAATACACTTTTCATGATTTAAAAAATGATATTAAAAATTATGTTTTTTAAAAAACTGGAGAATTAAGTTAAATGCCATCTTGAGATTATAAGGTAAATTCAGAATGCAGAACATTCTTTAAAATAACTGGCCCAGTCTCTTCAAAAAGTTAATGCCATGAAGCAGGGGCGGGGGGGGGTGGGGGGAAGAATACAGGTCTGGAAGAACTTGTGGATTAAGTTGTTTAAGGATGTGACAAACCCAATGCAAAGATATCCTTGATTGGATTCTAGATTGAAAAAACATTGAGGACAAATGGACATTTGAGGAAATTTGAATATGGAATGGATATTATTTTACATTAAGGGATTGTTAATTTTCTTAAATGTGAAAATCGTACTGTGATTATTTTGGACAAATCTTTATTTTTAGGCAATGGCTGCCAAAGTACTTAGGAGTATATTTTCACAATGTCTGATTTACTTTGAATGGTTTATCAAGAAAGGGATAGAGGATCTAAGAGAATCTGTGACATCTGTCAGCCCATTGATCACCAGGGTTGATTTGGCTGATCTGGCTGGCTAGGGGGGTGTCTTCTTCCTCCCTCACAGCTCCATGTTCATCCCTTCCAAAGCTGTATGCTGTGTTGAAGAGGAGGACCTTCCCCAGTAAAGAAGGACCATTCTTCAGTCAAGGGCATAGGAGCAGCTGCGCTTGCCTGCTAGAACCTCCAAATAAGCTCTCAAGGTCCATATGTAGAAGAAGTTAGGGTAGTCAAGCTTCCCATACTTCAAACACATCCAAATAAGGCCTGCATGTGGCAATCTGCCTTTAAGAGAGAGAGCGAGAAAGTAAATGTGTCATGATGTTAACTTTTGAATCTACATAGAAGGTATTTGGGTATTCAGAGTTTTATTCCTTTATTTGTATGTATGTTTAGAATTTTTCATATTAAAATTATAAAATGAATGTCAGATGTTGTCCTTCTATTAAAACCCTGTATTGGCTTCCCATTTTCTGAAAATAAGATCTTTTGGTGGCCTGAAAAACCCTATTTATTTTGTTCCTTGTCCTCCTCATTTTTATTATTTTATCTCTTAGTGTTCTCTGCTTGAATCATACTAGCACACTCTCATTTTAGGGGTGCCTGGGTGGCTCAGTTGGTTAAGCGTCTACCATCAACCCAGGACCCTGGGAACCAGCTCAGCAGGGAGTGTGCTTCTTCCTCTGCCCCTACCCCTGCTCGTGCTCCCTCCCCACCCCGACTTCTCCTCACCCCCTCACTATCAAATAAATAAAATCTTAAAAAGAAAAAAAAAGACCTTTGCTTTAGGTCTTCTTGGAGCTCTTTCCCTCTACATCAGCACATGGCTAATTGTTTCTTCCCCTGCAGTCTTAAATCTCACCTTTTCCATAAGACCTACCCAGGCTATTTAAAACTGAAACCTACTTCCCCTTTTATCGTTCCAATTTTCCTTACTCTGCTCTTATCCTTTTCCCCAGTACTTACCCCTTTCTCATGTACTGTATAACTTATCAGTGTTTTATATTTATTGTTTATTGTTTGTGCCCTTCACAGGTCTGGGACTAGTCTGAGGCAAATAAGTCACTTGCCTTGGGTACAAAATTTAAGGGCACACACCAAAAAAACCCTTCATAATTAAGATAAGTAATTTAATAAAAGATTTTTTAAATAAAAAACTGATGCAAGAAATCCATAATAGCAAATTTTAAATGGAAATAGAATCTGATAGTGCCATGCCTAGCCCTTTTGGAGCCTGAAGCAAAAGGCAAAATATGTGCCCATAAATACATATTTTAGTATATTTTTAAATGGCTAATAGTTTTGATGAAAATATTACTAATGAGCTTCCATGAAAGCCAGGAAAGTAAAATTATAATGAATTCATGTTTTAACATAAATAGAATATTTGACCTTAAAATAATGTTTTGAATTTTAATACATCCTTTTGAAGTTTTCAGTATTTTTTCCAACTACTAGGTTATTCTAAAAACAGTTGACCATCAAGAAATATACATATGTATTTTTAAAGAAACATGTATTGAAGTTCATATTTTTTCCTTTTTCCTCAGGCTTTACTAGTAGTATTAAATTCTGTCTTTATTTAAATTTTTGATACTTTGTTTATTGTGAACTTTTTTGCATGAGTAGTTTTTTTTTTTTAATGTTATTTGTCTTGATTATTGAGGTTTTGGTATAGCCTTAAATTTTGTACCTGAGGTGAGTGCTTCACTTGTTTCACCCTTCTTGCCCTGATACCTCATTAGAATGTAAAACTATACGTAGGCAAGGATCTTTGTCTTATTGTCTATGTATTCCTAATGCCTAGACCAGTGCTGGCACATGATAGACATTCAGTAAATATTTGCTGAGGGAATGAATAAACACAAATTCGCTATAAATTTTGTTAAAGAAATGTTTTATTATGTATATTTTCTCTGTATTGCCTACTCAGTTATGGAATTAAATCTGTACAAACACTTTGAATTATAGTTCATGAATTATTATAAAAAATATTGACAGAATTTACTTGTTTATACAAAAAAAATAGAGTAAAATGTTCAATAAATATTTTTTCCTAGAAAATATTAATGTATTTATATAAAGGATGAGGTCATATTTAAGTCTTCTAAAGGTTTTGCAAATATTGTGTAGCTATTAAATATTATAGTATTAATAGTATAGTATAGTGTTAGCTATGAATAGTATAGTGTAGCTGGGGAATTATTTTTTAAATGCTCTGGTATTCAAAATACAGCATGTGGCAAGCCTGACATCAGATATATACATATATCAAATGTATAGAAATAAGTTATTTGGTCTGTAAAAATGAGCAAAACATTCAGTTCAATATAAAAATTTCTAATTTTAATGATTGGTTATATTCAACTATTTAAAGTTTTTCTCAGATATTTAATATTGTAGAGTATAATCATTTAAATTTTAATATGCAATTAGTAACTTCCTTAGACTAAAAGATTGGAATATTTGCTATAATTGTCCTGTTTCTGTTGTAGTAATCTAAATATTCTTTCTTCTAAACAAAGTATTCTAATTGAGGTTTAACAAAACATTAATAGAAAAGAAAGTTGTATTTATAAGCACAAGCAAGCCAAGCTGACAGACATGACCTATGTAAGAACAACCATTTCCTTCCCTATCACCATCAAGAATAGGTTCTTCCTAGAATTCTGGGAAACAAAAATACTTCCTAAACCACAGTATTCACAATGTTCAAAGTTGCTGAGAACTAGCAATCATCACAACTATGTTAGGGAGACAATATGTAAAGTATAAGGATTCCACAAAATCACCCCAACAGAACTGAGTAGGTAGGGATCAGGGGAGAGGAAAAGGTTGGTAACCAGATGATCTTGATGGGCTGGTACTCTTATTCCAAGCTGCAGAAAGAAACTGTGTCAGAGATGTTAGGGTACCGTAGGACCACATCTATGACATTGTTTCTAGGGAGATGTGCTCCAGGTGCCAAGTAGCCAACTAACCAAAATTTTGGCTCTTCATTTTGTTTTCTGTGTCTGCTCAGAAAAATACACGTATTCCATGTTTATTTCAATCACGTTTATTAAGATTAAAATTCTAGAGGAGATCAGTTGATTTTTTTCACTTTAAAAATATTTTAACTGATGTTCTTCTCAATTTATTTAGTTGATGGAACTTCATGTTTTTTATGTCCCTGAAGGATCGTGGAACTATAAGCTAAATACCATTTCAATAGAAGTTGTTAACAAATTCATTTCAGCTGGATTTATAAGGCAAGTATTTTGTGGTCATGTTATAATGTGCCTGAAAAAGCAGTCTTTTTTTCTGCAGAGAAAAATATTTCTTTGGAAATTTACATTATAAGTGATTTACATTATAAATTATAATAAATTATAATTTACATTATAAATTTACATTATAAGTAAAATTTACATTATAAATTTACATTATAAGGAAAATTACATTATAAGTGAAATAAGTATATAATTTACATTATATACATTACATTACATTATAAGTAAATTTACATTATACAAATGTATAATTTACAAATATACATTTGGAAATTACATTATAAATTACACTCTGGCCCGTATGATGGATCCAGTTTCTAACTTAATACTATCAATAAATAGTGTTATATAACAGTTAATAAGTATTTTAGAAACATATGTTACTTAGCCAGGTGCCACTGCCACCCAGATAAAAGGGTATAACAGCTATATTACTATCATTACACACAAAAAGAATGAGAGAATTAAGAGAGAAATTATCTGATATTAGAAACCTGTTGAAGAGCTGTGAATAGTGGTTAAATCAGTATATCCACAATGACTTTTTTACTGAACTGTTTCAAAATAGAAAGAGACTATATGTATATGTAAACTTACATATATGTACATGTAAGTATATGTACACATAGGAAGCACACAACATTATTCCTTATCTTCCCCATCACTTCAAGCATACTAGTGTCGTTTTTGTTCTGGAACACATCAGACATCAATCTACCTCAGGACCCTTGTCTACTTGCTGTTCTCTTAGTCTAGAATGCTGTTTCTGCCCTAATGTATCCTATCTCTTCTTTAACTCTTTACTTCAATATTACTTTTTTGTTTAGATCCTCTCTAATCACTATATTTAAAATTGTAGCTACCCTCCCTTCCCTGCTTTATTTTTCTTCATAGTACTTAGCAGTGTCTTATGAATTATATATTTTTTAGTTTGTCTAATTTCCTTTGCCACCATTAGATTTATAAAGTCTGTGAGGGCAGAGATTTTTGTCTCTTTTGTTGATTGCCATATTCCCATTCTTTAGAGCAATGCCTGATATATAGTGGGGGCTCAATAAATATTTTGTGGTTGAATGAATTAATTATATAATGTTTCCCATAAAATCCTAGAAAAACAAAAACCCAAATCAGTAGCATAAATGATGGCTTTAAATTTTAGATGTTGAGGAGTGAAGTATTCTTAATGAACAAAGACATGGAGTCTGACAGTATTTCATTATCAAAGAAATTTTTAAGCACTAGATCATCCTGTCAAGCTTCCAAAATAAATATTTGTGGCTTAATCATTTTTTATGTAAAAAAGTATCTAAATTCCATAGCAGTTTTCTTTTTTTAATAATACAGTGGAGGCAGATGAGAAAAGTAGATAACCATTTTCCTTTTCAGTACAGAAAGGACTTTTATAAATAGTATTTATTTGTATAATCATTTTTTTTAATTTCCTGAAGTTTTTTATAAAGTGCCAGACAATGAAAAATAAATCGAGCTATATATGATTCATTAAATTAGTATTTATGTTTGAGATAGCTGACATTATAGAATTTGTAGTATAGCTGAAACCTATTTCATTTTCCATTATAAGGCAATGTCATGATATTTCAGAGTATCTCCTCACCTAACTTTACAAGCCCTGAGAGAACGACTTGGTGAGTTCCTTGGTGAAGATGCTGTTGCAGAAAAATTTTTATTTCTGAAATGCATTGGAAATAATCTAGCTGTGGTAAGTTTTCTTAATTTTTTTCCATTTGGGGGTGCCTGGGTGGCTCATTAGGTTAAGCCTCTGCCTTCGGCTCAGGTCATTGTCTTAGGGTCTTGGGATAGAGCCCCGAATCAGGCTTTCTGCTCAGCGGGGTGCCTGCTTCTCCACCCCACTCCCGACCCCCGTCTGCCTCTCTGCCTACTTGTGATCTCTCTTTCTCTGTCAAATAAATAAATAAATAAAATCTTTTTTAAAAGTTGTTTTTCCTTTTGATTAAAGAAAAGCATAACTTAACAAATTGTGTTTTTTAAATGCTTGTCAATTCAGCTTCTTGTCAAGTCACTTCTATAAATGGGATAAGTAATATCAGTCATAACAATGAAAAATCACTAAATACATAGATCATCAAGAAAAAATGGGCCTTATTGGCATATTATTGGGCACTAAAATGATGGGGGATATTTTGGGGTGTGCATTTCCTTGAGAAGAAAAGGAAGACAAACGTAAAATGTTATTATATAATGTGTATTTTTAAATTTAAATGAGTGTTAAAAAAAATTTTTTTTTAATGGAGAGAGAGCATGTGCATGTGTGTGTATGAGCTGGTGGGAGGCAGAGGGAGAGAGAGACTCTTAAGCAGGCTTCACATTCAATGCAAGCCTGACATAGGCTCACGAGTCAGCCAGGTGTCCCCTAAAACATTTAAGTAAGTACTTGTGTTCTGGACAAAAATGGGCTTCATTGTTTGGGCCACAGCTAGCCCTATTTGATGTGAAATGATAGGACTCCAACAATTTTTGTTTGTTTCAGCTATTATTATCTGTTGAACGCTCCTGCTTATAGTCTGTGGTTTAATGGCAAGATTTTCTTTTCTTTTTTTTTTTTAAGATTTTATTTATTTATTTGACAGAGAGATCAAAAGTAGGCAGAGAGGCAGGCAGGGGGAGGGAAGCAGGCTCCCTGCTGAGCAGAGAGCCCAGATGTGGGGCTCGATTTCAGGACCCTGAGATCATGACCTGAGCTGAAGGCAGAGGCTTAACCCACTGAGCCACCCAGGTGCCCTTAATGGTGGGATTTTCTAAGTAGAATTTTCCTACTTGAAATTCTTAATCTAGCAAGCCATCAGATCTCAAAGTTTCTGATTTCTCTTAACTACATAAGGTTTATTTCTTTAATCAAAAATACTTTCTATATTAAAAATGCAGTATATTCTATTCCCCTCTAGTTAACATATTATGTCATTAGTATGTATTTATGTGATTGTTTATATTTAACATCTGATTCTGCCATTAGACTATAACTCCCTGTGAGCAGGGACTTTATTTAATTCACTATTGTATTTATAACCAGTGCCTAAAATTAAATTAGAGGTATTTCAGTGTTTTTTGGACAAATTCAATAATGATAGTGGGGGAAAAAAGCATTTCCCATCAAAGTAGTACTGTAAAGGAATTTGCTGTATGGAATTCTCAGGATCAGCAGCTAGTATGAATTTTTTGTCATTTGAAGTCTGTTCAGTATGGTTAAATATCTATCTTTAAGTTTTTCTCAAGGAAGAAAAAACAATTCTCCTTTTTGTTCTTTTTCATAATATCTAAAATACAAATTATCAATTGCAGAATCCTGGGTTGAAAGAGACCTAAATAAAGATAATTTAAAACAACTTCTGAAGTCCTTCTAATATTTTATTATTTTTAACAAATATTTATTGGTGTTTTTCTGGAAATAAAATGAAAAAAAAAACTGGCTATGGATCCAGCCCTTAAAGAGTATTCACTGTAGTGTGCAGAAAAAATACATAATTAAAATAGTGTACTTTGTATATTCAGAAGAAAAAGGGATTACTTCCAGCAGGAGAAGAGGGGAGATCGAGAACTTTGAGAAAAGAACATAGTCAGTTTGAATCTTGAGAGATAAATATTTGACCTAGCAAAACTGTTGGGTGGGTAAAGCTTTCTTTCTTTTTTTTTTTTTTTTAAAGATTTTATTTATTTGACAGAGAGAGATCACAAGTGGACAGAGAGGAAAGCAGAGAGAGAGAGAGGAGGAAACAGGCTCCCTGCAGAGCAGAGAGCACGATGTAGGACTCGATCCCAGGACCCTGAGATCATGACCTAAAAGCATCGGCTTAACCCACTGAGCCACCCAGGTGCCCTTGGGTAAAGCTTTCTAAGCAGAGAAAATAGAATGAGCACAGAAGTAGAAAAACAAGCAATTAAGGAACAGTAAATGTTACCCTTTTTATTGGAACATGGTATAAAACAGAATAGTAGAGAACAAATTGTGAAGTGATTTCCTGAAAGTCTTGAATGCCAGATTAATGAATTTTGTTTGTTTCTGAAGTGTTGGGAGTTTTTGAGCAAAAGATGACATGATGAGAGCCCTCAAAGACTAGTGGCAGGGATTGTAACTAGCAGGCTTTAATTAGGAGACTTTGTAGTGGTTAAGCCAGAGATATAGTGGGCTTAAGGAATAGGCAGGCTCCTCAGATTTTATCTGTTGCTATTTTTCTTCTTAGTTTTCCATTTCAAACACAAAAATCTTTGGTCGCCAAATACAACAAACTCCTTTCTGATTTATGTTCTTTGCACTTGCCTGGAAATTACTTCCTTATGATTTGCAAATAGCTTTCTTTTTCTTTTCATAATTCAGGTCTCAACCTCAAGTATTATATTTTCAAGAGGGCCTTCTCTGACCACCTAGTTTTTGGGTGTTCTTTCTCTTAAGTTACTCTCTATTACATCAGGTTTTTGTTTTCATAAATCACATTTCACTATCCTAAATTATGTTTATTTAACATCTGTTCTCCTAAGTAGAATATAAGCTACATGAGAGCAAGGACTTTGCCTTGTTTACCATCATATCTCCCACCATTTAGAACCCATAGTTCTGACCCATAGTATGGGTCTTCCTGACCCATAGTATGCCCTCAGTATTTGTTGAATGAATGGATGGATGGATGGATGAATAACAAATGAACTCTATGGGCTATATATTTAGGAAATAAAATTTACAGCGTTGGACTCTGGAGCCAGATTATCTGGTTTTGTATCCCAATTTGGAAAATTCCTAGTTATAAAATCATGGGCAAGTTATTTAACTTCTCTTTCCTCAGTCTTATTGTCTAATATGTAATATGTGTGCCTATCACATGGAATTGTGGAGATCAACTGAGCTAATATATGTAAAGCACCTAAAATAGTGCTTGACATAAGTGAGTCCATGTAAGTGGACTTATAATCATATATAATCATAGCCATATAATCGTATAACCATATAATCATAGCCATGATTATTACTATTAAATGACAGAATTTCTTTTATGTTTTGTACAGTGAATAGAAATAGGATTATGTTCTACATTTTCTAGACTCTAGCCTTAGTTATCAACTTTTAGATTTGATTTTTATGTCACAGATATGTGCCTTCTACAAAAAAAAGGAATAAAAATAACTGAAAATATACAGAAGCTTGATTTTTTTGTCATTTATTTCTAGGTGAAGGTAAAACAAGAATCAGAACTGAAACTCAAATCATTTGCTCCTCCATATGTATGTAATGTAACATTTTAAACTTATGTTAATTTTTTAACTTACTGCTTTTTAAATTACAAACTAATTTTTTTTTAAATTTTCTGTATGTTTTAGGCTCTTCAACCGGAATTATATTTGCTTCCTATAATGGATCATTTAGGAAATATTTATTCAGCATCAACTGTTGCTTTAGATGGGCGGCAGACTAATAATGGTGTTGCTGAGGCTGATGGAATAATCCACAGACCACTTAGAGTAACTTTGTTGAAGGAAGAACCTGGAACGGATCCCAGTTTTTTAGTAAACACTTTGAAAGAGCTTCTCAACAAGAATCAGGAAGAAGGTGATTTCAGCCGGAATGGGAAAAACAAAGAGGTTATTATAGTACGTTTTAGTAGTCAGGCTTGTAAGCAAATTCTGGGCAAATCTAGCCTTACAAATGTAGCAATATCAAACGAAAGCTATAGTTCCATTTGGGGATTGTAAAAAATAGTTTCACCAAGTGAAAGAAAAAAAAACAATTAGTATGTGAAAAAGCCAAATAAAAATACTTATTGCACTTAAGTAAACTCTACTACCTTCTTTTATAATAGCTTCAGATAAAGTTAAGGCCAAAGGAGAAAGGAAGTGATCATTGCATAGAACCTTAGTATTATTACTATGAGTGAGAAGATATTAGCCACAACTGTATCAAACCAAAAAGCAAAGCAACTTTAATGCTGGGAGACATTTGTATTTCAAAGAATCACAAATCTTTATATGATTACATTAATCAATTTACTGATAGTTCAGTTCTTAAAAAGTGGTATATATTTGCGACACCTGGGTGGCTCCGTCTTTAAGCATCTGCCTTTGGCTCAGGTCATGATCCCAGCATCCTATGGAATCCAGCCCCTTTTCCTTCTCTAGCTCCCCTGTGCTTCTGTTTCCTCTCTTGCTATCTCTCCTTCTCTCAGAAATAAATAAAATATTTTTTTTAAAAAGTGGTAGATAATTAAACAAAATTAAATATATAAATAAAGCTGGAGCTATAAGAACTTATTGAAAAAATATTGCATAAAGAAATAAACTTTATGATGGAAAAACAAATACACTAGACATTTATAAATGAATCCCTCCAACTAATGACAACATCCGTTACAGCTGCAAAATATACATGTTCTTCATCAGTTGCATTTTTCTCCATCTTCAGTTATAGTCATTCTTAAATTGTAAGTTTATAGCTCCCTTCTGAAGTGGTTTATTATTTCTGATGAGACATGCGGATGAGATCCACCTATTTTATTTGATGCCAGTGAGATACTCAGAATCTTTACCTCATTGATCCAGGCTTGTGTCTGCTACAGTGTTAAATATTGCTTTCTAGTCAGGATATTACTTAAAGGGGGAAAATACCTGGGGAAAAAAATTCAGAGTGGAATCCCAGCATTCCTGAAAAGTACAAGGTCAAGTAGCTAATGAAGTAGGCATTTGCCCTACATAAAGCTGTGAGTAGTGTCATATTTCATATCCTGAACTCTACTGGCCAGATATTTGCACAAAATACACAAAAAAATCCTTGGTGGGAATATTTAACCCTTGAATTTTGTGAAAGTGTAGTTTTTAAATTGTATTAATTTCTTGATGCTTTCCTCCAAAAAGAAGTATGCTGGCCAGCATAGGCTCATTTTTAAAAAGCTCTGGAAACACCAATAACTATATAAAGAAGAAAATTAAGTTTAAAAATAATTCTACAATCCGGAAATGGCTTTTGTTAGTATTCTGGTATATATTCTTTCAGTTATTTTTTTCAGTTCTTGTATGTAATAAATATTTTTAGCTTTTTAAAAAATTTTTATTAATATTTTTAGCTTTTAAAAATGAGGATACAGACCCTCTTAGACCCTCTTTTTATATTTTAGAATATATTGTAGATCTTTCCTATCAATAAATACAGATCTACATCATTATAGAATTACTTGTGGTATAATTTATGTACCCAACCCTATATCAATGTTTTTGCTATTATGAATCCTGCTGCAAGCAACATTTTTCTAAGTTCTTTGTGTATTTGTCCTATTTTTTTAAAAGAAGTTTAATGGCTGTTTCTAAGGCTGTGTTTCTTGTTATTCTTTTTCTTTTAAGAACTTTTCAACATTGTGTGTCTTCCTCTAGTCACATCTTTCTTCCTAGAGATAACTACTACTATGATTTTTTGTGTCATTGTTTTCTTGCTTTTCTTTACAGTTTTACAACCTGAATATGTATTCCTTAACAATAGTTTAGTTTTTGTATGTTTTGAGTTGCATTAAGATGGAATCATATTGAAAGTATTTTATTTTTGACTTGCTTCTTTTGTTCAACATTGTAAGATTCAGTCATGTTTCACATAAAACACCATTTCATTTTTTCATTGTATAATATTTCATTTATGACTATACCATAAATTATTTACTCTGAATATGAACATTTGGTTTGTTGCCAGTTTGGGAGTATTACAAATATGCTTTTATGTACATTCTTGTACATGACTCTTAAATATACATGTGGATGTCAAGAGAGTATACTTAGCCATTGGCATTGTTTGTACATATTCCACTTTACTAAATAATGTCCATATTTTTCCAAGGTGGTTGTACCCAGCAGCAATGTCTGAAAGTTCTATTGAACTGTAACTTGCCATTCTATCAGATATTTTGTCTCCTGTTTCTCTGCTGTACATTTTGGATAATTTCTGTGGATTTTTCTCCCAAATCTATTTTACTGATTCTCTCTTTAGTTGTGTCTTGTCTGCTATTAAATCCTTACACTGAATTTTTTATTCCCAGTGTTTTATTTTTCTTTTCTAATGGTTTTCTTTGGTTGAACATGTTTTTATATGTTCAATGGCCATTTGGATTTGACTTCATTCAAATGTTTTGCTCATTTTCTGTCTTTTAAATATTGATTCATTTTATATACATATGTATTTTTTCTACCGTGTGTGTGTGTGTGTGTGTGTGTGTATTCATTCTAGATTTTAGTTTGTGGCTTGTCTTTTTATTATCTTTGTGATTCTTTTGGTGAAAGGAATTCTTAAATTCTTGAAGTTACAAGGATTGTGTTGATGTCTTCAGTTTTTTATCAGTTTTGCTTTATGTATATTGGAGCTATTTTTAAATACATGCACATTTAGGATCATTATGTCTTCTTGATGAATTGACCCCAATGTGATTGTGTAATGTTTCTCTTTTTTTCTGATAATAGTCTTTATTTTAAAGTTTACTCAGTCTGATATTAATAGAGTCACTCAAGTTTTCTTTTGATTTGTGTTTGCATGGTATAACTTTCTTCATTCTTTTATCTATTACTGAATATCTAAAGTGGATTCCTTGTGGACAGCATATATTTAGATTTTACTTTTAAGTCCAGTTTGACAAACTGTGCCTTTTACTATGGGTATGTAGACCATTTACATTCAGTGTAATTATTGATGTTGTTGGTTTTAAACCTAGCATCTTACTCTTTGTTTTCTATTTGTCTCGTGTCTTCTATCTTCCTAGTTTTTCCATTTTCTTGGCTTTTCTGGATTGAGAAGTTTTTTATGATTAACTTGTATCTCCACTCTTTGCTCACTATATATCCACTATTGTCTATTTCTTATTTTAGAAAATCATTAGTGGTTGCTGTAGGGTAGAAGTAAGCAAATACCTATATTTATACTTAAAAAATTTTTTTTAATTTTAAGTAATCTCTACACCCAGTGTGGAACTCAGTCTCACAACCGCAAGATCAAGAGTTGCATGTTCCACTGACTGAGCCAGCCAGACACCCCTATTTTATTTTACTTTATTTTATTTTAATCCATACCTATGGCTTGTTTTTTAAATAAATATTGTTGGAACACAGCCATACCCGTTTGTTTACATATTTTCAATGACTGTTTTACACTATAATGACAGACTTGAGTAGTTATGATAAAGACCAAATAGTACATGAGCCTGAAATATTTAGTATCTAGCCCTTTAAGAAAAGGTTTGCTCTAAGGTATACATTATATACATTTTTAATTTGAAGTCTACTTTCAAATTATATACATCATCATATATAAGAACCATACAGCAGTATTACTATTTCCTCCCTTAGTTCCTTTGTGCTGTTGTTGTCATATATTTTATTTCTGTGTATAACTCCACAATACATTTTTACCATTTTTTTTTTTAAAGATTTTATTTATTTATTTGACAGACAGAGATCACAAGTAGGCAGAGAGGCAGGCAGAGAGAGAGGAAGGGAAGCAGGCTCCCTGCTGAGCAGAGAGCCCGATGCGGGACTCGATCCCAGGACCCTGAGATCATGACCTGAGCCGAAGGCAGCGGCTTAACCCACTGAGCCACCCAGGCGCCCCATTTTTACCATTTTTAATTTACACTGTTAGTCAACTTTTAAAAAAATAAAAATTAAGGAGAAAAATGACTTTTATATTTAAGAGAGAGTTTTTTCTCCCCACCCAGTGATAATAAACCTAATCTTTGTATCAGTGCATGATCCTGGGCTCAAGATGATCCTTACAGCTTTGGCTCCTTCCCTTCCTTTTAGGCCTTGCCTCTGACCAGGGATTAGAGGGTTTTCTATCCCCTCCCCAAAGACTTTTCAAAGCTAATAATGTTGGAAGAGGAGTCACCTGCTTGCTGATGGCTTTTGCCTCTGTTCCTCCATGAGAGTCAATAGATTTTTGCATGGGTTCTGAGATGGGTGTTTCCTGTTCCTCCCCCCAGTGGCTTAGTCTTTTACTTTGTATGAAAGGATAGTGTTGAGAAGGATGGGGTTTCATACCAATGTGCCACTGATGGCTCTTTCAGTTTACCTGCTCTAGAAAGACCCCAGTCTTTCTTGTATGATACAGGCACATGGGAAGGAGCTTGCTATTAAGTATTGATGTCCTTTGTGTCTGAGGATCCCAGAGATTCCAAACTAATCTGGTAGCCTACATTGGCCTTTAGAATGCCTTAAAATTTTAACTATTATTTCTTTTAATGGTAGTTACCCCTTCCTCCTGTGCTCTGCCATAGAGGAAATAATTTTCCCCTAGAAGGAAACTGGAATTCAACTCCTTGCAAATATAATTCTCCAATGAATTCAAGAGAAGTTATTATTTTATAGGTTATATACCTTTTTCTCCTTGTTCAAGTTGGAGCACTGTTTCGTCTTTCTATAATTCTAACCAAAAATGGAACTGCAGTTCTTAAATTTTAATATAATCAACTTTATTGGTATTTTCATTTATGGGTAGTGTTATTTATATCTCTTTTTAAAAATCCCTTTTCTACCCTGAGATGTATTATCTTTCAAACATTTTGTCTTTGCTTTTCCAATTTATTAATCTATCAGGAATTAATTTTTACATGTGATGTGAGATAAAGTTCCTTAATTTTTTTCCATATGTAGTCTTCCCATTTGATTGTTGTGCAGATTCTTAAAATACCAAATTACTCTTTTGTGGTGCATGAGAATGCAAAATATCTGAGGTCTAGCATTATATTATCAAATATAGCTAGGAAGACAGTACATAGTATGTTTTACAAGTCCTTTAATAAAGGAGAAAAGAGTATTGCTTTACCCATTTTCATATCAAAATGGGTATTCCCTTCCATTAGATATCTTCTGTTCCTTCCCATGGGTCTGTGCTACACACCTCTACATTTTTGTGTCTCGACTTTAATGTGTTTAATACTTTATTGTTGCCTCCAAACAAGTATGCTTTCTTGACTTCTTTGATTTCATTATTCTTCTAGTTGTTCAGACTTTGGTTTCATTATTCTTCTAGTTCAAACTTTGAAATATTCCTCACTGTAGAGTAATAGATTCTTAGAGTAAAGGAAACTTGAAAACCATTTTGTAGCCTCCTTGCTGCTTATAATCTGCTTTCCAGTCTATTTTCCAGAATGTAGTCAGCATCATTATTCTTGTTACAGGCTGGATTATTTATCTCCCTGCTTGAAAACCTTTGAAAGACCCACTGATTACTACTTAAAGCCCAAGTTCTTTAAGATGACATAGGGAGTGCTGTGCACTCTGACTTCAAACACAGGGTTGCAAATCCAGGGCTGCAAATGTTTGGCCATGCAGATTGTTCACTGCCTAATGCCTGAAGGCTTCTTTCACGTAGATGATGATATGAACGGAGCTTTCAGGATTTGCCTAACGGGGTAATTGGTTCTGTAACTTTTAGCTATTATTATTATTATTACTATTACTACTACTACTCATTACTACTGCTGCTGCTGCTGCTGCTACTACTACTACTACTATAGTTTGGGGGTAGAAGGGGAGGAAGAAATGCCATGAAGTACAACTGGAGAGGAGGTAGGGACTGCAAGAGCCTTGGTTCCAAAACTAAGGAACTTTTAGGCAATGAGAAGCCATCTGAGCTTCTGTTTGTTTGTTTCAAATTTTTATTTAAATTCTGGTTAGTAATATTAGTTATTACTAATATTAGTGTAATATTAATAGTGTAATATTAATAATATTACACTAATAATGTTAGTGTAATATTAGTCTCAGGAGTAGAATTTAGTGATTCATCATTTATGTATAACACCCAGTGGTCATCACAAGGGCCTGCCTTTAATACCCATCACCATTTAACCCATCTGCCCACCCACCTTCCCTCTAGCAACCCTCAGATTGTTCTCTGTATTTGAGTCTGTTTTATGGTTTGTTTGCCTTCCCTCCTACCCCCTACGATTATCATCAGTTTCAATTCTTGAATTGCACATATGGTATTTTTCATTCTCTGACTTATTTCACCTAGCCTAATACACTCCACCTCCATCCACATTGTTGCAAATGGCAAGATTTCATTCTTTTTGATGGCTGAGTAATATTCCATTATATATATTCCATTATGTGTGTGTGTGTGTGTCCACACCACAACTTCTTTATCCATTCATAAGTTGTTGGACATTTGGGCTCTTACCATAGTTTGACTACTGTTAATAATGCTGCTGTAAACATCAGGATGCATGTGTCCCTTCAAATCAGTATTTTTGTATCCTTCAGGTAAATTCCTAGTAGTATACAATTGCTGGATTGTAGGGTAGTTCTGTTTTTAATGTTTTGAGGAACCTCTACTGTCTTCCAGAGTGGCTGCACTAGCTTGCATTCCCACCAAAAGTGTAAAAGGGTTTCCCTTTCTTCACATCCTTGCTAACATCTCTTTCCTGTGTCATTGATTTTAGCCATTCTGACAGGTGTGAGGTGGTTTCTCATTGTAGTTTTGATTTGTATTTCCCAGATGATCAGTGATGTTGAGCATATTTTCATGTGTGTGTTGGCCATCTGTATGTCTTTGGAAAAGTGTCTATTCATGTCTTCTGCCGATTTCTCAACTGGATTATTTGTTTTACAGGTGTTGAATTCAGTAAGTTCTTTATAGATTTTGGATACTAACTCTTTATCAGATATAACATTTGCAGATATCTTCTTCTATTCCAAAGGTTGCCTTTAAATTTTATTGATTGTTGCCTTTGCTGTGTGGAAGCTTTTTATCTTGATGAAGTCCTAAGGGTTCATTTTGTTTTTGCTTCCCTTTCCTTCAGAGACATCTCTAGTAAGAAGTCACTCTGGCCAATGTCAAAGAGGTTGTTGCCTATGTTCTTCTCTAGGATTTTGATGGTTTCCTGTCTCACATTGAGGTCTTTCATCCATTTTGAATTTATTTTTGTGTGTGGTGTAAGAAAGTGTCCAGTTTCATTCTTCTTCATATGACTGTCCAATTTCCCCAACACCATTTGTTGAAGAGACGGTCTTTTTTTCCATTGGCTATTCTTTCCTCCTTTGTTTTAATGGGAGTAACATGATTGAATTTCAGTTCTGGAAAAACAACTTAGGTTACATTATGGACAATAGACCAAGGTAATAAGACCTAAACTATGAAATGCAGTAGGGAATAGAAATCAGAACTTGAAATCAAGAAACTCCTGAGGAGGGGCGCCTGGGTGGCTCAGTGGGTTGAGCCGCTGCCTTCGGCTCGGGTCATGATCCCAGGTCCTGGGTTCGAGCCCCGCGTCGGGCTTTCTGCTCAGCGAGAAGCCTGCTTCCCTCTCTCTCTCTCTCTCTCTGCCTGCCTCTCCGTCTACTTGTGATCTCTCTCTGTCAAATAAATAAATAAAATCTTAAAAAAAAAAAAAAAAAAAAAAAAAAGAAACTCCTGAGGATTGGGTACTGTGCTGCCTGCTTTACATGTACTTTGCCATTTTAGGAATAAATAAGGAGACTTGGGTTAGAGAAATAACCCCTGCTGTGACAGTGCCAGGACTTAAACTCCTGTGTGTCTGATTAAAGGCCATGCTTTATTTATAACACTGTGCTAGAGTCATACTGAACTTTTCACTGTTGTCAAAATTGCTGCATATATTGGTACACTGTATCTTCCAAATGCCATTTTCTTTGCATAAATTATTCTTACTCTCTTCTTTGTCAGGCAAACATCTCACAGTTCAAAACATAGTTTCACAGTTATCACTTCCTTTTCTCTGAATTTGCAACATTTTACGCATATATTACTATACCTCTCAAAGCACTATTATGATTTTTTCAAAAGTGAATAGACCTTTCTTTATGTTTTTAAATTGCATAGGTATTGAATGGTGCAGTCATCATGCTCTATACTGTTACTAGGAATGAGATCCACTTGCCATATCCCTATCACAATTACTCAAAATCTGAATTTTGCATTGTTCTTTCTTTGGCAGGGTGGGGAGCTGGTATTTTACTCTTAGCTTTAAAATAGCTGATATATCTGGTTTTTGTTCATTTTGCATTGAATATATCCTTTAGAAAATCCCTGTTCTAAAAAGATTTTCACATATGCATTTGAAATGTACATTTCAAAGGGAAATGTAGCACCAGACTAAACTTAAATCAGTATGGGTTGCAAAATTTTGTGGCAACCATTATAAATGATTTTTCAATTATTAACATGACCATTAATTTTTTCTAAATTAAAAAATTTGATTTTTCAAAAAAAAAATTTGATTTTTCCAAGGGAAAAATATCTGTATTAACACTTTCAGGTTCATGGATCTTTTGTTCATATAGATCACATAGAGAACATTAATGTTAACATTTTAAAGGCATTGCATAGTTTTCCTATATGGGGAAATTTTGTTAAAATGAAGGGAGATTTTATAACTAGAAATGTATGTGAAATAACAAATGACATTATATGGTCTGTATTTATACCAGCATTTTCCAGAGAAGTTTCCTCAATACAATTTCAAAAGATGCTTTTGGCAAAAACTTTCTGAAGACAATTAAGTTTGAGTAAAACCAATTTATCCCCATCTTGCAGATTCACATTGTACATAAAAACAGAAATCCTGCAGGTGTGTGTGTGTAGGGGGGCAGGGTTGTATTCTTGGTAGGGTTCCTTAATTCGTTTTTTCCCAAACTGAATTGACCAAAGAATTCTTCACATAAACTGTTTCATGAAATTCACTTTGGAAATTGTTGCCTTATATCATGAATAGTAGAGTTCATGGAGATTCTGAAACATGGGACAAGATTATAGTATGTACATATATATATATATATCCATATTTGTATGAACTTTCACTTTACTATTTTCTTAATATTATGAACTTTATTTGCCATGGATGAACAGCAGCATCAGCTGGGGAAAAAGCCACTCCAAAAGAAAACCAGACTGGAAAAAATCAAATTGGAAATTCTGAAGTTCCAGGATCATTAGAATCGAATAGTGATTATTTTAGCAACAGAAAAAGGTAATTACTACAGATGTTGATTCTATGTGTCATAGTCTAAACTATAAGAAAGAGATATCCAGAGTACTGTTACAAGGACTTCTAATCAGAACAAACATATGAGTGAAATTAGTAATATTTTAATAAAAATGACCTTGAATCTAATCTCTACTGTTATAGATGAATAATATAATTAATAATCAATATAATCAATAATTTATCACTTAAATTTATTTCCATTGTGATTATTTTATCAGGGCAGTGTAATGACAGAAAAATTTGCCTTTATTTGACTTTCTTAGAATTAATTTTTCTGCCTCACTTGGATTCTAGGTTATGGGTAAACTAACCAGCATGCTTGAGTTTCATATGGAATCATTTCATTCAGAATTATAGTATTTAGACAACAGTTTTGCATATAGTATTTTGAAATTAAGATAAGGGATTTTATAAACATTCACAAAAGAACTATAAATAAAATGTTTCCAAAATTTTTAATTATTTTACTTTGCTATAGACAGTACAATGTGATTTGAATTTAGCTGTAGTAAATATGATTTTCTTACTCATACTAAACATAGTTTGTGTTGATCATTAATGAGTTTGAAAGACAATATGCTATTGGTCTCAGGCTTTTTAAGGTTTTAATGTTACATTTGTGTTTACAGAATATCAAGTAAGATATGTAAAATGCAAAAAGCTAATGTTCATGGGATCGTTTTTTAACATGACTTTCAAATCTGTCATTCCCTTTAAGTCCATTTCTTTGGAAAAATGAAGATGATGGAGTTAATATCATTAGAACAGAGGACAATCAGGTATGACTTTAAAATTTTTGTTTAAATGCAATATTGCAACAATATCTATAACTACAAAACTGCAGTGTAAAATGTTTAAGGTTAGAGGATGGGAGATAAGCCTCAAGAAAGTTCAGGAGTCAACCATTTCAGTGAAATTTTTGGGT
Organism: Lutra lutra; assembly: GCF_902655055.1. Lineage (NCBI taxonomy): Eukaryota > Metazoa > Chordata > Mammalia > Carnivora > Mustelidae > Lutra > Lutra lutra. The sequence goes on along the minus strand of NC_062281.1, from coordinate 126,194,166 downwards.
GTTCCATGGTATGGGTATATTGAGGTATGCCTTTTACAGTGAAAGTGAGGTTTATATATCTTGCCCTAGTTTTCACTGAGAATCAGTCATTTGATGGACCTCTTTGGAATTTGGAGAAAGATTTGCCACATTTGGATGTGCTGCTTCAGTTTTGGGTTTTTGTTTGGGTTTTTTTAAAATCAAGTAATCTAAAAAACTGCCAACTTTGGGCCCAAAGCAAGAGAAAGTTCAGGAGGTGATCTGAGAGACACTGCAAGTTGCCACTTGGGTTTTAAAGGTTAGGTCATACAGTGCTGGCTGATGTGTAGTAGATTGGAATGCTGAACGGAGTCTGAGGCAAGCTCTGGTAGGAGAATCACAGAGCCCTTGGGTTTTAGAGCAAATAAATGTTCTGTTGTTTCCGGATATTAATAAAACATGCTATCTTCATGCTTTAAAAATTTTGACAGTCTAGTGGATGCTTAATGCTATCCATGGTTTGAATTTTAATTTCCCAGATTATCCGTAAAGTTGGATCATGTTTTAATAATTTTATGGACTCCATTTTGGTAACTTTTTGAAAGTACCTTTTCAAATGTTTCTTTTGAGTTGCTTGCTCTATGTTTCTGATTAGTTTCTGATGTTTTTTTTTTTAATTCCCTGGAGGTATTTCTTTGATGCTTATGCTATGCTGCAAGTATCCTCCCCTACTCTGTATCTTGTTTATAGTCTGTTTTGCTGAATGCCTTAAGTATTCCATATCCTTATTTTTTTCCACATTCTTTTGCTACGTCTTAGACTGAGAATAGTATATCAGAATCTCCTTTTATTAGTGTGTTACTGTTTATCCTTGCATCTCCTGTGGTTTCTGATTTACTTAGATTTCTCTGTTATTTGGGACAAAGTTCTAATTTGAATACTAGGATCACTTTTGCACTTTTTTGACTCATTTAGTGCTTTTTTTTTTTTTTTTGGCCTGAATTCTTCTTTATTGCATATCAAGATACTAACCTGCTTTCTTTTATATACATTTATTTGGCATACCCTCATCTTCCCTCCCCACTTTTTTCCCAGCCTTTCTGAATTGCTTTATTTTAGGTATGTCTTTTTTTTTTTTTTTTTAAAGATATTTATTTATTTGTTTACTTGAGAGAGAGAGAGCACAGAACGAGAGAGAGCAGATCAACAGAAAAGAGAGAGCATGAGCTGGGGCGAGGGGCAAAGGGAGAGAGACAAGCAGATGCCCCACTGAGAGGGGAGCCTAGTGCAGGGCTTGATTCCAGGACCCTGAGATCATTACCGGAGGCAGAGGAAAATGCTTTACTGACTAAAACACCCAGGCGCCCCAGGTATGTCTTATATGTACAGCCTAGATAGAGTTGGGCTTTACTTTGTGAGACAGTCTGAAAATATTTTTCATTTAGTAGGTGAGTTATGTCTACTTATATTATTGATGGGACTGATGTGTTTGGCTGGAGATTTGTCATTTTATTTTATGTTACTATGAGTTACTATGTAGTTTATTTGTACTTTTCTCCCCCTCCTCGTTTTTTTTAGGAAGGTTGTATTTTTGTTCTAGTGTTTATCTTTATACTAATACATTGATGGCTAGTATTCTTAGTATCCTCCTTTTTCCTTTTTTAAAAATGTATGCTTCTGCTTTTGATTTTTTACCTCTAAAATTATTCACGGACTCCTGTTATATTCAGGGCAATCAAAAAAATCTCCTTTCGGGGCGCCTGGGTGGCTCAGTGGGTTAAGCCACTGCCTTCGGCTCAGGTCATGGTCCCAGGGTCCTGGGATCGAGCCCCGCATCGGGTTCTCTGCTCAGCAGGGAGCCCGCTTCCTCCTCTCTCTCTCTGCCTGGCTCTCTGCCTACTTGTGATCTCTGTCTGTCAGATAAATAAATTTTAAAAAAAATCTTTAAAAAATAAATAAATAAATAAATAAATAAATAATCTCCTTTCTTCTCTCTTGTATTTTTAGTTCTGTTATTTCTACTGTATCAGAGAATATCGCATTATATACCATATTTCTAGTCTTATGCCCTCACCTTTTGTTTTAGTCGCAGATTGTAGTTAAATATATTAAATACTTACTGCAGAAGATTTTTCAATCATCTCTTCGTTGGATTAAGCTCAATTTAAAAAAGCACCTCACTGTAATATTCTCTTCTTCCACATTTAAAACTTTGAGCAGAGTTAAGTAAACTGGGGCCTGGAGACTGTTTTGTAAGGCCTTGAACCTAAGTGTGCTTTCTACATTTTTTAAAAAAGATCTTATTTATTTATTTGACAGAGATCACAAGTAGAGAGGCAGGCAGAGGGGAAGGGAAGCAGGCTCCCAGGTGAACAGAGAGCCTGATGAGGGACTTGATCCTAGGACCCTGAGATCATGACATGAGCCGAAGTCAGAGGCTTAGCCCACTGAGCCACCCAAGCGCCCTGTTTCCTACACTTTTAAGGAATTGAAAAAAAAAAAAAAAAAGAAAAATCATGACAGAGACCATATGTAGCCCACAAACCCTAAATTACTTAGTCTCTGGCCCTTTACAAAATGTATTAATCCCTGCTGTAGAATTTTGATACCTGAAGGATAGCTTGATTGGGTATTACATCCTTAGCTTACATCTTTTTTCCTCTCAATTTCTTTGAAATATTGCTCTACTGATGTCTTTTTTTATATGTTACTAATAAGTGTGGTGACTGGTTTCCTTTTCTTTGTAAACTAGCTTGTGTAGATTTGTCTGGAAGGCCAGAGGATTCCTTTAATGTGTACTAGTTTTACCAGACTGTATCTCAATTGAGAATTCTAGGTCAGGTATTTCTGTGTACACAGTGGATTCTTGCAGTGTGAAAATCAGGACTTCTTTATATCAGGAATGTTTTTTAAAATTATAATTTCAGGGGCGCCTGGATGGCTCAGTGGGTTAAGCCTCTGCTTTTGGCTCAGGTCATGATCTCAGGGTCCTGGGATCGAGCCCCACATCGGGCTCTCTGCTCAGCAGGGAGCCTGCTTCCCCATCTCTGCCTGCCTCTCTGCCTACTTGTGATCTCTCTGTCAAATAAATAAAAATCTTTTTAAAAATAAATAAAAAATAAACAAAATTGTAATTTCAGAAAACAGCAGATCCATTCTGTTGTTTTGTTTTCTTTTTTCTTCTTTACCTTTTATATATGTTACTTTCTCTAAATAACATAGAAATAGATATAATAAAAATAGTAAAATAGATATATTTTACTAAAATAGGAAAATAGACATATTTTACTAATTTTTGTGTTTCATATTCTTTGCTCCTTTTATTTGTATTCTCCACTATCCTTTTCTTTTTGGCCATATTTTTTTTTCCTTTATTAGATACTAATTTATTCATTTCTGAGACAATTTTGTTTTTCCTTTCATTTCTTTTTTCAGTTCATCCAACTTTCATTTCACATCTTCCTGTTGTTTTTCCTATTTTATTCTGAGTTTTAAAATTTCTGATTTATTTTGTTTGTTGGTATCTGCAAATGCTTGCTTAATTATGTTTAATCTATATTGGAACTATTGTTAAGTCTTTCTCTATTTCATGGCTGCCTATTTTGTTTTGTCTAAGTTCTCTGTTTTGAGGGTTTTAAAAAATAAATCTGTGTGAATGCTAGATTATCTTTTTTTAAATGTTTTTACCTTAGAATGAAGAAGGTATTTTTTTTTTTATTCATTTATTTGACAGAGAGAGATCACAAGCAGGCAGAGAGGCAGGCAGAGAGAGAGGAGGAAGCAGGCTCCCTGCTGAGCAGAGAGCCCAATGCGGGGCTCGATCCCAGGACCCTGAGACCACGACCTGAGCCGAAGGCAGTGGCTTAACCCACTGAGCCACCCAGGCGCCCCATGAGATATTGTTTATGTTTACTTGTGTTGGATTTTTCCTGTAAGTAATAACAGGTGTTCTTACAGAGGACAGGGAATGCTCTTTGGTGGTTTCTTTTGCTTCTTAGATCAGGAGCTCCCTCTTCTGTTGCTGTAGTGAAGTGCAGCAATTTATTTTTAAATGGGGTCTTTTGTGTCTATTTTCCTTGAATTCTCTTCTACTATTTAATTCAGCAGAGCTCTCTTGGCCACTTTCTTTTCTTTTACCATTTGGCCCTGAAGAAACACCTCTTCCAATTATTTTCCTCTCTCCTAGAAGCTGTCTTCCCATAATTACCACCTCTGGCCCCCTATATTTTATAATCCCTTTCTTTTGGCCTCCTCATCAAGTGCTCTGATTTATAAGATCTTATCCTTACTCTCAGTATTTCTTCTATGCACATGGGGTCCTATCCTTCAAGACTAAATCATGTTTATTGTGTTATCTTTTTATAGCAGTCACTATCTGCTTGTAGGTGGGCTCCTGAGCACACTCTCCTCATCTAGGGTGTTTATTCCCCATGTATATGTAAAGTAAAGTATGTGTGAATTAAAGGAGTCTGTGTCCTACTTATGCTGTAGACATAAATTATGGGTAATTTTATTTGCTTTCCTTTTATAGTAATTGGGAAGATATATGGAAAGATTGTAATTTAGGTGGTTGCCATTATTTTATTAGAATCTGAGCTTAACATTAAAAACTAGAAAAAGAACAATAAAACAAAGGAGGAGTAAGGGCTTAATGAAGATAGGAGAAACTAAGAAGTTACAGAAATGAAAAACCTAGCAGAAAGAACTGAAAACAACTCAAGATCTATGATGTGCTAGTGGAAGAAACATCAACATTGGTAAGGCTTAAGGTACTTTATCATAAAAGGGTGGTAACACAAAAGTTAGGAAAGGTGAAGGTGATACAAACACAAATACAGAGCAGATAAAGTATATGAGAATAAAATATTTTCTAAAATTTGAAAATGTATACATTTCCTAATTTTCAAAGTAGAATATAAATGATCAAAGTTGACCCAATTTAAAAAAAAATCAGTAGTCATCTTAGAAAAATTTTAAAGTTATAAGAAAGAAATCTTGGAAGGAAATCATGTTTAGGAAGGATTAATGGATTCCTTTTTTTTTCACTCTTAATTTTAAATGAAGTGCCTGTGTATAATGTCCAAGGAATAGTGGAATGGAGAAACTGAGCACGAGAGAGAATCTATAGTTATAAATACAAATTTGGGAGTTCATCACCATATCAGTAAAAAAAATAAAATAAAATAAAGCATTGCTGTTGTGAATTATCAAATGCTTACAAATAGGTGAAAAGTAATGTGTTATCCTACCAGATCCTACTGATTTTCATGTTTGCTTACAGATAGATAAAAAAGAGTGTATCACCCTACCAGATCTTATTGATTTTCCTTCACTTCCTTGTCAAGCTGCTCTTTCTCCAGGAACAATTGATATATCTTTATTACAGATTGAAAGTAAGTATGTTGACACTGTAAGTACAGATGATTCTGTGAGGTAAAATTAAATATTAATGGAAAGTTATTGCCTACTGGGTAGAGAGATTCGATTTGGGAAGATAAAGTTCTAGAGATAGGTGGTGGTGATCGTTGCAAAGCATCATGAATGTACATAATGCCACTGAACCGTATATTTAAAAGTAGTTAAAACTGTTGATGTGTATTTTACCACAAAAATGTTATTTTAAAATATGTGAATGATATGTTTTTACTGCATATGTTTAACAATCACTAATGTTACTTGTGCTTTTAAAAATATACATTTTGAGGGGCACCTGGGTGGCTCAGTCTGTTAAGCATCTGACTCGTGATTTCCGCTGAGGACATGATCTCAGGGTTGTGAGAGTGAGCCCCACATTGGGATCTGTGTTCAGTGCAGAGTCTGCTTGAGATTTTTCTCTCCTCCTCCCTCTGCTCACACACACACACACACACACACACACACACACACACTGTCTCTCTCGAAAATTAATGAGATTTTTATCTATAAAAATACATCTTTGATGTAAGAAAAATAAGTCTAGCTCAAAGATAAATTTACCAAAAGAATTAAACCAAGATGCATAATTACTTTAACTTTACCTAATTTCTACACTTTTATGTAAATGTAGAAGAGACATACTATATTCTTTACATATCTGAAAATCCCCTCATTGTGTTCCTGTTAGAAACTGAAATGACTCAATATTTTCCATGGTGGCAAATGCTATACTGCAACAAAAACAAAAACAAAAAAACAGACTTTGGGGTAAAATTTACTCTTGCTATTTTAAGTACTCTTAAGTTTGACACCTAAAAGGTTATTACCTTTTAGGAGAGAAGATTATTGAACAGATGAAACAAGTAAAGGAAGAAAGAAGATATCTGGAAAGAATTAGGGAAGAACTTATAAAAAAAGTTGAAAAGCTATTTGAACAAAATAAATTGAAGCGATATCATGGTAAAGTTTATTATACCTTTTATCACTCTATCTTTTATCATTAACATGCTTTACAGAAAGTTTTTTTTTAATTTAAGTTCAAATATTTTTTGTGACTGGCATTCATTTATTCATTATTGTCTACTGAATTTAGCCACTGTTCTAGGGGCTGAGGAAATAATAAGCACACACAATTTTGACTCTGCCCTCAAAGAGCTTATAGTCCAGTGAGGAAATGATAATCAGGAAAACAATGATGCATCCTGATGATGCTATGATAAAGGAATTACAGAATTGTACACCTAGAAGTACAGAGGAAGAACACCGAAATTAGATGGGAGAGATTAAGAAAGGCTTCCAGGAAAAGTGTTAAGGATGCTAGAATCTGAAATGTGCCTCCTCTTGCCTGTAGGCCTTCAGACGTGTTTTTCCCTCTGCCAGCTACATCTTCTTTTCCTTCTATCTCCCCTCATCCCAGGTCACCTGGCTTTTTCCTACTAATCATTCAATCTCAGCTTAGGTATCAGTTACTCTAGAAGCAATCTCAGGATCTTAGTCTTCCCTACATGGTTAATTTTGCGGTATGTGTCTATCTGCTTTGAGTGAATGAACGAATGAGAAAAATTAGGTAGAAAAATAGCTTGTTTTCTTGCAACAGAATTAGAAACAAGTGTTATTGGGACTGGTAGAAATGGAAAAATGAGACAGAATGAAGAAAGTATGGGATAATGGTTTGAGAGATGTTGAAGGATTTGAAAGGACTACATTTTGAGTTGTATTTGAGGATTATATGAATAAAAGGTATATATAGAATTAACTGGTTTTAGGATCCTCAATTTACAGCAAGACTATTTCTTCAGTACTATAACTGACTAAAAGTTACAGACAATGTCAGAGATACTTCTGCAGGCTCTACCTCATAATACTAAGTGTTATTCTGGAAATGGTGGCAATGACTCAGCTTTGTTGTACTATTAAAAGTGACTTTATCAGACAAATTTGAGTAATGGACTAAAAATCATAGGACCAAGTTTCTAATACCAGATCTATCTTTTACTTATTTCTTCTCTTTGTGCCTCCATTTTTCTGTTTATAAAATGAGAATGATCATTCACTTTCTATTTCAACAGGAATGTTTCAAGATAGAAGGCATGTATCAGCCATCAAATATTTATTGAGGTTATGTGCCTCAATTCCCTACATTGTTTTAAATGTTGAGGGTACATCAGCAAACAAGATAAACAAGGCCCTGCTCCTAAGGAGCTTGCTTCTAACGGGAGGAGACAGAAAGTGAACAAATAAGACAGTACAAGCTACTGACCAGAGCTCAGAAGTCAGTTAAAAGAGCATAGTAAAGGGTGATGGCACAGTAGAGCTGCTTGAGCTAGGGTTTTCAAGGAAGGCATCATTGAGGTGGTGTCATAAAGATGTGATTAATAAGGAGGCAGGCAGATAAGGAAATAGGGGGAAAAAAAGTCTGAACAGAAGAAACACTAAAATGTCAAGGTCCAGAGATGGAAACGAGCTTGCAGTAGTAAGGGCCTGAAATAAGGCCAGTGTGGCTGGAACAAAATACAGAGTAATGTAGAGGAAAATAAATTCAAGAGGTCAGCAAGGAACAGATAACCCCATTCAAGAAATCTAGATTTTATTCTAAGTAAATTGGGAAGCCATTGGAGGATTTTTAAGCCAGAGGTTTATAGGATTTTAAAAATATTTTTAAAAGATCAGAATGACTGCTATATGGAATAGCCTGTTCTGTTAGAGGGGCAAGAATGGAAGCAGAGAGACCAGTTAGAAACCTAATGGACTTTCAAAAGATGATAGTGGGGGTGCCTGGATGGCTCAGTCCATTAAGCATCGACTCTTGATTTCAGCTCAGGTGATGATCTTAGAGATCAAGCCCCATGTTGGGCTCTGCGCTCAGAGGGAGTCTGCTTCAGATTCTCCCTCTCCCTCTGAGCACACATGTATATGCATGCTCTCTCTCAAGATAAATCCTAAAAAAAGATGATAGTGGATTAACTAGGGACATAGCTTTGAAGAAGGTAGAATGTGCCAGATGCTGGAAGTATTTTGGCAATAGTATCAATAGAACTTGCTGAAGGATTGGGTATAAGGCATGAAGGAAATAAAACTCTTGAATTTTAATCAAATCTCCTTATAGACTTTTTAAATTGGGGTTTTCATTTGATAATCTTTTAAAAATAAACACATATTTTGATATAATAGCATGCCATTTGTGTTCCTGTTAAGTTTGTATTTAGAATCTCCTTGGTGTCAAAGTGATAGCCTAAATTGGCAGTATTAAGTTTCTAATTTTCTCAACTAAGGAGCTCAGATTTAAGAAATTCCTGCCCTATATAAATTTTGGTAATATATTTGGAATAATTTTAATAAGTGATGAATCAGAATCAGCTTATTTTATAAAACATAAGTCATTTTGGAGGGCTGAAAAAACATTATGCCTTTCTCTGGAAAAAAGTGATCAAAATAAATACACACATTTTGCTATAGGTAGTATTTTCAATGAAGATTTTTCAGAAGTAATTACAAATTTAAAGAACTTCGTTTGGTTCCTGTGTTTATCACGACTATATTTGTAAGGCAAATCCTGTTATTATCTAATAAACATTTGTCTTTGCTCTAATTTCCTCAACATATGAGGGAAGGAGGTTAGGGGAGTAGAGGGTTTAAATTAACTCTAGGGTCCTTTCCAGATGGAAAAGTTTAATCCTTTAGTCAGACTTATACTATAATCTGCTTTTTTATAGCCTGTGATGGTTGGAAGAAAAAATATTTGGAAACAAAGAAAATCACAGCCTCACTAGAGGATGTTTTAACAAAACTTAGAGAAGATTTGGAACTTTACTATAAAAAACTGCTCATGCAACTTGAAGCCAGGGAGATCAAGATGAGACCAAAGAATTTGGCAAACATCACAGACTCTAAGGTACTTATTACTAAATGTATTCATATTATGTTAGAGACATTCTACTCAAAATACGTGCTTTATCATTGTTAGTATTATCATATGTAGGATGCTTTGGGCTACAGGTAACAAAACCTTGACTTAACCTTGCTTCAACAAGAAGAAAATTTATGATCTCCTGTAATGGGTGCTGAGAAAATACCATCAGCAGCTTAATGATGTCTTTAAAGGGACTAGGTGCTTCCAGTAGTTCTTCCCTATTATTTTCAGTGTTGGCTTCATTATAAGACTGCTTTTCCTCATGGTACCAGTAGAGTTGCCGATAGCTAGTAGAACTATATGCCTCCCAATAAAGAACATATACAACTTTTCCTTTAGCCCAGTGGGGGTTCAACCAGGTTGAACCTGGATTAATTGTAGTTATCAGGGAGTACTCGGTGTTAATTTAGACTACTTAGTATCTACTTCAGTACCTGGGGATAGGGTCACTTTCTTTGAATCTATGGGAAAGAGATGAATACTTGATGCAATATGGCAGGGGTCAAAATTCTGCACTACATTCCTTTTCTTTAGCTGGGGACTAGTTAATAACACCCACAGAATATAAAGGTATTGGTATTCTAAGAAAATTATTGAATTATATTTTGATATTTTTTCCTGAAATAGTATTGAAACTTGATAGATCAGAGACATGAAGTTCACTTTTTTTTTTTAAGATTTTATTTATTTATTTGACAGAGAGAAATCACAAGTAGGCAGAGAGGCAGGCAGAGAGAGAGAGAGGAGGGAGCAGGCTCCCTGAGGAGCAGAGAGCCCAATATGGGGCTCGATCCCAGGACCCTGAGATCATGACCTGAACTGAAGGCAGAGGCTTAACCCACTGAGCCACACAGGCGCCCCCTGAAATTCACTTTTTAATTGAGTTATTATGTATATAAACAAATAAATTCAAGGCCATTTATCAATTTTTGTTGGTTGACCAAAAAAGATTGTATGTTAATTATGATTAAGAGTATGGATTTGTGGTTTGTCTCCCTCCCAAACCATAAGTGACTCTTAATCTCACAAAACAAACTGAGGGTTGATGGGGGAAGGGGGGTTGGGAGAGGGGGGGTGGGGTTATGGATATTGGGGAGGGTATGTGCTATGGTGAGTGCTGTGAAGTGTGTAAACCTGGCAATTTGCAGACCTGTACCCCTGGGGATAAAAATATATGTTTATAAAAAATAAAAAAAAAAAGAGTATGGATTTGACTTTAGACATGATGAAATAGTAAAAGTTTGCTATTTTATTTTTTCCCAGTCTTATTGAGATATAATTGGCATATAACATTAGGATAAAGTGATATATGTATATATTATAAAATGATTCACACAGTAAGTTTAATTATAAACTATTTTTCCTGTGATGAGAGCTTTTAAGGTCTATTCTCTAAGAAACTTTCAAATATACAATACAGTATTGGTTTTATATTTTTAAGATTTTATTTATTTAACAGAGATAACAAGTAGGCAGAGAGGCAGGCAGAGAGAGAGGGAGGAAGCAGACTGCCTGCTGAGCAGAGAGCCCGATGTAGGGCTCGATCCCAGGACCCTGAGATCATGACCTGAGACGACGGCAGAGGTTTTAACCCACTGAGCCACCCAGGCGCCCCTGCAATACAGTATTGTTAACTATAGTTATCGTGCTGGGCATTATATCCTCAGAACTTCACCCATTTCCCCTTATTCTCTACCAACCCACCCCCGGAATCTGTTCTGTTTCTATGAGTAAAAGTTTACCATTTTAGATAAACCTAATGTAAAACTCAAATGGGCTCAAGTAATGGTTTGTCCATTTTAGCAGATACTTTTTATTTTGCATAGCTGATTTTTTGTTTTATCAATTTTTTTTTCAAAATGGCAGCTTAAAATTTTTAATAGTTTTTGTGGACTACTATACTTCAAAACTTTTCTAAACAAAAGTAACCAGAAAGTCTTCTTATATAAAATATAGTATCCCATTATTAAGTATTTTAAAGAAATACTAATCTGATTCAACTAAGAAAGTATAATGACAATTTCAAAAGCCTAGTATCTTAAACCTAGTATATTCCTTTTGTAGTAATAGTTCTTGCCTTTGTGGTGCTAATTTAATGGCAATTTGTACAGATATCTACTTATTTTTTTTTTAAGATTTTATTTATTTATTTGTCAGAGATAGAGCGAACACAGGCAGACAGAGTGGCAGGCAGAGGCAGAGGGAGAAGCAGCTCCCTGCTGAGCAAGGAGCCCGATGTGGGACTCGATCCCAGGATGCTGGGATCATGACCTGAGCCGAAGGCAGCTGCCTAACCAACTGAGCCACCCAGGCATCCCCAGATATCTACTTATTTTTATAAAACATGAATAAAGGTGGTAGAACAGAAGAGAATGTGGTCCTTAAGACATAAGAAATTTACTCTAAGCAATGAGTTTATTTTATGCAATAGGTTATGATTGGCTTTTTTGAAATTATCACTTCATAGTTTATAAGGCAATACAAATAGATGTTTTACTAAATAAGGGTGTCTTTATGTATTTCACGCAGAATTACCTCATCATCCAGATCACTGAAGTACAGCATGCAATTGACCAACTTAAGAGAAAACTAGATACTGACAAAATGAAACTTATAATAGAAGTTAAGGTAATTTGCATTTTTCCTAATCAGATAACATTTATCTTTAAATAAATTGTTTTAGTGTTTTTAATTTCGGGCATCAAAAAAAAATTTTTTTAAAGATTTTATTTATCTATTTGACAGAGAGATCACAAGTAGGCAGAGAGGCAGGCAGAGAGAGAGGGAGAAGCAGGCTCCCCGCCGAGCAGAGAACCCGATGTGGGGCTCGATCCCGGGACCCTGAGATCATGACCTGAGCCAAAGGCAGAGGCTTAACCCACTGAGCCACCCAGGCATCCCTCGGGCATCAAAATTTAATTTAGTGTAAGGATAGTGAGGATTGTCTTAAAATCATTATCTTAACAACCAAGAGCATGAGTGAGAAAAATGCAAGAATTAAACCCTGTGTAAAGGTGTAAAGGTTATAACAAGGCCAAAGTAAAATCAGTAGAATTTCACTAAGAATTAAAGGAAAAGGACCTTCTAAATCAGTGTAGAGTCTTAATACTTTAAAAGTAATTTTCAGGGGCACCTGGGTGGCTCAGTGGGTTAAAGCCTCTGCCTTTGGCTCAGGTCATGATCCCAGGGTCCTGGGATGGAGCCCCGCATCAGGCTCTCTGCTCATCGGGGAGCCTGCTTCCTGCTCTCTCTGCCTGCCTCTCCGCCTACTGTGATCTCTGTCTGTCAAATAAATAAATAAAATCTTTAAAAAAAAAAGTAATTTTCATATATTAAGAGTCATCCGTAAATAAGTCTGACAAACCACTGAATGCCATTTAATTTTTATTTCTTTACCTGTTCCGGGAGTTATTATCTCATGCTCTGATTATTTTCATATATATATAATTATATGAAAGCTCTAAGTTCACTTCTTTATCAAAAATAGATCTAGGACATGAATAATGTTCTAGAATCAGAACTGTCCAATTAGAACTTTCTGCAATGATGGAAATGTTCTGTATCTGCACTAATACAGCAACCAATAGCCACGTAAGGATATTGAGCACCTCGAAGGGTAGCTTGTTGTATAACTAAGGAATGGATTATTAAATTTTATGTAATATAAGTTGCTACACGTGGCAGGTAGCTACTGTACTGAATAGTGCAGGTCTAGATTCTTTTCACTAGCAGTGTTCAGTTAGGCCTCTCTCAATTTTAGAAGGGGAAGATGAAAGTTCATTTTTGAAAGGTGATTCTTTTTATAGATGAGAAAGCAAGCAGTCTCAGATTTACGCACATTAAAAGCTGAACTGGCACAGAAGAAAATTAACACATCTTTACAATCTCAATTAGGTATGTTAATTTATAACTTGTCAAAAAATTTAACCATTGTTCTCCTTGGCACAGTAATTTATATAAATCATAAGTTTTATATATTTTCACTTTTCATGCAGGTTTTACAAAGTGTTTCAGGAAATATTAGATGCAAAAAAGCAAAATGGTGCCTATTTGGTTATTTTTGAAGCTTTTAAGTATTACATATTTTATAGTACTATATAATTCTCTCTTTTAAATAGAGACAGTTTGTTCATTGTATTTTAATTAAAAGCAATCTGGGAATATAAAATAGGGATATTGAACTTACATCCAGGCTATGATACAGATTAGTATCTAAGAATTTAAAATTTTAGAAATACAGGCAGTAGTAATTCAGCTAATACTATGGAAAATGGTTGGTTTTTCTCTGTGATAACTGAGTAAATAGAAAATGAAATAGTCTCAATAACAGATGACTGGATCATCATTTATTCCAATTTGAAGGCAGGGAGACTATACAGGGAAGGCAGATTTATGTAAGACCAGAATTCAAGGAAGCAAATTTTTAATGTGTTTATAGGAACTAATATAAGTGTAACACAATATTCTTAATTACCCTGAAGAAGAGAACAGAGACCTCTGTACATTTAGAAAAATTTTAATTGTGCAGAGAAAATAATTGAGAAACCAATGTCCTTAGAAAATTAAAAGTAAAATGCCAATATAAACTAGCTAGGAAATAAATTATAGATGTTCATTAATGAAGGAATAATAACTAGAAGGGTAAATAAAGTTTCTGCTATAACTTCATAAAAATAGTTTCAGTGAAAAATGCTACTAATTCAAAATATTACTTATTTTAATCCTTATTTCCCCCTTTTTGGAGACTTAATTAAATGAGTCTAGTTTAAGTGCATCAGCTTGATGAACCTAAAAGATACTAAATTGCAGGTTTTAAATTTATTGAACAAAAAGTATAGAGCAAAGTGCTTCTCAAAGTCTAGGTTTTTAAAAATTTTATTCTGAGCAAATAATTTCCACTTCCAATTATACGTATTTTTTAAATTAGCATAATAAAATCCTGAAAACAGTTTTTCCTAATTATAGTATTAAACATAAAAGAGTAATATAGTAAGTTGACTTCTTACCTTTGTTTTTAAACAATCAAAGCATTTCTTTATCTGCTTTTAAGTAGAATAACTAAAATATGTGACATGACATTTGTATTCTCTTCAAGAAACTGATTTAAACTGATCATTTTTTCTAAATCTTAATAGTTTGACAGAATATGTTTATCTGGGGACACCTGGGTGGCTCAGTTGGTTAAGCAGCTGCCTTCGGCTCAGGTCATGATCCCAGCATCCTGGGATCGAGTCCCACATCGGGCTCCTTGCTCATCAGGGAGCCTGCTTCTCCCTCTGCCTCTGCCTGCCATTCTGTCTGCCTGTGCTCGCTCTCTCTCCCTCTCTCTCTCTGACAAATAAATAAATAAAATCTTTAAAAAAAAAAAAATATGTTTATCTGTCACAGCTTTGGTTTTAAGACTTTCCACATTTCTTCAGTTTGCTGTTTGGCTACAGCATCTCCAGAATAGTCAAGACAATTTGCGTGCCACATGCCAATGCCTCGTAAGCCATGCTTTTGTATGTATGCCGCCTTTAAAGAAATGCTCTGAGGGTCATCATACCACACTTGATGAAAATGGCCAGAAGAATCCTATAAGAATAAATTAAACTGGTCAGTACAATATTAAATCCAATGATTCAAAAAGGATACAATGAAGTAAATAGAAATTTTAGGGCACAGTACATTATGCTTTCATGGTTCTGTATGTGATACTTTTTAGATATGATTGTGGTACTTTCACAACAGCAGAGATTACACAAATGAGCTTCGTAATACAGTCTGTACTATATTTTAAAGTCCTTCTCATGCTCTCGTTCCTTCATGCCCTGAGATTTCTTCCTTGGTCTGATCTGATGGTTAGCAACCAAGATGTACATCTGAGTCACTCATGGAGCTTTTCAAAATATAAATTCCTGGGACCCACATGAAACCTACTTAATTAAAATATTCTAGGGCTGGAACCTAGGACATGTCTTTGTTTTGTGTTTTACTATCCCATTAGGTAATTCTGATATACAGACATAGTTAAGGAGGATCACTGCTATGGTCCTCTAAAACCAGCTTATGCTTTTTTTTTTTTTTTTTTTTTTTTTTTTTTGTATTATCTACAGTCCCTGGAAATTTGCCTAGTTAGGAGCTCAGGGGATGATTTTGTTTGTGATGAATTTGCCAAATCAAAAGGTAATGGGTGGGGAAAATATCTCCTTTAATAGGTCTTACAGAATTAAGAACCATAAACTAGCCTGTAAAGTCCTCCCCAGCATCAACTGCCTCTATCTAGTACTAACACCATCTCTCTTAGAAGGTAGGTATGCTTATTGGATAAGGGATAAAAGAGGAAAGGAACAGAACTAGGCAAAAAGGTTGAGGAAAAGAAGAAAAGAAGTAAAAAAATAGAATGGCCTGTGATTTAAAATAATTTACTGATTTTTATATAACATCTGGGACACTTTCAAAGGCAGTTCTCAGTGGATACCAGTAATAGGTTGTTTATGGTAGCACCACTGGAATTAGAGTAGTCCCCTAAGATGACTGAAGGACATTAGGCACTTGGTAAATGAATAAACTGTGGGGTATTTAAGTAGAGTCACTCACTACAAGCATATGTCACATTCTTTAAAATTTTAAATTATGATTCACTATTAAAAGGCAACTGTAGAACTTATTTTTGCAGATTTAGGGGCAAACCCAAAGTCCTAGATCTCTGAATTTTGCCATTATTATGGCAAGTACTTTGAGCTTTTTTGATACTTTTAAGAAATTTCATATGCCTCAAAATAAGGATGAAAAACTGAGTTAAATGTAAGATTAACATATGCATGATCATGGCATATATATGCTTTCAAGAATATTGAGCGCATGATGAAAGAGCATAAAAAAGCAGAATGATTCTCTTCAGTCACAGTAAGAAATTTGATTTTGCTTGCTATGGAATTTCACAATAAAAGAAAGAATAGTTTTATAACCAGATTGTTGTCTAAAATGCCATTAAATGAATGGCCTTCAAAGGCTTATCAAAATGTTTCCTGAATTCTAAAACTTTAAAGAAGGTGTTTTTTTCATCAAGGTAAAAATAAGGGACTACAAAAAGAGTATAAACTATTACACTGTTTGGCAAAGACAGGAGTATAATATACCCTAATTTAATAAATATCTTAGTTATATAAATTATAAGCCTAGTTAATGAGTAGGTATGTAATTTTCAAGAGTTAGAAAGCTCTACATCAAAGCTTTCTGTGTAATTGATATGTATGTGCATGTCTGTATACCAGTTAAAATATTAAATATAAATGTTTACAGTTTTTTTCATAAATGGGTACCAGAATAATAAAGAATGTAAGTTCATATTGAAATCAACTTACATCATAACATTTTAGGGCTCCTTTCACAGTGACAAAATCTAAAGTAAATTTGAAGATGGTTTGTAATTAGATTTTTGAAGTCTGGAAAAGTCTCATTTATGAAAAATGTAACTTTTCTTTGCCTCTTTGGTATAGCAGTTCCTATTTATCAAACACTACCTGACAGAATTGCTCTGGTCATGTACTCTATTTCTTTAAGTTTCTGTTTATATCATTTTCCACTAATGCACTTCTTAGTCTCAGTATCATGCCTCGCTATAAATTAGTCTCATCAGAATCCTTAGGCTACTTTGACAGACCTAGTAACCTATTTTGGTCCAAAGCCACAGTTGATAATTATCAACTATTAAGGCAATCCTGTTTGTGGTAAGACAAGTGGCCCATGCAGAGCAGTTCCATTATTACCATAACTTGAACTGCTAACCAGCAAAGTAAAGTCCTGATTAGACAAGTTTACTCATATAAACAGTAATCTGTATATTGTACCCTAAAAGAAAATGGATAGAATAAAGGTTCATAATTTGTGAAAAATCTTACTTTGTAATTATAGTAAGAAGCCTGCTGATCTTTATCCCAGTGGCTTCCAGAAACAGAACTATTTACTTGCTTCATAATTACTTTATAGGGCACCTGATGTCCTGAAGTAATACCACAAGAATCCCTCCAGGAAGGGACTTTTGGAATGGTACAAACACGATCCTAGAAATACAAAAATGTTCATGTTATACATGTAAGCAAATCTTAGGAGCCAAATCAGAAAAACTATATTAGAAATAAAATGTATACTCTAAACAGATGGACTATACAGTATAAAAGTTAAATTTCACTACTGAAATGAAATATATAATACTCAGAAACTTCCATGGGATTAAATAATTAAAAAATAAACTACTTTTTAGTCTCAAACTTAAAACAGGCCTTAAAGAATAGGAAGAAAAAAATTATATAAGAAATAATCCTTACTTACCTCCAGTAGATTTAGACAGGTATAATCATAACCATACCAGGGAACACCCATTACAAGCTTCTTAGGGTTAATGCCTATCTTGATGTAGTCATCATAGCCTAATCAAATTGGGACAGGAAAATGCATGTTTTTCTTTTTATATTCTACTAAGTTTATACAAGCTATGCAACCATTCAGAATTGAAGTCTGAAAAGCCAGGTACATTTATGCAAAATATTAATAATGTTTCCCTAACATGACATTCTATACATTATCCCTTAAGAACTGTAAATTCTGTATCATTTGATAAATTATTTCTTTTTGAATAATAGAAAACATTCAAAAGGTCAAACTGAAGCACAAATTTCACAAAATTCAATTCTAGGAAGAATGACATTTCAGGAAAGCAAGCTAATTGTGTGTATTATGTGCTAAGATATGTTTGGTATTCTAGATTCAGAAAAGTTCTTAAACTTTCTGGCAGAGATGGTCTAAGAATTTTTTTTAAAGATTTTATTAATTTATTTGGCAGAGGGGTACCTGGGTGACTCAGTGGATTAAGCCTCTGCCTTCGGCTCAGGTCATGATCTCAGGGTCCTGGGATGAAGCCCTGAGTCAGACTCTCTGCTCGGCAGGGAGCATGCTTCCCCTCGCCCCCTGCCTTTCTGCCTACTTGTTATCTCTGTCAAATAAATTTTTTTTAAAGATTTTATTTATTTGGCAGGGGGAGCAGGAGAGGGAGAAGCAGGCTTCCTGCTGAGCTCCATCCCAAGACCCCGGGATCATGACCTGAGCCAAAGGCAGACACTTAACCGACTGAGCTACCCAAGCACCTCTCAGAGACTTTTGTAGTATATTTGTAAAGCATGGAATACTTGTGCTTTCTAGAAGTATAATTACAGACAGGGACAAGATGTGCCCCCCTTTTACTTTAGTCAACAAAGAGAAAGATGAACAAATTCCTGGCCATTCCCTTTTGTGCCCAGTGTAAATTTGTTTTTCCACCAAGAATATTCCAAGATTAACTAAATTTGCTATTTTTCAGAGCCTTTAAATAAATATACGCTAAATATCCAAATCTCAAACATACTTGATAATGAGCCTTGTATTGATAGAACACAGTTATCTCCTTTCTGAAACACAGTTTGGGAATACTGGGTTAAATAATTGCTTTGTAATTAGAATTTTTTAATTTTTAAATAACATATGCATATGATTAGACTATTAATTTGGATGTGATGAGGCTAGGCTTTAAGATTTTTATCTCTAAATTAAGAGGTTTTTATTTATTATCAACACTTAAATCAGGGCCAATTATCCCAGAAAATTTCACTTGACTTCAAAATATAGCAAGCAATCTTTTATTCAGTTGGCTGATGGGATACTAATGCAAAACCCACATCATATGAATGACAGAAGTACTCTTAATTCTAATAGAATTAGAATTCTTAATTTTTAATTAAGAATTAATTTTAATATAGCATGAGCATTAATAAATGCCAAGTAAGACAATCCTCTATCAATCATGCATAGTAGGTACTCACATTATAACTATCTTTGCTATTTGGTTACTTCAACAAAAATATCCTGTCAAATTCTAGATAAGCAAAGATCTCCTTCATGTCATTCTGGGAGAAGACTGTTGACTTGAAGTTAGTAGTCAACTGCTTGAATAGCAGTGCAATGAGAACTTAACACTCATCATCTGATCTATTATAGAGGATTAATAATATACCTGTCCCACAAGATTTTTTTTTTTTTAGAATTTTTTGTAATTTACTTGACAGAGAGAGGGGCAAGCAGGCTCCCCGCTGAGCGGAGAGCCCGATGTGGGCCTCGATCCCAGGACCCTGAGATCATGACCTGAGCTGAAGGCAGAGGCTTAACCCACTGAGCCACCCAGGCACCCTGTCCCACAAGATTTTTAAAAGAACTAAGTGAAAACTTTAGAATGTATAAACTTGAAAGCTCTCCAAATTAAGTGATATTCATGTTTCAAGGCAGCTTTATAAATGGAAAAGGTATACAAATGACTTAAACAATAAGATTATTATTTCTAAGTTATCATTTGTGGATTCTTACCAGTTAATGTCTCCTTGTAGGGAGCATTGGCTGCTGCAGTACATTCTGACAAGGTTTGACTTTGTTCATCATAAGACATCACAAAGAGAAAGTCACAAGCATCTGCAATTCCGGCATAATTATAGCACCTATCTTTGTACTTTGGAGACCAAGTCACATCAAAGGTTACCTGCGGGAAAACACATGCCATTTTATGGAACATGATCAAATATGCTTATTTTATCTGTTTTTTTTTTTATTATATATTTTCTTGCCTCATCCAAGAGAAAAGACTGTTTATGTATATGAACATAAGGTTAGACACATATAGAACAGTTCTAAGATATTTCTGCCCATATGAATTGACATAGATAATATTTGGCCAGATACGATGTCCAGGAGCAGGGCTCTGTGTAGAAGAGGAGTTTTAAACTTAATGTTTTTAAAGGCTAGACTAGTAACTCAACTGAGGAAAGAAATAGGTAATGACAGTAGGGTATGGTGAGGCCTCTAAGCAACTAGGCAGTAAAGAAATCACACTAAAATAAGTCAAATACAAAGGTTTGTGTTTTGTTTTTTTTTTAATATCATGCAGGCTAGATAGGTCATCTCTTAGCACAAGTTGACTGTGTTGGGAGTTTAACCCCCTGATATACAATTACGTTACATGATAGGTTTAATCCAACATTACAGTTAAAGGATAGTGGTTTATGGCTATAAGGATAAATTAACTCAAAATGTTGAACAAATCACTTAAATGGTCTTATTTTATGGGAATAGTCAAATAAAACTTGAGTGATGAATTTTGGTGAGCCAGTTTTCAACAAGGATGAGTCTGTTTAAAGTATTTACTGCCTTAGCCAAATATTAATTAGCCTTATTTTATATATGTGCAAATGTTCTAAAGCTTCAGTAAAGGTTTTTTTCTCTCATTAGACACATTAATTATTACAAAAATTGAGATAGTTCAGTTAAAACTTTTATACTTTGGCCAATTTATTACTCTCTTTAGGACTTTATCAAAATTTTATAATTGTCTAAGTATCAGCACTAAAGGAAGTTCAGCTTTACAAGTACAAGCTTTCCTCAATAGCACTACAGCAAAATAGGTTATAAAGTGAATTTGTTTTACACATCCGATCCCATTTTATCACTGCCTCGCCTATTATAAAATAGGAGCTATATTCTAGTAATAGAGAAACTAAATGATCACCTCTAAACAGGTAAATTTCAAATCCATTGTATAAGTCCTTATCCCCTCCTGAGCATTAGGAGTATTTTTACCAGCACTTTCTGTCATAGTTCATCTCCTATTTTGGAGAAAGCAGCATTAGTATATTAGACAAATCAAAATGATTTTGGTTCTCCTCTTAGCTCTGTTATAACTATGTCTGTGTCACTAAAAACATCTCAAACTGTTTTCCTACCTGTAAAAAATGATGAAGAACTCTTCAATTCAATGACCATAATTCTATAATCTTAATCATTTTTCCCCCAAAACTCATTTCTCCTTCTAGACTCTAGTCATTTTTTTCTGGTGGTCAGTTTAAGAACTTTTGGGGACTTCTCTCACCCCCCCCATAACTAATCTCACATTTTCCTTTGAGTGGCTTCTCTATTCTGCCAGAGAACAGCTTTCTGCCTCTTTCTTTCCATTAATTAATATTTATTAAACACTTCCTAGTGTTAAGGTTATGCCATCATCCTAATCCAAACTATAAATCTCAAGTTGTTAGATGTGGATTAGTCCATACTGGTCTCCATTTCTCCTTTAGACTATTATACATACTACTATGGCATAACCTTCCCCATACACTTTCTACCATGTAAACCCATTACATACATACAGAATAAATGCAAGTACTTCAGTCTGACATTCTGGATATTCCATAATCTGACCTGTTTTCACAATTGTACCTCCCCTTAATTTTTAAAATTGAATTTAACAGAGTAGCACAAATTGTTCTACTTGCCCCCCAAACATGGAAATATTCCTACTGCAAAGTCTTTGTTCAGTCTCTTCCTCCTTGCCCTTTCACTGTAGGATAATCAGAGCTAGCAAAAAGATTGTTTACCACACACTAATTCTAACCTATTAGTAACAGCAATCTAAAGACTGAAGGAAAAGTTTTCCAAGAACAAAATTTGACAGGAGAGGAGTATGGTGGCTTTTTTTGCTATTCTTAATCTAAATTGTTTTCATCTGAAGAGGGAGGGTACAAGATAGTGATACAGGAAAACCCAGAAATCACCTGCTCCATAGACACACCAAATCTATACCTCTTTCTAGAACAATTCCTCCTGGGTGCCTGGGTGGCTTAGGCAGTTAAACAACTGCCTTTGGCACAGGTCATGATCCCAGAGTCCTGGGATCAAGTCCCACATCGGGCTCCCTGCTCAAGCAGGGACCCTGCTTCTCTGCCTCTGCCTCTCTCTGTCTCTCATGAATAAATGAATAAAATCTTTTTTTTCTTAAAGAATAATAACAAAAAAAGAACAATTCCTCCTGAAGAACAGAAGACTGAACAGCTTTTACACAACAGAAGATAAACACACCACCTAGGGGCGCCTGGGTGGCTCAGTGGGTTAAGCCTCTGCCTTTGGCTCAGGTCATGATCCCAGGGTCCTGGGATCAAGCCCCGCATCGGGCTCTCTGCTCACAGCGAGCCTGCTTCCTCCTCTCTCTCTGCCTCTCTGCCTACTTGTGATCTCTGTCAAATAAATAAATAAAATCTTAAAAAAACAAAAAACACCACCTAGAGAACAGCAAGAGACACAGTAACAAAGGAAATCCCCACCCCTTGATGCTGCTAACTGCAGTGGGGAAGAATATATATATATATATATACTAGGAGACCGTGAGCAGATTTTTCTGCCTTGGGCACAGGAGGGAAAAAACAACTGTTTAAAAGACCAACTAGAATATATAAGATCAGTCCTAGAACTTTGTCAGACAGTGGGAGAGATGCTGGAACTCTCTGGATCAGAAGGGCAGAGAGCCCCATGGTTTACCTTCCCTTTCTGCCTTGATAGCATGAATAGAAAGAGGGTCTGGGTGAGTGCCCAAGCCAGCCTACTACTTCAGTAAGCCCTGGGCTCCTAGCCCATACCAGCCCCAATCATCCCCCCAATGCAGATTGAGTACAATCAACACAGGGCACCCCTGGCCAATACTTACTGCAGTTCCAGCTATCTCACTAAAATGACACAGGTGCAAAACACCCTAAAATACTCCATGCTTGCACTGCTTTGGTTCCAGGTGATTTGACAGGGTACTACCCCCACCAAGCAAAACACCTTGGGACACCCTGGCCTTCTCCTGCCTCTGCTCCAGCCACCCTGCCAGGTACCCCTGCACCTGATGCCCCAAGAACCCCCACCTACTTTAAGCGTCAGCTGTCATGCTAAGGCATCCTCTGCAAAGAGCCCTGGACTGTCCCAGACCATGCCCACTTCCCCTCTGACCATCCAACAGGTTTGTCCTAACATATAGGACAGCCACAGCTCCAGCCACACAAAATCACTAAGTGCTACATTGTACACAGGGGATGATCATACAAAAATATCACTTCAAGTTTAGAAGTAGCTCTTCCATCTAATTCACAGAAACAAACACAAAGTCAAGCAAATAACAAAGAGGAAAATGCTCCAAATAAGAGGATAGCTTAAGGGTGGTTATCTTGGATATCCAATGAAGAAGCATTCACATTCTAGGGGTCCAGAGAGGAGAACAGAAAACTTGTAGAAACAATAGCTGAAAATGTGCCTAACCTAGGAAGGAAACAAACATTCAGGTTCAAGAATCACAGAGAGTTCAAAGTAAGATGAACTCAAGGATGGCCAGAAGACAAAAATAATTAAAATGTCAAAGATTAAAGAAAGAATTTTAAAAGCAGCAAAAAGAATTAGTTACATACAAAGGTTAAAGCAATCAGCGTATTTTTCAGCAGAAACTTTGGAGGCCAGAAGGGACTGGCATGATATACTGAAAACATGGCAAGGGAAAAACCTCCAAGAATACTCTACCTGGCAAAGTTATCATTCATAATTGAAGGAGAGAGAGTTTCCCAAACAAAAGTTAAAGAAATTTATCACCACAGTTACAAGAAATGTTAAAGGCACTCCCTTAAGTGAAGAAAAAGGCCATATTAGAAGAAAATAATGAAAAAATTTCATGAGTGAAAGGAAACACAATAAAGGTAGTAGAGAAATCACTTATAAAGCTAGTATGAAGTTTAAAAAACAAAAGGAGTAACATCAATTATATCTAAAAAAGTAGTTAATGGGACTCACAAAATAGGAAGATATAAAATATGACCACATATACATGGGAGGAACTAAAAATGAAGTTCATATAAAATGTCTTTGTACATAACTGACCATGAACTTATTATAGACATCTATATACTTAAAATATTACATATGAACCTCTTGGTAACCACAAACCAAAAATTTACGATACCCAAAAAAATTATAAAGCAAAACACTAAAAAAGTCATCCATTACAGAGAGCAAGAGAAGAAGAAAGGGAGAGAAAAAAATCTACCTAAAAAATCAGAATACAAAATGTCTATAAGTACATACCTACCAATAATTACTAAAGGGGCACCTGGGTGGTACAGTTGGTTAAATGTGCAACTCCACATCTGTGATCTCAGAGTTGTGAGATTGAGCCCTGTGTCAGCCTTCAGGTTCAACACGGGGTCTACTTAAGACTCTCTCTCTCCTCTCCTCCCTCTGCCCCTCCCACCTGTGTGCATGCTTTCCCTAATAAATCTTTTAAAATTCCTTTAAATGTAAGTGGTCTAAATATTCCAATAGACCTAAACAAAAGGGTTAAAAAAAAAAGACCCATCAAAAAACAACAACCAAAAACACAAAAAACAAGACCCATCAGTACATTCCTGCAAGAGATTAATTTCAGACCTAAAGACACATACAGACTGAAAGTAACAGGATGAAAAAAATATCAGGGGGAAAAATAGCAAAGGGAAAAATAACAGGATGAAAAAATGGAAGGGGGGAAAAAAAGGGTGCAGGCACCTGGGTGGCTCAGTTGGTTAAGTGTCTGCCTTCAGCTTGGGTCATGATCTCAGAGTCCTGGGATCAAGTTCCATGTCAGGCTCCCTGCTCAGCAGGGAAACTGCTTCACCCTCTCCCTCTGCTACTCTCTCTCTCTTTCTGTTAAATAAATGAAACCTTAAAAAAAAAAAGATGTGTTATCAATACTTATATCAGACCTAACAGACTTTAAAACAAAACTGTGGACTCAGATACAAACAGAGGGCTTTGGAGGGGAGGAGGGAGGGGGGGTTGGGTGAACCTGGTGGCGGATATTAAGGAGGGCATGTATTGCATAGAGCTCTGGGTATGGTCATAAACAATGAATTTTGGAACACTGAAAAAAATAAAATTTAATTAAAAAAAAGAGACTAAGGTGAGCATACATAATGATAAAAGGATCATTGAATCCAATGAGAGGATTCAACAGTTGTAAATATCTATTATGCAGCCAACATCAAGTACCTAACTACATAAAGCAAATATTAACAGACCTAAAGGAAAAAAGGGACAGCAATACATAATGGTAGAGGACTTTAAACCCCACATACATCAATGGATAATTCATCCAGACATAAAATCAACAAGGAAACAGTGGCTTTCAATGACACACCAGACTAGATGGACTTAACAGATATATATTTTAAAAAAGTTTTCATATATATAGTGTGTGTATATATACATATATGTGTGTGTGTGTGTATGTGTGTATGTGTGTGTGTGTATATATATATATATATATATATCCAAACCACAGAATACACATTCTTTTCAAACACGCATGGAACATTCTCCAAGATAAATCACATGTTAGGCCACAAAACAAGTCTTAATAAATTCAAGAAAACTGAAATCATATTAAGCATATTTTCCAACCACAATGGAATGAAACTAGAAATTAATTACCAGGAAAAAAAATAGAAAAAACAAACACAAACACATGGAGGCTAAACAGCATGCCACTGAACAATAATAATAGGTTGAGAAAAAAAGAGGAAACATAATATACGGAGACAAATATGAAAATAGTATGGTCCAAAATTTATGGGACACAGCAAAAGCAGTAGTAGGAGGGAAGTTCATAGAAATATAGGACTACCTCAGAAAACAAGACAGATCTCAAATAGACACTCCAACCTTACACCTGAAGGAACTAGGGAAAAAAGCTCAAAGTTAGAAGAAAATAACAAAGATCTGATTAATAAATAAATGAAAGAGAGAATTTTAAAAAAAGAAAATATCAGTGAAACAACTATTTCTTTGAAAAGATAAAGGTAAGAAAACTTTAGCCAAATCCGTCAAGAAGACAGGACTCAAATCAGAAATAGAAGAGCCAACTCCACAGAAATACAGAAGATTATAATAAACTACTACCAAAAAACTATATGCAACTTGGACAACCTAAAAAAATGGATAAATTCCTAGAAATATAGAACCTCCCAAAAAGAAATTAGGAAGAAATAAAAAATCTGATCAGACTAATAGCAACAAAATTGAATTTATAATCTAAAATCTCCCAACAAACAAAAGTCCAAAACCAGATGTTGTCACAGGTCAATTCTACTAAAAATTGAAAAAAGAGGTAACACCTATTCTCAAAATCTTCACCACCCCTTACCAAAAAAAAAAAAAAAAAAAAAAAGAGGAAGAAAAACTCCACATTGATTATGTGAGATCCTAACACCAAAACAAGACAAAGACAATACAAAAAAGGGAAAACAACAAGCCAAGAAAATATTAGCAAACCAATATTCAACAATATATTGTTGCAGATTCAACAACATATTAAAAGAATCATCCACTGGGGCGCCTGGGTGGCTCAGTGGGTTAAGCCTCTGCCTTCGTCTCAGATCATGATCTCAGGGTCCTGGGATCAAGCCCCACATCGGACTCTCTGCTCAGTGGGGAGCCTGCTTCCCCCTCTCTGTGTGCCTCTCTACCTACTTGTGATCTCTCTCCCTCTCAAATAAATAAAATAACGTCTTTAAAAAAAAAAAAAAAGAATTATCCACTAAAAGCAAGCAGGATTTATTCCAGAGATGCAAGGATGGTTCAATATCCACATACCAACATGGTACACCACAGTAACACAATGAAAGATAAAAGTCATATGATCATAACAATAGATGCAGAAAATTCTTTTTTTTTTTAAATGATTTTATTTGACAGAGAAATCTCAAGCAGGCAGAGAGAGAGGGGGAAGCAGGCTCCCCACTGAGCAGAGAGCCCGTTTCAGGGCTCAATCCCAGGATCCTGAGATCATGACCTGAGCAGAACACAGAGGCTTAACCCACTGAGCCACCCAGGTGCCACAGATGCAGAAAATTCTTTTGACAAAATTTATTATCCATTCATGATAAAAACTCTCAAAGTAGGGTTAGAGGTAATGTACCTCAACATTATATAGGCAATATATGATAAAACCCACAATTAAGATCATTCTCAATGATGAAAAACAGAGCTTTTCCTCTAAGTTCAGAAATAAGGATGTCCACACTTACCACTTTAATTCGATACAGTATTAGAAGTCCTAGCTGTAGCAATCAAACAAGAAATAAAGGGCATCCAAATTGGTAAGGAAGAAGTAAAATTGTTACTATTTTCGTATGACATGATACTATAAATAAAAACCCCTAAAGACTGCAACAAAAAACTTGAACTGATAAATGAGTTCAGTAAAGTTGCAGGACACAAAGTTAATGTACAGAAACCTGTTGCATTTCAATACCTAATAATGAAGTAGCAGAAAGAGAAATTAAGAAATAATTCCATTTATGATTGCACCAAGAATCAAAAAAAAAAAAATAACTAGGAATAAACTTAACCAAGGAGGTGAAAGACTTATATTCTATAAACTATAAAACATTTATGAAAGAAACTGAACATGACAAATGGAAAGCTATTGGAAGAATTAATATTGTTAAAATGTCCATACTACCCAAAGCCATCTACAGATTTAATGCAATCCTTTTCAAGATACAAGCACCAGGTTTGTTTTTTTTTTTTTTTTTAACAGACCTAGAATAAATAATACTAAACTCCTTATGGTATAATGAACAAAATTGGAAGGATCAAAATTCCAGATTTCAAAATATACTTCACAAAGCTATAATAATCAAAACAGTATGGTACTGGCACAAAAAGAAACACAAAGTTCAATGGTACAGAATAGAAAGGCCAGAAATAAACCCACATTTTTATGTCAATCTACAACGGAGGTGGCAAGAATATACAATGGGGAATATCTCTTCAACAAATGTTAATGGGAAAGTAAGACAGCAACATGCAGAAGAATGAAATTGGACCACTTTCTCAACCCATATATGAAGATGATTTAAAGATCTAAATGTGAGACCTGAAACCAAAAGTATTCTAGAAGAAAACATGGCTAGTAATCTAAGATCAGCCTTAGCAACATTTTTCTAGATATGCCTTCACAGGCAAGGGAAATAAAAGCAAAAATAAACTATTGGGACTACAACAAAATAAAAAGCTTTTGCACAGTGAAGGAAACCATCAAAAAATGAAAAACCTGTTGAATGGGAGATCTTTGTGAATGATACATCCAAGAAGGGGTTAATATCCAAAATATATAAAAAATGTACACAAAACCCAAAACACAAAGAGTCTAATTTAAAAAGGGCAAAGGACCTGAATAGATATTTTTCCAAAGAAGATATACGAATAGCCAACAGACACATAAAAAGATGCTCAACATTATTAATCACCAGGGAAATGCAAATGAAAACCTCAAGGAGATATCGCCTATCAAAACAGCTACTATCAAAAAGACAAATTTAATTACTGACAAGGATGTGGAGAACATTTATGCCCTGTTGGTGAGAATGTGAATTGGTATATTCACTATGGAAAACAGTATGGAGTTTCCTCAAAAAAATTAAAATTAGAAATGTCATATGATCCAACAATTCCACTACTGGGTATTTACCCTAAGAAAATGAAAACACTAATTCAAAAAGATATGCATCACTATGTTTACTGCAGCATATTTATTATAGTCAAGATGTGGAAGCTATCCAAGTGTCTATCCATAGTTGAAGGAATAAAGGAGATGTGGGTGTGTTTCTGTGTCTGTCTCCCCCTCTCTCTCCCCCACTTTCCCTCCCTCTCTGTCTATATGTATGATGAAATATTTCTCAGCCATAAAGAAATGAGATCTTGCCCTCTGCAACAACATGGATGGACCTAGAAGGTATTATGCTAAGTGAAATAAGTCAAAGACAAATATTATATGATTACAGTCCTATGTGAGATTTAAGAAACAAAACAAGTGAGCAAAGGAACAAACAAACGACAGACTTCTAAATACAGAGAACTAGTAGTTGGCAGAGGAGAGGTGGTGGGGGGAAATAAATAAGTCGTACTCAGCTAAAAAGCCAAATTCTACACTGACAAAACTTCCTTATTTATATAAAGCCACAGGCATATCAATCCTTACATCCTTTATTATTTTCCAATGAATCTCGAATTCATTTTGACCAACTGTACCAAAATCTCTTAGCACAGTTGGTAAAAAATACAGTTCCTAGGCTCTATGCCAGACCTACTGAATCAATCTCTTGAGATATTTTATCTGGTGACTCTTAAACCAGTAACTTTAAACCTATTTGTATGAAATAGAATATATATTTCATATGTATATATTTCCTATTTAAATTTTAAGTTTTTGAAAGGCAGGTATCATTTATTCACTAAACAATTTTTAACATTGTGTGAGATAGAAAAGAGCTGGTCTCCACCTTCAAAAAATCTCATTATTTAGTCTTGGTATAGGTATATCTCATTTTATTGTGCTTCACAGATAATGCATTTTTTTTTTTTTTTTTACAGATTTAAAGTTTTTGGCAACCCTGGATCAAGCAGGTCTATCAGCACCATTATCCCAAAAGCATTTGCTCACTTTATGTCTCTGTGTCACATCTTGGTAATTCTCACAACACACCAAACTTTTTCATTATTTGCTCTGATTTGTTATCAGAGATTTTTCATGTTACTCTTCTAAGAGCTTTAGGGTGCAACAAACCGTACCCATATAAGACGGCAAACAACCCATAAATGTGTGTGTTCGGAGTGCTCCACCCACTGGCTGTTTCCCTGTCTCCATCCCTCTTCTTGGCCTCCCTATTGCCCGAGACACAACAACATTGAAATTAAAACTAATAATAATAAAAAAACACAAATTAATAACTGTACAATGGCCTCTAAGCGTTCAAGTGAAAGGAAGAGTCACACCTCTCTCACTTCAAATCAAAAGCTAGAAACGATTAAGCTTAGTGAGGAAAGTATGTCAAAAGCTGAGATAAGCCAAAAGCTAGGCTTCTTATGCGAAACAGCCAGGTTGTGAAAGCAAAAAGTTCTTGAAGAAAATAGAAAGTGCTGCTCCAGTGAACACACGGTTTGTAAAAAAGCAAAACAGCTATATTGCTGATATGGAAAAAGTTGTAGTGGTCTGGATGGAAGATCAAACCAACCACAACATTCCCTTAAGCCATAACCTAATCCAAAGCATAAGACCTTAAATTTTGTGAAGGTTGGGAGAAGTGAGGAAGCTGCAAAAGTAAGTTTGAAGCAGCAGGGGTTAGTTTAAGACTTTCATGGAGGGGGGCGCCTGGGTGGCTCAGTGGGTTAAAGCCTCTGCCTTCGGCTCAGGTCATGATCTCTGGGTCCTGGGATCGAGCCCAGCATCGGGCTCTCTGCTCCGCAGGGAGCCTGCTTCCTCCTCTCTCTCTCTGCCTGCCTCTCTGCCTATTTGTGATCTCTGTCTGTCAAATAAATTAAAAAAATATTTTTAAAAAAAGAAAAAAAAGGGGCGCCTGGGTGGCTCACTGGGTTAAGCCTCTGCCTTCGGCTCAGGTCATGATCCCAGGGTCCTGGGATCTAGCCCTGCATCGGGCTCTCTGCTCAGCAGGGAGCCCGCTTCCTCCTCTCTCTCTGCCTGCTTCTCTGTGATCTCCATCTGTCAAATAAATAAATAAAACCTTTAAAAAAAATTAAAAAAAAAGAAATAAAAATTAAAAAAAAAAAAAAAGAATTTCATGGAGGCAGTAACTACAGATGAGGTAGACCTAGCAGGAGAACTAGAATTAGAAGTGGAGCCTGAGGATGTGACTGAATGGCTGCTGTGTCATGATAAAACTTCCATAGGAATTGCTTCTTATGAATGAGCAAAGAAAGTGGTTTCTTGAGATGGAATCTACTCCTGGTGAAGACGCTGTGAAAATGGTTGCAATGACAACAAAAGATTTAGACTATCACATAAATTTAGGCAATTTAGCAGCAGCAGGATTTGAGAGAATGGACTCCAATTTTGAGAGAAGTTCCACTGTGGGTAAAATGCTATTTAAACAACATTGCATGCTATAGAGAAATTGTAAAAGGAAAAGTACATCAGTGCAGCAAACGTTATTGTTTTAAGAAGTCGCCACCGCCTCCCCAACCTTCAGCAACCACCACCCTGATCAGTCACAGCCATCAACATCAAGGCAAGCTCATTTCCCAGCAAAAAGATTACAACTTGCTGAAAAGCTCAGATGATGGTTAGCATTAGCAATGAAGTAATTTTTAATTAAGGTATTCACATTATTTTTCAGATATAATATTATTGCACACTCAATAGACTATAGTGTAGTGTAAACATAACTTTATACCCACTGAAAAACAAAAAAATTCATTTGACTTGCTTGGGGTGCCTGGGTGTCTCAGTCGGTTAGTGTACAACTCTTGATTTTGGCTCAGGTCATGATTTTGGCTCAGGTCATGATTTCAGGGTCATGAGATCAAGCCCTGGTACCAGGCTCTGTGCTGAGCATGGAGCCTATTTAAGTTTCTCTCTCCTCCTCCCTTTGCCCTTCTCCTGCCTGTTTGCATGCCTGCATGCTCTCTCTTTAAAAGAGAAAGAGAGAAGGATACAGAAGAGAAGGGAGGAGAGGGAGGAGAGGAGCGGGGAGAGGAGAGGAAGGGGAGGGGAGGAGACAAGGCTTGGTTATCTTAATATGCGAGCAGGTTTGAGATCACTGATCCAGCGCCACATTATTTTTTATTACCCATATATTGCCTGGCAAGATGCCTTTTGCTGTAATCTTCCACTCTAGTCTTGCTCACTATGGCAATGCGGAGGCCTGTGTCATAGCTCTAATTCTATGGAGTTAGTCCTTTGAGCTTTCTTGGACATCAGGTGCTTTACAAGTAACTCAGAGCCTATGAAGTGAGTGAGACACTCCCCCAGGACTATGTCTACTCTTAGGCAGGAGTCCTGCCCTTGTGAAAGCAGGGCCTGGACAGCTAAGCTCTTCCTTATTCTTGCTGACCTAATGGCCTATTTAATATCTCTAACCTGCTGCAAGGCAAGTAGGGGGAACAAGAGCACCTTAAAATTCTGTAAAACTTCTCTAATAAAAACCTCAAAAGTTCCAGAAAATATTTTTAGAATATATGTGCTGAAATTCTTTCCTACTCAGTAAAACTGAGATTCTATTAGTCACACCTTCATGAATACATTTTGATATGGAAAATAAGGCGTTTCCAAAAAAAAAAAAAAAAAAAAACCACGAACTTTTACCTGTGATCCCTTAATTTCACGATGGAAAGAGTCTGTGGTTTCTTTGACTAAAGTGGTTAATGCGTAATATTCAGGTGATAAACAATTAGCTTCTTGCTCTATGTCTATGTTAATTCCATCCATGTATTGTGTTTTGGCCAATTTAACTTTTTGAGCTATCCAGGATGCTCTGAAACTAGGATTGATGAGATCCTTTAAGGGTGCATCTCCTATGGAAGAAATATACATCCTTTGTGCATATATGCTTTTTGCAGTTTAATGACATTTAGTTCACAAACCCTTTAAAACATCTCATTAGTTTGGAATACTAAGTCCCCAATTTAAGTTTTCCAAGTAGAGAAATCATACACCAAATTAATAATAAAGTCTCAATCCCCAAAATAACCATTATGAATAATAAGTAACATAATTCTCAAATTAGAAGTAGAAATTGAAGACTATGACTAGCTAAAAGTCATCATGCTAATCATGATTCACATTTTGCTCAAAATCATAGTAGCTTAATTCTTTAAAAATAACTATCTGTGAAATGAATTAGTATCTAAGATTAATTGTAAGACAATAAAAAATAAACCAGATAAACATGAAAAGGGAATTTTTTGGAAAGTCAGGATGGCAAACAATACAAGTAAACTTATCAATTGGCCAGACACATCTGGTAAAAACTGTAACTCACCTTTTAGCACTACTCTGGCTCCATGTGAATGAGCATAACACATAAGTTCTGGGTCATATTTTCCAAAAATCACCACAGTTGTAATCTGGGACCAATCATAAAATTTCCAAGTTTTATTTCCAACATCAAAAACAAACACCTGCCAAAACAAAACAGATAAGCATCATCACTTAAACCTAGAATACAATGCTAATCACCCAAAATAACATTAAACACTGATCATAAGCCAGGCATTAAGAGTACAACAGCAAGTAAGACATAGGTGTCCTAATATAACTAGTGGTGGGAGAAATTAGCCAGGCCTCAAAAGTAGGGCCAGGAAGAAATCATGGAAAGAGCCAAGACCTGGAGGCAGAGAAAACACGGTGACTGCATGGGTACTTATTGAGTGTAGCTGACACCTTGAATTCGGCAGGAGACAGCAGTAAAGACCCCAAGAGTTGTAGGCAGGGTTAAGTCCTAAAAGGCTTTTAGAGAAAGCCTGCAGAGAAATTAGCACATTAACCTGAGGGAAAGAGTTTTAAAAGGAGAATGTATACATTCTAGGTATGCATTTATATATACATTTTAGAAAAACACCTTCAGCTAAAGTGGGAAGAGAGACTAAAACTGGAAGAATAACAGGAAAGCTGTTAGAAGAATCTATGCAAAGATGATGATGACGACCTCAAATTAAACTTGTAGAAAGGCAGAGATAAATAAGATAAATGAGCAGATATGGAGGATCCTAACGGCACAATTAACAGGACTTTATAACTAATTGAATGAGTAAAGAAAGAGAAGGAGAGGTTGATTAATACTCGCTTCTGGCTGCTGCGGACAGAGCCACTCCACTATGCAAATATACCAGATACTGCATTTACTATGAATGGTTTTTGGCAAAACAGACTTCTTAGAATAGTTCTAAGCTGGTGGATGTTATATTTCACTAGTATTTTCCCCCCACAGATAATTCTAGAAGCACAGAAGTCTCACTAATTCATTGATTTAGGAAATATTTATTGAATTCTTGTAAGGTTTAGGGAATGCATATTGCTAGACATTAGTGACAGAAGTTAAAGAGACCAGGTTCGTAAGCTGTTCAATTACAATAGTGTTAAGGGCTGCGTGGGAATGCAGGCAGCCATGACAGCATATAAAGGGGCCTGCTTCCCTGGTAGGGCAGGAAACTTCTGAGAACTACACACTTTGGGGAAAAACTGAAATCTGGGCAATGACCTAGACATGATGGAGGATTACCCTTAAAAAGGCATTCTCAGCAGAAGGAAGCAAAACAGGTGAATGTCTCAATACCTCAGAAGAATTCTGAATTTCTGGAACCAAACTAGTATCAATGGGGCTAGAGAACAGAAATCCTGAAAGTAACATGAAATCAGGTAAGACTAGTAAGGTAGGTATATCAAGTTGGGCTTTGTAGATCACTGAGGATTTTATGTTTTATCTTGTGATGAATGGGCAGTCATTATAGTGTTTTAAGAAGGGGAAGGACATAAGATTTGCATTAACAAATGAGAAAGGGGGAGAGATCACGAATCCTTGGGTCACTGTGAGGAGAATGGATGGGTGAGGGGTGGGAGAGAACTGGGTATAAGAGTTAAACCAGACATTTCTTAAATTTTGCCAGTTGCCTTAAGTTTTTTTTTTTTACTTTTCAGAATTAACTATGCATAACCCATTTTTCTCTTAGGCAGTTGCCCACCAAAATAAAAACAGAATGTGAAATTGGAATGGCCCATTGTTTCTGGAGATTTTAGACTCATATTTCCATCATAAACCTTATCCCCTATTTTAATTCTGATCATTAAGATTGAATTTGTTTAGATTTAAGTTTGAATACCGAGAGGTTGTGATATAATAGAAATCCTAAAAATGTAACTGGATGAATCAACTGAAAACATAAGGGAAAAATGAGCAATGTAGTCTCATCTTGTTTGAAGAATATAGGTCAGAAACGAAAAAGACCATTTATCATGAACATGTAAATGAACAAAATTTTGCTCCCTTGAATAAGACCACAGAGGTATTGGAGGCCATAATAAATAAGTCTTTCAGATGTTAGGGTTGTCACACTAAGCTTCTTTACAAACACTTTACCACCTTTACTTCTTCTAAGCAATATACATATACATTTTTACTGGCATTTATATGTCTCTGCTTCAAAATCTGTTAGATTAAGAACTGGAAATTTTCCAGTCTTTAAAAAAGAATTGCCCTTTGGACTGTTAGCTTTAAAAATAAAACTGCCAGTTATTTTACCAGTGAAAAAATGGAGTTTATTTGGGAATAGCAGAGAATTACAATCCAGGACAAGCAAGCTATGGCAATAGCATTGGTAAATCTGCAGAACAAAGGAAAGGAATGCTCTTTTATAGAGGAAAGGGGGAAATTGAGAAGGCTGTTATAAATAAGAAGTCAATTGAAGTAAACTAGAAACTTGAAATATAGTGGTTTTTCATTGGCTGAGTTGTGACAGTCTCTAATTACCTGGGCTTAACTGGGGGAGGAGGAAATCCTTCTTGCTGAGTAAAGTAGTATCCATATGCAAGGTACCCCGGGCATCTTCTGTTGGGTCTGCTGTTGATGAGTGGCAGGACATAACAGCTCCCCCTGTTGGCCTCCCAACTCTATTCTAAGTGAGGTTTCCTTTTGTTAGTTTTCACATTTCCCACTTTTGATCAAGATCTTTTTTTGAAAGCATAACTGATCAAGAGGGAAGTATTCCACATTTAGTGGTTTTGTCCCTTAGTACGGGGAAGGGTCTTCCCCTGTTGCCATAGCCTACATTGGAGAGAAAGTACTTCTATAGTTGGAAAGCCCTAAAGGTCACATTTGAGTAACAAGGAAGATTAGGAGGGAGAAACTCTCAGGATCTCTCACCTAAAGTAGTATCTACTCAAGGTCCTAAGTATTGGAAATCATCTCGAAGGGTTGAGCTGGCATCACGTTAGAGGATACAACATTTTTTTAAAATCTAACAGGCAACAAAATAAAAAATTAAATATACAAAACAGAAGTAACATACCAATTCCATATTCTATAATGGTTCTAAACCAGGACTCTAGGTCTGAAGTAGCCACTGAAATATTTATTGACACTTATTCCAACTTATGGGAGAGAGATCCTATGAAGGCAAACCTGGAGTCATATATCCCTCCTGGCAAGCTTCCTGGCAAGCTCCAATTAAAGAGACCATGAAAACAGAATCATAAAAACTAGAAGACAACGCTAAAAAAGAATTAACTGAGGCATCTTGAGAAGTTACAGTGCAGGAATAAACGTGAAGCAGTAGCTGATGAACTTTTTACAAAACAGCACAAACTCAAAGATGTTTTACAACAGTATTGTTATCTCAAAGAACCATTTGGAATCAAATGTGTTATTGAAAATACAGTCTATGGTTGCAAACTCAGAAACCATGAATCTGGATAAGAATCCAAAGTCAGTCGATAGCTCAGATGAAAGACTTGTGAATTCTGAACTTTCTAACCCTTCAAAAAAAAGGAAGTGGAAAACTAATTTGTCCCAGGATCGTGATGAAGCGATTTCCAAAAAGCTATAATCAAAAGAAGAGGTTTCTGCCTTTTACAAGGTCTTGGGAAATAAAGAAGAGGCATTGTCTTCCCACAAAAGAGAAAGAAGCATCAATGGTGAGTAAAAGGTATACAGGCCTGGTCCAGGCATCCTGAGAAAGATGTCTCATCAGATGTCACCTGCTTCAATTCCAGGAAATCTTTATTTTTTTATGCCATCAGATCCAGTTATGGTTTGGTGCTTTCTTTAGTGAGTTACATGAATCCAAGAGTCTATTCCGTGGAGTTTTGTGGCACAAGGATTAGTTTGCAATTCCTAGTAAGGGTCTTTCCAGTGAGGAAGAAGACTTTTTATGGAGGTATTTTTATCCAACAAAATCTCCTGAGAGTACATTGTGATAAGATTGCTCTACCCAAGTATGCTTATTTTTGAGCCCTGATGACAACCCAAAGACTGAAAGAACAGAGTCTCCACAGCAAAATATAAAAGAAGAGGACACATCAAAGAGGGTAGGAAGGACAGAGATGTGGTCAGGAGCCAAACTGACCCACAGGACTGTCCATAGGAGGGAGGGATGCCATAGGTACAGGTAGCAGTGGGGAGCAGACCCCACCCCAGGCACAAGGAACCCACCCCTGGAAGACAAATCCCCATAATCTTTGGCTTTGAAAATGGGAGGGGCCAAATTTCATGAGTTCTTACAATCAAAGGGGCTTAATACTTGGAACTTAGAAAAAATCAGCTGGCTTGGCTCTGAGAGACCCAGAGCGCAATAGGCAACTGAGTTCTCACCCTTAAAGAGAGAGCACACCAAACAGCTCCACTGAGACACAGCATAGAGCAGCAGTTTGAAAAACACCAGAGATATACAAGAAGGAGATGTAATAATAGTGTGTGTTGGAGGGACAGGGATCTTTAGGAGGCTTTAACAACAAACGAGCTGGTAGGCGCCATTTCCCTCCCCTAGTCTAGATACACAGAGAGCTGTAGAAGACAATACTACTTGAACACTCTCTACCTAGCTTACTAACAGCATGACTTGGTCCCATTTTTCTGTAGATCTACCCCTCCACAAACTGGCTGGCCTTGGCAGGAGTTTTCCTGGATGGCTGCAGCTCCTCTCCCACTTTGGCCTAGTACAGACCATGCTGGCACCATCCATCCTGCCCCCACATTCCCCTGCAGAACTGTCCCCTTAGCCTGGCCCATCCAAAGTGGTGCCACAAACCTGGCAGTTTACAAGACCCAACAGGGACCAGCATCACTCCAAAATGACTCCTGCCCCTTTGGAGAGGGGAAGATAACCACAAAGACCAATCCAGCTACAACCCAGGCAGTAGCCTAGGGGCAGACACCTGGTGGCCCTGTCCACTAAACAAAACTTCTCAGGGGACCACACAAGAAAAGTGTCCTATAGTTCCATGCTACTGCATTCCTGGAAAACACCTGGTCAATCTCAACTCAAGCCAAAGGCAGCCCCAGATCGACCCTCTAACAGCACAAATACTAAGCTCTGCCCACAATAGGCAAAAAGAGCCATTACTGATGATGACTAGTCTGAAGACAAACACAGCTCAGCCACATTAGCAGGGCACATGCAACACACATAAGAGACATCCCTGAAGGACCAGGTTCTGGTGAACAGGGGACATTGCACTGCAGAGAACCACAGAACCTTTTATTCATAAGGCCATTACTTTCAAGAGCAAGAGATGTGGGTGCCTGGGTGGCTCAGTGGGTTGAGCCGCTGCCTTCGGCTCAGGTCATGATCTCGGGGTCCTGGGATCGAGTCCTGTATCAGGCTCTCTGCTCGGCAGGGAGCCTGCTTCCCTTCCTCTCTCTCTGCCTGCCTCTCTGCC
Organism: Lutra lutra; assembly: GCF_902655055.1. Classification (NCBI taxonomy): domain Eukaryota; kingdom Metazoa; phylum Chordata; class Mammalia; order Carnivora; family Mustelidae; genus Lutra; species Lutra lutra. Next base: position 126,155,824 of record NC_062281.1, on the reverse strand, counting down.
TACTTGTGATCTCTCTCTGTCAAATAAATAAATAAAATCTTTAAAAAAAAAAAAAAGAGCAAGAGATGTAGCTGACTTTCCTAACACACAGAAACAGACACAAAGAGTTAGTCGAAATGAGGAGAGGAATATGTCCCAAATGAATGATCAGGACAAAACCACAGGAAGAGAGCTGAATTAAACAGAGGTAAGTAAAATACCTGATAGAGAATTTAAAGTGACAGTCATTAAGATACTCACTAGACTTGAGAAAAGAAGGAAGACCCTCTGTCAGACCCTCAACAAAGAGACAGAAAACATCAAAAAGAATGAAACAGGTTCTTTTATCTAAGTTCTAATAAGAACTCAATAACTGAAATTAAAAAACACTAGAGGGAATAAATAGTAAACTAGAAGAAACAGAAGAATGGATCAGTTCAGTAACCTGAAGGACAGAGTAATAGAAAGCAATCAAGCTGAACAAGAGGCATACATCCATACCTACATAAACCCAAAATGAAAATAGATTAAAGGGAACACAACAATACCATCAAGCAAAATAACGTCTGCATTATAGGGATTCCAGAAGGAGAAGAGAGAGAAAGGGGACAGAAAATGTATTGGAAGAGGTAATAGCTGAAAACTTCCTGAATCTTGGGAAGAAAACAGATATCCAGATGTAGGAGGCACAGAGAGCCCCAAACAAAATCAAGCCAAGGAGATCCACATCAAGACACATAGTGTTTAAAATGGCAAAAGGTGGGGTGCCTGGGTGGCTCAGTGGGTTAAGCCGCTGCCTTCGGCTCAGGTCATGATCTCAGGGTCCTGGGATCGAGCCCCGCATCGGGCTCTCTGCTCAGCAGGGAGCCTGCTTCCTCCTCTCTCTCTACCTGCCTCTCTGCCTGCTTGTGATCTCTCTCTGTCAAATAAATAAATAAAATCTTTAAATAAAATAAAATAAAATGGCAAAAGGTAATGATCAACAGAGAATTTCAAAAACAGCAAGAGCAAACAGTTACATAGCAGAAATCCCATAAGCTTATCAGCTGCTTTTTCAGCAAAAACTTTGCAGGCCAGAGGAGAGTGGCATGATATATTTAAAGTGCTAAAAAACAAACAAACGAACAAAATCTGCAACCAAGAATACTCTATCCAACAAGGTTTTCATTCAGAATAGAAGGAAAGATAGTTTCCTAGACAAACAAAAGTTAAAGGAATTCATCACCACTAATCCAGTGCTATAGGAAATAGGAAATGTTAAAGGGGACCCTTTGAATGGAAAGGAAAGACAATAAGAAAAGTAGGAAACACAAAACCAGTGAAATTAAGTGTATCTATAAATATCGGTCAAGGAATTCACAAAAGGATGAAAATTAGGATACTATACATTGAAAATATGAAGGGGAGAGGAGTAAAAATTTAGTGCTTCCAGAATGGATTCACACTTAAGTGACTATCCATTTAACACAGATTGATATATGCCTAAGATGTTATATATAAACATAATGGTAACCAAATCAAACCAAAAACCAGAAATAGATGTACAAAAAGATAAAGAGAAAGGAATCCAAGTATATCCTTAAAGAAAGCCAGCAAACTGTAGGGGAAGAGAGCAAGAGAAGAAAGGAACAGAGAAAAACTACAAAAAACAACTAAAAACAAGTAACAAAATGGCAATAAGTACATGCTTATCAATAATTACTCTGAATGTAAATGGACTAAAGGCTCCAATCAAAAGACATAAGGTGACAGAATGGATAAAAAAGCAAGACCTGGGTGTGCCTGGGTGGCTCAGTCAGTTGAGCATCTGACTCTTGATTTCAGCCCACATTGAGCTCCATACTGGGCATGGAGCCTACAAAAAAAAAAAAAAAAGGAAGACCCATCTATATGCTTCCCACAAGGGACTCCTTTTAGACCTAAAGACACAAGCAGATTGAAAGTGAAGGGATGGAAAAGCATTTCTCATTCAAATGGAAATGAAAAGAGAGCTGAGGCAGCAATAGACAGGTATCAATCAGACAAAAGACTTTAAATCAAAGACTATAATGAGACAAAGATTACATAACAATAAAAGGGATAATCCCACAAGAATATATAACAAATGTAAACATTTATGTACCCAACAAGAGAGCACCCCATACATAAAGCAGCTAATAACAAAGGAAGTAATCAGCAGCAATACAATAGGAGGGGACTTTCACACCCTACTTACATCAATGGATAGATTCTCTAAACAGAATCAAAAATGAAACAGTGGCTTTGAATGACACATTGAACCAGAGGGATCTAATAAATATATTCAGAATATTCCATCCTAAAACAACAGAATACATTCTTTTCAAGGGCACATGGGACATTCTCCAGGATAAATCACATGTGAGGACACAAAATAAGTCAACAAATTCAAAAAGATAGAAGTCACACTATGCATATTTTCTGATCACAATATTATGAAACTAGAAATCAACCACAAGAAAAAAAATCTAGAAAGACCACAAATACATGGAGGTAATATAATATGCTACTAAACAATAAGAGGGTCAACCAAGAAATCAAAGAGGAAATAAAACACATGGAGACAAATGAGAATGAAAGCACAACTATCCAAAATCTTTGGGATGTAGCAAAAGCTGTTCTCAGAGGAATTTTAGAATAATAGCAGCTTATCTCAAGAACAAAGAAAAATCTCAAATAAACAACTTATATTTACACCTAACAGAGCTGGAAAAAGAATAAATAAAACCCCAAACCAGTAGGAGGATGGACATAATAAAAATTAGAACAGGTCAACGAAATCAGGAGCCACTTCTTTGAAAATATAGACAAAATTAATAAACTTTAGCCAAAACTATCCAAAAAAAAAGAGAAAAGACTCAAAATCAGAAATAAAAGAGAAGTAACAACTAGTACCACAGAAAGAATATGCCAATATGCCAAAAACTGGGACAACCTAGAAACATATAACCTCCTGAAACTGAATCAGGGAGAAATGGGCAGAAGACATGAACAGACATTTGGCGCAAGACCTCCCAGCAATAAATAACATTGTTATTTCTTGGCACCCTGTGGCTCCTACTACCTACTACCTCCCAGTCACTGGATTCTCACTGAAAGCAAATGTTTCACTGTAATTGATCTATGCAACACCTTTTTAGTATACCAGTTGATGAGGACAGCCGATATCTCTTTGCTTTCACTTGGGAAGAAAGGAAATATACCTGAACCATAATGCCCAGGGTTTCACAAAGAGTCCTTTTAACTTTTCATGAACCTTAAAAGCTGATGTGGATGACAGAGTTTTCTGCAGGCTCTACCTTGTTATATGATACACAGATGATTTCTCTTCTCCCCTTCTCAAACCTCTGCATAGGAAGAAAGCATCCACCTGTTGAAATTTTTGGCCTTAAAGAAACAAAGTCTCCAAAGAAAAACTGCAGTTTTCTCAAACTTGGGTTTGATACTTGAGGTACCTGATCTCAGAATAAGGAGTACATTTGAATCCAAATGAAACCCCTCATGACTGCTTAGTGCTGACAGATTACCTTTGAATCCCTGTGACAATTTATATAAAACTCCTCTAACCAGCGCAGGTTTTTCATGGTTAACTGATGGGTCTTACCTAAAGGATGAAAATCATAAATATCATACTGAATATTCTATTACAACTCCTTTCGAAATCACTGAAAAACCACCTTTACATTTTGGATACTTCTGCCCAACAGGCTGAACCATATGTCCTTACTTGAGTTCATACCTTAGCCAAGGATAAAATTTGCAACATTTATACTGTTCGTCGGTATGTTTTGGGGGTATCTCATGACTTTGGAATATTCTGGGGACAATGGGCTGTCCTTATCTCCAGTGGAAATAAAACTTAAAATGCCTATGTCCAAAATGTATTAGATGCCATATTTTTGTCAGCTGCCCTGGCTCTTAAGGTTCCTGGGCATTTCAGACTCACTCCTGTAGGACAAAGTAACCCCCCTCACTGATATTTCTGTCAAACCTCTGCCATAGCTCAAAGGAATGTTCTCCTTTATGATAATTCATACTATTTTTGGACTAAAATGGTATCTTTACTAATAGTTCTACTATTAATTTAATAGTGGAAATTTAATTTGTAATCCATATTTATTCAAGACTATGTCCTAATTAAAAATGGACAAGCTGTTAGTGTCTGCCCTTCAGCTTAGGTCATGATTTCAGGGTCCTGGGATCCAGCCCGACCTGGGGCTCTCTGTTCAGCAGTCAGCAGGGAGTCTGCTTTTCCCTCTCCCCTTCCTGTTCATGTGCTCCCTCCCTCTCTCTCTGATAAATAAATAAAATCTAAAAAAAAAAAAAAAAGTTTTTTAAAAAATAGAGTGTGGCTTTTAGGAGACCAGAAAAGGAAGGGGGAGACAGATTCACGTCTGCAAAGAAGATGAGGGAGGGAAAAGGGGCCTCAGAAGCCATTTTGATGCCTTTCAATTGTTTGCCTCATATTAGAAATAATATCTTGCAAAAAGACAAACTTAGAATCCTGAGAATATTTGGAAGCCTTGAGGTACCATTTAAAATAATCATCCCGGGGCACCTGGGTGGCTCAGTGAGTTAAGCCTCTGCCTTCGGCTGAGGTCATGGTCTCAGGGTCCTGGGATTGAGCTCCGCATCGGGCTCTCTGCTCGGGGGAGGAGAGGGAGCCTGCTTCCCCCTCTCTCTCTGCCTGCCTCTCTGCTTACTTGTAATCTCTGTCAAATAAATAAATACAAATCCCAAAAAAAAAAAGAAAGAAAGAAAAAAATTTGAAATAATCATCCCATTCGGTTTTTTGTTTTGGAGCCATAGCTTTCTAACTTTGAGTTAAGCAAGTTTGGGGAGATGGAAATTCCCTATAACGGCCACTGATACTCTATATTTTGGTTAAGTCAGTCCGTTTAGTTAGGAGTGTGCACAGGAGAGACCGATTTTTTTTTTTTTTTTTTTTTTGGAGATTTTTATTTGAGAGCGCAAGAGAGAACGAGCAGGGAGGGGGAAGGGCAGAAGGAGACACAGACTCCCTACTGAGCAGGGAGCCCCACAGGGGCTGGGCTCCAGAACCCTGAGATCACCAGCTGAGCCGAAGGCCCTGAGACCATAGTTTTAAAACAAAACTAGCCAGAGCCTGGCCGGGGCATGCTCTAATCAGATTGATGACTGGGATTCCATTTCCTGGAGGTTTTCCTCTAAAAAGAAAAATTCCTAAACAGCCGTTTCAACAGGAACAGCCTGGTTCCAGAAAGAATCAGACCAAAGGCCAGCACAGTTCCAAACAGGAGTCCTATCAAGGGCCAAGGGAGTATTCTCAGAAAACAAAAACAAAAACAAAGCCCTAAAACAGATCCCAAATAATGTCCAGAAAATTCAAACACAAAGCGTGGAGCTTGAAATCCAGGACAAGACTTAACCTTCAAACCCCAGTGTTGGCAAGAACACAATGAGCTCAGGCTTGTGGGTTCCAGCACCTCTTTCCTTACCAGCCTCTGAGCTGTTGCTGGGGGGTGGGGGGCTGGGGGGGTGTTCTTCTCTGGATCCCACCTCTGCTAAGTACTGCCAATCTTAAAAATAAAACTGTCAGCTATCTTATCAGCAAAGAAGTGTTTACTTGGCAACTGCAGAGACTTGCAAACCAGGACAAACAAGCTACAGCAAAACCAAGAAATAAAGGAGAAAAACACATTTTTATAGAGGAAAGGAGGGAGTTAGAAAGGCTGTTATAAACAAAAAGTCGATTGGAGTAAACCGAGAGTTTGAAGTATAGCGGCTTTTCATTGGCTAAGTTGTACCGATGGCCCAGTGGTTGGGCGGTTGCCAGGAAGAAAGAAGGCCTTTGCCCCGTTAGGGCAGTAAAGGAGTACCACCTGCAAAGACCCTGCTTTCCCTATCAGGTCTGCTCTTGACAAGGAGGTGAGCGTTCCTTTAGGAAATGTCCTTCTTGGGGCGCCTGGGTGGCTCAGTGGGTTAAAGCCTCTGCCTTCGGCTCAGGTCATGATCCCGGGGTCCTGGGATCGAGCCCCGCATCGGGCTCTCTGCTCTGCAGGGAGCCTGCTTCCTCCTCTCTCTCTCTCTGCCTGCCTCTCTGCCTACTTGTGATCTCTCTCTGTCAAATAAATAAAATCTTAAAAAAAAAAAAGAGAGAGAGAGAAGGAAATGTCCTTCTTTTTTTTTTTTTTTTTTAAATTTAAATCTTAGTGAGCCTACATGCACTGCAACATGGGTTTCTGGAGTAGAAGTCAGTGATTCATCACTTACACACCACACCTAGTGCTCGTCATAACAAGGGCCCTCCTTAATACCCCCAACACAACAGGTGTTGGAGGGGATGCGGAGAAAGGGGAATGCTCTTGCACAGTTGGTGGGAATGTAAATGGATGGCACTACTCTGGAGAACAGTACGGAGGCTCCTCAGAAAGTTAAAGGAGGTTTCTATCTTTTTTCACAGGATTAAACCTTTCCTCCTCCAACTCCTGTTGCAGGCATCAAACTCTAGGTGTCAGCTGATTTTCATAGTGCCTGTGAAAGGGTGTCCAATTAAAGTTCCCCAAAGCCTTATAAATTGTTAGGTGGATAGAAAGAAAATCATTTTTACCATCCTTCTTGGATGGTCTTGAGGGGCCTAAAAGAAAGGGCTGGTAGAAAGGGAAAAGCAAAGGTAAGGAGAACATTCTGCATTCTGATATCCTGTTGGAGAGCTGAGATCTCTCATACTAGATAATCATTCTCTTGGAAAACAGTGGAACTTGCTACTTCGGAAATACCTCATCATCCTATGTCCTTGCTGGTATGCCCAGAGTGCCACCCGAGAGGCCCTGAGGGCAACGAAGGAATTTTCACTTAGGGTCAGACCTGGGCTGACGTGCCTGTGAATACGTGCCTGCCTCTTTTAGGCAGGCCCTCATTCTGAGACCCGGGAAGAGCTACTCAACCTCTTCGAGGTTCCTCATCATATAATGAAGGCAATCCATCAAGAGACCCTTCGGGAGTGATCCAAGTTGGTGACTGCACCCACACCACCTCTTCTTAGGGCTCAGGTTTACTCTGACTTCTTACCAGGCCATAAGGACCAGTCCTGAAAGAGCAAGGGAGAGGTACTGACCTCGAAATCAGGGTGCTGGGTGATGGGTTGGCACAACGCTGGGTCCTGACAAGGGCAGTGGGCCCCTGCCCAGAATGGCAGCAGGGACAGCAGCAGCACAGTGATCCCGGGGATGCCATGTGGTGGGCGGGCGAGGAAGCACAGGTGACCAAGCTGCAGAGGGGACATGACAGCAGTCACTCCACAGCAGGACTAGGTTCCTCCACCTCCTGGCTCAGGTCAAGACTCTCAGCAAGGCGGGCCCTGCCTCCCAGCAGAGCGGACTGGGAGGGGCTGACATGGGAAGGGCTGGGCAGTCTAGGCCAATGGTGACATGAAGGTGGGGTGAAGGAGAAAGGCTGCCTTGGACACCGGCCCGACAAGCCAGTGCCTCTGGCCCCCAGCAGACCTGTTGACTCAGCCAAGTCAATATCATCGGTACCATTTATACCCCCTCAACACTCTGTACCTTTGTGTCATGGCCCTTTGTACTCCTTGTACAGTTTGAAAGTGGAGGCGGGCCCCCAAATGGAAAAGTAGGGGATCTTGATAGAGATGACTAAGCACCACGGTTGGAATGGGTGCAGTGGGGAGGGGGTTTCTGGAGTTTTCCTGGTGTGCTCTGAAACTAGTCCCTGCACACAGAGGCCAGAGAGAGATAGAAGAAAGAAGCAGGTCACTCCAGGTTGGTACGTGGCAGTTTTAATAAGAGCAAAGGAGCTTACACACGAGCTTGTCTTGGGTGATGGCAAGATGGATTCCTGCAGCAGCCCTCCAAATCTTAAAAAGCTTATAAAGGGGTCGGGACTGGGCTTAGTCACATATATTATGCAGGTTTTTTCAATACTGCATCACTATCTCAAGGTTATGACCTTGGAGCAGACTCTGGGAGCAGGAACATCATGGGGAACCCACAGTTCAAAGACAGAGGAGGGGGTGAGGAGCCTCAGAGTGCTCCCAGGTCAACTGGCGGGCATGTCTTTTTGATGACACTCCCAACACTCCACCCCTGGTGCCTCCCTCTTCCACAGTGAGCCTTGAGTGGGCAGCAAGGGGTTTCCTTAACATGGAGGCAGCCCTTTTGCTGTCTCTCTGCTGCAACGGGGGCAGATGCCACAGCAGCAATACAGGCGCACGTAAGAGAAATCACAGATGAAGACAATCATTCCCCAAATTAGTAACAACTCTTTCTGTCAAGAGCCCCAGGACCAAACCACCAACTTATTAAATCCCCTAGGCTGGGAGTTGGACCACTCAGGGCATTCACCTGTGTCCTCATGTGATTTAATTAGGATGATACGTTAGCAGACTCACTGGGCATGAGCTGAGGACATTGTTTTGATAATGGCACAGGTGCCTCCTTGTGAGGTAGGATTACTGTCCAAGACCATCATATTTTAGAGGACAGTTTTTCTCATTAGAGTCATTTCAGTGTTCAGGAAGGACAGATTCTGGGGGGCTATCCTTCAGGGCTTGCTGACAGAATTTACTAAGGGTTTCTATGCGTGCTCTAACATCTCCGAGACTGTGGAGGGAACACAGACATCAGCCAGGTAATCACACCAGGGAGACAGTGCCCACCTGGGCTTGAGGAGAAAGGGAGGTTGGCAATCTAGGAATTTGATTCAGCTGTGCCAGGGGACACCGCATGGTCAAGCATGAGGAGATAGACAGGACAGAATATGCCAGAACAGGACCCCCACCTTCCCCTCTCTCTCAGGGTGGATGTTCCATTTCAGGCATAATGCATTCCAACAAGTCCGGCTTGCAGCAGGACAATGGGTCCTAGGGGGGAATGAGCAGTTCCTCCTCACGCAGGAATGTGAAGTAACTGGCCAGCCCTGTCAGCCCCACCGCAAAGCCCAGGAGAGAATTCCTTTCCCAGGCATGACGGGGCTTGCTGTTCTCCGCAGCAGAGCATGTTGTCCCCTGGTCGGGAGCTGGAGCAATGGCTGTTTCCTGCCACTTCCACACCTTTTTGGTATTGGGGGCCTTGGCAGGGGGGGTCCCCATTCTGGCACATGGGGCAACTGGTCCTCATTATTAATCGTTCAAATAATCAATTTGAATAAAACCAACCTGGCGAAGGTAGTTTTAGATGTTAATAATTTGATCTGTTGTTTTAATATTTTTTTCTTTCTACCAACCCTGTTGCTTATGGATCATAAGGGGGATGAAACCTCTGTTGTTTTTTTTTTTTTTTTTTAGCCCAGTCTTACATATCATGAGCTTCAAAATGTAACTCCCCAGTGCTGTCTGTTTGATGCGGGTACCCATGCCCACTACTCAGTTTCTCTAATCCCCTAACGGCGGCAGCCGGTTGTGCACAACAGCGGGGGGAGGCTTGGGTTAGGCCAGACACAGTGTCCACACAAACCAGGCCATACACAGCATCTTCACTTGGGTGGGGGGGGGGGCTATAATCAATTGGCCAGTTCTTCACCAGTTGGGAACTCCAAATGCCCCAGATTCTTTCAGCAGTTGCCTTGGGTGTTGCTTAGAACCCACAGGACAGCCTGTTCCCTCACTACTGAAGTCGCTGCACTCAAAGGGCAATTTGGCATCGTTGGCAATACGCCATCCCACCTGGGCACTGGGGTGGCCATTCCTCCTGTGCACCCAGTCTGCTGCACCTGCTGAAGGGGCACTGGCTAAAGCTTGGACCTGAGGTAGGGCATCAGCTTCCCCGTTGCCAGGGGTTATCCGTGCCTTATTAGCCGCAGCATGGAAACCAGTGAGGGCTGCCTCAGACAAGATCTTGCCGATGGACTGAAGAGTCTTCCCACACATCTTGACCCCCACCAAGGGCTTATTCGTAATCCTCCACCCCTTGGCCTCCCATTGTCCAAGCCGCAGGGCTAATCCCTTTGATACAGCGCAGCTGTCAGCATACAGGGTTAACGGTCCGGTCCGGTCCGGGCTCACGCATAATCACCAGCCAGACCATTCCGTCAACCCCCAGGCTGCTGAGGGAGAGGCCCTGCCCGGAGGAGCGCTGTGTACATTGCTAGGAGCTGCTGCTCTACAGGGTATATTGGGCTTCTGCCCCCTGCCAGAACTGGGACCAAAACCCTAGGGGCACTCCCCTCTGTCTATCCATATCTTCGGAGTCACAAACATATTTAACCTAAATGTTAGCCCTACTTAGGAGATGCCCAGAGCTTTAGTATGCTATTTTTGCTTTCTCAAAACCAGCTTGCTGCTCTGATCCCCAGTCCCACATGTGCCCTTTCTTTAGCCGGCAGAGTAAGAGATGGAGGCACTGTGCCAGGTCGGGAATCAAAGTCCTCCCCAACCCCCGAATCCCTACAGAGGCTCGCACCTCCTTCACATTTTTAGGGATTGGATAGGATTGTACCTTATTAATCATAACGTTTAGGACAATGTAATTCTTACCGGACCAGGTGAAACCCAAAACCTCATGGCAGCGCCTGGGCCTTGAATTTTCTGTGGATTCCCTGCCCATCTTTTTCCTCGCAGAAGCTCCAGCAAAGTCCTATGGCAGAGGCAAACACCTTATGTTAATATTATGGTCACTGATGTACACTGTACTGATGTGAGGAAGGAGACCAGGGATAGGTCCCCAGCCACCATCCCATGATATATTGTAGGACTATGCAAGTGGCCTTGGGGGAGCACTTGGAAACTTTATTATCATCCCTCCTACGTGAAGGCAAATTGATCATAGTTACCAGAAACCTGTACTTGTCAAAGCCTTTTCCACGAATCTCCTGGAAGATGAAGCACTTTGGCAGGAATGCATTTGGCCAAGACAGCAGAGTAAAACAGCAACTCTGCAAGTAACAAAAGACTTAAAAACTGCCGTGGTTAAAATCTGATGAGAGCTCCTTATAAACCTGGTAAAGACAAAACATAGAAACCTTGTTTTTAATGTAATTATAAACCTTTGTTTATAATTTTTTAAAGATTTTATTTATTTATTTGACAGAGATCACAAGTAGGCAGGCAGGCAGGTGGGAGGGGGGCGTGGGGAAGGGCTTTATCCTAGGACCCTGAGATCAGACCTGAGCTGCAGGCAGAGGCTTTAACCCACTGAGCCACCCAGGCACCCCTATAATTTTAAAATTTAATTATAAACCTTTGTTTATAACTTTTTTATATTAAGAACAGACCAACAATCCAAGAAAATGTTGTCTTCTTAAAGAGAGAGAAAACCACATTTTAATCTTTTACGAGTGTACTTTTAAAACTTACTTATTCCAATCTCCATCGGTCCTGACCACCCATAAAATTCCTTTCCAAAGATTCCCCTTCACAAAAACCTTCCACGACTTTCTTTTTCATTCAGAATTTTGTTCTAAGTTTTCCCTCTCTAAACAGCCAATCTCAATTTAGGACAAAATCAGTTTCTTTTCCCCTCAGTAAAGGAATATATTTTCATTCCTTTTACCTTTCTCATACACCTCTACCTTTCTCTACCTACAGAGTTGTTTTCCTTATCATTTCAAGCAGTCTGGATTTTAAAAAGCCTTTCCCCACACATTCTTTTTCTTTGGCCCCTGTGGGCAATGTTTTGATTACCTCCTGGGGTGTCTACATTTTTTTTTTTTTAAAGACCGGAGGAGAATTACAAATTCAAGGGACAGAGAAAGAATGTAAGTTTTCTCCTAAAAGTTTCAAGGGCAATTGCTATTTAAAGATTTCCTTTGTATTAAGGGTCAGAAGACAGGCAGCTTACCACCACTTACTATAATCTTTTTAAATTTTTTTCATTATTTTTTAGAAATTTCACCTCTTAGCATCCTAATCAGGCTATGTCACAAGTGCCCTGATCTCTATCTGGGGTATCTTGTGCCCTCCTAGCTTTGAAAAACAGCACTTTAAGATCTCTAACTTTTTATCCTGCTCGCCCATCCTGTTGAATACAAACATCTAATTTTTTTCCTCTCGTGCTTAAATTCCAATAAAAGCTTAAGCCCACAAGGACAAGGAGATGACAGCAACGTATTTGGAAGCTGGAAAGCACGAGAGGCAAGTACCCCAAACCCCAACAGCAGGGAAAGCTGAGAAACAACCAATTTAAACTACAGAAATCCTCAAAATGTTCCAGAACTGCAAAAAGAGCCTCGGGAATTCAGGGTCAAGGGGAAACAGAAGGAGGCTATCTGAAAATAAGGGGGCAGGTGTCAGCCTGGGGCAGGTAAGTTTCATGTGGAACATAAAAACAGCAGTGAACTCTGCTCAAAGTAGGTAATACCCTTTGCTCACTTAATTCTCACAACAACCCATGAGACAGACTCAACCACTGTCATTTCTAGTTTACAGACGGAGGGTCCCCGGAAGTTAAATAACACTTTCGCACAGAGAGTAAGGTGTGGAGCTAGGCTTTGAACTTAGGCAATGCAGCTCAGAAGGCCACGATCTTAAGTACGCTATTCAGTCTCAGTCCCACAGCTGAGAAGAGCAAGGCTCAGGCTGGTCAGATGCCTGGGAGCCCCATCCCTTCATGCCCATGAGCATGAGTCACCAGTTCAGATGGAGGAACACAGCATCCTGGGGCCATTTTCAGCAACCACAGCAATGTTATTTTGGTAGGTGGTGATTTAAATTAGATAACAAGACTACAATCTGCTTTGCAGTGATGGAGAAAACAGTCACCGTTAGGGTGACAGAGTCCAAGACTCTACCCTCAGAGTGTGCAGCGTGGGCCAGGATGCCTTCCAGAATCTCCACCTTACCACACTTTGAACAGAAGCTCTCAGAGTCCCACCTTTCCTTTAGGGAAAGGAATAATTACAAAAACCTTCTTGACCTTGAGCTGGAAATCATCTACTATTACCCTATTTGGCCCTGGGTTTTCCTTTGGAGGGGGGGACCTCCAGAACTATTATGACAGAATTTTCCACAAGGTACTCTTCAGGTGTTGAAGATCAACAGCCAATATTTCCTCCTCTTCCACTTTCCAAATCTTTCCTTTTCTGGACTAAATAAATCAAATTCCCTCAGCTGTTCCTCATATAACATAATTTTCAGAGTTTTCACCACCCCACCAGGAACCTTTTCTGACGAGCCTTAAGGGCGTGGTACGCAGTGATCTGTACCCTCCAGGTCAGGCATGATCCAGCCAACAAAGATCACACAAAACCATTACCTCTGAGGAGCTGATATGCCTTGGTGCTTTGGGGCAGCGATGTACCTGTTGGCTCGTCACTACCTCATGACCCACTAAAAATCCCTGCTGTGTCTGTTTGACAGAAAGTATTATTCGACCAGATCTCTTTCATCTTTTACCCGTGCAGTTAGTTTGCTTAATGAAGAAAAGACTTTACATCTGTCCCTTGAAATTAATTCTACCTCACTGGAGCCTGTCTGTCCTGCCTGCACAGACTCAGACCAGGTGTCCCCATGTACTCAAAGGAGAGAAGTTCAAGGGAAAATCTGACATCTTGTCAGCCTAACACTTTAAAATCGCTTCTGTCTGCCTGCATGGACAGCACCAAAACAGTGTCCATTCACCTGCTGCCAAACAGTGGGGACCAACAGGGACAGAGGTGTCCCTGGAGCTGCTGGTCTGGGGGCTGTTGCTAGGGCCGCTTTGCCTCTCTTTGCTTTTCACAGCTTTCGTTTTTGAATCCACAAGCAACCAGAATAAACTTCAAGATGACGCTAGGATGCAAAATCTTTTCACAGAATTGACAGAAATGTCTCTGACCCTCTGCAAATGCTTCCCTGTCAGCTTAGGAGTACATCAGGGAGTTGTCTCTAAAGCTTCGGGGGTGTAATCTCTTATTTTGAACGAAGACCAAGTCCTCAGAAATAATTGGGCTTTCACCCGATATAAGATCAGCCATATAGAAAAGTTTGTAAGAGAGTGTGCCTTTGAAGCAATAACAGTATTTTGCAATGTTATGGCTTACTGTTTTAGTTTCAAAACCAATTTTAAAGTTCTTACAGTTGAAAATTCTGATTAAAATGTTAAGTTTTCTAACCCTGGCTCCTAGGTGTTTTTTTGTTTTTTGTTTGTTTTTTTTTTCCAATATCTCTTTCGAATGCAAGACGAAAAGTACAGTGAGTTGTTCTGGCATGACCGAGAAACAGCTGTGGCCATAACTGTACATTCCTTAAATCCCATCTCTATTGCCTGGGTGATCCTAGTTCAGTCCTGCTTGTTTTCTTCATCAATGAAAGATGTGTTCCTTCAGAATTGGAATTCACTGAGGAATAAGACCTATCTTATATCCATGGGACAACTTGAATTTTGGTTTTAGCTCTCCAGTGGAATCTTTGAACAAAGGGAAATGAGCCGCAGATGATACCACGAGATGAAACGGGACACTGTCCTGCTGTAATTTTAGGCAGAGAAATAGAGTCAAGTAAAATCTTTTGAATGAATCAACTCTATAATCAAAACTGAAGCCTTAAATGCCATTTAAATGCCATCTAACATTAAGTGCCATCTAACAAAAAAACTAAAAGAGCAAGTAATGGGAAGCGATTACAATAATCATTTAAGATCAGCTAAGATCAGTTAAGAATTCTGACAACAGGCAGGATCATTATGGAAAGCAAAGCAATTGGGCAAAGTAATAGAATCATAAACAGAACGATTAGCCTCGCTGAGCTCAGATTTATTAGCTAAAGTCCAGCTGGTCATCCTCACAAGGTAAGAACCTTACTGTATGGTGACTATTGACAAAATCCAAAAGGATAGGAAATAGGGCCCGTTTAATTTACCTATTGAATTAATAACGGCAAAATAACCAATAGTTTCTTTGGCAAGGAGTTTTTAAGTTACACTTTGAAACACTCATAATATTTGTGATCACTGTCATATCATTAACAGCAAGACATAAGTAATTATTTTTAGCTGCCATGTTGCTGTCCACAATGCACTTTAATATATATATTATCTCATTAAAACACATCCAGTGAATAGTAATAGATTCAGATACAATACCTCTCTAGCATATTGCAAATAGATGTGTGAAGCTCAGTCTTGAACTGGAGCACGATTACCACCACCTTTAGTCCCTTGCCTTTGTGAGGATACCATGGAGCTCCCTTCCACCCCCTCACCGCCCCTGACCGCGTTTGCTGGACTCAGGGCACAGAGGTTGTCCGGCGACTATCCCTGCTCTCAGTATTATGGCTCATTTTGCTCAAGACCTTCTGTTGCTGGGTTTTGTTTTCTTCCAGGAGTGTTTGCTTTTGCTCTCACTAGGGAGGCAACGGGGATGCTGAGGTTGCCCATTCCTGTGACTTTGCAGCTCTGGTCCTCCCTGGGGTGCTGCCCTGCCTCCCTGGAGACCCACAGCCAGTTCTGGGCTCGAGCTTTCCAGAAGGTATTACAGAAAACATTACCATATTTGACAGAAACTTGAATGGGATTACCTCCGGTTTTGGTCTAAATTCCAGAATTTCACTTGATTTCTTTTTTTTTTTTCAATATTTTAATTTTTTATTTTTTCATTTTTTTTTTTGAGACACATGCTTATGTTGGCCAAGTTTGCATGATGTTTACAGTTTTATGCTATAAGTAAAATTGATATTGATGATGATGATGATTCATGAAAAGGGGTCACAGAGCAGAGCGAGGCAGAATCCAGGCTCTACAATCACACTGAGCTGGGTTCAAATCTCAGTTCTGCCTAATTCTAATCATTTGACCACTAGAATGTTATTTAACTCTTTGAATTGTTATGTTGTATGAAACAGGTCACAGTAGTCTCACTCTCACAGATGCTAGGAGAATCATGAAAGAAAGGGAATGCATGTGAAAACCTTTGTACCTGACACATATTAGTACTAATTTTCATTACTGTTCTTAGAGGGGTATCAATGACTAGATCCCACACACAGTTAAGAGTGTGTTTTGGACCTGTAAGTATTACATAAGTTTTGGTTTCATAATAAAATGAATAAATGCATATTAGTAGATGGTACTGCTAATATCTTATTCAATGAAATTGCAAGATATAAAATTTGCACATCCATTTATTTAAGAACCAAATATTTTCATTATTAGTTTATAAATTTCTGGATGGTTTAAGCCATCAAAGCTAATAGAAAAGATTTTTGACTTCATCAAAAATTGCCTCTGACAGACGTTAAAATGCAGCAAATGCAACCTTCTTGCCAGGGAGAAAAAGCAAATGCGAGTGTTTGTAAATATTTAAATCTGTTTGTAAATATTTAAAATCTGTCAATATTCACTTACTCATTCATTCGTACATACTATTAAATGAATATGTGTTGAGTAGGACAATGCCCTAGGTTTATTCTGTATTAATCCCTCTAATTTTATAGCTGGTGGCAGCGAAGGCTGCATTGGGTGGAGGCCTGGATGATGCCGTGGGACTTGCGGGCCAGAAAGGAGCGCATTCTAGGACTCCGCATCTGCTACCGTCAGTGGGAATGGGGCTCTTCCTCCTTAGACTTCTTCGCAGGACGCCCTCATCTTTCTGACCTCTGAGCCAGTGTCCCAGTGCTCTATCTTTGATCTCTTTTCTTCTTAATCCATACTCACTTTTTGAATGATTTCACCCAGTCCCATGACTGCAAATACAAACTACATGCTTATGAACCCCAGCTTTATATCTTCCCCATAATCCCTTGCCTGAGCTCCAAATCCGAGCATTTAATGACCTACTTCATCCTGCCATTTGACATTTCACAGGCATCTCAAACTCACCCTGTCGA
Source organism: Lutra lutra (assembly GCF_902655055.1). NCBI lineage: Eukaryota > Metazoa > Chordata > Mammalia > Carnivora > Mustelidae > Lutra > Lutra lutra. The sequence goes on along the minus strand of NC_062281.1, from coordinate 126,139,092 downwards.
AGTTAAGCTCCTGGTTTCCATCCCTTACTTGCTTCTGCCGCAGTGTTCCCCACCTAGGTCATTCTCTAGCCAATCACCAGCCTGCTCAGGCAAAGCCCCCTTTCTCTCTCATGTACCGTGGCTAACCATCATCTTCAAACTCTCCCCAAAACATCTCTCGCCTCCTCCATCACCACTTTAGTCCAAATACCCATTGGCTCTTTCCATGCTGGCTGTAATAACACCTATTTGAATCCTTTTGTTCTTATCCCCTCAAAAGAAGCCAGAATTCTCTTTTGAAACGGTAATACATTTTTATGGTATCCTTATCCAACACATTCCAGACTAAATCCAAAGTCCTTCCCATGACTTCTGATGCTCTACAATGCAGGCTTCTGCCTGTCATTTTCCTGCCATCTTTCGTGCCTGCAGCTTCTTCCCATTCTTTGACCTCCCCCACCTTGTTCTTTCCTCAGGGCCTTTGTAGGTGCCACTCCCTCTGCTTTGAACACTCTTCCCCAAGCTTCTCAAGGCTCTTCACATCACTCTTTTCAGGCCTCTGCTCATCTGTGACCTCCCCATAGATCTCCTGACCAGACTCTCTGAAAGGCTCTTCCTCACTTTAAATCACCCTACTTGGCCTTATTTTTCTTCAAAGCACCCATCAACCCCAACATATATTAATTTGTTTAGTGGCATCTTAACCATCAGAAGGGATTTAGTTTTTCTTCTTTATCTCTGAATTCCTGTTACTTACAATGGTGTCTGATGCATAAAAGGCATTCAATAAATGTTTGTGAAATGGGTAAGTGAATGTCTCTACTTCCTTCCCACCCCATTGGGGACAGACTGAAGTTCAGGTCCTTGACTTTTTGGGAACATTTACTGAACACTTATGTGCTAGGTGTGATACTAATAGGTTTTTAAAAAATATTCCTTATCTTATGTAATTCTCAAACCCTACAAAGTAGGTATTCTTATTGTCATTGCTATTATTACCTTCTATTTTAAAGATGAGGGAACAACTCAGCAAGGTTCAATAACTTGGCCAACAGAGCTGGTAAAAGATAGGTACATGTTAGGAAAGGCAGTTGGGAACAGCTTGTTGACCCTTGAGCAATGGCTAAAAAGTGCCTTGGGCCTGGAATATTCCCTTGTATGGAGATAAAGAGCCATCACAACCTGTGTTGCTGGATATAGCTCCTTCTTTGGAACTATCTTTCCTTATTCTGGGTTTGGTGCATACTCAGAGACTCTCCCCCTGTGTTTTCAAGATCCTTGTCTTAGGTGTATGTGTACGGGAGGGAGGACAGAGGTAAGCTATCTCTAAAACAGCTCTAAAAAAATCTTCCAAGCTGTTCAGCCAAGGCTCCAGATAATTCCAAACTCTCATTGCTAAGATTTTTCCATTCTTAAGTATGATTTGTTTACTGTAACAAAGTGAGTCATAGGACATATGGAGAATTAACTCAGATATCTAGTGTCATGTGAGTGAACAAGGTCTTTCCCCATGAACACACAGGTGTATAGTATATTGTATATTGTTTATGCTGTCTCCAGGAATTTGGAAGAATTGGACATAAGAAAGAAAACTCCTGACAACATTCAAAATTATGTCCCGGAGGATCCTTTTAAATAAATAGAATTAACTTCTAGAGAAAAGGAGGTGGATGGTACTGTACTCATTAATGACACTGATACTTTCTTTTTTTTTTTTTTTTAAAGAGTTTATTTATTTATTTGACAGAGAGACAGATCACAAGTAGGCAGAGAAGCAGGCAGAGAGAGGGGGGAAAGAAGGCTCCCCGCCGAGCAGAGAGCCCGATGCGGGGCTCGATCCCAGGACCCTGAGATCATGACCCAAGCCGAAGGCAGACGCTTAACACACTGAACCACCCAGGCGCCCCAATGATACTGCTATTTTTTTAAAGTCACACTTACCTCTCAAGGTGCTTATAACATTGTCATCTCCAAATAGATTTATTGCAGCAATGATATTTAAGAAACATTCTCATTCTGGTGAAGAGGTTCTTTATATTTTTGTTCTTGGAAAGTTGTTCACATAGATATTTTGTTTCAGAATATTCCACTTTTCTTCCTGAAATGCACAGGATTATGTAAGACTCGGCATTTCATTTCTTACACGTCGACTTGTCCACAACATTGTTAGAGATCAGTCTTTCACTCTTCTTGTGAAACGTGGTAAGAGATTGAGAAAAGAAGGTTTTCATATTTAATTGCTAAAGTGCAAATAGTTGATTATCTACAGAACAGTTTAATCCTGGTTGGCCTTTTCCTGCCTCTCCAAAGTCTCCAAGACAGAATCAGACAACCATGGAATGTCAGAAACAGAAGAGGCAATGGAAACCCCAAACTTAATCCCTCCTTTTAGAGAAGACACAAGTTGCTTGCTTCCACTGCCATGATTTGTTTCCAGGGAACTGAAATCCATCAAACTATTTGCATAGGCAAGGAAAAAAATTAGGAGAAGAAAGCAGCTTCCAAAATGGACTGCAAATATAAACAAAATTGTTTTTGTTGCCCTCTTCGCCAACACCCCATCCTCCATTAGCAGAAACATGAGAAAGTTCAGATTGATAACATGTGTATTTGGTGTGCAGTTATTATTATAAAATTGAAAAGATTGAATTTGATATAATTATTGGATCTCAGGCCAATGTACAACTCCTCCAATAGTCTGTTTGCAACAGTGAGCAATGAACGCAAGAATGGCAGTGACAATTCCTAACATGGCGTGTCCAAATGAAACTGCAGAGGTTCTAGGGATTTGATAAAATGTTTAAGGTATTACCTTATCTGGAGTACCATCCTTATATCAGACAAACTAGATTTTAAGCCAAAGACTCTAATAAGAGATGAAGAGGAACAGTATATCATAATAAAGGGGTCTATCCAACTAGAAGATCTAACAACTATAAATATTTATGCCCCCAAGTTATGAGCATCCAAATATATAAATCAATTAATTACAAACTTAAAGAAACTCATTGATAATAGTACAATAATAGTAGGGGACTGTAACATGCCACTCACAGCAATGGACAGATCACCTAAGCAGATCAACAAGGAAACAATGGCTTTGAATGACACACTGGACCAGATGGACTTCACAGATATATTCACAGCATTTCATCCATACATTCTTTTTGAGTGCACATGGAACATTCTCCAGAATAGATCACATTCTGGGTCACAAACGAGGCCTCAACACGGACAAAGAGATTGAGATCATACCATGCATATTTTCAGACCACAATGCTATGAAACTTAAAGTCAACCACAAGAAAAAATTTGAAAAGACCTCAAGGAGGTTAAAGAACATCCTACTAGGGGCTGGGTAGTTCAGTAGGTTAAGGGTCTGCCTTAGGCTCAGATTGTGATCCCAGCATCTTGGGATTGAGCTCTGCACTGGATTCCCTGTTCAGTGGGAAGCCTGCTTCTCTCTCTCCCTCTGCCCTGCTCGTGCTCTCTTTCTCAAATAAACAAAATCTTAAAAAAAAAAAAAAAAGAAAGAAAAAGAAAGAACACCCTACTAAAGAATAAGTGGGTTAACCAGAAAATTAAAGAAGAAATTTAAAAAAAAACATGGAAGCAAATGAAACAAAAACATGACAGTCCAGAATCTTTGGGATGCTGCAAAGGCAGTACTAAGAGGGATGTATATTGCAATACAGGCCTACCTCCAGAAGCAAGAAAAGTCTCAAATATATAAGCTAACTTTACACTTAAAGTAGCTGGAAAAAGAACAGAAAATAAAGCCTAAAATCAGTGGAAAAAGGGAAATAATAAAGATTAGAGCAGAAATCTGTGATATAAAAATAAAAAAACAGTAGAATAGATCAATGAAGCTAGGAGGTGATTCTTGTCAAGAATTAACAAAATTGATAAACCCCCAACCTGATTTATCAAAGAGAAAAGAGAAAGAACCCAAATAAGTAAAATCATGAATGAAAGAGGAGAGATCACAACCAATACCACAAAAACATAACAATTGGGGCGCCTGGGTGGCTCAGTGGGTTAAAGCCTCTGCCTTCGGCTCAGGTCATGATCCCAGGGTCCTGGGATCAAGCCCCGCATTGGGCTCTCTGCTCCGCAGGGAGCCTGCTTCCTCCTCTCTCTCTCTCTGCCTGCCTCTCTGCCTACTTGTGATCTCTCTCTGTCAAATAAATAAATAAAATCTTTAAAAAAAAAAAGTAACAATTATAAGAGAATATTATGAGCAATTATGAGCCAACAACTTAGGCAATCTGGAAGAAATGGATAAATTCCTAGAAATATATAAATTATCAAAACTGTAACAGTAAGAAATAGAAAACCTGAACAGATCCATAACCAGCAAAGAAACTGAAGCAGTAATAAAAAATCTTCCAACAAACAGGAATCCGGGGCCAGATGGCTTCCCAGGGGAATTCTACCAAACACTAAAGAATTATTACCTAATCTTCTGAAACTGTTCCAAAAAACAATAGAAATGGAAGGAAAACTTCCAAACTTATTCTATGAGACCAGCATTACCTTGATTCCAAAACCAAAGACCCCACTAAAAATGAGAATTACAGACCAATATCCCTGATGAACATAGTTGCAAAAATTCTCAACAAGATACTACCTAATAGAATTCAAGATTACATCAAAAGGATTATTCACCACAATCAAGTGGGATTTATTTTGGGGCTGCAGGCCTGGTTCAATAACTGCACGTCAGTCAACGTGATCCACCACATTAATAAGAGGAAGGATACGAACCATATGATCCTCTCACTAGATTCAAAAGAAGCATCTGGCAAGATACAGCATCCTTTCTTGATAAAAACCCTCAAGAAACTAGGGAAAGAAGGAACATATGTCAACATCATAAAGGCCATAACAAAAACCCCACGGCGAATATTATTCTCAATGGGGAAAAACTGGGTTTTTTCCCTAAGGTCAGGAACAAGACAAGGATGTCCAGTCTCACCACTGTTACTCAACATAGTACTAGAAGACCTAGCCTCAGCAGTCAGACAACGAAAAGAAATAAAAGGCATCTGAATCAGCAAGGAAGTCAAACTCCCCCTCTTTGCAGATGATATGATTCTCTATGTAGAAAACCCAAAGACTCCACCAAAAAGTTGCTAGAACTTATATACAAATTCAGCAAAGTCACAGGATATAAAATTAATGTACATAAATCTGTTGCATTTCTATCCTCCAATAATGAAGCAGCAACAAGGGAAATCAAGGGAATGGCTTCCATTAACAATCACACCAAAAACCATATCTAGGAATAGACCTAACCAAAGAAATAAAAGACTGTACTCTGAAATCTACAGAACACTAATGAAAGAAATTGAGGAAGACACAAAGAAATGGAAAAATATTCCACGCTCATGGATTAGAACAAATATTGTTAAAATGTCTATACTACCCAAAGCAATCTATACATTTAATGCAATCCCTATCAAAATAACACCAGCATTTTTCACAGAGCTAGAACAAACAATCCTAAAATTTGTATGGAGCCCAAGTACCCAAAGGAATGTTGGAAAAAGAAAAACAAAGCTGGAGGTATCACAATTCCAAACTTCAAGCTCTATTACAAAGCTTTAATCATCAAGACAGTATGGTACTGGCACAAAAACAGACACATAGATCAATGGAACAGAATACAGAACCCAAAAATAGAACCACGACTATATGGCCAACTAATCTTTTATATTCTTTGGAAAGAATGTCCAATGGAAAAAAGACAGTCCCTTCAACAAATGGTGTTGGGAAAATTGGACAGCCACATGCAGAAGAATGAAACTGGACACTTTCTTACACCACACACAAATTCAAAATGGATGAAAGATCTAAATGTGAGACAGGAATCCATGAAAATCCTAAAGGAGAACACAGGCAGCAACCTCTTTGACGACGGCCACAGCAACTTCTTACTAGATAGGTCTCTGGAGGCAAGGCAAATAAAAACAGAAATGAACTATTGGGACTTCATCAAGATAAAAGCTTCTGCACAGCAAAGAAAAACAATCAACAAAACTAAAAAGCAACCCTTGGAATGGGAGAAGATATTTGAAAATGACATATCTGATAAAGGACTAGGAGCCAAAATCTGTAAAGAACTTATCAAACTCAACACCCAAAGAACAAATAATCCAATCAAGAAATGGGCAGAGGACATGAACAGACATTTCTGCAAAGAAGACATCCAGATGGCCAACAGACACATGAAGAAGTGTCCACATCACTCAGCATCAGGGAAATACAAATCAAAACCACAATGAGATACCACCTCACACCAGTCAGAATGGCTAAAATTAACAAGTCAGGCAATGACAGATGCTCGCGAGGATGTGGAGAAAGGGGAACCCTCCTATACTGTTGGTGGGAATGCAAGCTGGTGCAGCCACTCTGGAAAATCGTATGGAGAGTCCTCAAAAAGTTAAAAATAGAACTATCTATTGACCCAGCAATTGCACTACTAGGTATTTATCCAAAGAATACAAAAATACTGATTTGAGGGATGCCTGGGTGGCTCAGTCTGTTAAGCAGATGCCTTCAGCTCAGATCATGATCCCAGGGTCCTGGAATTGAGTCCTGCATCGGGTTCCTTGCTCAGCAGGGACCCTGCTTCTCTCTCTGCCTCTGCCTTCTTGTGCGCTCTCTCTCTCTCTTTCTGACAAATAAATAAATAAATAAATAAAATCTTTTTTTTATGCACCCCAATGTTTATAGCAACATTATCAATAGTCAAATTATGGAAAGAGTCTAGATGTCCATCACTGATGAATGGATAAGTAGATGTGAGATATACACATACATACATATCTATATATATGTATGTGTGTGTGTCATTTGCAAATGTGGCCATTTGCAATGACATGGATGGAAATGGAGTATATTATGCTAGGTAAAATAAGTCAAAGAAAGACAAACACCATATGATTTTACTCATATGTGGAATTTAAGAAACAAAGCTGATCAACACAGGGGACGGGAAGGAAAAATAAAATAAGATAAAAACAGAGATTGAAGCAAACCATAAAAGACTCTTAACTATAGAGAACAAACTGAGGGCTGCTGGAGGGGAGGAGGGGGATGGGTAATTAGGTGATGGGCACTTGGCATAATGAGCGCTTGGTGTTCTATGCAACTGATCAATCACTAAATTCTGCCCCTGAAACTAATACTACATGTTAACTAAACTTAACTTCAAATAAAATCTTGGAAGAATGAGTGAATGAATGAAAGAATGAATGAATGAATAAAGATATTACTTCATAATTAAAGCAAGTTCCCTTAAAATAGCACTTCAATTTGCAGTAGTCACTGGGGATGGCTAGGTGAGGCTATTCATGTTATCCTGCTCAATTACGTAATTGCTACCATTATGTTTTCTGGGCAAATGAACTCATCATTCTTTGCTTCCATCCATACCAACTTCAAAGAATTGTCATGAAGATAAATCAGACAAATGCAGGAAGACAGGGTTTCTTTGGAAGTGCACAAGTGAATTGTGTGTAAGACTGGTGTATATATGTGCACAGAGTATTTTTCTGGTTAGAAGCTTTTAGCAAATTCTTTTAAAGGAATCTGCAACCCCAAAATGGTTAAGAAGCATTTATAGTCAATCAAAAAAAAAAAAAGTTTCATTAGAGCTATTTTAGAGCAACCTCTACCTCCTCCCCGCCCCCCGCCAGATACATACGTAAGATAAGGATCTTAACAAAACAGAAAGTGAATTCCTGAAATCACAAGTGTTCTTATAATGCCAAGAAAGCCAGCACCTTGCGCTATAACGCAATTGTCAATGGTAGCACCAGCAGCCCTCAGACTGAGCAGCCCCAATTTGGCTTCTCTGATCAAAAAATGCCTTTTCTGTCAACACGAATAAAGCCGACGCAGGCTCAGAAAATAGAGTCTCTTTCACTATCACTGCATCATCCCCTTTACCTGTTTCTCATAATCATTTCTTGACACGAACACTGACCCTCTTGATTTCTAATTCACGCTGGTAGTAAACAACAGATTCAATGACCTAGCCGGTTATCATGCCATGAGTATACATTGAGCATCTTCCAGTTTCCAGGCACCAAGCTCGCCAGGGATGCAACAGTAAATATTATGAAGCCTGAGCCGACAAGGGCCAGAAAGGAACCCTGAACAATACAGCATGGAGGGGGTATGACGTGACAGAAGCACAGGAAAGCCCAGCACACACACGATGAACTCCTAATTCAGTCTTGATGGTCAGTGAAGGAAAAGAATATTAATAAACATTCCTTAAATAGCATTCATTGTATACCAGACACTCTTCCAAGTGCTTTATTTTATATCACTGTTTCATTCACCAGAGGATTCCAATAATGCTAGCTGAAAAGCCAGTCTGCAATGTAAGGAGAAAGGTCTCCAGAACGTTCCAGGCAGAAGAGCAGGTATAAAGCCCCAGAGGTAGGAGAGTAGACGAAAAATAGACACGAAGGTGCATCTGACACAGCCCAGGTCAGCTCACCAGATCTCACTGTCCAGTGCTCAGGAATTCTTCAAACCAGTAACTGTTGGTAGCACAACGATGGCCACAGCAGGGGTCCTTATATTGGAGACATTGGCAAATCACAAATCAATCAGAATTGATTTTGTTGTTGTTGTTGGGTTTGGTTTTGTTTTTTTGAGGCAGTTTATCAGCACGTCACTTCCCCAGGGTATGGGAAACGGTGACCTGACCATGAGGGTCATCAACCACTCTGATGTGACAGGTGGAACGGCCTTCTCTAAGATTCGATTCTTATCTCTTGGGGAACAACCAAATGAGGTTTGTTAAAGACATGAGTACAACTAGAAAATGTCTCCATTTTTTGTTGAGCTAGGGACACACTCAACCTGAAATCCTTTGTTTACATGTTTATCTTGGCATTACTTCCATAGACAAGGTTACTTGTGTTTTTTGTGCAGTTCAAGGCCATTTTGTTGACAGATAATGTTAGAGTGGTGTGCCAGCATAAACTTAGGGAGAAAAAAGATGGCATGTTAGAATATCATGTAAAAACAATTTAATATTTTGGGACGCCTGGGTGGCCCCATCGGTTAAGCATCTGCCTTCGGCTCATGTCATGATCCCAGGGTCCTAGGATTGAGCCCCACATCAGGCTCCTTGCTCACTGTGGAGCCTGCTTCTCCCTCTGCCTGCCACTCCCCAACTTGTGTGTATTCTTTCTCTCTCTCTCTCTCTCTCCCCCTCTCTCTCAAGCAAATAAAACCTTTCTAAAAATTAAAAAAATTTTTTAACATTTTACTGGCATTTGACCCAATTTAAACTGAACTATTAGATCCCTACGTTGTATCTGAAATATACATATCATCCTCCAGTAGTAGTTAGGCTAACCTAGCCCTCTCAATTATAAAACCACTCTTGTCATAGTACATAGATAAAAGCAATTTTTATATCCAGACTAGATGCAAAGCCTATGAATAAAGCACAATATCTTTAAAACTCTTAGGAAATCTTTTAGGACTAGAAGGAAGCTGTCCCCCAATTCTCTTTACCTTGAAGTCACATTATATCTAATATAGGTGTATATTAGATATATAAATACACGCACATATACTTTATATATGTGTGTATGTATATACACACCACACACACACACACACACACGCAGTAGAGGCAATCAGCCCTGAGAAGCAGGAGGCTTCAATGGAGGACAGCAGTGTTTACTGTCTGAAGATGGCAACACTCTGTAGCAAAGAAATACTATGTTTCTAATGTATAGCCATTCACCCAATGCTGAAATCTAGAAGAGGACAAAGAAGTGCCCGTTTGAAGCAAGCGAAGCTCTGAACTCATGGAAATCACATGGCCCATTTAGAGCTTTCAGAATGGCTGCGTCCAGAGCAAGATAAAGCCTTTATGGAGTAGGGGGATCCCTTTCACTTTCTATGGGCTCCATTACTGTCTGTAGGCAGATCATAAACCAGGTTATTTATCTGTTCGTATATTGATTCAGATTTTTTTCTGTGTAAATCTTCCACTTTGTTCAAGTTCCCAGAAATGTATTTTCAGATTTTAAAAACAACTCACCAAGAGACTCCTTTTGTCTCAGCTGCCATCTTTCTCATCCAGAGATTACTTTTCTACATGATCTACTTTTCTACATGATCATTCTGGCCAACCTTCCTGATGCCATCACAGCCTCTGCCTGAAACCCAGCAGGAAGGTCCAAAGCAGCAGATGAAAACTCAGGGCAGAATGGTGGAATATCCTTTTCCAGCAAAATGAAACTGGAGGTCACGTGAAGCTATACCAGCCTGGCGCATGCAGACAACTTCCCTCATCCGACTATGCCGCTGTGGCCACTAGCGTGTTCTTTCCTGCCTGGTTCTTCATGTATGAGGTTACCTCCACCAAGTACACTCAGAATACCTACTGATTATGTGAAAGAAAAGAGAATAAAATGACATTTCTTGATCCTATTATGTGCTAAACAATTCACCTGTCTTCTTTCATTTACTCCTCACCACAAACTGCAAAGGAGGTGGATTTAAGCTCATGTTACAAACGAGGGCAAGTAACTTGCATAGGATTACACATCTTTCACTTAACTATTCAACCATTCAGCAAACATTCATCCAGGGCTAACTACAAGCTAGGTGATCAGTAAACAACAGGTGTTGGTTCGGGTAAACAGCAAAAAACAAGCAAACAAACAAACAAACAAAAACATGGTCCAGCTTCATTTCGGTTTCAGTTTTCCTGCAGTGAAAGTCACAGGAATGGAAACTCAGTCCCGAGTGTTGCAATTTGGAAATGACCTTCAGAGAAACCAGTGTGGGGGCTTCTAATGAACTAGAGGGGAGCCTCTAGTGAACACGTGTTGAGTGCCTACAGGAGGCAAGGTCCTGTGTTAGAACTGTCAGAACCCTTATCTTGGTCTCCTGGACTATCATTATTGCTTGAAGAATGCTGAATTACCTTCTAATAGAAGACTGGAAACCTATCATACAAAATCAATAAAAAAACAAAAAGCAGGCTGTTCAATTTAGAAGTGGGGGTGCTTTAAGCTTTACTCATACGTCAACCCCCACCAGGGCTCCTGGGCAGAACATCTCAGACTGTGTAGGACACAGTTTGAAAATCACTGAGCAGCTCAATACAGCATTGATTCAGGAGAGTGGGCATTGCATTCCATGGCCTCTGGGCTGCTGGTCTGGGAAGGTGCTGGGGAGCTCTTGTCCTGGGACCTGCCTGAGTGTAGACCAGGAGGCCATTCATGTACACTATCCCACTGTTCCCCATAGCCTTCCCTTGGCAAGGGCTGACATCCTTGGTCTTGCTTATAATCACCCAGTTGTGCCTGGGGTCTTCCTAGTTGGGATATTGGGTGGGCAAATTCTAGAAATGCTTAGTACAAACAATCTGAGAAAAACAATCTGACCATCTTCTCCTGCAGCTGGGAAGAGTGTCACCCGATTATCTCCACAGGTCCTCTGAACACCTCTGTCGTCTGACCATCTCTACCTGGCAGCAGAGAGGAATGACACCTGGCTATCTCCACCTTCCATGAGATCATCTTCACCAGGAAGCTGAGAGGAATGTCAGCAAGCCCGGGGCAGTGGCGTTCACACCCACCTCTTCAGTTCATACATTGATCATTTTCCTGATAGTCGCTTGCGACATGTAAGGTCCTGGGCTCGTGACAGTGTTTGACATATTTTCAGAGGCATGAATGTTTCCAAGCTTCCCGCTGGTATACTCAAATTTAACAGTGTCAGAGCGATGGAATGTCATTAAAGCAGTAGCCTTTGCTGATGCTGTGAAGGGGTCTTTCGGCCAGTGGCCATTGGATTCATCAGTTTGGAAACAAGATTAAATCTGAAAACGAGACTGTGGAAAACAGCTAAGACATTCTTCAGAGCAAAATACATGAAAGAAAATATAAAGAACATCCCTAGTATTTACCAAGGGTTTATTTATTTCATTCTAACAGTGAGTTTATTGATTCATCCTATAAATATTTAGCAAGAATCTGCCAGTGCCAGGCTGTATAAGGTGCTAACCCTTGGGATAACTTTCAAAGAGTTGCTAATAGTTCCATGATGTCATACCTGACGAAATTCCAGGGTATTTTAGGCTTTCAGCTATTATTGTTTCTCTCCAATTCCCTACCATTCCCTTTCTGAAAAACTGCAAGTCTTCAGGAAAACCATCAGGCCCTGGGCAGCAGCTGATTTGTCCTTGGGACAACCCCCAGTGGCCCAAACGGTCACCAATGTCGTTTTGAGCCAACCTCCCAACCTGGACTAGAGAAGCAGATCTGGGGTGGGGGTGGGCAGGATTTTGTCATCTGCAGGCAGAAATCTGTCTGGGTTCTACCCAGATGAGAAAAGAAGAGTTGACAAAGCCAATTTCAAATTAAGTTGGCAGAAGCCAGAGTGAAGGAGACAATATTCTGGCAGCTTTTCATTGACCTCTAAATCCTTTGCACTTGAAAGAACAGCTAAATCAGAAAGATTAACACTTGGATTTCACTGGATTGCCTCAAGTGTAAAATAATGTGAGCAATTTTCTCTTCTCATTTGGGGAGGGTCACCAGAGTTGGAGGGGAAGAAAACACCTCCACCTGTCCTCTCCCCATCCCTCCTCCAGCTCCTTCCCACTGGGCTTTTGGGGCTCCCCCCTCAGAATGCAGCAGGGGCTCTGCTCTACCTGCAGGGTTGGGGGTGAGTCTCTCCTCCGGGGAGCTCTCTGAGGGATCCAGGGGAAGTGGAGCTTGGAAGTCAAAATCACAGGTGCTCTGCTCTGTCTCTCTCTCTAAAGTCAATGAATCCAGAATTGTGTTTAAAAGAGGAGGTTCCTGCGGGCACCAGGGTTGGTTAAGCATCAGACTCTTGACTTGGGCTCAGGTCATGATCTAAGGGTCATGAGATGTAGCCCCACTTTGGGCTCCATGCTAAACGTGGAGCCTGCTTAGCATTCTCTCTCTCTAAAAAGAGAGAGAAGCCCTTTACTTAGAAAATTCTGATAATGGTCGAAGAATTGCTGGTGTTCTCCTAAACTAAAAAAATAGAAACATTATTTTTGCTTCCAGGGAAGAACATGGACAGTTGAGAAAGCTGTGGATTTCTGCAAAGCCACAGCAGGAAGAAAGTGGAGGAGAAATATTTAAAAGGGGAGAATTTACTAATAAGAAATAGGCCTCTCCGGGTGACTGGGTGGCTCAGTCTTAAAGCGCCTGCCTTTGGCTCAGGTCCTGATCCCAGGGTCTTGGGATGCGGCCCCATATCGGCTCCCTGATTGGCGGGAAGCCTGCTTTTCCTCTTCTGTTGTGCTCCTTCTCTTGCTGTGTCTCTGTCAAATAAATAAATAAAATCTTTAAAAAAAAAAAAAAAGAAAGAAAAAGAAATAGGCGTCTCTGGTTCCCATAAACTTCCTAGCTCTTCTAATTCATTGACACTATGAAGCAAACAGCACCCTGCCTGAATCAGAAACTCACTTAGCAGACATTTCAGAATATCTGAATGGCCCAGAAGAAGGGGAAAAGTTCAAAACAGAAATGTGAGGTCTCTGGCTATAAGCAACATTCAGAAAACGGCCTCTTCAGGAAAGAAGCCAATCCCTATTATACATTCAAGAGCTTGAACTGGATTCAATGAAGTTTCAGTACATTTTGTTTATATATCTGAACGAAGAACCTTTAAGAGCAGTCTTTGCTTCTGCTCCCAGACTCCCAAGGACCCATTTTTATTTCAAGCCTTTAAAAAAATCCAAAATGTAGAAACAAACAATGGACAATTCATGCACATTTCATTGTGGTAATAATATAAAGGTGAGCCAATCCTGTTTCCAAGGAACTGAGCTCTACAGGGACCAGCAGAGTAGCAGACGTAATGTCTCTGTGGAATATTTTACCTAAGTCTCCATTTTGTTTTAATTTCATCAGTTCAGACAAATTGGATTGTGCTGGCTAACTCGGGGACAATAAAATATTCCCATCACATACAGATTTCCTGTAAGTGGTTTTGAAGATGGAAGGTTAACAAAGGCTTGGAGGCTTAAAAATTAATTCTGTTGAGACATTTCCCACATTTATTAACTATTTTTACCAGAGCTCTGTATGTGGGTTCTTTTAAAACGCGTTGGTGGGAGGAGTGGTGAAGCTATTAAAGCAATCAAGAAAAACAAGGTGTAAGGACCTATTTAGCCAGAGCGACTCCATGTCGGTTAAAGAGCCATTTTGTTGTTTGTGCAGTAAACTTAAATTGATTCCCGCCCCGCCCCCCCCCCCCCCAGAGAAACTTACTTAGAAGCAAGTCCAGGAAACCAGTAAAATGTAGTCGGCTAGTTCCTGATAACAGAGCAGAGAATACAGAGACGAGTCAGGCTAGATGGAGACATCTAATCAGTACGAAGTTCTGATTGTAACAGTGAGAAGGTCTTGCCCAAACCAAAATGACTCCATCTTGGGAAGGATGACGATCTTATTATTCACACTGAATATGTTAGCTGACTAAAGCCTTCCCAGGAAATACTGTTTGTAACAGTTCCTAGTATGGAGTAATCTTGAATAACATGTCACCAGACCGGATGAAACTAGCCAATCAGCAAGAGACACACAAACCTGGTGGGTTGAGATACCAAGATATGGGTTGCAGTTTCACCCAATAAAATGTAGCCTGTAAGATTGGGAGGGGTCGCTCTCTTCGGAGGCGGATCTGACTGGTCAGTCAGTCGATTCTTGAGTCTGTAAGCTGGGGGTGGTCGCTCTTCGGAGATGGCCCTGGCCGGTCAGTCTGATTTGTAATGCTTGGCATAGAATAAAGCTTTGCATAACTTTAACTTTGTTTCAGTCTCGTTCCCCTGGCTGATCAGTCTGATTTCTAATACTTGGCATAGAATAAAGCTTTACATAACTTTCACCTTGTCTCAGTCTCGTTCCTTTGATAACAGACCCTAACACAAGGTACCATTCCACTGTTCAGGGAGGTGCAGATGAGACTAGGGGGAGCAGGACCCAGGGTGAAAAAATGGGGCACACAATGACCATTCGCTGAGAAGTTTTGGTTAAAAAAAGTTATCTGTATTTCAATATGTGAAATCTCAAAAAAGACAAACGAATAAACAAAAGGCAGAAATAGACCCATTAAGTACACAGAACAAACTGATGGGTGCCGGAAAGGAAGAAGGTGGGGGACAGGCACAATGGGTGAAGGGGAGCAGGAGGCACAGGCTGCCAGGATGGGAATAAAGAAGTCAGGGGGATGAAAGGCACAGCACAGGGAAGACAGTCAATGGGTATGGTAATAGCGTCCTATGGGGACAGATGGGAGCTGCCCGGGAGAGGAACGGGTCGTATAGGTTTGTAGAATCACCACGTTGTACACCTGAAACTAATGGAATATTGTAGGTCAACTATACTCAAATCCAAAATAAATGCATTTTTTTAAAAATTACCAAGAATAGCAGCCGAAAGAAGCTGATAGGTAGTGGGATTCTGGGAGCTCCTATGTGTTTGAAGGTTTGGTTTAAACGATGTCCAGCAGGAAGGGAATGGGGAGAGTCTGGAAGATAGTCTTTCCAGAGGAGATAGCATGATGGCCTGGAGCGCAAGGGGAAGTTTTAAGCCTAGACAAAAAGGGCTGCACCTCTTCCTTTAGGAGCAAGAGGAAGGAGCAGCAAAGGGAGAGGGGCCGGGCGGGGCTCCACACCCAGCGTGACCCACACCGCCCACAGCTCACCTGGTTTCAACTCCTGACATGTCTTCCCGTCTGAAGTCCTGTACCCTTCAAAGCTGCTTGTGCAACACAGGTCTCACCGCACGCTCTTCTCCTTAAACCGCTTCATAGTTCTGACTGTGGCTGCTGTTACAGAATCTGAGCTCCAGAGCTGGTGTGTGAAGTCCACTGGACTTCCCACCACTCCTGCTCCCTACTCCCACTCCTGGTGCTCAGTGTGTGGTCCCTGGCCAGCAACAGGAGGACCCCCTGGGAACTTGTTAAAAACTGAAAAGCTTAAGGGGGCCGCCTGGGTGGCTCAGTCCTTAAGTGGCTGCATTTGGCTCAGGTCATGATCCCAGAGTCCTGGAATGGAGCCCGGCATTGGGAGCCTGCTTCTCCCTCTGTGACTCCCCCTGCTTGTGTTCCCTCTCTCACTGTGTCTCTCTCTGTCCAATAAGTAAAATAAAATTTTAAAAATGCAGAAGTCCAGAGGGGCACCTGGATGACCCAGTCCTAAACAACCTCTTGGTTGGGTCCAGGTTGTGAGCTCAGGGTCATAAGGTCTAGTCCCACCTTGGGCTGTATGCTCAGTGTCAGTGGGCTTGAACTTCTCCCTCCCCTTTCCCTCTGCCCCTTCCCCCACCACACTCCCAAGGGCGCTTGAGGGCATTCCCTCTCTGAAATAAATAAATCTTAAAACAACAACAACAACAACAACAACAACAACGCAAAAGCTCATGCCCTGCCCTGGATTTAGTAAATCTGAGACGCAGGGAAGGAGGCCGGGCAATCTGCATTTCACCAAAGGCTTCCGGGGGATTCTGAGGATTGCTCCAGTGTGAGAACCAGTGGCCGAGTCTTACTGAACCGCACTGCAGTGGCCAGACCACACTGTGCTGGCCTCCCCACTCCCATTCCGGGTGGTCCTCCACCGGTCCCCCTGCCCACGGTGACTGCCTGCCCTCCCTGTGCTTCCGCGGAAACTGTGAGCACTTCCACCTTTCAGCTGTGCTGCCGCTCCGGTTTCCGTGCCTGCCTCCCCCAAAGCCAGGGAGCTCCCTCCAGGGGTGGCGACTGTGTTAGTGTGACACAGTCCTGGGGCTCAGAAGATGTATCTGAGTTGAAAAGTTAACGAAAAGCGAAGTACAGGGCGGGGAGAGAACAGGGATCGAGCATGCGCAATACGAAGAGAGACAACCACTAAATGGTAACAGCTGCTCTTCGAGTTCCATCTGTGGGCGGGGTCCTGTGCTAAGTGCTTGGCAGAAACTGCCCTTTAATCCCCGCAACACACCGGAGGTGCTGCTGGGCCGCTCAGCGGAGATGGCAACTAAGACACAGAGCGGCTACACATTGTGCCCCATGCCCTCAGCTGGCAAGTCGCAGGAGTCTGTACAGCCAACCCCATGGGCTCAGAGAGGACGGAGCTTTCTTTGGAGCCCTCCTCAGTACTCACTAGCTCCGCAATGCTCCCCGGGGGCCTGCTCTGTCTGTGCCAGACTGAGAAGACAAAGAGGAATGAAGAGGACACGTGCACACAGTTGCTTACACCGCAGCTCCCCCCCCCCCCCCCCAGGTCCCATTCTAGAGAGATCTGCAAACCAGTGAGCATGACTCAGTGAAGGACCATGACTGAGGAATGTCCAAAGAACTACTCAGAGCCTGTGGCAGGCAGCATGCATTTGCTCTGCCACAATTTCCCACAGAACATTCCAGAGGTAGGTAGCCAGGGCTGTGGCAGTTCTGCTCCATGGTACCCTCCATGAAGGCTGCTCCTCCTGCCCTGGGGTGTGCCCCTCACCTTCCTGCTCCAAAGTGGAAGCCACACACCTTTGTTCCAGGCTGTAGGATAGGAAAAGGGGCAAAAGAAAAGGAATAAGGACATGTTCTAGATCCCTCCGGTGGAAATTTTTAGAAACCTCTCATGATTCTTTTGCGTACATTCTAGTATCCAGAACTTTGTCACCTGGCCATATTGGACTGCAAGAAAGACTATATATAACTGTAATTAGCAACTGTCATGATTTTAATCAGGAAGAAGGCGAGAACATAAATTGGGGGGCAGACTGTAATCTCTTCTGCAGGATGCATGGTGCAGGGTGTCCCAGGAAGACACGGGGATGGCTGGGAACCAGATGGGAAGAACTCGATGTGGCATGACAAGTAGTTTGGACATTGTTGTCCTGGCAATGAGCTATCAGGTTGGTTCAAGCAAGAGACAGATGGAAACTGAGCGATGTTTTCCAGGGATCTCCCTGACAGCTGTGCAGACAGCTTCTGGTGGGGTGTTCCTGTGAC